>NC_141015.1:12639152-13349152 GCF_052327205.1 Somniosus microcephalus
AGGTCATTAACCCACAACTATCGCAGGGGCATTAACACACATCTATCACAGTGACATTAACACACACCTATCACAAGGACATTAACCCACACCTATCACAGGAGCATTAAAACACATCTCTCGCAGGGACATTAACACACACCTATCGCAGGGATGTTAACCCACACATATCACAGGTACATTAACCCACACCTATCACAGGAGCATTAACACACACCTATCACAGGGGCACTAACACACAACTATCACCGAGACATTAACCGACACCTATCACAGGGAAAATAACAGACACATATCACAAGGACATTAACACACACCTATCAAAGGGCCATTAACACACAGCTATCACAGGGTCATTAACACACACCTATCACAGGGACATTAACCCACACCAATCACACGGACATTAACACACACCGATCACAGTTACATTAACACACACCTATCACAGGGACATTAACTCACACCTGTTACAGGGGCATTACCACACACCTATCAAAGCGGCATTAACAGACACCTATCACAGGGACATTAACCGACACCTATCACAGGGGCATTCACACACAGCTATCACAGGGACATTAACACACACCTATCACAGGGACATTAACCCACAGCTATCACACGGACATTAACCCACACCTATGACAGTGACATTAACACACACCTATCACATGGGCTTTAACACACAAATATCACAGGGGCATTAACACACACCTATCACATGGGCATTAACCCACACCAATCACGGGGGCACTAACTCAGACGGAAAACAGGGACATGAACCCACACCTATCACAGGGGCATTAACACACACCTTTCACAGGGTCATTAACACACACCTATGACAGGGACATTAACCCACATCTATCACATGGGCTTTAGCACACACCAATCACAGGGGCATTAACACACACCTATCACAGAGACATAAACACTCACCTATCACAGGGACATTAACACCCACCTATCACAGGGGAATGAACCCACACCTATAACAGGGATATTAAAACACACCTTTCACAGGGACATTAACACACACGTATCACAGAGGCATTAAACCACACCTATCACAGGGACATTAACACACACATATCACAGAGATATTAACACACAACTATCACAGGGACATTAAAACACACCTATGACCGTGATATTAACATGCACCTATCACATGGGCATTAAAACACCCATATCACAGGGGCATTAACACACACCTATCACAGGGACATAAACATACACCTATCACAGGAACATTAACTCACACCTATTGCAGGGGCATTAACACACACCTATCACAGGGGAATTAATACACACCTATCACAGGGACATGAAACGACACCTATCAGAGAGACATTAACACACACCTATCACAGGGACATTAACACACACCTTTCACACGGACATTAACACACACCAATCACAGAAACATTAACACACACCTGTCACAGGGACATGAACACACACCTATCACAGGGATATTAACACACACCTATGACAAGGACATTAACACGCACCTATCACATGGGCATTAGCACACACCTATCACAGGGGCATTAACACACACCTATCACAGGGACATAAACACTCACCTATCACAGGGACATTAACACCCACCTATCACGGGGGAATTAACCCACACCTATAACAGGGACATTAACCCACACCTTTCACAGGGACATTAACACACACCTATCACAGCGTCATTAACACACTCCTGTCAGAGGGGCATTAATCCACAACTATCCCAGGGGCATTAACACACGCCTATCACACCGACATTAACACACACCTATCACAGGGATATTAACCGACACCTATCACAGGGGCATTATACACACCTATCACATGGGCATTAACCCAAACCAATCACAGGGATATTAACCGAAACCTTTAACAGGGACATTAACCCACACATATCAAAGGGACATTATCACACACCAACACAGGGACATTAACACAGACCTTTCAGAGGGGCATTAACACACAACTATCACAGGTATATTAACCCACACCTATCACAGGGACATTAACCCACACCTATCACAGGGATATTAACATACACCTATCACAGGGCATTAGCTCACACCTATCACAGGGACATGAACACACACCTATCACAGGGGCATTAACCCACACCTATCACAGGGGCACTAACCCACACCTATCACACCGACATTAACACACACCTATGACAGGGACATTAACACACACCTATCACATGGGCTTTAGCACACACCAATCACAGGGGCATTAACACACACCTATCACAGAGACATAAACACTCACCTATCACAGGGACATTAACACCCACCTATCACAGGGGAATGAACCCACACCTATAACAGGGATATTAAAACACACCTTTCACAGGGACATTAACACACACCTATCACAGAGGCATTAAACCACACCTATCACAGGGACATTAACACACACATATCACAGAGACATAAACACACACCTATCACAGAGATATTAACACACACCTATCATAGGGACATTAACCCACACCTGTTGCAGGTGACTTAACCCACACCTATCATAGGAACATCAACCCACGCCTATCACAGGGGCATTAACCCACACCTATCACAGGGGCATTAATACACACCTATCACAGGGGCATTAACACACACCTATCACTGGCGCATTAACACAAACCTATCACAGTTGCATTAACACACACATATCACAGGGACATAAGCCACACATATCACAGGGGCATTAACACACACCTATCACAGGGGCATTAACAAACACTTATCACAGGGACATTAACATACACCAATCACAGGGGCATTAACACACACCTATCACAGGGGCATTAACCCACACCTATCACATGGACATTAACACACACCTATCACAGGGGCATTAACCCACACCTATAAGAGGGGCATTAACACACACCCATCACATGGGCATTAACCCAAACCAATCACGGGGACATTAACACACAGCTAACACAGGTACCTGAACACACACCTATCACAGGCACATTAACCCACACCTATCACACGGACATTAACCCACACCTATGACAGTGACATTAGCAAACACCTATCACATGGGCATTAACACGCACATATCACAGGGGCATTAACACACACCTATCACAGGGACATAAACAAACACCTATCACAGGGACATTAATCCACACCTATCACAGGGGCATTAATACACACCTATCACAGGGGCATTAACACACACCTATCACAGGGGCATTAACTCACACCTATTACAGGGGCATTAACACACACCTATCAAAGCGGCATTCACACACAGCTATCACAGGGACATTAACACACACCTATCACAGGGACATTAACCCACACCTATCACACAGACATTAACCCACACCTATCACAGGGGCAATAACACACACCTACCACAGGGGCATTAACCCACACCAATCACGGGGGCACTAACACAGACGGAAAACAGGGACATTAACCCACACTTATCATAGGGGCATTAACATACACCTTTCACAGGGTCATTAACACACACCTATCACAGGGACATTAACACACACCTATCACAGGGGCATTAACCCACACCTATCACAGGGACATTAAACCACACATTTCACAGGGACATTAACACACCTATCACAGGGGCATTAACCCACACATATCACAGAGACATTAACCCACACCTATCACAGGGACATTAACCCACACCTATCACACGGATATTAAACAACACCTACGACAGTGACATTAACACACACCTATCACATGGGCATTAACCCACACCAATCACGGGGGCACTAACACAGACGGAAAACAGGGACATTAACCCACACCTATCACAGGGGCATTAACACACACCTTTCACAGGGTCATTAACAAACACCTATCTCAGAGACATTAACCCACATCTATCACAGGGACATTAACCCACACCTCTCACAGGGACATTAACCCACAACAATCACACGGACATTAACCCACACCTCTCACAGGGACATTAACCCACAACAATCACACGGACATTAACCCACACCTATGACGGTGATATTCACACGCACCTATCACGTGGGCATTAACACACACATATCACAGGGGCATTAACACACACCGATCACAGGGACATTAACCCACACCTATCACAGTTATATTAACACACACCTATCACAGGGACATTAACTCACACCTGTTACAGGGGCATTAACACACACCTATCAAAGCGGCATTAACACACACCTATCACAGGGACATTAATCGACACCTATCACACGGACATTAACCCACACCTATCACACGGATATTAAACCACACCTACGACAGTGACATTAATACACACCGATCACATGGGCATTAACCCACACCAATCACGGGGGCACTAACACAGACGGAAAACAGGGACATTAACCCACACCTATCACAGGGGCATTAACACACACCTTTCACAGGGTCAGTAACACACACCTATCTCAGAGACATTAACCCACATCTATCACAAGGGCATTAACACACAGCTATCACAGGGTCATGAACACACATCTATCACAGGGACATTCACACACAGCTATCACAGGGACATTAACACACACCTATCACACAGACATGAACCCACACCTATGACAGTGACATTAACACACACCTATCACATGGGCATTAACACACACATATCACAGGGGCATTAACACACACCTATCACATGGGCATTAACCCACACCAATCACGGGGGCACTAACTCAGACGGAAAACAGGGACATTAACCCACACCTATCACAGGGGCATTAACATACACCTTTCACAGGGTCATTAACACACACCTATCACAGGGACATTAACACACACCTATCACAGGGGCATTAACCCACACCTATCACAGGGACATGAACCCACATCTATCACAGGGACATTAACACACAGCTATCACAGTGACATTAACACACACCTATCACAGGGACATTAACCCACACCTATCACACGGACATTAACCCACACCTATCACAGTGATATTAACATGCACCTATCACATGGGCATTAAAACACACATATCACAGGGGCATTAAAGCACACCTATCACAGGGTCATTAACCCACACCTATCACACGGATATTAAACCACACCTACGACAGTGACATTAACACACACCTATCACATGGGCATTAACCCACACCAATCACGGGGGCACGAACACAGACGGAAAAAAGGGACATTAACCCACACCTATCACAGGGGCATTAACACACACCTTTCACAGGGTCATTAACACACACCTATGACAGTGATATTCACACGCACCTATCACGTGGGCATTAACACACACATATCACAGGGGCATTAACACACACCGATCACAGGGACATAAAGACACACCTATCACAGGGATATTAACCCATACATATCACACGGACATTAACCCACACCTATCACAGTTACATTAACACACACCTATCACAGGGACATTAACTCACACCTGTTACAGGGGCATTATCACACACCTATCAAAGCGGCATTAACAGACACCTATCACAGGGGCATTAACCGACACCTTTCACAGGGTCATTAGCACACACCTATCACAGGGACATTAACACACACCTATCACAGGGGCATTAACCCACACCTATCACAGGGACATTAACCCCCATCTATCACAGGGACATTCACACACACCGATCACAGGGACATTAACACACACCTATCACAGGGACATTAACCCACACCTATCACACGGACATTAACCCACAGCTAGGACAGTGACATTAGCACACACCTATCACATGGGCATTAACACTCACATATCACAGGGGCATTAACACACACCTATCACAGGGGCATTAACACACACCTATCACAGGGGCATTAACACACACCTATCACAGGGACATAAACACACACCTATCACAGGGACATTAACACACAGCTATCACAGGGACATTGACACACATTTATCACAGGGACATTAACACATACCTATCACACGGACATTAATCCACACCTATCACAGGGACATTAACACACACCTATCACAGGGGCGTAACACACACCTAACACAGGGACATTAACACACACCTATCACAGGGACATTAATCCACACCTATCACAGGGACATTAATCCACACCTATCACAGGGACATTAACTCACACCTATTACAGGGGCATTAACACACACCTATCACAGGGGCGTAACACACACCTAACACAGGGACATTAACACACACCTATCACAGGGACATTAATCCACACCTATCACAGAGACATTAACCCACACCTATCACAGGGACATTAACCCACACATTTCACACGGATATTAAACCACACCTACGACAGTGACATTAACACACACCGATCACATGGGCATTAACCCACACCAATCACGGGGGCACTAACACAGACGGAAAACAGGGACATTAACCCACACCTATCACAGGGGCATTAACACACACCTTTCACAGGGTCATTAACACACACCTATCTCAGAGACATTAACCCACATCTATCACAGGGACATTAACACACACATATCACAGGGGCTTTAACACACACCGATCACAGGGACATAAAGACACACCTATCACAGGGACATTAACACATACATATCACACGGACATTAAGCCACACCTATCACAGTTACATTAACACACACCTATCACAGGGACATTATCTCACACCTGTTACAGGGGCATTAACACACACCTATCAAAGCGGCATTAACAGACACCTATCACAGGGGCATTCACACACAACTATCACAGGGACATTAACACACACCTATCACAGGGACATTAACCCATACCTATCACACGGACATTAACCCACACCTATGACAGGGACATTAACTCACACCTCTTACAGGGGCATTAACACACACCTATCAAAGCGGCATTCACACACAGCTATCACAGAGACATTAACCCACACCTATCACAGGGACATTAACCCATACCTATCACACGGACATTAACCCACACCTATGACAGTGACATTAACACACACCTATCACATGGGCATCAACAAACACATATCACAGGGGCATTAACACACACCTATCACATGGGCATTAACCCACACCAATCACAGGGGCACTATCTCAGACGGAAAACAGGGACATTAACCCACACCTATCACAGGGGCATTAACACACACCTTTCACAGGGACATTAACCCACATCTATCACAGGGACATTAACCCACATCTATCACAGGGACATTAACACACACCTATCACAGGGACATTAACACACACCTATCACACGGACATTAACCCACACCTATGACAGTGACATTAGCACACACCTATCACATGGGCATTAACACTCACATATCACAGGGGCATTAACAGACACCTATCACAGGGACATTAACTCACACCTATTACAGGGGCATTAACACACACCTATCAAAGCGGCATTCACACACAGCTATCACAGGGACATTAACACACACCTATCACAGGGACATTAACCCACACCTATCACACAGACATTAACCCACACCTATGACAGTGACAGTAACACGCACCTATCACATGGGCATTAACACACACATATCACAGGGGCATTAACCCACACCTATCACAGGGGCATTAACACACACCTTTCACAGGGTCATTAACACACACCTATGACAGTGATATTCACACGCACCTATCACGTGGGCATTAACACACACATATCACAGGGGCATTAACACACACCTATCACAGGGATATTAACCCATACATATCACACGGACATTAACCCACACCTATCACAGTTACATTAACACACACCTATCACAGGGACATTAACTCACACCTGTTACAGGGGCATTATCACACACCTATCAAAGCGGCATTAACAGACACCTATCACAGGGGCATTAACCGACACCTTTCACAGGGTCATTAGCACACACCTATCACAGGGACATTAACACACACCTATCACAGGGGCATTAACCCACACCTATCACAGGGACATTAACCCCCATCTATCACAGGGACATTAACACACACCGATCACAGGGACATTAACACACACCTATCACAGGGACATTAACCCACACCTATCACACGGACATTAACCCACAGCTAGGACAGTGACATTAGCACACACCTATCACATGGGCATTAACACTCACATATCACAGGGGCATTAACACACACCTATCACAGGGGCATTAACACACACCTATCACAGGGGCATTAACACACACCTATCACAGGGACATAAACACACACCTATCACAGGGACATTAACACACAGCTATCACAGGGACATTAACACACATTTATCACAGGGACATTAACACATACCTATCACACGGACATTAATCCACACCTATCACAGGGACATTAACACACACCTATCACAGGGGCGTAACACACACCTAACACAGGGACATTAACACACACCTATCACAGGGACATTAATCCACACCTATCACAGGGACATTAATCCACACCTATCACAGGGACATTAACTCACACCTATTACAGGGGCATTAACACACACCTATCAAAGCGGCATTCACACACAGCTATCACAGAGACATTAACCCACACCTATCACAGGGACATTAACCCACACATTTCACACGGATATTAAACCACACCTACGACAATGACATTAACACACACCGGTCACATGGGCATTAACCCACACCAATCATGGGGGCACTAACACAGACGGAAAACAGGGACATTAACCCACACCTATCACAGGGGCATTAACACACACCTTTCACAGGGGCTTTAACACACACCTATCACAGGGACATTAACCCACACCTATCACACAGACATTAACCCACACCTATGACAGTGACAGTAATACGCACCTATCACATGGGCATTAACACACACATATCACAGGGGCATTAACACACACCTATCACATGGGCATTAACCCACACCAATCACGGGGGCACTAACTCAGACGGAAAACAGGGACATTAACCCACACCTATCACAGGGGCAGTAACCCACATCTATCACAGGGATATTAACACACAGCTATCAGAGTGACATTAACGCACACCAATCACAGGGACATTAACCCATACATATCACACGGACATTAACCCACACCTATCACAGTAACATTAACACACACCTATCACAGGAACATTAACTCACACCTATTACAGGGGCATTAACACACACCTATCACAGGGACATAAACACTCACCTATCACAGGGACATTAACACCCACCTATCACAGGGGAATTAACCCACACCTATAACAGGGACATTGACACACAACTATCACAGGGGCATTAACCCACACATATCACAGAGACATTAACCCATACCTATCACAGTGACATTAACACACACCTATCACATGGGCATTAACTCACACCAATCACGGGGGCACTAACACAGACGGAAAACAGGGACATTAACCCACACCTATCACAGGGGCATTAACACACACCTATCTCAGAGACATTAACCCACATCTATCACAGGGACATTAACACACGGCTATCACAGGGTCATTAACACACACTTATCACAGGGACATTAACCCACACCAATCACACGGACATTAACCCACACCTATGACAGTGATATTCACACGCACCTATCACGTGGGCATTAACACACACATTATCACAGGGGCTTTAACACACACCGATCAAAGGGACATAAAGACACACCTATCACAGGAACATTAACCCATACATATCACACGGACATTAACACACACCTATCACAGTTACATTAACACACACCTATCACAGGGACATTAACTCACACCTGTTACAGGGGCATTAACACACACCTATCAAAGCGGCATTAACAGACACCTATCACAGGGACATTAACCGACACCTATCACACGGACATTAATCCACACCTATCACAGGGACATTAACACACACATATCACAGGAACATTAATCCATACCTATCACACGGACATTAATCCACACCTATCACAGGGACATTAATACACACCTATCACAGGGACATTAACTCACACCTGTTACAGGGGCATTAACACACACCTATCAAAGCGGCATTAACAGACACCTATCACAGGGACATTAACCGACACCTATCACACGGACATTAATCCACACCTATCACAGGGACATTAACACACACATATCACAGGGACATTAATCCATACCTATCACACGGACATTAATCCACACCTATCACAGGGACATTAACACACACATATCACAGGGGCATTAACACACCTATCACATGGGCATTAACCCACACCTATCACAGGGACATTAACACACAACTATCACAGGGGCATTAACCCACACCTATCACAGGGGCATTAACATACACTTTCACAGGGTCATTAACACACACCTATCACAGGGTCATTAACACACACCTATCACAGGGGCATTAACCCACACCTATCACAGGGACATTAACCCACACCTATCACAGGGGCATTAACATACATCTATCACAGGGACATTAACACACAGCTATCACAGTGACATTAACACACACCTATCACAGGGACATTAACCCATACCGATCACACGGACATTAACCCACACCTATGACAGTGATATTAACATGCACCTATCACATGGGCATTAAAACACACATATCACAGGGGCATTAACACACACCTATCGCAGGGACATAAACATGCACCTATCACAGGGGCATTAACCCATACATATCACAGGAACATTAACTCACACCTATTACAGGGGCATTAACACACACCTATCACAGGGACATAAACACTCATCTATCACAGAGGCATTAACCCACACCGATCACAGGGACATTAGCACACACCTATCACAGGGGCAATAACACACACCTATCTTAGGGACATTAACACACACCTATCACAGGGGAATTAACCCACACCTATCACACGGATATTAAACCACACCTACGACAGTGACATTAACACACACCTATCACATGGGCATTAACCCACACAAATCACGGGGGCACTAACACAGACGGAAAACAGGGACATTAACCCACACCTATCACAGGGGCATTAACACACACCTTTCACAGGGTCATTAACACACACCTATCTCAGAGACATTAACCCACATCTATCACAGGGACATTAACACACAGCTATCACACGGACATTAACCCACACCTATGACAGTGATATTCACACGCACCTATCACATGGGCATTAACACACACATATCACAGGGGCATTAACACACACCGATCACAGGGACATAAAGACACACCTATCACAGGGACACTAACCCATACATATCACACGGACATTAACCCACACCTATCACAGGGACATTAACTCACACCTGTTACAGGGGCATTATCACACACCTATCAAAGCGGCATTAACAGATACCTATCACAGGGACATTAAACCACATCTATCACAGGGACATTAACACACGGCTATCACAGTGACATTAACACACACCTATCACAGGGACATTAACCCACATCTATCACAGGGACATTAAAACACAGCTATCACAGTGACATTAACACACCCCTATCACAGGGACATTAACCCACACCTATCACACGGACATTAACCCACACCTATGACAGTGATATTAACATGCACCTATCACATGGGCATTAAAACACACATATCACAGGGGCATTAACACACACCTATCACAGGGACATAAACATACACCTATCACAGGGACATTAACCCATACATATCACACGGACATTAACCCACACCTATCACAGTTACATTAACACACACCTATCACAGGAACATTAACTCACACCTATTGCAGGGGCATTAACACTCACCTATCACAGGGACATTAACACCCACCTATCACAGGGGAATTAACCCATACCTATAACAGGGACATTAACCCACACCGATCACAGGGACATTAACACACACCTATCACAGGGGCAATAACACACACCTATCACAGGGACATTAACACACACCTATCACAGGGGCATTAACCCACACATATCACAGAGACATTAACCCATACCTATCACAGGGACATTAACCCACATCTATCACAGGGACATTAACCCACACCAATCACACGGACATTAACCCACACCTATGACAGTGATATTCACACGCACCTATCACGTGGGCATTAACACACACCTATCACATGGGCATTAACCCACACCAATCACGGGGGCACTATCTCAGATGGAAAACAGGGACATTAACCCACACCTATCACAGGGGCATTAACACACACCTTTCACAGGGTCATTAACACACACCTATCAGAGGGGCATTAACATACACCTTTCACAGGGTCATTAACACACACCTATCACAGGGACATTAACACACACCTATCACAGGGGCATTAACCCACACCTATCACAGGGACATTAACCCACACCTATCACAGGGGCATTAACATACACCTTTCACAGGGTCATTAACACACACCTATCACAGGGACATTAACACACCTATCACAGGGGCATTAACCCACACCTATCACAGGGACATTAACCCACATCTATCACAGGGACATTAACACACAGCTATCACAGTGACATTAACACACACCTATCACAGGGACATTAACCCACACCTATCACACGGACATTAACCCACACCTCTGACAGTGATATTAACATGCACCTATCACATGGGCATTAAAACACACATATCACAGGGGCATTAACACACACCTATCACAGGGACATTAACTCACACCTATTACAGGGGCATTAACACACACCTATCACAGGGACATAAACACTCACCTATCACAGGGACATTAACACCCACCTATCACAGGGGAATTAACCTACACCTATAACAGGGACATTAAACCACACATTTCACAGGGACATTAACACACGCCTATCACAGAGGCATTAACCCACACCGATCACAGGGACATTAACACACACCTATCACAGGGGCAATAACACACACCTATCACAGGGACATTAACCCACACCTATCACACGGACATTAACCCACACCTATGACAGTGATATTAACATGCACCTATCACATGGGCATTAAAACACACATATCACAGGGGCATTAACACACACCTATCACAGGGACATAAACATACACCTATCACAGGGACATTAACCCATACATATCACAGGAACATTAACTCACACCTATTACAGGTGCATTAACACACACCTATCACAGGGACATAAACACTCACCTATCACAGGGACATTAAACCACACATTTCACAGGGACATTAACACACACCTATCACAGGGACATTAACACACACCTATCACAGGGGCATTAACCCACACCTATCACACGGATATTAAACCACACCTACGACAGTGACATTAACACACACCTATCACATGGGCATTAACCCACACAAATCACGGGGGCACTAACAGACGGAAAACAGGGACATTAACCCACACCTATCACAGGGGCATTAACACACACCTTTCACAGGGTCATTAACACACACCTATCTCAGAGACATTAACCCACATCTATCACAGGGACATTAACACACAGCTATCACAGGGTCATTAACACACACTTATCACAGGGACATTAACCCACACCAATCACACGGACATTAACCCACACCTATGACAGTGATATTCACACGCACCTATCACGTGGGCATTAACACACACATATCACAGGGGCATTAACACACACCGATCACAGGGACATAAAGACACACCTATCACAGGGACATTAACCCATACATATCACACGGACATTAACCCACACCTATCACAGTTACATTAACACACACCTATCACAGGGACATTAACTCACACCTGTTACAGGGGCATTATCACACACCTATCAAAGCGGCATTAACAGACACCTATCACAGGGACATTAACCGACACCTATCACAGGGGCATTCACACACAG
Organism: Somniosus microcephalus; assembly: GCF_052327205.1. Taxonomy (NCBI): domain Eukaryota; kingdom Metazoa; phylum Chordata; class Chondrichthyes; order Squaliformes; family Somniosidae; genus Somniosus; species Somniosus microcephalus. The sequence goes on from NC_141015.1 coordinate 12,652,930, forward strand.
CTATCACAGGGACATTAATACACACCTATCACAGGGACATTAACCCACACCTATCACACGGACATTAACCCACACCTATGACAGTGACATTAACACACACCTATCACATGGGCATTAACAAACACATATCACAGGGGCATTAACACACACGTATCACATGGGCATTAACCCACACCAATCATGGGGGCACTATCTCAGACGGAAAACAGGGACATTAACCCACACCTATCACAGGGGCATTAACACACACCTTTCACAGGGTCATTAACACACACCTATCACAGGGACATTAACACACACCTATCACAGGGGCATTAACCCACACCTATCACAGGGACATTAACCCACATCTATCACAGGGACATTAACCCACACCTATCACACGGACATTAACCCACACCTATGACAGTGACATTAGCACATACCTATCACATGGGCATTAACACTCATATCACAGGGGCATAACACACACCTAACACAGGGACATTAACACACACCTATCACAGGCACATTAATCCACACCTATCACAGGGACATTAACCCACACCTATCACAGGGACATTAACACACACCTATCACAGGGGCATTAACACACAGCTATCACAGGGACATTAACACACACTTATCACAGGGACATTAATCCATACCTATCACATGGACATTAATCCACACCTATCACAGGGACATTAACACACACATATCACAGGGGCATAACACATACCTAACACAGGGACATTAACACACACCTATCACAGGCACATTAATCCACACCTATCACAGGGACATTAATACACACCTATCACAGGGGCATTAACACACACCTATAAGAGGGACATTAACACACACCTATCACATGGGCATTAACCTAAACCAATCACGGGGACATTAACACACAGCTAACACAGGTACCTTAACACACACCTATCACAGGGACATTAACCCACACCTATCACACGGACATTAACCCACACCTATGACAGTGACATTAGCAAACACCTATCACATGGGCATTAACACGCACATTTCACGGGGGCATTAACACACACCTATCACATGGGCATTAACCCACACCAATCACGGGGGCACTAACTCAGACGGAAAACAGGGACATTAACCCACACCTATCACAGGGACATTAACACACACCTATCACAGGGGCATTAACACACAGCTATCACAGGGACATTAACACACACTTATCACAGGGACATTAATCCATACCTATCACATGGACATTAATCCACACCTATCACAGGGACATTAACACACACATATCACAGGGGCATAACACACACCTAACACAGGGACATTAACACACACCTATCACAGGGACATTAATCCACACCTATCACAGGGGCATTAATACACACCTATCACAGGGACATTAACACACACCTATCACAGGGACATTAACACACACCTATCACAGGGACATTAACTCACACCTATTACAGGGGCATTAACACACACCTATCAAAGCGGCATTCACACACAGCTATCACATGGGCATTAACCCACACCAATCACGGGGGCACTAACTCAGACGGAAAACAGGGACATTAACCCACACCTATCACAGGGGCATTAACATACACCTTTCACAGGGTCATTAACACACACCTATCACAGGGACATTAACCCTTACATATCACACGGACATTAACCCACACCTATCACAGTTACATTAACACACACCTATCACAGGAACATTAACTCACACCTATTACAGGGACATTAACACACACCTATCACAGGGACATAAACAATCACCTATCACATGGGCATTAACCCACACCAATCACGGGGGCACTAACTCATACGGAAAACAGGGACATTAGCCCACACCTATCACAGGGGCATTAACATACACCTATCACAGGGACATTAATACACACCTATCACAGGGACATTAATCCACACCTATCACAGGGACATTAATACACACCTATCACAGGGGCATTAACACACACCTATCACAGGGATATTAACACACACCTATCACATGGGCATTAACCCAAACCAATCACGGCCACATTAACACACAGCTAACACAGGTACCTTAACACACACCTATCACAGTGACATTAACCCACACCTATCACACGGACATTAACCCACACCTATGACAGTGACATTAGCAAACACCTGTCACATGGGCATTAACACGCACATATCACGGGGGCATTAACACACACCGATCACACGGGCATTAACACACACCTATCACAGGGGCATTAACACACACCTATCACAGGGACATAAGCAAACACCTATCACAGGGACATTAACACACAGCTATCACAGGGACATTAACACACACATATCACAGGGGCATAAACTTACACCTATCACAGGGACATTAACCCATACATATCACACGGACATTAACCCACACCTATCACAGTTACATTAACACACACCTATCACAGGAACATTAACTCACACCTATTACAGGGGCATTAACACACACCTATCACAGGGACATAAACACTCACCTATCACAGGGGAATTAACCCACACCTATAACAGGGACATTAAACCACACATTTCACAGGGACACTAACACACACCTATCACAGGGACATTAACACACACCTATCACAGGGGCAATAACCCACACATATCACAGAGACATTAACCCACACCTATCACAGGGACATTAACCCACACCTATCACACAGATATTAAACAACACCTACGACAGTGACATTAACACACACCTATCACATGGGCATTAACCCACACCAATCACGGGGGCACTAACACAGACGGAAAACAGGGACATTAACCCACACCTGTCACAGGTGCATTAACACACACCTTTCACAGGGTCAGTAACACACACCTATCTCAGAGACATTAACCCACATCTATCACACGGACATTAATCCACACCTATCACAGGGACATTAATACACACCTATCACAGGGGCATTAACACACACCTATCACAGGGACATTAACTCACACCTATCACAGGGGCATTAACACACACCTATCACAGGGACATTAACCCACACCTATCACACAGACATTAACCCATACCTATGACAGTGACATTAACACACACCTTTCACATGGGCATTAACAAACACATATCACAGGGGCATTAACCCACACCAATCACGGGGGCACTAACTCAGATGGAAAACAGGGACATTAACCCACACCTATCACAGGGGCATTAACCCACACCTATCACAGGGACATTAACCCACATCTATCACAGCGACATTAACACACAGCTATCACAGTGACATTGACACACACCTATCACAGGGACATTAACCCACACCTATCACACGGACATTAACCCACACCTATGACAGTGATATTAACATTCACCTATCACAGGGACATTAAACCATACATATCACACGGACATTAACCCACACGTATCACTGTTACATTAACAAACACCTATCACAGGAACATTAACTCACACCTATTATAGGAGCATTAACACACACCTATCACAGGGACATAAACACTCAACTATCACAGGGACATTAACACCCACCTATCACAGGGACATTAACACACACCTATCACAGGGTCATTAACACCCACCTATCACAGGGGCATTAACACACACCTTTCACAGGGTCATTAACACACACCTATCTCAGAGACATTAACCCACATCTATCACAGGGATATTAACACACAGCTATCACAGGGTCATTAACACACACTTATCACAGGGACATTAACCCACACCAATCACACGGACATTAACCCACACCTATGACAGTGATATTCACACGCACCTATCACGTGGGCATTAACACACACATATCACAGGGGCATTAACACACACCGATCACAGTTACATTAACACACACCTATCACAGGGACATTAACTCACACCTGTTACAGGGGCATTATCACACACCTATCAAAGCGGCATTAACAGACACCCATCACAGGGACATTAACCGACACCTATCACAGGGGCATTCACACACAGCTATCACAGGGACATTAACACACACCTATCACAGGGACATTAACCCACACCTATCACACGGACATTAACCCACACCTATGACAGTGACATTAACACACACCTATCACATGGGCATTAACAAACACATATCACAGGGGCATTAACACACACCTTTCACATGGGCATTAACCCACACCAATCACGGGGGCACTAACTCAGACGGAAAACAGGGACATTAACCCACACCTATCACAGGGGCATTAACACACACCTTTCACAGGGTCATTAACACACACCTATCACAGGGACATTAACACACACCTATCATAGGGGCATTAACCCACACCTATCACAGGGACATTAACCCACATCTATCACAGGGACATTAACACACAGCTATCACAGGGACATTAACACACAGCTATGACAGTGACATTAGCACACACCTATCACATGGGCATTAACACTCACATATCACAGGGGCATTAACACACACCTATCACAGGGGCATTAACACACACCTATCACAGGGACATAAACACACACCTATCACAGGGACATTAACACACAGCTATCACAGGGACATTAACACACACTTATCACAGGGACATTAACCCATACCTATCACACGGACATTAATCCACACCTATCACAGGGACAGTAACACACACCTATCACAGGGACATTAATACACACCTATCACAGGGGCATTAACACACACCTATCACAGGGACATTAACTCACACCTATTAAAGGGGCATTAACACACACCTATCAAAGTGGCATTCACACACAGCTATCACAGAGACATTAACCCACACCTATCACAGGGACATTAACCCACACCTATCACACGGATATTAAACCACACCTACGACAGTGACATTGACACACACCTATCACATGGGCATTAACCCACACCAATCACGGGGGCACTAACACAGACGGAAAACAGGGACATTAACCCACACCTATCACAGGGACATTAACCCACACCAATCACACGGACATTAACCCACACCTATGACAGTGATATTCACACGCACCTATCACGTGGGCATTAACACACACATATCACAGGGGCTTTAACACACACCGATCACAGGGACATAAAGACACACCTATCACAGGGACATTAACCCATACATATCACACGGACATTAACCCACACCTATCACAGTTACATTAACACACACCTATCACAGGGACATTAACTCACACCTGTTACAGGGGCATTAACACACACGTATCAAAGCGGCATTAACAGACACCTATCACATGGGCATTAACAAACACATATCACAGGGGCATTAACAAACACCTATCACATGGGCATTAACCCACACCATTCACGGGGGCACTATCTCAGACGGAAAACAGGGACATTAACCCACACCTATCACAGGGGGATTAACACACTCCTTTCACAGGGTCATTAACACACACCTATCACTGGGACATTAACACTCACCTATCACAGGGACATAAACACTCACCTATCACTGGGACATTAACACCCACCTATCACAGGGGTATTAACCCACATCTATAACAGGGACATTAAACCACACCTTTCACAGGGACATTAACACACACATTTCACAGAGACATTAACCCACACCGATCACAGGGACATTAACAGACACCTATCACAGGGTCATTAACACACTCCTATCACAGGGGCATTAATCCACAACTATCCCAGGGGCATTAACACACGCCTATCACAGCGACATTAACACACACCTATCACAGGGATATTAACCGACACCTATCACAGGGGCATTAACACACACCTATCACATGGGCATTAACCCAAACCAATCACAGGGATATTAACCGAAACCTTTAACAGTGAAATTAACACACACCTATCACATGGGCATTAACAAACACATATCACAGGGGCATTAACACACACCTATCACATGGGCATTAACCCACACCAATCACGGGGGCACTATCTCAGACGGAAAACAGGGACATTAACCCACACCTATCACAGGGGCATTAACACACACCTTTCACAGGGTCATTAACACACACCTATCACAGGGACATTAACACACATCTATCACAGGGACATTAACACACACCTTTCACAGGGACATTAACACACACCTATCACAGGGACATTAACACACATCTATCACAGGGACATTAACACACAGCTATCACAGGGACAGTAACCCACACCTATGACAGTGACATTAGCACACACCTATCACATGGGCATTAACGCTCACATATCACAGGGGCATTAACACACACCTAACACAGGGGCATTAACACACACCTATCACAGGGACATAAACACACACCTATCACAGGGACATTAACACACAGCTATCACAGGGACATTAACACACACTTATCACAGGGACATTAACCCATACCTATCACACGGACATTAATCCACACCTATCACAGGGACATAAACACACACCTATCACAGGGACATTAACACACACCTATCACAGCGACATTAACCCACACCTATCACACGGACATTAACCCACACCTCTGACAGTGATATTAACATGCACCTATCACATGGGCATTAAAACACACATATCACAGGGGCATTAACACACACCTATCACAGGGACATTAACTCACACCTATTACAGGGGCATTAACACACACCTATCACAGGGACATAAACACTCACCTATCACAGGGACATTAACACCCACCTATCACAGGGGAATTAACCTACACCTATAACAGGGACATTAAACCACACATTTCACAGGGACATTAACACACGCCTATCACAGAGGCATTAACCCACACCGATCACAGGGACATTAACACACACCTATCACAGGGGCAATAACACACACCTATCACAGGGACATTAACCCACACCTATCACACGGACATTAACCCACACCTCTGACAGTGATATTAACATGCACCTATCACATGGGCATTAAAACACACATATCACAGGGGCATTAACACACACCTATCACAGGGACATTAACTCACACCTATTACAGGGGCATTAACACACACCTATCACAGGGACATAAACACTCACCTATCACAGGGACATTAACACCCACCTATCACAGGGGAATTAACCTACACCTATAACAGGGACATTAAACCACACATTTCACAGGGACATTAACACACGCCTATCACAGAGGCATTAACCCACACCGATCACAGGGACATTAACACACACCTATCACAGGGGCAATAACACACACCTATCACAGGGACATTAACCCACACCTATCACACGGACATTAACCCACACCTATGACAGTGATATTAACATGCACCTATCACATGGGCATTAAAACACACATATCACAGGGGCATTAACACACACCTATCACAGGGACATAAACATACACCTATCACAGGGACATTAACCCATACATATCACAGGAACATTAACTCACACCTATTACAGGTGCATTAACACACACCTATCACAGGGACATAAACACTCACCTATCACAGGGACATTAAACCACACATTTCACAGGGACATTAACACACACCTATCACAGGGACATTAACACACACCTATCACAGGGGCATTAACCCACACCTATCACACGGATATTAAACCACACCTACGACAGTGACATTAACACACACCTATCACATGGGCATTAACCCACACAAATCACGGGGGCACTAACAGACGGAAAACAGGGACATTAACCCACACCTATCACAGGGGCATTAACACACACCTTTCACAGGGTCATTAACACACACCTATCTCAGAGACATTAACCCACATCTATCACAGGGACATTAACACACAGCTATCACAGGGTCATTAACACACACTTATCACAGGGACATTAACCCACACCAATCACACGGACATTAACCCACATCTATCACAGGGACATTAACCCATACATATCACACGGACATTAACCCACACCTATCACAGTTACATTAACACACACCTATCACAGGGACATTAACTCACACCTGTTACAGGGGCATTATCACACACCTATCAAAGCGGCATTAACAGACACCTATCACAGGGACATTAACCGACACCTATCACAGGGGCATTCACACACAGCTATCACAGGGACATTAATACACACCTATCACAGGGACATTAACTCACACCTGTTACAGGGGCATTATCACACACCTATCAAAGCGGCATTAACAGACACCTATCACAGGGACATTAACCGACACCTATCACAGGGGCATTCACACACAGCTATCACAGGGACATTAATACACACCTATCACAGGGACATTAACCCACACCTATCACACGGACATTAACCCACACCTATGACAGTGACATTAACACACACCTATCACATGGGCATTAACAAACACATATCACAGGGGCATTAACACACACGTATCACATGGGCATTAACCCACACCAATCATGGGGGCACTATCTCAGACGGAAAACAGGGACATTAACCCACACCTATCACAGGGGCATTAACACACACCTTTCACAGGGTCATTAACACACACCTATCACAGGGACATTAACACACACCTATCACAGGGGCATTAACCCACACCTATCACAGGGACATTAACCCACATCTATCACAGGGACATTAACCCACACCTATCACACGGACATTAACCCACACCTATGACAGTGACATTAGCACATACCTATCACATGGGCATTAACACTCATATCACAGGGGCATAACACACACCTAACACAGGGACATTAACACACACCTATCACAGGCACATTAATCCACACCTATCACAGGGACATTAACCCACACCTATCACAGGGACATTAACACACACCTATCACAGGGGCATTAACACACAGCTATCACAGGGACATTAACACACACTTATCACAGGGACATTAATCCATACCTATCACATGGACATTAATCCACACCTATCACAGGGACATTAACACACACATATCACAGGGGCATAACACATACCTAACACAGGGACATTAACACACACCTATCACAGGCACATTAATCCACACCTATCACAGGGACATTAATACACACCTATCACAGGGGCATTAACACACACCTATAAGAGGGACATTAACACACACCTATCACATGGGCATTAACCTAAACCAATCACGGGGACATTAACACACAGCTAACACAGGTACCTTAACACACACCTATCACAGGGACATTAACCCACACCTATCACACGGACATTAACCCACACCTATGACAGTGACATTAGCAAACACCTATCACATGGGCATTAACACGCACATTTCACGGGGGCATTAACACACACCTATCACATGGGCATTAACCCACACCAATCACGGGGGCACTAACTCAGACGGAAAACAGGGACATTAACCCACACCTATCACAGGGACATTAACACACACCTATCACAGGGGCATTAACACACAGCTATCACAGGGACATTAACACACACTTATCACAGGGACATTAATCCATACCTATCACATGGACATTAATCCACACCTATCACAGGGACATTAACACACACATATCACAGGGGCATAACACACACCTAACACAGGGACATTAACACACACCTATCACAGGGACATTAATCCACACCTATCACAGGGGCATTAATACACACCTATCACAGGGACATTAACACACACCTATCACAGGGACATTAACACACACCTATCACAGGGACATTAACTCACACCTATTACAGGGGCATTAACACACACCTATCAAAGCGGCATTCACACACAGCTATCACATGGGCATTAACCCACACCAATCACGGGGGCACTAACTCAGACGGAAAACAGGGACATTAACCCACACCTATCACAGGGGCATTAACATACACCTTTCACAGGGTCATTAACACACACCTATCACAGGGACATTAACCCTTACATATCACACGGACATTAACCCACACCTATCACAGTTACATTAACACACACCTATCACAGGAACATTAACTCACACCTATTACAGGGACATTAACACACACCTATCACAGGGACATAAACAATCACCTATCACATGGGCATTAACCCACACCAATCACGGGGGCACTAACTCATACGGAAAACAGGGACATTAGCCCACACCTATCACAGGGGCATTAACATACACCTATCACAGGGACATTAATACACACCTATCACAGGGACATTAATCCACACCTATCACAGGGACATTAATACACACCTATCACAGGGGCATTAACACACACCTATCACAGGGATATTAACACACACCTATCACATGGGCATTAACCCAAACCAATCACGGCCACATTAACACACAGCTAACACAGGTACCTTAACACACACCTATCACAGTGACATTAACCCACACCTATCACACGGACATTAACCCACACCTATGACAGTGACATTAGCAAACACCTGTCACATGGGCATTAACACGCACATATCACGGGGGCATTAACACACACCGATCACACGGGCATTAACACACACCTATCACAGGGGCATTAACACACACCTATCACAGGGACATAAGCAAACACCTATCACAGGGACATTAACACACAGCTATCACAGGGACATTAACACACACATATCACAGGGGCATAAACTTACACCTATCACAGGGACATTAACCCATACATATCACACGGACATTAACCCACACCTATCACAGTTACATTAACACACACCTATCACAGGAACATTAACTCACACCTATTACAGGGGCATTAACACACACCTATCACAGGGACATAAACACTCACCTATCACAGGGGAATTAACCCACACCTATAACAGGGACATTAAACCACACATTTCACAGGGACACTAACACACACCTATCACAGGGACATTAACACACACCTATCACAGGGGCAATAACCCACACATATCACAGAGACATTAACCCACACCTATCACAGGGACATTAACCCACACCTATCACACAGATATTAAACAACACCTACGACAGTGACATTAACACACACCTATCACATGGGCATTAACCCACACCAATCACGGGGGCACTAACACAGACGGAAAACAGGGACATTAACCCACACCTGTCACAGGTGCATTAACACACACCTTTCACAGGGTCAGTAACACACACCTATCTCAGAGACATTAACCCACATCTATCACACGGACATTAATCCACACCTATCACAGGGACATTAATACACACCTATCACAGGGGCATTAACACACACCTATCACAGGGACATTAACTCACACCTATCACAGGGGCATTAACACACACCTATCACAGGGACATTAACCCACACCTATCACACAGACATTAACCCATACCTATGACAGTGACATTAACACACACCTTTCACATGGGCATTAACAAACACATATCACAGGGGCATTAACCCACACCAATCACGGGGGCACTAACTCAGATGGAAAACAGGGACATTAACCCACACCTATCACAGGGGCATTAACCCACACCTATCACAGGGACATTAACCCACATCTATCACAGCGACATTAACACACAGCTATCACAGTGACATTGACACACACCTATCACAGGGACATTAACCCACACCTATCACACGGACATTAACCCACACCTATGACAGTGATATTAACATTCACCTATCACAGGGACATTAAACCATACATATCACACGGACATTAACCCACACGTATCACTGTTACATTAACAAACACCTATCACAGGAACATTAACTCACACCTATTATAGGAGCATTAACACACACCTATCACAGGGACATAAACACTCAACTATCACAGGGACATTAACACCCACCTATCACAGGGACATTAACACACACCTATCACAGGGTCATTAACACCCACCTATCACAGGGGCATTAACACACACCTTTCACAGGGTCATTAACACACACCTATCTCAGAGACATTAACCCACATCTATCACAGGGATATTAACACACAGCTATCACAGGGTCATTAACACACACTTATCACAGGGACATTAACCCACACCAATCACACGGACATTAACCCACACCTATGACAGTGATATTCACATGCACCTATCACGTGGGCATTAACACACACATATCACAGGGGCATTAACACACACCGATCACAGTTACATTAACACACACCTATCACAGGGACATTAACTCACACCTGTTACAGGGGCATTATCACACACCTATCAAAGCGGCATTAACAGACACCCATCACAGGGACATTAACCGACACCTATCACAGGGGCATTCACACACAGCTATCACAGGGACATTAACACACACCTATCACAGGGACATTAACCCACACCTATCACACGGACATTAACCCACACCTATGACAGTGACATTAACACACACCTATCACATGGGCATTAACAAACACATATCACAGGGGCATTAACACACACCTTTCACATGGGCATTAACCCACACCAATCACGGGGGCACTAACTCAGACGGAAAACAGGGACATTAACCCACACCTATCACAGGGGCATTAACACACACCTTTCACAGGGTCATTAACACACACCTATCACAGGGACATTAACACACACCTATCATAGGGGCATTAACCCACACCTATCACAGGGACATTAACCCACATCTATCACAGGGACATTAACACACAGCTATCACAGGGACATTAACACACAGCTATTAAAGGGGCATTAACACACACCTATCAAAGTGGCATTCACACACAGCTATCACAGAGACATTAACCCACACCTATCACAGGGACATTAACCCACACCTATCACACGGATATTAAACCACACCTACGACAGTGACATTGACACACACCTATCACATGGGCATTAACCCACACCAATCACGGGGGCACTAACACAGACGGAAAACAGGGACATTAACCCACACCTATCACAGGGACATTAACCCACACCAATCACACGGACATTAACCCACACCTATGACAGTGATATTCACACGCACCTATCACGTGGGCATTAACACACACATATCACAGGGGCTTTAACACACACCGATCACAGGGACATAAAGACACACCTATCACAGGGACATTAACCCATACATATCACACGGACATTAACCCACACCTATCACAGTTACATTAACACACACCTATCACAGGGACATTAACTCACACCTGTTACAGGGGCATTAACACACACGTATCAAAGCGGCATTAACAGACACCTATCACATGGGCATTAACAAACACATATCACAGGGGCATTAACAAACACCTATCACATGGGCATTAACCCACACCATTCACGGGGGCACTATCTCAGACGGAAAACAGGGACATTAACCCACACCTATCACAGGGGGATTAACACACTCCTTTCACAGGGTCATTAACACACACCTATCACTGGGACATTAACACTCACCTATCACAGGGACATAAACACTCACCTATCACTGGGACATTAACACCCACCTATCACAGGGGTATTAACCCACATCTATAACAGGGACATTAAACCACACCTTTCACAGGGACATTAACACACACATTTCACAGAGACATTAACCCACACCGATCACAGGGACATTAACAGACACCTATCACAGGGTCATTAACACACTCCTATCACAGGGGCATTAATCCACAACTATCCCAGGGGCATTAACACACGCCTATCACAGCGACATTAACACACACCTATCACAGGGATATTAACCGACACCTATCACAGGGGCATTAACACACACCTATCACATGGGCATTAACCCAAACCAATCACAGGGATATTAACCGAAACCTTTAACAGTGAAATTAACACACACCTATCACATGGGCATTAACAAACACATATCACAGGGGCATTAACACACACCTATCACATGGGCATTAACCCACACCAATCACGGGGGCACTATCTCAGACGGAAAACAGGGACATTAACCCACACCTATCACAGGGGCATTAACACACACCTTTCACAGGGTCATTAACACACACCTATCACAGGGACATTAACACACATCTATCACAGGGACATTAACACACACCTTTCACAGGGACATTAACACACACCTATCACAGGGACATTAACACACATCTATCACAGGGACATTAACACACAGCTATCACAGGGACAGTAACCCACACCTATGACAGTGACATTAGCACACACCTATCACATGGGCATTAACGCTCACATATCACAGGGGCATTAACACACACCTAACACAGGGGCATTAACACACACCTATCACAGGGACATAAACACACACCTATCACAGGGACATTAACACACAGCTATCACAGGGACATTAACACACACTTATCACAGGGACATTAACCCATACCTATCACACGGACATTAATCCACACCTATCACAGGGACATAAACACACACCTATCACAGGGACATTAACACACACCTATCACAGCGACATTAACCCACACCTATCACACGGACATTAACCCACACCTATGACAGTGACATTAGCACACACCTATCACATGGGCATTAACACTCACATATCACAGGGGCATTAACACACACCTATCACAGGGGCATTAACACACACCTATCACAGGGTCATTAACACACTCCTATCACAGGGGCATTAATCCACAACTATCCCAGGGGCATTAACACACGCCTATCACAGCGACATTAACACACACCTATCACAGGGATATTAACCGACACCTATCACAGGGGCATTAACACACACCTATCACATGGGCATTAACCCAAACCAATCACAGGGATATTAACCGAAACCTTTAACAGGGACATTAACACACACCTATCACAGGGACATTAACACACACCTATCAGAGGGGCATTAACACACACCTTTCACAGGGTCATTAACACACACCTATCACAGGGACTTTAACACACATCTATCACAGGGACATTAACACACAGCTATCACAGGGACATTAACCCACACCTATCAAATGGACATTAACCCACACCTATGACAGTGACATTAGCACACACCTATCACATGGGCATTAACGCTCACATATCACAGGGGCATTAACACACACCTATCACAGGGGCATTAACACACACCTATCACAGGGACATAAACACACACCTATCACAGGGACATTAACACACAGCTATCACAGGGACATTAACACACACTTATCACAGGGACATTAACCCATACCTATCACACGGACATTAATCCACACCTATCACAGGGACATAAACACACACCTATCACAGGGACATTAACCCACACCTATGACAGTGACATTAGCACACACCTATCACATGGGCATTAACACTCACATATCACAGGGGCATTAACACACACCTATCACAGGGGCAATAACACACACCTATCACAGGGGCATTAACACACACCTATCACAGGGACATAAACACACACCTATCACAGGGACATTAACAAACAGCTATCACAGGGACATTAACACACACTTATCACAGGGACATTAACCCATACCTATCACACGGACATTAATCCACACCTATCACAGGGACATTAACACACACCTATCACAGGGGCATAACACACACCTAACACAGGGACATTAACACACACCTATCACAGGGACATTGATACACACCTATCACAGGGGCATTAACACACACCTATCACAGGGACATTAACTCACACCTATTACAGGGGCATTAATACACACCTATCAAAGCGGCATTCACACACAGCTATCACAGGGATATTAACACACACCTATCACAGGGACATTAACCCACACCTATCACATGGGCATTAACACACACATATCACAGGGGCATTAACACACACCTATCACATGGGAATTAACCCACATCAATCACGGGGGCACTAACTCAGACGGAAAACAGGGACATTAACCCACACCTATCACGGGGCATTAACATACACCTTTCACGGGGTCATTAACACACACCTATCACAGGGACATTAACACACAGCTATCACAGGTGCATTAACCCACACCTATCACAGGGACATTAACCCACATCTATCACAGGGACATTAACCCACACCTATCACACGGACATTAACCCACACCTATGACAGAGATATTAACATGCGCCTATCACATGGGCATTAAAACACACATATCACAGGGGCATTAACACAAACCTATCACAGGGACATAAACATACACCTTTCACAGGGACATTAACTCACACCTATTACAGGGGCATTAACACACACCTTTCGCAGGGGGATTAACACAAACCTAGCGCAAGGACATTACCACACTCCTATCACAGGGGCACTAACACACACCTATCACAGGGGAATTAACTCACACCTATCACAGGGACATGAAACGACACCTATCAGAGAGTCATTAACACACACCTATCACAGGGACATTAACACACACCTTTCACAGGGACATTAACACACACCTATCACAGAGACATTAACACACACCTGTCACAGGTACATTAAACCACACCTATCAGAGAGATATTAACACACACCTATCACAGGGGCATTAACACACACCTATCACAGGGACATAAACACTCACCTATCACTGGGCCATTAACACCCACCTATCACAGGGGTATTAACCCACACCTATAACAGGGACATTAAACCACACCTTTCATAGGGACATTAACACACACCTATCACAGAGACATTAACCCACACCGATCACAGGGACATTAACACACACCTATCACAGGGTCATTAACACACTCCTATCACAGGGGCATTAATCCACAACTATCCCAGGGGCATTAACACACGCCTATCACAGCGACATTAACACACACCTATCACAGGGATATTAACCGACACCTATCACAGGGGCATTAACACACACCTATCACATGGGCATTAACCCAAACCAATCACAGGGATATTAACCGAAGCCTTTAACAGGGACATTAACACACACCTATCACAGGGACATTAACACACACCTATCAGAGGGGCATTAACACACAACTATCACAGGTATATTAACCCACAGCTATCACAGGGACATTAACCCACACCTATCACAGGGATATTAACACACACCTATCACACGGCATTAACTCACACCTATCACAGGGACATTAACACACACCTATCACAGGGGCATTAACACATACCCATCCCAGGGACATTAACCCAAACATATCACACGGACATTAACCCACACCTATCACAGTTACATTAACACACACCTATCACAGGAACATTAAATCACACCTGTTACAGGGGCATTAACACACACCTTTCACAGGGGGATTAACACACACCTAGCGCAGGGACATTGACACACACCTATCACAGGGGCACTAACACACACCAATCACAGGGGAATTAACTCAGACCTATCACAGTGACATGAAACGACACCTATCAGAGAGACATTAACACACACCTATCACAGGGACGTTAACACACACCTGTCACAGGGACATTAACACACACCTATCACATGGGCATTAGCACACACCTATCACAGGGACATTTACACACACCTATCACAGCGATATTAACACACACCTATCACCGGGATATTAACCGACACCTGCCACAGGGGCATTAACACACACCTATCACATAGGCATTAACCCAAACCAATCAAAGGGATATTAACCGAAACCTTTAACAGGGACATTAACCCACACCTATCAAAGGGACATTATCACACACCTATCACAGGGACATTAACACACACCTATCAGAGGGGCATTAACACACACCTATCACAGGTATATTAACCCACACCTATCACAGGGACATTAACACACACCTATCACAGGGGCACGAACCCACACCTATCACACCGATATTAACACACACCTATGACAGGCACATTAACACACACCTACCACATGGGCATTAGCACACACCAATCACAGGGGCATTAACACATACCTATCACAGGGACATAAACACTCACCTATCACAGGGTCATTAACACCCACCTATCGCAGGGGAATTAACCCACAACTATAACAGGGACATTAAACCACACCTTTCACAGGGACATTAACACACACCTATCACAGAGGCATTAACCGACACCTATCACAGGGACATTAACAGATGCCTATCACAGGGACATTAAACCACACCTATCACAGAGATATTAGCACACACCTATCATAGGGACATTAACCCACACCTATTGCAGGTGAATTAACCCACACCTATCATAGGAACATCAACCCACGCCTATCACAGGGGCATTAACCCACACCTATCGCAGGGGCATTAATACACACGTATCACAGGGGCATTAACACAAGCCTATCACAGGGGCATTAACACACACATCTCACAGGGACATTAAGCCACACCTATCACAGGGGCATTAACCCACACCTATAAGAGGGACATTAACACACACCTATCACATGGGCATTAACCCAAACCAATCACGGGGATATTAACACACAGCTAACGCAGGTACCTTAACACACACCTATCACAGGGACATTAACCCACACCTATGACAGTGACATTAGCACACACCTATCACATGGGTATTAACACGCACATATCACAGGGGCATTAACACACACCTATCACAGGGGCATTAACACACACCTATCACAGGGACATAAACACACACCTATCACAGGGACATTAACCCATACCCATCACACGGACATTAATCCACACCTATCACAGGGACATTAACACACACCTATCACAGGGGCATAACACACACCTAACACAGGGACATTAACACACACCTATCAAAGCGGCATTAACAGACACGTATCACAGGGACATTAACCGACACCTATCACAGGGGCATTCACACACACCTATCACAAGGACATTAACACACACCTATCACACGGACATTAACCCACACCTATCACACAGACATTAACCCACACCTGTGACAGTGACATTAACACACACCTATCACATGGGCATTAACATACACCTATCACAGGGACATTAACCCACATCTATCACAGGGACATTAACCCACATCTATCACAGGGACATTCACACACAGCTATCACAGTGACATTAACACACACCTATCACAGGGACATTAACCCACACCTATCACACGGACATTAACCCATACATATCACACGGACATTAACCCACACCTATCACAGTTACATTATCACACACCTATCACAGGAACATTAACTCACACCTATTACAGGGGCATTAACACACACCTTTCACAGGGGGATTAACACACACCTAGCGCAGGGACATTAACACACACCTATCACAGGGGCACTAACACACACCTATCACAGGGGAATTAACTCACACCTATCACAGGGACATGAAACGACACCTATCAGAGAGATAGTAACACACACCTATCACAGGGACATTTACACACACCTATCACAGGGGCACGAACCTACACGTATCACACGGACATTAACACACACTTATGACAGGGACATTAACACACACCTATCACATGGGCATTAGCACACACCTATTACAGGGGCATTAACACACACCTATCACAGGGACATAAACACTCTCCTATCACAGGGACATTAACACCCACCTATCACAGGGGAATTAATCCACAACTATCCCAGGGGCATTAAGACACGCCTATCACAGCGACATTAACACACACCTATCACAGGGATATTAACCGACACCTATCACAGGGACATTAACACACACCTATCACATGGGCATTAACCCAAACCAATCACAGGGATATTAACCGAAACCTTTAACAGTGTCAGGGTTGGGGAGCCACGGGGCCGTATAAATACGAGGCCGTGCTCTCCGGGCGAGGTAGGTTCTGGACCCAAGTGCAGAAACCAAACAAGAGACAAATATACAGTACTTTGTTTGAACTTTACTAGATTCACACATAACTAGATTAACACAGCAATATACATAAGAACTAGAGACAAGAGAACTCGAGACAGAAACACAAAGCATACATAAGAACTAGAGACAAGTTACAAGACAGCTAGTCAAGATAGGAACTCAGGACAGCTTCCATGAGGAAGCCCACTTGTCTATACTGAGCTTGCGACAAGCTACCACAAGGGGCCAACGGCTTGCCGAGACACAACTCCAGACAAGCTACCCCAAGGGTAATCGGCTTATCAATGCAAAGCTCAAGACAAGATCACAACGGCTCCCACATAGCAACACGCTAGTCCAAACAGCACCTTACCAAGACAAGCAACTTAACAGAACAACAGACTTAAATACATCTTAAATCCAGAGACAAGAACACAGGCTTAGATACATAGCTCGAGAGAACTAGAACACAAACTTAGGTACATAGCTCGAGAGAACTAGAACACAGACTTAGATACATAGCTCGAGAGAACTATGGCAGCCAGCTAGTGAAGGCAAGCTGCCATAGAGAAAAGGCTAGTCACACAGAGCACCTAGTCAAGACAAGTGACATTGTCAAGACTAACTCCCTGGTTCACCCTAGTGAGGACTGAGCATTGAGTGAAACAACAACAGAACTTATATACCAAGACACCAGGTGAAACCCATGAACAGCTAACAGGCTGTTTAAGAATTAACACAGAAAGCTAAGGAACCATGCCGTGGCGTGCCGTTTTACCTTCCGGCGGAGGCGGAGGTCCCCAGTGGGGGGCTCTCTATGCGGGAGTCTTCCCTTGTTCTATTGGGGACTTGGCCTGGAGGGTGTTGCACAGAGCAGTCCCGTGCAATAGGTTTTTAAGTAGGTTCACGGACTCCCAGGCCGCCTGTTTGTTCTGCGGTCTGGAGGAGTCCGTGTGCCATGTTTATGTTGGGTGTGGGAGGTTGCAGCCCCTCTTCCACTATTTGAAGGGGCTGCTCCTCAAATTTTGGTTGCACTTCAGTCCCACGCTCTTGATCTACGGTCACCCGGTGCGGAGGGGAGCGGGCAGGTCGGAGGGCCTCCTCGTGGGCCTGCTCCTGGGCCTGGCCAAGAAAGCCATTAATTGGTCCAGGCAGCGGGCGGCCGAGGGGGTCGTCCGGCCGGATTGCCTCCCTCTCTTCCGCGGCCATGTTCGCGGCCGGGTGGCCCTGGAGATGGAGCACGCGGTGTCCGCCGGCGAGCTCGAGCTCTTTCGTGACCGGTGGGCGCCGCGGGGACTGGAGTGCATAGTCGGTTTAAATAACCAAATTTTAATTTGATTGGTTAAGTTTTGTTTAGGGGTTTATTGGGCTTTTTGTTACAGTTTATTTGTTTAATGTCTGTTTTTGGTTCATACAAAAGAAGGAAAGCTAAGGAACAATTAACAAAGGAACAACCAAGTGAAGGTGCCATCTAGAGGTTACAAAAAGGAACTGACTGGCACCCTCACAAACAGGGACATTAACCCACACCTATCAAAGGGACATTATCACACACCTATCACAGGGACATTAACACACACCTATCAGAGGGGCATTAACACACAACTATCACAGGTATATTAACCCACACCTATCACAGGGATATTAACACACACCTATCACAGGGCATTAACGCACACCTATCACAGGGACATTAACACACACCTATCACAGGGGCATTAACACATACCCATCCCAGGGATATTAACCCACACCTATCACAGGGACATTAACCCACACCTATCACAGGGACATTGACACACACCTATCACATGGGCATTAATACACACCTATCACAGGGGCACTAACACACACCTATCACAGCGACAGAAACACACCTATCACAGGGATATTAACCGACACATATCACAGGGATATTAACACACACCTATCACAGGGGCACTAACCCACACCTATCACAGGGACATCAACACACACCTATGACAGGGGCATTAACACATAACTATGACAGGGACATTAACCCATACCTATCACAGGGATATTAACACCCACCTATCACAGGGCATTAACTCACACCTATCACAGGGACATTAACACACAGCTATCACAGGGACATTAACACACAACTATCACAGAGGCATTAACCCACACCTATCACAGGGGCATTAAGCCAAACCTATCAGAGGAACATTGTTAAGTCTGTGTGTTATATTGCGAATTACTACACAGACCACAAGAGTAAACTTTAACAGGACTTTACTGGTTGAAGGTCAGGGCGGAACTGCCCAATAAATCCTTACACAGCACCTATATACCGGTTTTGGTCACTGTAGTGTATGTACCCGTCTGCCTTTAAGAGAACTATTGTATGTAACCGTTTACCTTTAAGAGAACTATTTTAGGTGTGGCACTACTTTGTTTGGCTTCTGTATACGGTAATACCGACGGTGACCACACCAGTATATAAGTGTTGTGCCAGGAGTTATTGGGCAGATTCGCCCTGGCCTTCGAATAGTAAAGTCCTGTTTGAAGTTACTCTTGGAGTCTGTGTATTAATTAACTAAACAACCCACAGACTTTACAGTGGCGACGAGTCCGATCGTACCCTGCGGCAACAATACTTCCGAAGCAGTTAACGAGCGTCGAGAAGAGGCAACCGCCCTCGTCATTCTGCTGGGAGAAAACTCGAGTCTGCAGAGCTGGAAAGGAGGAAGAATTCAGAGACAAAGACTTCCATCAGCAACAGGCACTGACTGTCCCTTCTGCCACGGTGAGGAGTGAGCCGATCAGCACGAGAAGCAAGGTGGCCACGGTGACTGTGAGTAAGGTAAAAGTTAAAAGAATAACCGGAGGATAAGGGCGGTGCACTCGACCACGGTCGAGGGGGAAAGGAGCCGGACAGAAGTCGGGCCCAGAGGCGCTGAGACTGGGGCAGCGTGGAGCAAGGAAGCCGCGGTACAGACAGGCTGGGGACGCAACGGCGTCGTGAGACAGCTAGACCGCGTCTGGCGAAAAAGGCCGGGCAGCGACCGAAGCCACGAAGCGCTGCGACCGGGAGCGTAGGCGCGGGAAGATATAAAAACTCAGCCGCAGCCGGGGAGGGAAGCACCGGACTGTGAGAGGGCTGGGAGGCGCGAGTGGGAGCCGAGCGAGCGAGAGAGACAGAGCCCGAGCAAGGAGAACTGAGCGAGAGCCAGCCCAGCGGCTGAAACTGTTCGCCGTCAACGGGGTGTACCCAGCGCTGGTTGCCCTGCCGAGAAAAGGGAAAGCACTGAAGCCGACGCGCAGGCTGTGAACTTGAAAGCCAGCAGCCGTCACCCGTGGGGAAAGTGTACCCCTCCCGCCAGGGGAAGAAACGCGGGAAGCCGCCATTAGGCGGAGAAGAAGACAGAAGCGGGGAACCGCCATTGAAGTGGGCGGGGAGAGAAGATAAGCACGGGAAACTGCCATTTTCGCGGGAACCGCCATCTTGGAAAAAAAAAAAAAAGATTTAAAGAAATAATTCGTGGTGTTATCAGGAAGAGAGGAAGATGCCTAAGCGTGGTAACATCAACGATTTTAATGCCGAGGTAGAAGACTGGGCCACGTACGTGGAACGCATCGAGATCTATTGTGAGGCCAATAAAATAGAAGATGACAAAGCTGTAACCTTGCTAAACTCGATGGGCGCGAAGACATACGGGCTCTTGAAGCATCTACTATCACCAGCTAAACTGGCGGATCAGACTTTCGATGATATTGTGGCTGTTCTGAAGGATCACTTGAACCCCACACCATTGATGTTGGCAGAACGATTCAAATTCTATGCGAGAACGCAACGGAAAGACGAAAGCAACGCAGAATACTTGGTCGAACTGCATAGACTAGCGAAATACTGCCAGTTTGGAGGGAATCTGACAGAGGCATTGCGAGACAAGTTCGTGTGTGGGTTGGCAAAGGAAGGAACGCAAAAGCGACTACTCGAAGAGAACGACCTTACACTTGACAGGGCTGTCCTTATTGCAGCATCGCACGAAGCCGCAGCGAAGGGAACTGCGGAAATGCAGCTAAAGACAGCAGCACTAAGTGTGGATCAAATTACCTCGACAACAACAAAATGCTATCGTTGTGGGAAGACAACACATGACCAGAACCAATGCTGGTTTAAGAACCAGGAATGTAGGAAATGTGGCAAACTGGGTCACATAGCTAAGGTATGCCGGTCAGGGAAAAGGACCAACAACCAAAGGAAGCCATCACAGGAAAAGTACAACAAGGTACACAAGGTGGCTGAGAAGAGTTCAGACGAACAGAATTCAGACTCAGACCCAAACGGCCAGGAGCTGGGTAGTCTGAGAATTCACAATGTGAGTAAGGAAGCTGACCTACAAACTATCTGGGTCATGCTAAAAATAGCTGGAATCCAAGTGAAAATGGAGTTGGACACTGGATCAGCTCTATCAGTCATAAATCGAAGGGATTACCACCGGCTATTCTCACATATACCCTTAAGAGATACCAAGTTCGTATTGCAGACATACACGGGGCATAAAGTATACCCCATGGGAAAGATAAGAGTCAAAGTGAGAGATAGGGGTAAAGAACACCCAAGAATGAACTTATACGTACTACATGAGGGAGGACCACCACTTCTAGGTTGGGAGTGGATCAAGAAAATAGACATGGAATGGCACTATCTAAAAGCCATAACGAGTGAGGACTCGGTGCAGACAATCAGCTCAGATTCTGAAACGGATGACGATAAGACCAACCCAAATATGAAAGACAAGGCTGAAATGGACTTGCCGACGAAGGTTGGAAAAACGAAGGCATGCATAAAGGCTTATGCTCCAGAGAAGAACAAAGTTTCAGAGCAGAACTCCACCGAACAACGACAACCTAGTTTGACAGAAAATTCTGAGCCTGTTCAAGTTACGGACATATCCATGACGGAAGAACACCGAGCTCGGACTCAAACTTATTTCAAATTACGACAACAATTAGAACAATTGAGTTACCGTCTCGTACAAGAGATGAAAACAATGAAAAAGTTCTATGACACTGAATGGGAGAATCTGGAAAGACAACAGAAGCAGCTAGCTCAAGCAGAGAGCGACCATAGAGCCATCGTGACCAATTACCGATCACATCTCCCTTATGCTGTTCAGGAGTTAGAATATTTGCAGGAAGAAGCAAATGAAGAGGAATCTTCAGGAAGCCAGGATTTTATTCCAGTTCTTCTCTACGACTCCTTACAAGCAGAGTTTGAGAAGTTGAAAGAACAGTATGAACAGGCCCAGGCTACAATTCTGGAAGGGGTTAACTCGGCAACCTCCGAAAAGCTAGTTTCAGTGGAAGCATATGAGCAACTGAAGGTTGAACATGAGCAAGAAGTCCAAAGGCTGCAGGAAATTCTTGATGAGCTCAAGGCCAAGACAGACTCATCGGTAGAAGTTCCATCCATAGATGAGAAATTAGAGGTGAAAGACATGGCAGAACATGAAAGACAAGATGTACAAGAACTCATAAAAATATTAAAGGAAACCCAAGACAAATATGGGGCGGCAATGACCGAGATTCAACAACTTGAAGAACAGATTCAACTGGGAATCCGTTCAGTGGAAGCAAAGGGAACTGTAAGAAACACAGAGACTGTAAGAATGGCCTCTGAACATGAGCTAGAGAGCATCAAGGCACAACTTCTCCGAGCGCTGGAAGCCAAAGTACAAGAGGAAAAGAAGGTGAAAGCATTGGAGGAAAAGGTGGATGAAATGGAGAAGACTCTGACCCACAGTGTTCCCGTGGAAGAGTTAATGGTCAGCCAACTCCTTCATATGCTGAAGGACAAGACTCTACAATGGGAACAATCTGAACACGAGCTTCAATCTTCAAAGGGAAGGAGTTCGGAGCTCTCAAAAGTTATGGAAATAGCTGAGGTTGCAACACAGATTTTACAGGGATGCCAAAAGTACGCTGAATCACGTCAATGTGAACAGCAGAATGTTGAAACAGATGCTCCAGTAGAAGGATTGAATAGCCTGATCAATCAATCCCCGAGGGAAGGGGAAGTATTGAAATCACAAACGAGGTCATTAGTGAAGGATTTGCAGGAAACCCAGGAAGAGCGGGATGAATATGAACGCATGAAGAAGTCTCTTCAGGAAAGATGTCTAGGGAGGGAACAACAGTCGGCTAACGTCCAGTTGGGTACGGAAGAAGTAGCAGGCCCTCTCGCTAGACTAGCTCAGGACGACACCGAATATTACCATGACCTGTTGAGTGACACGGAATATTACGATGACTTGGTCTGCCCAGCTTGTGATGAAAACTCCCAAAGTGCAGAAATCAGGATGAAGCACTTAAAGTCTAAGGAACATAGGGAGATGGTGGCGCTACAGCTGGCAGCGGATAAGGGAGCCCCGAGAGTCTCCAAGAAGCAGAAAAGAAAAAGACGAAGCAGAAGACGATAACCATCTAAATCATTATCACTTCGATCAGATCATGCACATGGGCCCTACGAAGGGGGCCAAATCAGTTGGAAAGTAGGAAAAATTACCAAGGCAGTCCAGCTGTTTGTAAAAGTCAGCACTGCTGGTTCAGCAGGACGGAAGTTCAAGCTGTTAAGCCAAGGGAAAGACTATTGGATGAGTCACGCTAGAAATGTGAACCGGCTACACCACAGAGATGTTGTTCGGACCGAGTCAAGACCAAAGACTGAATCTGTGAACTGTTCCCGCAGAGACTGAATCTGTGAACTGTTTCCCGCAGAGACTATATCTGTGAATTGTTTTACATGAAGTTGATTATATGTTACGTTTAATGGGGAATAAGTATGTTGTAAGCTAAAAAGGGAGGATTGTAGTGTATGTACCCGTCTACCTTTAAGAGAATATGTAACCGTTCACCTTTAAGAGAACTATTTTAGGTGTGGCACTACTTTGTTTGGCTTCTGTATACGGTAATACCGACGGTGACCACACCAGTATATAAGTGTTGTGCCAGGAGTTATTGGGCAGATTCGCCCTGACCTTCGAATAGTAAAGTCCTGTTTTAAGTTACTCTTGGAGTCTGTGTATTAATTAACTAAACAACCCACAGACTTTACAGTCACCACCGGTATTACAGTATACAGTAGCCAAGATAAAGTAGTGCAACCCTTAAAATAGTTCTCTTAAAGGTGGAACGTTACATACACTACAATCCTCCCTTTTTAGGTTAACAGTATATATTCCCATTAAATATAACATCATAACATATATACACAACTTCATGTAAAAACAGTTCACAGATTCAGTCTCTCTGGAGGCTTCCTGACTCGGTCCGGATAACGCCTCGGTGGTGTGGTAGTTTTCGGTGGTGTAGTAGGTTCTTTTGGCAAGGTCGATTCGGCTTGAATGTCAGTGTCGGGTTCATCTGGTTCCAGTATCACCGGATCGGAGGTAGATACTATGGGTATCTCTGCTTCATTATTAGGCGTATAGAGTTGTGGAGTAGGTGGGCCCTTTTCGGATGACTCTATGATCTGGTCAACATGGCGCCTTATTATGCTTTCACCAATGTCCACGGTATACATCAGCGGTCCTAGCCATTTGCAAATAGTTCCAGGCTGCCATTTCTCGGTACAGTAGTCCCGGGCCAAAACTTGTTGACCTATCTGGAAGGTTCTAGTTGGCCTTTCATTCATGCCTTGAAATTGCCGGTTCTCTACGTCCCTTCTGACGTTTGGCTTGATCAAATCCAGCCGGCATCTTAGTCTTCTATTGAAAAACATCATGGCGGGAGTTTGGTTTGTGACCGCATGTGTTGCATTCCTGTACGCCAACAAGAAGTTATCTACCTTATGTTGTAGATTTATGTCTTCATTACCCATGGCCTTTATGGCCTTCTTGAAGGTCTGGACAAACCTTTCAGCTAATCCATTGGTGGCGGGATGGTATGGGGCGGACGTGTAGTGCTTAACCCCATTGCTTTTTAAAAACTTCCTGAATTCTTCGGACACAAATTGCGGTCCATTATCAGAACAGATCTGTTCCGGCAGCCCATTCCTGGCAAATATGGTCCTTAATACTGTGATGGTTTTTTCCATGGTGGTGGAGGACATCTTTATTACCTCTGGCCACTTGGAGTGTGCATCCACCGCGATTAAAAACATTGAGTCCAAAAATGGACCAGCAAAGTCGATATGTACCCTTTGCCATGGAGATGAGGGCCACTCCCATGGATGCAGAGGAGCTTGTGGTGGGGCGTTTTGGACCTTCTGGCATCGCAGACAGCTCTTGGTCATTTCTTCGATGTCTCCATCGATACCTGGCCACCACACAAACACTCTGGCTAGGTTCTTCATTTTCACTCCACCCAGATGCCCCTCGTGAAGCTCCTTTAGCACTTTATGCTGGAGTTTGGGTGGAATCACCACTCTGGATCCACACATCAAAGTTCCTCGGCACACTGACAGCTGTTCTCTTCTTTGCGAAAATGCTGGCAACATTGGTTCGCCTTGTGCTGGCCATCCCTTCACCGTTAAATCGTAGACTCGTGAGAGAGTCGGGTCATTTCTTGTTTCCTTTTCGATCGTAGAATTTGTTACTGGTAGACATTCCACTATGGTCGAGTGTAACATCTCCACTGGGTCCACTGTAGGCGCCTCTTCTACCGTTGGCAACGGTAGGCGCGATAACCCGTCAGCATTCCCATGCTGTTTGGACCCTTTGTATTCGATGTCATATTGGTGTGCCCCTAGGAAAATGGACCACCTCTGTAGCCTTTGCGCTGTCATAGTGGAAATGGCCTTGTTAGGGTTGAATATGGATACCAACGGCTGGTGGTCTGTCAGCAGTGTAAACTTCTTGCCCTGCAGGTAATGATTGAATTTCTTCATTCCCCACACAAGGCTGAGAGTCTCCCTATCTATCTGAGCATAGTTGCGCTCAGCGGAGGTCAATGATCTGGATGCAAATGCGACTGGCCTTTCCGAGCCATTTGGCAACTTGTGTGAGAGTACTGCTCCAATACCATAAGGGGAAGCATCACAAGCGAGACGAAGAGGTAGCATTGGGTTGAAGTGAGCCAACACTTCCTCAGAGGTGATCAATGCCTTGCTTTTGCGAAAGGCCTTCTTACAGTCCTCGCTCCACTTCCATGGTACTTCTTTCCGCAACAGAGCATTCAGCAGGTGCAGCACCGTGGATAGATTTGGCAGAAACTTATGGTAATAGTTAATCAACCCCAGAAACGACCTCAACTGGGATACATTTTCCGGAGCGGGGGCCTTCGCGACAGCTTCGATCTTGTCAGGTGACTTGTGCAACCCCTCTTGGTCAATGACATGACCACAGTACAAGATCCGTTTCTGGAAGAACTCACATTTCTGGCGATTAACTCGAAGGCCATATTCCTTCAACCTGGTGAGCACCAGTTTCAAATTTGCGAGGTGTTCCTCCTCGTCCTCTCCTGTAATCAGGATATCGTCCAAGTAACACTGAGTGCTTGGAATTCCCTGTAAGACCTGTTCCATGGCCCTCTGCCAAATTGCTGGAGCCGAAGCCACTCCAAAAACCAATCTATTATATCGATACAAGCCTCTGTGCGTGTTGATTGTGAGATACTGGCGCGACTCTTCCTCAACTTCCATCTGTAAGTACGCTTGCGCCAGGTCTATCTTGGTGAAGTGTTTCCCGCCAGACAATGAAGCAAAGATATCCTCAATCCGCGGAAGCGGATATTGTACCGTGTGAAGCACCGGATTAACTGTGATCTTGAAGTCTCCGCAGATGCGGACCTTTCCCGGTTCCCCTGGCTTGTTACTCGATGAAGGCTTCATGACGGGAACAATGGGCGTGGCCCACTCACTCCAGTCCACCTTAGACAGTACCCCTGAATGTTCAAGCTCTTCCAGTTCAGCCTCCACAGCAGGTCGTATCGCGTAAGGTACCGATCTGGCTTTGAAAAATTTTGGGTTTGCATGTTCTGCAATCTTGATTTTCGCCTTAATTCCTCTCAGTATTCCCAGTCCCTGTTGGAATACCTCTTTAGCCTCATCCAATATTCTTGACAATCGTTCAGATTTGACATCTTTCTTTCCGGAATCTACCGTTATTGCTTTTAGGGAGTGCCAGTCCATATTTCTTTTCCTGATCCACTCCCGTCCCAGAAGTGGTGGACCTCCCTCGGGTAGTACATATATGTCCATTCCTTGGTGTTCTTTGCCCTTGTGTCTCACCTTGACTTTTATCTTTCCGATGGGGTATACTTTTTGCCCCGTGTATGTCTGCAATACTATCTTCGTGTCCTGTAGGGGAATATGTTTGAATAACTTTTTGTAATCTTGCTTATTCATGACCGTCAACGTCGATCCGGTGTCCAATTCCATCTTCACTTGGACTTCTGCAATCTGCAGTGTGACCCAGATAGTTTGTCGGTCAGTTTCCTTACTCACATTGTGAATTCTCAGACTACCCAGTTCCTTGCTGTTGGAGTCTGAGTCTGAATTCTGTTCATCCGAACTGTTCACAACCACCTTATGTACCTTTCTGTACTTTTTCTGTGGTGACTTTTTGTTGCTGGTCTTCTTTCCTGACTGGCATACTTTAGCTATGTGACCAAGCTTGCCACATTTTCTACATTCCTGGTTTTTAAACCAGCATTGGTTCTGATCGTGTGTTGTCTCCCAACAACGAAACATTTCGTTGTACCCGAAGCCATTTGATCTACGCTGAGTACCGCTGTCTTCAGCTGCATTTCTGCAGTGCCTCTCGCTGCGGCTTCGTGCGATGCTGCAATAGTGACAGCCTTATCAAGTGTAAGATCATTCTCTTCGAGCAGTCGCTTTTGTGTTCCTTCCTTCGACAACCCACACACGAACTTGTCTCTCAGTGCCTCTGTCAGATTTTCCCCAAACTGACAGTATTTCGCAAGCCTACGCAGTTCAACCGTGTATTCCGCGTTGCTTTCCTCTTTCAGTTGCGTTCTCGCATAAAATTTAAATCGTTCCGTCAACATCAGCGGTGTGGGGTTCAAATGATCCTTCAGGACAGCAACAATATTAGCGAAAGTCTGATCCGCCGGTTTAGCTGGTGATAGAAGATGCTTCAATAGCCCGTATGTCTTCGCACCCATTGAGTTTAGTAAGGTTAGTGCTTTATCATCATTTGATATTTCATTTGCCTTACAATATATCTCTATGCGTTCTACATACGTGGCCCACTCTTCCACCTCGGGATCGAAATCGTTGGTGTTACCACGCTTAGGCATCTTCGCAATCTTTTTGAGAAACAGCAACGAAATTTTTCTTTAACTTTTATTTTCAAAAATGGCGGTTTCCCGCGCTTGTCTTCTTCCCCGCCTCCGAAAATGGCGGTTTCCCGCGCTTGTCTTCTTCCCCGCCTCTGAAAATGGCGGTTTCCCGCGCTCGCACGGTCTCCCTCGCTCGCTCGGTCTCGTTCTCCCTCGCTCGCTCGGTCTCCCTCGCTCTCCCGCTCGCTCGGGCTCTGTCTCTCCCGCTCGCTCGGCGGTTTTCAATCGCGCCTCCCAGCCCCTCTCGCAGTCCGGTCCTTTCCTCCCCGGGCTGCGGCTGAGTTCTCCGCGGTTTCTTTTTTTTTTTTATTACCTCCCGCGCCTTACGATCCCGGTCGCAGCGCCTCGCGGCCTCGGTAGGTGCCCGGCCTTTTCCCCTGTCGCGGTCGAGCTGTCTCTCGACACTGTTGCGTCTCCCAGCCCGCTTGTGCCCGGTCTCTCACACCGGCTGCGTTCCCGCTTGTAGCCCGGTCTCTCACACCGGCTGCGTTTGCCTGCACCGCGGCTGCCGTGCCCTACGCTGCCCCAGTCTCAGCGCCTCTGGCCCCGACTTCTGTCCGGCCCCTTTCCCCGGCCGTGGTCGAGTTCTCCGCCCTTATATCTTCCGTTTTTTTTTTTTTTTTCTCCCCTACTCACAGTCAACGTGGCCGACTTGCTTTTCGTCGCTGATCGGCTCACCCACCACCGTGATAGAAGGGACGATCACTGCCTGTTGCTGATGGAAGGCTTCGTGTCAGAATTCTTCCTTCTTCCTTGCTCTGCAGACTCGAGTCTTCTCTCAGCAGAATGACGAGGGCGGATGCCTCTTCTCGACGCCCGTTAACTGCTTCGGATGTATCTCTGCCGCAGGGTAAGATTGAACTCGTCGCCACTGTTAAGTCTGTGTGTTATATTGCGAATTACTACACAGACCACAAGAGTAAACTTTAACAGGACTTTACTGGTTGAAGTTCAGGGCAGAACTGCCCAATAAATCCTTACACAGCACTTATATACCGGTGTGGTCACCACCGGTATTACAGTATACAGTAGCCAAGATAAAGTAGTGCAACCCTTAAAATAGTTCTCTTAAAGGTGGAACGTTACATACACTACCGACATTAACACACAGCTATCACAGGGACATTAACACACACTTATCACAGGCACATTAACACACACCTATCACAGGGACATTAACACACACTTATCACAGGCACATTAACACACACCTATCACAGGGACATTAACACACACTTATCACAGGCACATTAACACACACCTATCACAGGGGCATTAACACACACTTATCACAGGGACATTAACACACACCTATCGCAGGGGCATTAACACACACCTATCACAGGGGCATTAACACATACCTGTCACAGGGACATTAACCCACACCTATCACAGGGACATTAACACACACCTATCACAGGGGCATTAACACACACCTATCACAGGGACATTAACACACACATTTCACAGGGGCATTAACACACACCTATCATAGGGGCATTAACACACACCTATCACAGGGGCATTAACACACACCTATCACAGGAGTATTAACACACGCCTCTCACAGGGGTATTAACACATACCCATCCCAAGGACATTAACCAACACCTATCACAGGGACATTAACACACACCTATCACATGGGCATTAATACACACCTATCACAGGGGCACTAACACACACATATCACAGGGACATAAACACACACCTATCACAGGGACAATACCAGACACATATCACAAGGACATTAACACACACCTATCAAAGGGACATTAACACACACCTACGACAGTGACATTAACACACACCTATCACATGGGCATTAACACACACATATCACAGGGGAATTAACACACACCTATCACATGGGCATTAACCCACACCAATCACGGGGGCACTAACCCAGACGGAAAACAGGGATATTAACCCACACCTATCACAGGGGCATTAACACACAACTTTCACAGGGTCATTAACACAGACCTATCTCAGGGACATTAACCCACATCTATCACAGCGACATTAACACACAGCTATCACAGGGTCGTTAACACACACCTATCACAGGGACATTAACCCACACCAATCACACGGACATTAACCCACACCTATGACAGTGATATTAACACGCACCTATCACGTGGGCATTAACACACACATATCACAGGGGCATTAACTAACACCTATCACATGGACATAAAGACACACCTCTCACATGGACATTAACCCATACATATCACATGGACATTAACCCACACCTATCACGGGGGCACTAACCCAGACGGAAAACAGGGACATTAACCCACACCTATCACAGGGGCATTAACACACACCTTTCACAGTGACATTAACGCACACCTATCACATGGACATTTAACCACACCTATCATAGGGGATTAACACACACCTATCACAGGGGCATTAACCCACCCCTATCACAGCGGCATTAAAACACATCTATCACAGGGGCATTAACACACACCTATCAGATAGGCTTTAACCCACACCTATCACAGGGGCATCAACGCAAACCTATCACACGGGCATCAACACACACCTATCACAGGGACATTAAACCAAACCTATCACATCGGCACTAACCCACAACTCTCACAGAGGAATTAACTCACACCTATCACAGGGGCATTAACATACACCTATCACAGGGGCATTAACACATACTTATGACAGGGACATTAACCCACACCTATCACAGGGATATTAACACACACCTATCACAGGGCATTAACTCACACCTATCACAGGGACATTAACACACACCTATCACAGGGAAACTAACCCACAACTATCACAGAGGCATTAACACACACCTGTCACAGGGACATTAACACACAACTATCACAGAGGCATTAACGCACACCTATCACAGGGGCATTAAGCCAAACCTATCAGAGGGACATTAACACACAGCTATTACAGGGACATTAACACGCACTTATCACAGGGGCATTAACACACACCTATCACAGGGACATTAACACACACCTATCACAGGGGCATTAACACACACCTATCACAGGGACATTAACCCACACCTATCACAGGAGTATTAACCCACACCTATCACAGGGACAATACCAGACACATATCACAAGGACATTAACACACACCTATCAAAGGGGCATTAAAACACACCTATCACAGGGGCATTAACACACACCTATCACAGGGACATTAACACACACCTATCACAGGGGCCTTAACCCACACATATCACAGGGATATTAACCCACACCTATCACAGGGACAGTAACCCACACCTATCACAGGGACAGTAACCCACACCTATCACACGGACATTAAACCACACCTACGACAGTGACATTAACACACACCTATCACATGGGCATTAACACACACATATCACAGGGGAATTAACACACACCTATCACATGGGCATTAACCCACACCAATCACGGGGGCACTAACCCAGACAGAAAACAGGGACATTAACCCACACCTATCACAGGGGCATTAACACACAACTTTCACAGGGTCATTAACACAGACCTATCTCAGGGACATTAACCCACATCTATCACAGGGACATTAACACACAGCTATCACAGGGTCATTAACACACACCTATCACAGGGACATTAACCCACACCAATCACACGGACATTAACCCACACCTATGACAGTGATATTAACACGCATCTATCACGTGGGCATTAACACACACATATCACAGGGGCATTCACTAACACCTATCACATGGACATAAACACACACCTCTCACATGGACATTAACCCATACATATCACATGGACATTAACCCACACCTATCACAGTTACATTAACACACACCTATCACAGGGACATTAACTCACAGCTATTACAGGGGCATTAACACACACCTATCACAGGGACATTAACACACACCTATCAGAGGGACATTAACACACACCTATCACAGGGACATTAACCCACTCCTATCACAGGGACATTAACACACACCTATCACAGGGGCATTAACACACACCTATCACAGGGACATTAACACACACCTTTCACAGGGGCATTAACACACACCTATCACAGGGACTTAACACACACCTATCACAGGGACATTAACCCACACCTATCACAGGGGCATTAACACATACCCATCCCAGGGACATTAACCCACACTTATCACAGGGACATTAACACACACCTATCACATGGGCATTAATACACACCTATCACAGGGGCACTAACACACACATATCACAGGGACATAAACACACACCTATCACAGTTACATTAACACACACCTATCACAGGGACATTAACTCACAGCTATTACAGGGCCATTAACACACACCTATCACAGGGACATTAACCAACACCTATCACAGGGGCATTCACACACAGCTATCACAGGGGCATTAACACACACCTATCACAGGGACATTAACCCACACCTATCACACGGACATTTACCCACACCGATGACAGTGACATTAACACACACCTATCACATTGGCATTAACACACACATATCACAGGGTCATTAGCACACACTTATCACATGGGCATTAACCCACACCAATCACGGGGGCACTAACCCAGACGGAAAACAGGGACATTAACCCACTCCTATCACAGGGGCATTAACACACACCTTTCACAGGGACATTAACGCACACCTATCACATGGACATTTAACCACACCTATCATAGGGTATTAACACACACCTATCACAGGGGTATTAACCCACACCTCTCACAGGGGCACTAACCACACCTATCACAGGGGCATTAACACACACCTATCACAGGGACATTAACGCACACCTATCACATGGACATTTAACCAAACCTATCAAAGGGTATTAACACACACCTATCACAGGGGCATTAACCCACACCTATCACAGCGGCATTAAAACACACCTATCACAGGGGCATTAACACACACCTATCAGATAGGCATTAACCCACACCTATCACAGGGGCATCAACACACACCTATCACAGGGACATTAACCCAAACCTTTCACATCGGCACTAACCCACAACTCTCACAGAGGAATTAACACACACCTATCACACGGGCATCAACACACACATATCACAGGGACATTAACCCAAACCCTTCACATCGGCACTAAACCACAACTCTCACAGAGGAATTAACTCACACCTATCACAGGGGCATCAACACACACCTATCACAGAGGCATTAACACACACCTCTCACAGGGGCAGTAACAACATCTATCACAGGGGCATTAACACACACCTATCACAGGGGCATTAACGCACACCTATCACAGGGATATTTAACCACACCTATCAGAGGATATTAACACACACCTATCACAGGGGCATTAACCCACACCTATCACAGCGGCATTAACACACACCTATCACAGGAGCATTAACACACACCTATCAGATAGGCATTAACCCACACCTATCACAGAGGCATCAACGCACACCTATCACAGGGGCATTAAGCCAAACCTATCAGAGGGACATTAACACACAGCTATTACAGGGACATTAACACGCACTTATCACAGGGGCATTAACACACACCTATCACAGGGGCATTATCCCACATCTAGAAGAGGGACATTAACACACACCTATCACAGGGACATTAACACACACCTATCACAGGGGCAGTAATACACATCTATCACAGCGGTATTTACTCACACCTATCACAGAGACATTAACACACACCTATCACACGGGCACTAACCCACACCTATCACAGGGGCATTTAACACACCTATCATAGGTACATTAACACACACCTATGACATGGATATTAACCCACACCTATGACAGGGGCATTAAACCACACCTATCACAGGGGCATTAATCCACACCTATCATAGGGGCATTAACAGACACCTATCACAGGGATATTAACCCACACCTTTCACAGGGGCACTAACACACACCTATCACACGGACATTAACCCACACCTATCACAGGGGCTTTTACACACACCTATCACAGAGACGTTAACACACACCTATCACAGTGACAGTGACACACACCTATCACAGGGACATTAACACACACCTATCACAGGGACATTAACGCACACCTATCGCAGGGACATTAACCCACACCTATCACAGGGACATTAACCCACACCTATCACAGGGACATTAACCCACACCTATCACAGGGGCATTAACACACACCTATCACAGCGCATTAACCCACACCAGCAGAGGGGCATTAACACACACCTATCACAGGGACATTAACCCACACCTATCACCAGGGCACTAACCCACACCTAGCACAGGGGCATTAACACACCTATCACAGGGGCAATAACCCACACCTAGCACAAGGGCATTAACAGAAACCTATCACAGGGGCATTGACAGACCCCTATCAGAGAAACATTAACACACTCCCATCCCGGGGACATTAACCCACACCTATCACAGGGACATAAACACACACCTATCACAGGGACATTGACACACAACTATCACCGAGACATTAACCCGCACTTATCACAGGGACAATAACAGACACATATCACAAGGACTTTAACACACACCTATCAAAGGGCCATTAACACACACCTATCACAGGGGCATTAACACACACCTATGACAGGGACATTAACACACACATATCACAGGGGCATTAACACACACCTATCACAGGGGCATTAACACACACCTATCACAGGGGCATTAACACACACATATCACAGCGGCATTAACACACACCTATCACAAGGACATAAACACACACCTATCACAGGGGCATTAACCCATACATATCACACGGACATTAACCCACACCTAGCACAGTTACATTAACACACACATATCACAGGGACATTAACCCACACCTATCACAGGGACATTAACACACACCTATCACATGGGCATTAACCCACACCAATCACGGGGGCACTAACACAGACGGAAAACAGAGACATTAACCCACACCTTTCACAGGGTCATTAACACAGACCTATCTCAGTGACATTAACCCACATCTATCACGGGGACATTAACACACACCTATCACAGGGGCATTAACACACACCTATCACAGGGACATTAACCCACACCTATCACAGGAGTATTAACCCACACCTATCACAGGGACAATACCAGACACATATCACAAGGACATTAACACACACCTATCAAAGGGGCATTAAAACACACCTATCACAGGGGCATTAACACACACCTATCACAGGGACATTAACACACACCTATCACAGGGGCCTTAACCCACACATATCACAGGGATATTAACCAACACCTATCACAGGGACAGTAACCCACACCTATCACACGGACATTAAACCACACCTACGACAGTGACATTAACACACACCTATCACATGGGCATTAACACACACATATCACAGGGGCATTAACACACAACTTTCACAGGGTCATTAACACAGACCTATCTCAGGGACATTAACCCACACCAATCACACGGACATTAACCCACACCTATGACAGTGATATTAACACGCATCTATCACGTGGGCATTAACACACACATATCACAGGGGCATTCACTAACACCTATCACATGGACATAAACACACACCTCTCACATGGACATTAACCCATACATATCACATGTACATTAACCCACACCTATCACAGTTACATTAACACACACCTATCACAGGGACATTAACTCACAGCTATTACAGGGGCATTAACACACACCTATCACAGGGACATTAACACACACCTATCAGAGGGACATTAACACACACCTATCACAGGGACATTAACACACACCTATCACAGGGACATTAACCCACTCCTATCACAGGGACATTAACACACACCTATCACAGGGGCATTAACACACACCTATCACAGGGACATTAACACACACCTTTCACAGGGGCATTCACACACACCTATCACAGGGACTTAACACACACCTATCATGGGGCATTAACACACACCTATCACAGGGACATTAACACACACCTATCACAGGGGCATTAACACACACCTATCACAGGGACATTAACCCACACCTATCACAGGGACATTAACCCACACCTATCACACGGACATTAACACACACCTATCACATGGGCATTAATACACACATATCACAGGGGCACTAACACACACATATCACAGGGATATAAACACATACCTATCACAGGGACATTAACACACAACTATCACCGAGACATTAACCCACACCTATCACAGTTACATTAACACACACCTATCACAGGGACATTAACTCACAGCTATTACAGGGGCATTAACACACACCTATCACAGGGACATTAACCAACACCTATCACAGGGGCATTCACACACAGCTATCACAGGGGCATTAACACACACCTATCACAGGGGCATTAACCCACACCTATCACACGGACATTTACCCACACCTATGACAGTGACATTAACACACACCTATCACATTGGCATTAACACACACATATCACAGGGTCATTAGCACACACTTATCACATGGGCATTAACCCACACCAATCACGGGGGCACTAACCCAGACGGAAAACAGGGACATTAACCCACTCCTATCACAGGGGCATTAACACACACCTTTCACAGGGACATTAACGCACACCTATCACATGGACATTTAACCACACCTATCATAGGGTATTAACACACACCTATCACAGGGGCATTAACACACACCTATCACAAGGACATAAACACACACCTATCACAGGGGCATTAACCCATACATATCACACGGACATTAACCCACACCTAGCACAGTTACATTAACACACACATATCACAGGGACATTAACCCACACCTATCACAGGGACATTAACACACACCTATCACATGGGCATTAACCCACACCAATCACGGGGGCACTAACACAGACGGAAAACAGAGACATTAACCCACACCTTTCACAGGGTCATTAACACAGACCTATCTCAGTGACATTAACCCACATCTATCACAGGGACATTAACACACACCTATCACAGGGGCATTAACACACACCTATCACAGGGACATTAACCCACACCTATCACAGGAGTATTAACCCACACCTATCACAGGGACAATACCAGACACATATCACAAGGACATTAACACACACCTATCAAAGGGGCATTAAAACACACCTATCACAGGGGCATTAACACACACCTATCACAGGGACATTAACACACACCTATCACAGGGGCCTTAACCCACACATATCACAGGGATATTAACCAACACCTATCACAGGGACAGTAACCCACACCTATCACACGGACATTAAACCACACCTACGACAGTGACATTAACACACACCTATCACATCGGCATTAACACACACATATCACAGGGGCATTAACACACAACTTTCACAGGGTCATTAACACAGACCTATCTCAGGGACATTAACCCACACCAATCACACGGACATTAACCCACACCTATGACAGTGATATTAACACGCATCTATCACGTGGGCATTAACACACACATATCACAGGGGCATTCACTAACACCTATCACATGGACATAAACACACACCTCTCACATGGACATTAACCCATACATATCACATGTACATTAACCCACACCTATCACAGTTACATTAACACACACCTATCACAGGGACATTAACACACACCTATCAGAGGGACATTAACACACACCTATCACAGGGACATTAACACACACCTATCACAGGGACATTAACCCACTCCTATCACAGGGACATTAACACACACCTATCACAGGGGCATTAACACACACCTATCACAGGGACATTAACACACACCTTTCACAGGGGCATTCACACACACCTATCACAGGGACTTAACACACACCTATCATGGGGCATTAACACACACCTATCACAGGGACATTAACACACACCTATCACAGGGGCATTAACACACACCTATCACAGGGACATTAACCCACACCTATCACAGGGACATTAACCCACACCTATCACACGGACATTAACACACACCTATCACATGGGCATTAATACACACATATCACAGGGGCACTAACACACACATATCACAGGGATATAAACACATACCTATCACAGGGACATTAACACACAACTATCACCGAGACATTAACCCACACCTATCACAGTTACATTAACACACACCTATCACAGGGACATTAACTCACAGCTATTACAGGGGCATTAACACACACCTATCACAGGGACATTAACCAACACCTATCACAGGGGCATTCACACACAGCTATCACAGGGGCATTAACACACACCTATCACAGGGACATTAACCCACACCTATCACACGGACATTTACCCACACCTATGACAGTGACATTAACACACACCTATCACATTGGCATTAACACACACATATCACGGGGGCACTAACCCAGACGGAAAACAGGGACATTAACCCACTCCTATCACAGGGGCATTAACACACACCTTTCACAGGGACATTAACGCACACCTATCACATGGACATTTAACCACACCTATCATAGGGTATTAACACACACCTATCACAGGGGTATTAACCCACACCTCTCACAGGGGCACTAACCACACCTATCACAGGGGCATTAACACACACCTATCACAGGGAAATTAACGCACACCTATCACATGGACATTTAACCAAACCTATCAAAGGGTATTAACACACACCTATCACAGGGGCATTAACCCACACCTATCACAGCGGCATTACAACACACCTATCACAGGGGCATTAACACACACCTATCAGATAGGCATTAACCCACACCTATCACAGGGGCATCAACACACACCTATCACAGGGACATTAACCCAAACCTTTCACATCGGCACTAAACCACAACTCTCAGAGGAATTAACTCACACCTATCACAGGGGCATGAACACACACCTATCACAGAGGCATTAACACACACCTCTCACAGGGGCATTAACCCACACCTATCACAGGGGCATTAACACACACCTATCACAGGGACATTAACACACACCTATTGCAGGGACATTAACACACACCTATCACAGGGGCAGTAACAACATCTATCACAGGGGCATTAACACACACCTATCACAGGGGCATTAACGCACACCTATCACAGGGACATTTAACCACACCTATCAGAGGATATTAACACACACCTATCACAGGGGCATTAACCCACACCTATCACAGCGGCATTAACACACACCTATCACAGGAGCATTAACACACACCTATCAGATAGGCATTAACCCACACCTATCACAGGGGCATCAACGCACACCTATCACACGGGCATCAACACACACCTATCACAGGGACATAAACCCAAGCCCTTCACATCGGCACTAACCCACAACTCTCACAGAGGAATTAACTCACATCTATCACAGGGGCATCAACACACACCTATCACAGGTATGTTAATACACACCTATCACAGGGACATTAACACATACCTATTACAGGGGCATTAACCCACACCTATCACAGGGGCATTAACTCACACCTATTACAGGGGCATTAACGCACACCTATCACAGGGGCATTAACCCACACCGATCACAGGGACATTTAACCACACCTATGAGAGGGACATTAACAAACAGCTATCACAGGGACATTAACACACACCTATCACAGGGGCATTATCCCACATCTAGAAGAGGGACATTAGCACACACCTATCACAGGGACTTTAAGTTACACCTATCACAGGGGCATTAACACACATCTACCTCAGTGACATTAACACACACCTATCACAGGGGCAGTAATACACATCTATCACAGCGGTATTTACTCACACCTATCACAGAGACATTAAC
Organism: Somniosus microcephalus; assembly: GCF_052327205.1. Classification (NCBI taxonomy): domain Eukaryota; kingdom Metazoa; phylum Chordata; class Chondrichthyes; order Squaliformes; family Somniosidae; genus Somniosus; species Somniosus microcephalus. Next base: position 12,695,575 of record NC_141015.1, read on the forward strand.
ACACACCTATCACACGGGCACTAACCCACACCTATGACAGGGGCATTAAACCACACCTATCACAGGGGCATTAATCCACACCTATCACAGGGGCATTAACAGACACCTATCACAGGGATATTAACCCACACCTTTCACAGGGGCACTAACACACACCTATCACACGGACATTAACCCACACCTATCACAGAGACATTAACACACACCTATGACATGGATATTAACCCACACCTATGACAGGGGCATTAAACCACACCTATCACAGGGGCATTAATCCACACCTATCACAGGGGCATTAACAGACACCTATCACAGGGATATTAACCCACACCTTTCACAGGGGCACTAACACACACCTATCACACGGACATTAACCCACACCTATCACAGGGGCTTTTACACACACCTATCACAGAGACGTTAACACACACCTATCACAGTGACAGTGACACACACCTATCACAGGGACATTAACACACACCTATCACAGGGACATTAACGCACACCTATCGCAGGGATATTAACCCACACCTATCACAGGGACATTAACCCACACCTATCACAGGGGCACTAAACCATACCTATCACAGGGGCATTAACACACACCTATCACAGCGCATTAACCCACACCAGCAGAGGGGCATTAACACACACCTATCACAGGGATATTAACCCACACCTATCACCAGGGCACTAACCCACACCTAGCACAGGGGCATTAACACACCTATCACAGGGGCAAAAACCCACACCTATCACAAGGGCATTAACAGAAACCTATCACAGGGGCATTAACAGACCCCTATCAGAGAAACATTAACACACTCCCATCCCAGGGACATTAACCCACACCTATCACAGGGACATTAACCCACACCTATCACAGGGACATTAACACACACCTATCACGTGGGCATTAATACACATCTATCACAGGGGCACTAACACACACCTATCACAGGGACATAAACACACACCTATCACAGGGACATTGACACACAACTATCACCGAGACATTAACCCACACTTATCACAGGGACAATAACAGACACATATCACAAGGACTTTAACACACACCTATCAAAGGGCCATTAACACACACCTATCACAGGGGCATTAACACACACCTATCACAGGGACATTAATACACACCTGTCACAGGGGCATTAAAACACACCAATCACACGGACATTAACCCACACCTATGACAGTGATATTAACACGCACCTATCACGTGGGCATTAACACACACATATCACAGGGGCATTAACACACACCTATCACAGGGACATAAACACACACCTATCACAGGGGCATTAACCCACACCTATCACAGGGACATTAACACACACCTATCACATGGGCATTAACCCACACCAATCACGGGGGCACTAACACAGACGGAAAACAGAGACATTAACCCACACCTTTCACAGGGTCATTAACACAGACCTATCTCAGTGACATTAACCCACATCTATCACAGGGACATTAACGCACACCTATCACAGTTACATTAACACACACCTATCACAGGGACAGTAACTCACACCTATTACAGGGGCATTAACACACACCTATCTTAGCGGCATTAACACACACCTATCACAGGGACATTAACCGACACCTATCACAGGGGCATGCACACACAGCTATCACAGGGACATTAACACACACCTATCGCACGGACATTAACCCACACATATCACAGGGGCATTAACACACACCTATCACATGGGCATTAACCCACACCATTCACAGGGCCACTAACCCAGACGGAAAACAGGGACATTAACACACACCTATCACAGGGGCATTAACCCACACCTATCACAGGGACATTAACCCACATCTATCACAGGGACATTAACACACTGCTATCACAGGGACATTAACACACACCTATCACAGGGACATTAACCCACACCTATCACACGGACATTAACCCACACCTGTGACAGTGATATTAACATGCACCTATCACATGGGCATTAAAACACACATATCACAGGTGCATTAACACACAGCTATCACAGGGACATTAACCTACACATATCACACCGACATTAACCCACACCTTTCACAGTTACATTAACACACACCTATCACAGGAACATTAAATCACACCAATTACAGGGGCCTTAACACACACCTTTCACAGGGGGATTAACACACCTAGCGCAGGGACATTAACACACACCTATCACAGGGGCACTAACACACACCTATCACAGGGGAATTAACTGACACCTATCACAGGGACATGAAACGACACCTATCAGAGAGACATTAACAAACACCTATCACAGGGACATTAACGCACACCTATCACAGAGACATTAACACACACCTGTCACAGGAACATTAAACCACAACTATCAGAGAGACATTAACACACACCTATCACAGGGACATTAACACACACCTATCACAGCGACATTAACACACACCTATCACAGGGACATTAACCCACACCTATCACATGGGCATTAGCACACACCTATCACAGGGGCATTAACACACACCTATCACAGGGACACAAACACTCACCTATCACAGGGACATTAACACCCACCTATCACAGGGACATTAACACCCACCTATCACAGGGGAATTATCCCACACCTATAACAGGGACATTAAACCACACCTTTCACAGGGACATGAACACACACCTATCACAGGGTCATTAACACACTCCTATCACAGGGGCATTAATCCACAACTATCACAGGGGTATTAACACACGACTATCACAGGGACATTAACACACACCTATCACAGGGATATTAACCGACACCTATCACAGGGGCACTAACACACACCTATCACATGGGCATTAACCCAAACCAATCACAGGGATATTAACCGAAACCTTTAACAGGGACATTAACCCACTCCTATCAAAGGGGCATTATCACACACCTATCACAGGGACATTAACACACACCTATCAGAGGGGCATTAACACACAACTATCACAGGTACATTAACCCAAACCAATCACAGGGTTATTAACCGAAACCTTTAACAGGGGCATTAAGCCAAACCTATCAGAGGGACATTAACACACAGCTATCACAGGGACATTAACACGCACTTATCACAGGGACGTTAACACACACCTATCACAGGGGCATTAACACACACCTATCACAGGGACATTAACACACACCTATCACAGGGGCATTAATCCACAACTATCCCAGGGGCATTAACACATGACTATCACAGGGACATTAACACACACCTATCACAGGGACATTAACCCACAATAATCACAGGGGCATTAACACACACCTATTACATGGGCATTAACCCAAACCAATCACATGGATATTAACCGAAACCTTTAACAGGGGCATTTAGCCAAACCTATCAGAGGGACATTAACACACACCTATCACAGGGACATTAACACACACCTTTCACAGGGACATTAACCCACACCTATGACAGGGGCATTACGCCACACCTATCATAGGGGCATTATCCCACACCTATCACAGGGGCATTAACACACACATATCACAGGGATATTAACCCACACCTTCCACAGGGGCAATAACACACACCTATCACACGGACATTAACCCACACCTATCACAGGGGCATTAACACACAGCTATAACAGGGACATTAAACCACACCTATCACAGGGTCATTAAAACACTCGTATCACACGGGCATTACTCCACAACTATCCCAGGGGTGTTAACACACGCCTATCACAGCGATATTAACAAACACCTATCACAGGGATATTAACTGACATCTATCACAGGGGCATTAACACACACCTATCACATGGGCATTAACCCAAATCAATCACAGGGATATTAACCGAAACCTTTAACAGGGACATTAACCCACACCTGTCAAAGGGGCATTATCACACACCTATCACAGGGAAATTAACACACAGCTATCAGAGGGGCATTAACACACAACTATCACAGGTACATTAACCCACACCTATCACAGTGACATTAACACACACCTATCACAGGGCATTAACTCACACCTATCACAGGGACATTAACACACACCTATCACAGGGAAACTAACCCACAACTATCACAGGGGCATTAAGCCACACCTATCACAGGGGCATTAAGCCAAACCTATCAGAGGGGCATTAACACACAGCTATCTCGTCGCCATTAAAACACACTTATCACAGGGACATGAACACACACCTATCACAGGGGCATTAACACACACTTATCACAGGGACATTAACACACACCTATCACAGGGGCATTAACACACACCTATCACAGGGACATTAACACACACCTATCACAGGGACATTAACTCACACCTATCACAGGGACATTAACACACAGCTATCACAGGGGCATTAACCCACACCTGTCACAGGGACATTAGCACAACCCTATCAAAGGTATTAGCCCACACCAATCACAGGGGCATTAAACCACACCTATCACAGGGGCATTAACACACACCTATCACAGGGATATTAGCCCACACCTATCACAGGAACATTAACACACACCTATCACAGGGGCATTAACCCAGACCTATCACAGAAACATTAACACACACCTATCACTGGGAAATTAACACGCATCTATCACAGAGACATTATCACTCACCTATCACAGGGATGTTAACACACACCTGTCACAGGGAAATTAACCCAAACCTTTCAAAGGGACATTAACCCACACCTTTCACACGGGCATTAACACACACCTATCACAGAGACATTCACACACACCTATCACAGGGACATTAACCCACACCTATCACAGGAACATTAACACACACCTATCACAGGGACATTAACCCACACCTATGACAGGGGCATTAAGCCACACCTATCACACGGACATTAACCCATACCTATCACAGGGACATTAACACACACCTATCACAGGGGCATTAACCCACTCCTATCTCGGGGACATTAACCCACACCTATAACAGGGGCACTAACACACACCTATCACAGGGGCATTAGCCCACACCAATCACAGGGGCATTAAACCAAACCTATCTCAGGTGCACTAACATACACCTATCACAGGGATATTAACCCACACCTATCACAGGAACATTAACACACACCTATCACAGGGACATTAACCCACACCTATCACAGTGGCATTTAACACACCTATCATAGGTACATTAACACACACCTATGACAGGGATATTAACCCACAACTATCACAGGAACATTAACAAACACCTGTCACAGGGACAATAACCCACACCTATGACAGGGGCATTAAACTACACCTATCACAGGGGCATTAACTCACACCTATCATAGGGATATTAACCCACACCTTTCACATGGGCACTAACACACACCTATCACACGGACATTTACCCACACCTATCACAGGGACATTAACACACACCTATCACAGGGACATTAACCCACACCTATCACAGGAACATTAACACACACCTATCACAGGGACATTAACCCACACCTATGACAGGGGCATTAAGCCACACCTATCACAGGGGCATTAAGCCACACCTATCACAGGGTCATTAACACACACCTATCACAGGGATATTAACTAACACCTTTCACAGGGGCACTAACACACACCTATCACACGGACATTAACCCATACCTATCACAGTGATATTAACCCACTCCTACCACAGGGATATTAACCCACACCTATAACAGGGGCACGAACACACACCTATCACAGGGACACTAACCCACATCTATCACAGGGGAATTAACTCACACTTATCACAGGGACATTAACACACATCTATCACAGGGATATTAGCCCACAGATATCATAGGAACATTAACACACACCTATCACAGGGGTATTAACCCAGACCTCTCACAGGGGCATTAAACCACACCTATCACAGGGGCATTAATCCACACCTATCACAGTGGCATTAACAGACACCTATTAGAGAGACATTAACACACACTGACCACAGGGTCAATAACCCACTCCTATCACAGGGGCATTAACCCACTCCTATCACAGGGGCATTAACACACCTATCACAGGGGCATTAACACACACCTATCAGATAGGCATTAACCCACAACTATCACAGGGACATTAACACACACCTATCACAGGGAGATTAACACACACCTATCACAGGGACATTACCACACACCAATCATTGGGGCATTAACACACACCTATCACAGGGACACTAACCCACAACTATCACAGGGGCATTAAACCACACCTATCACAGGGGCATTAACACACACCTATCACAGGGGCTTTAAAACACACCTATCACAGGAGCATCAACACATACCTATCACAGGGATATTAACCCAAACCTATCACAGGGGCAGTAACACACATCTATCACTGCGCTATTTACTCACACCTATCACAGAGACATTAACACACACCTATCACACGGGCACTAACCCACACCTATCACAGGGGCATTTAACACACCTATCATAGGTACATTAACACACACCTATGACAGGGGTATTAACCCACAACTATCACAGGAACATTAACAAACACCTATCACAGGGACATTAACCCACACCTATCACAGGGGCATTTAACACACCTATCACAGGGGCATTAACAGACACCTATTAGAGAGACATTAACACACACCGACCACAGGGTCAATAACCCACTCCTATCACAGGGGCATTAATCCACTCCTATCACAGGGGCATTAACACACACCTATCACAGGGGCATTAACACACACCTATCAGATAGGCATTGACCCACAACTATCACAGGGGCATTTAACACACCTATCATAGGTACATTAACACACACCTATGACAGGGGTATTAACCCACAACTATCACAGGAACATTAACAAACACCTATCACAGGGACATTAACCCACACCTATCACAGGGGCATTTAACACACCTATCACAGGGGCATTAATCCACACCTATCACAGGGGCATGAACACACACCTATCACAGGGATATTAACCCACACCTTTCACATGGGCACTAACACACACATATCACACGGACATTAACCCATACCTATCACAGGGGCATTAACACACACCTAACACAGGGACATTAAAACACACCTATCACAGGGGAATTAACCCACACCTATAACAGGGACATTAAACCACACCTTTCACAGGGACATTAACACACACCTATCACAAGGACATTAACACACACCTATCACACGGGCACTAACCCACACCTATCACAGGGGCATTAACCCACACATATCACAGGGACATCAACACACACCTATCACAAGGACATGAACACTCACCTATCACAGGGACATTAACACACACCTATCACAGGGACATTAACAGACACCTATCACAGTGGCATTAACAGACACCTATTAGAGAGACATTAACACACACCGATCACAGGGTCAATAACCCACTCCTATCACAGGGGCATTAACACACACCTATCACAGGGGCATTAACACACACCTATCAGATAGGCATTAACCCACAACTATCACAGGGACATTAACACACACCTATCACAGGGACATTACCACACACCTACCATAGGGGCATTAACACACACCTATCACAGGGACACTAACCCACAACTATCACAGGGGCATTAAACCACACCTATCACAGGGGCATTAACACACACCTATCACAGGGGCTTTAACACACCTATCACAGGAGCATCAACACATACCTATCACAGGGATATTAACCCAAACCTTTCACAGCGGCACTAACCCACAATTCCCGCAGGGGAATTAACTCACACCTATCACAGGGGCATTAACCCACACCTATCACAGGGCCAGTAACACACATCTATCACAGCGGTATTTACTCACACCTATCATAGAGACATTAACACACACCTATCACACGGGCACTAACCCACACCTATCACAGGGGCAAATAACACACCAATCATAGGTACTTTAACACACACCTATGACAGGGGCATTAAACCACACCTATCACAGGGGCATTAATCCACACCTATCACAGGGGCATTAACACACACCTATCACAGGGATATTAACCCACACCTTTCACAGGGGCACTAACACACACCTATCACACGGACATTAACCCACACCTATCACAGGGACATTAACCCACATCTATCACAGGGACATTAACCCACACCTATCACAGGGACATTAACAAACAAATATCACAGGGATATTTACCCAAACCTATCACAGTGACATTAACCCACACGTATCACAGTGACATTAACGCACACCTATCACAGGGACATTAACCCACATCTATCACAGGGACATTAACCCACACCTATCACAGGGGCACTAAACCACACCTATCACAGGGGCATTAACACACACCTATCACAGGGACATTAACCCACACCAATCACCAGGGCACTAACCCACACCTATCACAGGGGCATTAACATACCTATCACAGGGGCAATAACCCACACCTATCACAGGGGCATTAACAGACACCTATCACAGGGGCATTAACAGACCCCTATCAGAGAAACATTAACACACTCCCATCCCAGGGACATTAACCCACACCTATCACAGGGACATTAACCCACACCTATCACAGGGACATTAACCCACACCTATCACAGGGACATTAACACACACCTATCACATTGGCATTAATACACATCTATCACAGGGGCACTAACACACACCTATCACAGGGACATAAACACACACCTATCACAGGGACATTGACACACAACTATCACCGAGACATTAACCCACACTTATCACAGGGACAATAACAGACACATATCACAAGGACTTTAACACACACCTATCAAAGGGCCATTAACACACACCTATCACAGGGACATTAACCCACGCCTATCACAGGGACATTAACCCACACCTATCACACGGACATTAACCCACACCTACGACAGTGACATTAACACACACCTATCACATGGGCATTAACCCACACCAATCACGGGGGCACGAACACAGACGGAAAACAGGGACATTAAACCACACCTTTCACAGGGTCATTAACACACACCTATCTCAGAGACATTAACCCACATCTATCACAGGGACATTAACACACACCTATCACAGGGACATTAACCCACACCAATCACAGGGACATTAACCCACACCTATGACAGTGATATTAACACGCACCTATCACGTGGGCATTAACACACACATATCACAGGGGCATTAACACACACCTATCACAGGGACATAAACACACACCTATCACAGGGGCATTAACCCATACATATCACACGGACATTAACCCACACCTATCACAGTTACATTAAGACACACATATCACAGGGACATTAACCCACACCTATCACAGAGTCATTAACACACACCTATCACAGGGACATTAACACACACCTTTCACAGGGACATTAACACACGCCTCCCACAGCGTCTTTAACACACACCTCTCACAGGGACATTAAACCACACCTATCAGAGAGATATTAACACACACCTATCACAGGGACATTTACACACACCTATCACAGGGATATTAACACACACCTATCACAGGGATATTAACCGACACCTATCTCAGGGACATTAACCCACACCTATCACAGGGACATTAACACACACCTATCACAGGGACATTTACAGACACCTATTCCAGGGGCACGAACCCACACCTATCACACGGACATTAACACACACCTATGACAGGGACAGTAACACACACCTATCACAGGGACATTAACACACACCTATCATAGGGGCATTAACACACACCTATCACAGGGACATTAACACACACCTATCACAGGGACATTAACACACACCTATCATAGGGGCATTAAAACACACCTATCACAGGGGCATTAACACACACCTATCACAGGGGCTTTAGCACACCTATCACAGGAGCATCAACACATACCTATCACAGGGATGTTAACCCAAACTTTCACAGCGGCACTAACCCACAATTCCCGCAGGGGCATTAACTCACACCTATCACAGGGACATTAACCCACACCTATCACAGGGGCAGTAACACACATCTATCACAGCGGTATTTACTCACACCTATCACAAAGACATTAACACACACCTATCACAGGGGCACTGACCCACACCTATCACAGAGGCATTTAACACACCTATCATAGGTACATTAACACACACCTATGACAGGGATATTAACCCACACCTATGACAGGGGCATTAAACCACACCTATCACAGGGGCATTAACACACACCTATCACAGGGATATTAACCCACACCTTTCACAGGGGCACTAACACACACCTATCACAGGGGCTTTTACACACACCTATCACAGAGACGTTAACACACACCTATTACAGAGACAGTGAAACACACCTATCACAGGGACATTAACACACACCTATCACAGGGAAATTAACGCACACCTATCAGAGGGACATTTAACCACACCTATGAGAGGGACATTAACAAACAGCTATCACAGGGACATTAACAGACACCTATCACAGGGGCATTATCCCACATCTAGAAGAGGGACATTAACACACACCTATCACAGGGACTTTAAGTCACACCTATCACAGGGGCATTAACACACATCTACCTCAGTGACATTAACACACACCTATCACAGGGGCAGTAATACACATCTATCACAGCGGTATTTACTCACACCTATCACAGAGACATTAACACACACCTATCACACGGGCACTAACCCACACCTATCACAGGGGCATTTAACACACCTATCATAGGTACATTAACACACACCTATGACATGGATATTAACCCACACCTATGACAGGGGCATTAAACCACACCTATCACAGGGGCATTAATGCACACCTATCACAGGGGCATTAACAGACACCTATCACAGGGATATTAACCCACACCTTTCACAGGGGCACTAACACACACCTATCACACGGACATTAACTCACACCTATCACAGGGGCTTTTACACACACCTATCACAGAGACGTTAACACACACCTATCACAGGGACATTAACCCACACCTATCACAGGGACATTAACACACACCTACCACAGGGACATTAACAAACAAATATCACAGGGATATTTACCCAAACCTATCACAGTGACATTAACCCACACGTATCACAGTGACATTAACGCACACCTATCGCAGGGACATTAACCCACACCTGTCACAGGGACATTAACCCACACCTATCACAGGGGCACTAAACCACACCTATCACAGGGGCATTAACACACACCTATCACAGCGCATTAACCCACACCAGCAGAGGGGCATTAACACACACCTATCACAGGGGCATTAACCCACACCTATCACCAGGGCACTAACCCACACCTAGCACAGGGGCATTAACACACCTATCACAGGGGCAATAACCCACACCTATCACAAGGGCATTAACAGACACCTATCACAGGGGCATTAACAGACCCCTATCAGAGAAACATTAACACACTCCCATCCCAGGGACATTAACCCACACCTATCACAGGGACATTAACCCACACCTATCACAGGGACATTAACACAGACCTATCACATGGGCATTAACCCACACCTATCACAGGGACATAAACACACACCTATCACAGGGACATTGACACACAACTATCACCGAGGCATTAACCCACACTTATCACAGGGACAATAACAGACACATATCACAAGGACTTTAACACACACCTATCAAAGGGCCATTAACACACACCTATCACAGGGGCATTAACACACACCTATCACAGGGACATTAATACACACCTATCACAGGGGCATTAACCCACACCTATCACACGGACATTAACCCACACCTACGACAGTGACATTAACACACACCTACGACAGTGACATTAACACACACCTATCACATGGGCATTAACCCACACCAATCACGGGGGCACGAACACACACCTATCACAGGGGCATTAACCCATACATATCACACGGAGATTAACCCACACCTAGCACAGTTACATTAACACACACATATCACAGGGACATTAACCCACACCTATCACAGGGACATTAACACACACCTATCACATGGGCATTAACCCACACCAATCACGGGGGCACTAACACAGACGGAAAACAGAGACATTAACCCACACCTTTCACAGGGTCATTAACACAGACCTATCTCAGTGACATTAACCCACATCTATCACAGGGACATTAACGCACACCTATCACAGTTACATTAACACACACCTATCGCAGGGACAGTAACTCACACCTATTACAGGGGCATTAACACACACCTATCTTAGCGGCATTAACACACACCTATCACAGGGACATTCACACACACCTATCACAGGGACATTAACACACACCTATCACAGGGACATTAACCCACACCTATCGCACGGACATTAACCCACACCTATGTCAGTGACATTAACCCACTCCTATCACAGGGACATTAACCCACACCTATAACAGGGGCACGAACACACACCTATCACAGGGACACTAACCCACATCTATCACAGGGGAATTAACTCACACTTATCACAGGGACATTAACACAAACCTATCCCAGGTATTAGCCCACACCAATCACAGGGGCATTAAACCACACCTATCACAGGGGCATTAACACACATCTATCACAGGGATATTAGCCCACAGATATCACAGGAACATTAACACACACCTATCACAGGGGCATTAACCCAGACCTCTCACAGGGGCATTAAACCACACCTATCACAGGGGCATTAATCCACACCTATCACAGTGGCATTAACAGACACCTATTAGAGAGACATTAACACACACTGACCACAGGGTCAATAACCCACTCCTATCACAGGGGCATTAACCCACTCCTATCACAGGGGCATTAACACACACCTATCACAGGGGCATTAACACACACCTATCAGATAGGCATTAACCCACAACTATCACAGGGACATTAACACACACCTATCACGGAGATTAACACACACCTATCACAGGGACATTACCACACACCAATCATTGGGGCATTAACACACACCTATCACAGGGACACTAACCCACAACTATCACAGGGGCATTAAACCACACCTATCACAGAGGCATTAACACACACCTATCACAGGGGCTTTAAAACACACCTATCACAGGAGCATCAACACATACCTATCACAGGGATATTAACCCAAACCTATCACAGGGGCATTAACACACATCTATCACAGCGCTATTTACTCACACCTATCACAGAGACATTAACACACACCTATCACACGGGCACTAACCCACACCTATCACAGGGGCATTTAACACACCTATCATAGGTACATTAACACACACCTATGACAGGGGTATTAACCCACAACTATCACAGGAACATTAACAAACACCTATCACAGGGACATTAACCCACACCTATGACAGGGGCATTAAACCACACCTATCACAGGGGCATTAATCCACACCTATCACAGTGGCATTAACAGACACCTATTAGAGAGACATTAACACACACCGACCACAGGGTCAATAACCCACTCCTATCACAGGGGCATTAACCCACTCCTATCACAGGGGCATTAACACACACCTATCACAGAGACAGTGACACACACCTATCACAGGGACATTAACACACACCTAACACAGGGACATTAAAACACACCTATCACAGGGGAATTAACCCACACCTATAACAGGGACATTAAACCACACCTTTCACAGGGACATTAACACACACCTATCACAAGGACATTAACACACACCTATCACACGGGCACTAACCCACACCTATCACAGGGGCATTAACCCACGCATATCACAGGGACATCAACACACACCTATCACAAGGACATGAACACTCACCTATCAGAGGGACATTAACACACACCTATCACAGGGACATTAAAACACACCTATCACAGGCGCAATAACCCACAAATATCACAGGGGCATTAACAGACACCTATCACAGTGGCATTAACAGACACCTATTAGAGAGACATTAACCCACAACTATCACAGGGACATTAAACCACACCTATCACAGGGGCATTAACACACACCTATCACAGGGGCTTTAACACACCTATCACAGGAGCATCAACACATACCTATCACAGGGATATTAACCCAAACCTTTCACAGCGGCACTAACCCACAATTCCCGCAGGGGAATTAACTCACACCTATCACAGGGGCATTAACCCACACCTATCACAGGGCCAGTAACACACACCTATCACACGGGCACTAACCCACACCTATCACAGGAGCATTTAACACACCTATCATAGGTACATTACCACACACCTATCATAGGGGCATTAACACACACCTATCACAGGGACACTAACCCACAACTATCACAGGGGCATTAAACCACACCTATCACAGGGGCATTAACACACACCTATCACAGGGGCTTTAACACACCTATCACATGAGCATCAACACATACCTATCACAGGGATATTAACCCAAACCTTTCACAGCGGCACTAACCCACAATTCCCGCAGGGGAATTAACTCACACCTATCACAGGGGCATTAACCCACACCTATCACACGGGCACTAACCCACAGCTATCACAGGGGCATTTAACACACCTATCATAGGTACATTAACACACACCTATGACAGGGATATTAACCCACACCTATGACAGGAGCATTAAACCACACCTATCACAGGGGCATTAATCCACACCTATCACAGGGGCATTAACACACACCTATCACAGGGACATTAACACACACCTATCACAGGGATATTAACCCACACCTTTCACAGGGGCACTAACACACACCTATCACACGGACATTAACCCACACCTATCACAGGGGCTTTTACACACACCTATCACAGAGACGTTAACACACACCTATCACAGGGGCACTAACACACACCTATCACAGGGACATTAACACACACCTATCACAGGGACATTAACCCACACCTATCACAGGGACATTAACACACACCTATCACAGGGACATTAACAAACAAATATCACAGGGATATTTACCCAAACCTATCACAGTGACATTAACCCACACGTATCACAGTGACATTAACGCACACCTATCACAGGGACATTAACCCACATCTATCACAGGGACATTAACCCACACCTATCACAGGGGCACTAAACCACACCTATCACAGGGGCATTAACACACACCTATCACAGCGCATTAACCCACACCAGCAGAGGGGCATTAACACACACCTATCACAGGGACATTAACCCACACCAATCACCAGGGCACTAACCCACACCTATCACAGGGGCATTAACACACCTATCACAGGGGCAATAACCCACACCTATCACAGGGGCATTAACAGACACCTATCACAGGGGCATTAACAGACCCCTATCAGAGAAACATTAACACACTCCCATCCCAGGGACATTAACCCACACCTATCACAGGGACATTAACCCACACCTATCACAGGGACATAAACACGCACCTATCACAGGGACATTGACACACAACTATCACCGAGACATTAACCCAAACTTATCACAGGGACAATAACAGACACATATCACAAGGACTTTAACACACACCTATCAAAGGGCCATTAACACACACCTATCACAGGGGCATTAACACACACCTATCACAGGGACATTAATACACACCTATCACAGGGGCATTAACCCACACCAGCAGAGGGGCATTAACACACACCTATCACAGGGACATTAACCCACACCTATCACACGGACATTAACCCACACCTACGACAGTGACATTAACACACACCTATCACATGGGCATTAACCCACACCAATCACGGGGGCACGAACACAGACGGAAAACAGGGACATTAAACCACACCTTTCACAGGGTCATTAACACACACCTATCTCAGAGACATTAACCCACATCTATCACAGGGACATTAACACACAGCTATCACAGGGTCATTAACACACACCTATCACAGGGACATTAACCCACACCAATCACACGGACATTAACCCACACCTATCACAGGGACATTAACCGACACCTATCACAGGGGCACTAAACCACACCTATCACAGGGGCATTAACACACACCTATCACAGCGCATTAACCCACACCAGCAGAGGGGCATTAACACACACCTATCACAGGGACATTAACCCACACCTATCACCAGGGCACTAACCCACACCAATCACACGGACATTAACCCACACCTATGACAGTGATATTAACACGCACCTATCACGTGGGCATTAACACACACATATCACAGTTACATTAACACACACATATCACAGGGACATTAACCCACACCTATCACAGAGTCATTAACACACACCTATCACAGGGACATTAACACACACCTATCACAGGGGTATTAACACACACCTATCACAGGGACATTAACCCACACCTATCACAGGGACATTAACACACACCTATCACAGGGGCGTTAACACACACCTATCACACGGACATTAACACACACCTTTCACAGGGACATAAACACACACCTATCACAGGGATATTAACCGACACCTATCACAGGGGCATTAACCCACAATATTCACAGGGACATTAACACACACCGATCACAGGGGCACTAACCCACACCTATCACAGGGACATTAACCCACACTGGTCACAGGGAGATAAACACACACCTATCACAGGGACATTAACACACACCTATCACAGGGGTATTAACACACACCTATCACAGGGACATTAACCCACACCTATCACAGGGACATTAACACACACCTATCACAGGGGCGTTAACACACACCTATCACAGGGACATTAACACCCACTTATCACAGGGGAATTCACCCACAGCTATCACAGGGACATTAACCCCCATCTGTCACCGAGACATTAACACACATCTATCACAGAGACAGTAACACACACTTCTCATAGGGACATAAACACACACCTATCCCAGTGAAATTAACCCACACCTATCACAGGGACATTAACCCACATCTGTCACCGAGACATTAACACACACCTATCACAGAGAAAGTAACACACACCTCTCATAGGGACATTAACACAGACCTTTCACAGGGACATTAACACACACCTATCACAGGGACATTAACCCACAGCTATCACAGTGGCATTAACCCACACCTATCACAGGGGCATTAACCCACTCCTATCACAGGGACACTTACCCACATCTATCACAGGGGAATTAACTCACAATTATCACAGGCACATTAACACACACCTATCACAGGGACATTAACCCACAACTTTCCCCAAGACATTAACACACACCTATCACAGAGACAGTAACACACACCTATCATAGGGACATTAACCCACACCTTTCACAGTGACATTAACCCACACCTATCACAGGGACACTAAACGACACCTTTCACAGGGACATTAACACACACCTATCACAGGGCCATTAACCCACACCTATCCCAATGAAATTAACCCACACCTATCACAGGGACATTAGCCCACATCTGTCACCGAGACATTAGCACACACCTATCACAGAGAAAGTAACACACACCTCTCATAGGGACATTAACACAGACCTTTCACAGGGACATTAACACACACCTATCACAGGCACATTAACCCACAGCTATCACAGTGACATTAACCCACACCTATCACAGTGACATTAACCCACACCTATCACAGGGACATTAAACCACACCTATCACAGGGACATTAACACACACCTATCACAGGGGCATTAACCCACTTCAATCAGAGGGACATTAACCCACACCTATCACAGGGACATTAAACCACACCTTTCACAGGGACATTAACACACACCTATCACAGGGACATTAACACACACCTATCACGGGGCATTAACACACACCTATCACAGGGGCATTAACCCACTCCTATCTCGGGGACATTAACCCACACCTATAACAGGGGCATTAACCCACTCCTATCTCGGGGACATTAACACACACCTATCACAGGGGCATTAGCCCACACCAATCACAGGGGCATTAAACCACACCTATCTCAGGGGCATTAACACACACCTATCACAGGGATATTAACCCACACCTATCACAGGAACATTAACACACACCTATCACAGGGACATTAACCCACACCTATGACAGGGGCATTACGCCACACCTATCATAGGGGCATTATCCCACACCTATCACAGGGGCATTAACACACACATATCACAGGGATATTAACCAACACCTTTCACAGGGGCAGTAACACACACCTATCACACGGACATTAACCCACACCTATCACAGGGGCATTAACACACACCTATCACAGGGACATAAACACTCACCTATCACAGGGGCATTAACACCCACCTATCACAGGGGAATTAACCCACAGCTATAACAGGGACATTAAACCACACCTTTCACAGGGACATTAACACACACCTATCACAGAGACATTAACCCACACCTATCACAGGGACATTAACACATGCCTATCACATGGGCATTAACACCCACCTATCACAGAGACATTCACACACCTATCACAGGGACATTAACACACACCTATCACAGAGACATTCACACACCTATCACAGGGACATTAACACACACCTATCACAGAGACATTAACACCCACCTATCACAGGGTTACTTACCCACACCTATCACAGGGGCCTTAACACACACCTATACAGGGACATTAACACACAACTATCACAGGGACATTAACCCACACCTATCACAGAGACATTCACACAACTATCACAGGGACATTAACACACACGTATCACAGGGGCATTAACCCACTCCTATCACAGGGACATTAACCCACACCTATAACAGGGTCACGAACACACACCTAGCACAGGGACACTAACCCACATCTATCACAAGGGAATTAACACAACCCTATCACAGGTATTAGCCCACACCAATCACAGGGGCATTAAACCACACCAATCACATGGGCATTAACACACACCAATCACAGGGATATTAGCCCACATCTATCACAGTAACATTAACACACACCTATCACAGGGGCATTAGCCCAGACCTATCACAGAAACATTAACACACACCTATCACTGGGAAATTAACACGCACCTATCACAGAGACATTAACACACACCTATCACAGGGATATTAACCCACACCTTTCACAGGGGCACTAACACACACCTATCACACGGACATTAACCCATACCTATCACAGGGGCATTAACACACACCTTTCACAGGGACATTAACACACACCTATCACAGGGGCATTAACCCACTCCTATCTCGGGGACATTAACCCACACCTATAACAGGGGCACGAACACACACCTATCACAGGGGCATTAGCCCACACCAATCAGAGGGGCATTAAACCACACCTATCTCAGGGGCACTAACACACACCTATCACAGGGATATTAACCCACACCTATCACAGGAACATTAACACACACCTATCACAGGGACATTAACCCACACCTATGACAGGGGCATTACGCCACACCTATCACAGGGGCATTATCCCACACCTATCAGAGGGGCATTAACACACACATATCACAGGGATATTAACCCACACCTTTCACAGGGGCAGTAACACACACCTTTCACACGGACATTAACACACAACTATCACAGGGACATTAACCCACACCTATCACAGGAACATTAACACACACCTATCACAGGGACATTAACCCACACCTATTACAGGGACATTAAGCCACACCTATCAAAGGGGCATTACCCACACCTATCACAGGGTCATTAACGCACACCTATCACAGGGATATTAACCCACACCTTTCACAGGGGCACTAACACACACCTATCACACGGACATTAACCCATACCTATCACAAGGGCATTAACACACACCTATCACAGGGATATTAGCCAACACCTTTCACAGGGGCACTAACACACACCTATCACACGGACATTAACCCATACCTATCACAGGGACATTAACCCACACCTATAACAGGGGCACGAACACACACCTATCACAGGGACACTAACCCACATCTATCACAGGGGAATTAACTCACACTTATCACAGGGACATTAACACAAACCTATCACAGGTATTAGCCCACACCAATCACAGGGGCATTAAACCACACCTATCACAGGGGCATTAACACACATCTATCACAGGGATATTAGCCCACAGATATCACAGGAACATTAACACACACCTATCACAGGGGCATTAACCCAGACCTCTCACACGGGCATTAACCCACACCTATCACAGGGGCATTAACCCAAACCTATCACACGGGCATTAACACACACCTATCACAGGGACATTATCACTCACCTATCACAGGGATGTTAACACACACCTATCACAGGGAAATTAACCCAAACCTTTCAAAGGGACATTAACCCACACCTATCACAGGGACATTAACACACACCTATCACAGAGACATTCACACACACCTATCACAGGGACATTAACCCACATCTATAACAGGGGCACGAACACACACCTATCACAGGGACACTAACCCACATCTATCACAGGGGAATTACCTCACACTTATCACAGGGACATTAACACAAACCTATCACAGGTATTAGCCCACACCAATCACAGGGGCATTAAACCACACCTATCACAGGTGCATTAACACACACCTATCACAGCGATATTAACCCACACCTATCACAGGAACATTAACACACACCTATCACAGAGACATTCACAAACACCTATCACAGGGGCATTAACACACACCTATCACAGGGACATTAACCCACACCTATCACAGGGACATTAACCCACATCTGTCACAGGGACATTAACACACACCTATCACAGGGACATTAACCCACTCATATCACAGGGACATTAACCCACACCTATAACAGGGGCACTAACACACACCTATCACAGGGACACTAACCGACATCTATCACAGGGGAATTAACTCACACTTATCACAGGGACATTAACACACACCTATCACAGGGACATTAAACCACACCTTTCACAGGGACATTAACACACACCTATCACAGGGGCATTAACCCACTTCAATCAGAGGGACATTAACACACACCTTTCACAGGGGCATTAACACACACCTATCACAGAGGCATTAACACAAACCTATCACAGGGGCATTAACCCAAACATATCACAGAGACATTAACACACACCTATCACTGGGAAATTAACATACACCTATCACAGAGACATTAAGACACACCTATCACAGGGACATTAACCCAAACCTTTCAAAGGGACATTAACCCAAACCTATCACAGGGACATTAACCCACACCTATCACACAGGCATTAACACACACCTATCACAGAGACATTCACACCCACCTATCACAGGGTTACTTACCCACACCTATCACAGGGGCATTAACACACAACTATCACAGGGACATTATCCCACACCTATCACAGGGACATTAACCCACTCCTATCACAGGGGCATTAACCCACACCTATAACAGGGGCACTAACACATACCTATCACATGGACACTAACCCACATTTATCACAGGGGAATTAACACACACTTATCACAGGGACATTAACACAAACCTATCACAGGGGCATTAGCCCACACCAATCACAGGGGCATTAAACCACACCTATCACAGGGGCATTAACACACACCTATCACTGGGATATCAACCCATACCTATCACAGGAACATTAACACACACCTATCACAGGGACATTAACCCACACCTATGACAGGGGCATTAAACCACACCTATCACAGGGGCATTAACCCACACCTATCAAAGGGGCATTAACACACACCTATCACAGGGATATTAACCCACACCTTTCACAGGGGCACTAACACACAACTATCACATGGACATTAACCCATACCTATCACAGGGGCATTAACACACACCTATCACAGAGACTTTAACACACACCTATCACAGAGAAAGTAACACACACCTATCACAGGGACATTAACACACACCTATCACAGGGACATTAACCAACACCTGTCACAGGGACATTAACACAAACCTATCAAAGGGACATTAACCCACACCTATCACAGGGCCATTAACACACAACTATCATAGGGACATTAACCCACACCTATGACAGAGGCATTAACACACACCTGTCACAGGGACATTAACAAACACATATCACAGAGCTATTACCCCACACCTATCACAGTGACATTAACCCACACGTATCACAGTAACATTAACGCACACCTATCACAGGGACATTAACCCACACCTATAACAGGGACATTAACCCACACCTATCACAGGGGCACTAAACCACACCTATCACAGGGGCACTAAACCACACCTATCACAGGGGCATTAACAGATACCTATCACAGGGTATTAACCCACACCAGCAAAGGGGCATTATCACAGAAATCACAGAAACCCCACAGTGCAGATAGAGGCCATTTCGGCCCATCGAGCCTGCACCGACACATATCCCACCCGATCCCCGTAACCCCTACACCAACACATATCCCACCCTATCCCCGTAACCCCACGTATTTAATCCCCCTAACACTAAGGGTCAATTTTATCATAGCCAATCATCCTAACCCGCACATCTTTGGACTGTGGGAGGAAACCGGAGCACCCGGAGGAAACCCACGCAAACACGGGGAGAATGTGCAAACTCCACACAGACAGTCACCCGAGGCCGGATTTGAACCCGGGTCCCTGGCTCTGTGAGGCAACAGTGCTAACCACTATGCCACCGTGCTGCCCACCTAACACACACCTATCACAGGGCCGTTAACACACACCTATTACAGGGGCATAACCCAGACCTATCACAGGGGCATTAACCCACACCTATCACAGCGGCATTAACCCACACCTATCACAGAGACATTAACACACACCTATCACTGGGACATTAACACACACCTACCACAGGGACATTAAGACACAACTATCACAGGGACATTATCACTCACCTATCACAGGGATGTTAACACACACCTATCAGAGGGACATTAAACCAAACCTTTCACAGGCACTTTAACCCACACCTATCACAGGGACATTAACCCACACCTATCACAGAGACATTAACACACACGTAGCAGAGGGTTACTTACCCACACCTATCACAGGGGCATTAACACACAACTATCACAGGGACAGTAACACACACCTATCATAGGGACATTAACACACACTTATCTCAGGGAGATTAACACACACCTATCACAGGGACATTAAACCACACCTTTCACAGGGACATTAACACACAGCTATCACATGGACATTAACCCACACCTATCACAGGCACATTAACACACACCTATCACAGGGACATTAACACACACCTATCACATGGACATTATCCCACACCTATCACAGGGACATTAACACACACCTATCACAGCGGAATTAACCCATGTCTATCACAGGGGCATAAACCCACACCTATCACAGGGACATCAACATAAACCTATCACAGGATCATTAACACACACCTATCACGGGGGCATTAACCCACTTCAATCAGAGGGACATTAACACACAATTATTGCGGGGACATTAACACACACCTATCACAGGGGCATTAACCCACACCTATCACAGGGACATTAACACACACCTATCACAGGGGCATTAACACACACCTATCACATGGACATTAACCCACACCTATCACAGGGACATTAACACACATCTATCACAGGGATATTAACCCACAACTATCACAGGGACATTAACCCACACCTATCACAGGGACATTAACCCACAGCTTTCACATGAAAATTAACCCACACCTATCACAGGGACATTAACCCACACCTATCACAGGGACATTGACACACACCTATCACAGGGATATTAACCCACACCTATCACAGGGACATTAACCCACACCTATCACTGCGGCATTAACCCATACATATCACGGGGCACTAACCCACACCTATCATAGGGATATTAACACACACCTATCACAGGGACATCAACAGGCGCCGATCACAGGGACATTAAAACACACCTATCACAGGGGCATTAACCCACGCCTATGACAGTGGCATTAACCCACACCTGTCACAGAATCATTAACCCAAACCTATCACAGGGCCATTAACACACACCTATCACAGAGGCATTAAAACACACCTATCACAGGGACAGTAACACACACCTATCACACGGAGATTAACACACACCTATCACAGGGACATTAACACACACCTATCACAGGGACATTAACGTACATCTACCACAGGGACATTAACACACACCTATCAAAATGACATTAACCCATACCTATCACAGGGGCACTAACACACACCTATAATAGGGACATTAACCCACACCTATCACAGGGACATAAACACAAACATATCACAGGGATATAAACACAAACATATAACAGGGATATAAACCCACACCTATTACAGTGTCATTAACCCACACCTATCACAGTGATATTAACACACACCTATCACAGGGACATTAACCCACACATATCACTGGGACATTAACCCTCTCCTATCACCGGGGCACTAACCCACACCTATCGCAGGAACATTAACACACACCTGTCACAGGGGGATTAAGCCAGTCCTATTACAGGGACATTAACGCACACTTATCACAGGGAAATTAACACACACCTATCACACCGACATTAACACACACCTATCACAGGGGTATAAACCCACACCTATCACAGGGACATTTACACACACCTATCACAGGGGCATTAACACACACCTATCAAAGGGGCATTAACACATACCTTTCATAGAGACATTAACCCACATCTATCACAGGGGCATTAATGCACACCAATCACAGGGCCATTAACACACACCTATCACAGGGGCATTAACCCACACCTATCACAGGGACATTAACCCACACCTATCACAGGGACATTAACACACAACTATCACAGGGACATTAACACACAACTATCACAGGGACATTAACCCACACATATCACAGGGACATTAATCTACACCTATCACAGGGGCATTAACCCACACCTATCTCAGGGACATTAACACACACCCATCACAGGGACATTAACCCACACCTGTCACTTGGACATTAACCCACACCTATCACAGGGACATTAACCCAGAGATATCACAGGGACATTAACCTACACCTATCACAGGGGCATTACCCCACACGTATCTCAGGGACATTAACACACACCTATCACAGGGGCATTAACACACACCTATCAAAGGGGCATTAACACATAATTTTCATAGGGACATTAACCCACATCTATCACAGGGGCATTAATGCACACCAATCACAGGGCCATTAACCCACACCTATCACATGGGCATTAACTCACACTATTACAGGGGCATTAACTCACACCTATCACAGGGAAATTAACACACACCTATCACAGGGACATTTACAGACACCTATCACAGGGGGATTAAGCCAGTCCTATTACAGGGACATTAACGCACACTTATGACAGGGAAATTAACACACACTTGTCACATCGACATTAACACACACCTATTACAGAGGCATAAACCCACACCTATCACAGGGACATTAACATATACCTATCACAGGGACATTAACACACACCTATCACAGGGACATTAACCCACACCTTTCACAGGGACATTAACACACACCTATCACAGGGACATTAAAACATACCTATCACAGGGGCGTTATCCCACACCTATCACAGGGACATTAACACACACCTATCACAGGGACATTAACACATACCTATCACAGGGACATTAACACATACCTATCACAGGGACATTAACACACAACTATCACAGGGGCATTAACCGACACCTATCACATGGACATTAACCCACACCTATCACAGGGACAGTAACCCACACCTATCACAGGGACATTAACACACACCTATCACAGGGACATTAACCCACACCTATCACAGGGACATTAACCTACACCTATCACAGGGGCATTAACCCACACCTATCAGAGCGGCATTAACCCACACTATTACAGGGGCATAAAACCACACCTCTGACCGGGACATTAACCCACACCTATTACAGGGACATTAACACACAACTATCACAGGGGCATTAACCCACACCTATCACATGGACAGTAACACACACCTATCACAGGAACAGTAACCCATACCTATCACAGGGACATTAACCCACACCAATCACAGGGACATTAACCTACACCTATCACAGAGACATTAACACACACCTATCACAGGGACATTAACACACACCTATTACAGGGAAATTAACAAACACCTATCACAGAGACATTAACACACACCTATCACAGGGACATTAACCCACACCTATCACAGGGACATTAACAAACACCTATCACAGAGACATTAACCCACACCTATCACAGAGACATTAACACACACCTATCACAGAGACATTAACACACACTTATCACAAGGGCATTAACCCACACCTATCACAGGGACATTAACACAAACCTATCACAGGGACATTAAAATACACCTATCACAGGGGCATTAACCCACTTCAATCAGAGGGACATTAACACACAAGTTTCGCAGGGGCATTAACACACACCTTTCACAGGGACATTAACACACACCTATCACAGGGACATTAAACACACCTATCACAGGGACATTAACACACACCTATCACAGGGACATTAAACACACCTTTCAAAGGGACATTAACACACACCTATCACAGGGAAATTAACACACACCTATCACAGGGGCATTAACCCACTTCAATCAGAGGGACATTAACACACAACTATCGCAGTGACAATACCACACACCTATCACAGGGACATTAACACACACCTATCACAGGGACATTAAAACATACCTATCACAGGGGCGTTATCCCACACCTATCACAAGGACATTAACACATACCTATCACAGGGGCATTAACACACACCTATCACAGGGAAATTAAAACACACCAATCACAGGGACAGTAACACACACTTATCACAGGGACATTAACACACAACTATCACAGGGGCATTAACCGACACCTATAACAGGGACATTAACCCACACCTATCACATGGACATTAACCCACAGCTATCACAGGGACAGTAACCCACACCTATCACAGGGACATTAACACACACCTATCACAGGGGCATTAACCCACTCCTATCACAGTGACATTAACCCAGACCTATCAAAGGGGCATTAACATAAATCTATCACAGGGACATTAACACAAACCAATCACAGGGACATTAAAATACACCTATCACAGGGCATTAAACCACTTCAATCAGACGGACATTAACATACAACTATCGCAGGGACATTACCACACACCTATCACAGGGACATTAACACAGACCTATCACAGGGACAGTAACACACACCTATCACAGGGACAGTAACACACACCTATCACAGGGACATTAACACACATTTATCACAGGGACATTAACCCACACCTATCACAGGGGAATTAATCCACATCTATCACAGGGGCATTAACACACACCTATCACAGGGGCATTAACACAGCTATCACAGGGGCATTAACACACCTATCACAAGTGCATTGACACATATCTTTCATAGGGAAATTAACCCACATCTATCACAGGGGCATTAATGCACACCTATCACAGGGCCATTAACCCACACCTATCACAGCGGCATTAACCCACACTATTACAGGGGCATACACCCACACCTCTGACAGGGGCATTAACCCACACCTATTACAGGGACATTAACACACCTATCACAGGGGCATTAACCCACACCTATCACATGGACAGTAACCCAGACCTATCACAGGGACAGTAACCCATACCTATCACAGGGACATTAACCCACACCTATCACAGGGACATTAACCTACACCTATCACAGAGACAGTAACACACACCTATCACAGGGACATTAACACACACCTATCACAGGGGCATTAACCCACACCTATCACAGGGACATTAGCACAAACCTATAACAGGGACATTAAAATACACCTTTCACAGGGGCATTAACCCACTTCAATCAGAGGGACATTAACACACAACTATCGCAGGGACATTAACACACACCTTTCACAGGGACATTAACACACACCTATCACAGGGACATTAAAACACACCTATCACAGGGGCATTAACCCACACCATTCACAGGGACATTAACTCACACCTATCACAGGGGCACTAATCCACACCTATCACAGGGGAATTAATCCACATCTATCACAGGGGCATTAACACACACCTATCACAGGGGCATTAACACAGCTATCACAGGGGCATTAACACACCTATCACAAGTGCATTGACACATATCTTTCATAGGGAAATTAACCCACATCTATCACAGGGGCATTAATGCACACCTATCACAGGGCCATTAACCCACACCTATCACAGCGGCATTAACCCACACTATTACAGGGGCATACACCCACACCTCTGACAGGGACATTAACCCACACCTATTACAGGGACATTAACACACCTATCACAGGGGCATTAACCCACACCTATCACATGGACAGTAACCCACACCTATCACAGGGACAGTAACCCATACCTATCACAGGGACATTAACCCACACCTATCACAGGGACATTAACCCACACCTATCACAGGGCCATTAACCTACACCTATCACAGAGACAGTAACACACACCTATCACAGGGACATTAACCCAGACCTCTCACAGGGGCATTAACCCACACCTATCACAGGGACATTAGCACAAACCTATAACAGGGACATTAAAATACACCTATCACAGGGGCATTAACCCACTTCAATCAGAGGGACATTAACACACAACTGTCGCAGGGACATTAAAACACACCTATCACAGGGGCATTAACCCACACCATTCACAGGGACATTAACTCACACCTATCACAGGGACATTAACACACACCTATCACAGGGACATTAACCACACCTTTCACAGGGACATTAACACACACCTATCACAGGGACATTAAAACATACCTATCACAGGGGCGTTATCCCACACCTCTCACAGGGACATTAACACATACCTATCACAGGGGCATTAAAACACACCTATCACAGGGACATTAAAACACACCAATCACAGGGACAGTAACACACACCTATCACAGGGACATTAACACACAACTATCACAGGGGCATTAACCGACACCTATAACAGGGACATTAACCCACACCTATCACATGGACATTAACCCACACCAATCACAGGGACAGTAACACACACCAATCACAGGGACATTAACACTCACCTATCACAGGGACATTAAAACATACCTATCACAGGGGCGTTATCCCACACTTATCACAGGGACATTAACACATACCTATCACAGGGGCATTAACCCACACCTATAACAGGGACATTAACCCACACCTATCACAGGGTCAGTAACACACACCTATCAGTGGGAGATTAACACACACCTATCTCAGGGACATTAACCCACACCTATCACAGGGGAATTAACCCACATCTATTACAGGGGCATTTACACACACCTATCACAGGGGCATTAACACATCTACCACAAGTGCATTAACACATATCTTTCATAGGGAAATTAACCCACATCTATCACAGCGGCATTAATGCACACCTATCACAGGGTCATTAACCCACACCTATTACAGGGACATTAACACACAACTATCACAGGGGCATTAACCCACACCTATCACATGGACATTAACCCACACCTATCACAGGGACATTAACCCACACCTATCACAGGGACATTAACCTACACCTATCACAGGGGCATTAACCCAAACCTATCTCAGGGACATTAACACACACCTATCACAGAGTCATTAACACACACCTATCACAGGGGCATTAACACACACCTATCACATGAGCATTAACCCACTCCTATCACAGGCCCATTAACATAAACCTATCACAGGGACATTAACACAAACCTTTCACAGGGACAGTAACACACACCTATCACATGGACAATAACACACACCTTTCACAGAGACAGTAACACACACCTATCACAGGGACAGTAACAAACACCTATCACAGGGGAATTAACCCACATCTATCACAGGGGCATTAACACACACCTATCACAGGGGAATTAACCCACATCTATCACAGGGGCATTAACACACACCTATCACAGGGGCATTAACACACCTATCACAGGTGCATTAACACACCTATCACAATTGCATTGACACATACCTTTCATAGGGAAATTAACCCACATCTATCACAGGGACATTAATGCACACCTATCACAGGGTCATTAACCCACACCTATTACAGGGACATTAACACACAGCTATCACATGGACATTTACCCAAACCTTTCACAGGGGCATTATCCCACACCTATCACAGGGACATTAACACACACCTATCACAGGGGCATTAACACACACCTATCACATGGACATTAACCCACACCTATCACAGGGACAGTAACACACACCTATCACAGGGACAATAACACACACCTAGCACAAGGACATTAAAACACACGTATCACAGGAACAGTAACACACACCTATCACAGGGACATTAACACACAACTATCACAGGGGCATTAACCCACAGCTATAACAGGGACATTAACCCATACCTATTACAGCGACATTAACACACAACTATCACAGGGGCATTAACCCACACCTATCGCAGGGACATTAACCCACACCTATCACAGGGGCATTAACACACACCTATCATAGGGGCATTAACACACCTATCAGAGGGGCATTGACACATATCTTTCATAAGGTAATTAACCCACATCTATCTCAGGGGCATTAATGCACACCTATCACAGGGCCATTAACCCACACCTATCACAGGGGCATTAACCCACACTATTACAGGGGCATTAACCCACACCTCTGACAGGAACACTAACCCACAACTATCACAGGAACAGTAACACACACCTATCACAGGGACATTCACACACAACTATCACAGGGGCATTAATCCACAGCTATAACAGTGACATTAACCCACACCTATCAAATGGACAGGAACCCACACCTTTCACAGGGACATTAACCCACACCTATCACAGGGACATTAACCCACACCTATCACAGGGACATTAACCCACACCTATCACAGGGATATTAACACACACCTATCACAGGGACATTAACACACACCTATCACGGGGACAGTAACAAACACCTATCACAGGGACAGTAACACACACCTATCACAGGGGCATTAACACACACCTATCACAGGGGCATTAACACATACCTTTCATAGGGACATTAACCCACATCTATCACAGTGGCATTAATGAACACCTATCACAGGGCCATTATTCCACACCTATCACAGGGGCATTAACCCACACTATTACAGGGGCATTAACCCACACCTATCACAGGGACATTAACCCACACCTATTACAGGGACATTAACACACAACTATCACAGGGGCATTAACCCACACCTATCGCAGGGACAGTAACACACACCTATCACAGGGACATTAACACACACCTATCACAGGGGCATTAACCCACACCTATCACAGGGACATTAACACACATCTATCACAGGGGCATTAACACGCACCTATCACAGGGACATTAACACACACCTATCACAGGGACAGTAACACACACCTATCACAGGGACAGTAACACACACCTATCACAGGGACATTAACCCACAGCTATCACAGGGACATTAACCCACACCTATCACAGGGACATTAACCTACACCTATCACAGGGGCATTAAAACACCTATCACAGGGGCATTAACACACCTATCACAGGTGCATTAACACATACCTTTCATAGGGACATTAACCCACATCTATCACAGGGGCATTAATGAACACCTATCACAGGGCCATTCTCCCACACCTATCAAAGAGACATTAACACACACCTATCACAGAGACAGTGGTCTAGAAATTCAGTGCCCTTAGCACCGATTTTGCGGCGCTAGAGGGCCAAGCGCTGCAATTGGCGCCGGTTCCTAAATTGCCTGGCGCCCTTCCGCGGCGGTAGACCGGTAGCGCTGCGCCGGCACCGATGACGTCATCGGTGTGCGCAGCGTCCCGGTTGCCGTGGTAACCCGGCCCCAAGCCGAAATTCAGTTGCGGCCGCCTCGCCAGTGGCAGCCGCAACTAAGACTCCGGCAAACGAGTGTTGCCGGAGTCTGCGCCAGCGCTTTAAGGAGGCGCGGCGACCAGCCGCTTTCCCGCCGGCCGCCTGCCCGCAGCTCCCTCCCCGGACTTCTCCCCCCCCGCCTCCCCGGAACAGATGCAAGCCCGGCACTTGTCCGAGGTGCCGGGCTCATTTTTGAAGAGATTTGCGCGGGCCGCGGCCGGGTGCAGGCAGCTCCTCCTTAACGGAAGGAGGAGGCCTGCACTTCCCGAGCCTGCCGCACCGCAGCGGGCGCCGCAGCGCCGGAATAGTGCCGCAATGCGGCGCGTTGCGCCAGTTTTCAGGCGCTAAAACCCTTCAGTAGCGCCGGCAGCCGTTTGGGCGCGGCGCTGCTGAATTTTTGGCGCGCGCAAAGGGACTTAGCGCCGGCGCTAAATTCCGGCGCTAAAGCCCTGGCGCAGCACAAACTCAATTTCTGGGCCAGTAACACACACCTATCACAGGGACATTAACACACACCTATCACAGGGACATTAACACACAACTATCTCAGGGGCATTAACCCGTACCTATCACCGGGGCACTAACCCACACCTATCATAGGGATATTAACACATACCTATCACAGGGACATTAACAGGCACCGATGACAGGGACATTAAAACACACCTATCACAGGGGCATTAACCCACACCTATCACAGGGGCATTAACCCACACCTATCACAGAATCATTAACCCAAACCCTTCACAGGGCCATTAACACACACCTATCACAGGGACATTAACACACATCTATCACAGGGACATTAACCCACACCTATCACAGGGACATTAACCTACACCTATCACAGGGACATTAACACACACCTATCAAAATGACATTAACCCACTCCTATCACAGGGGCATTAACACACACCTATAATAGGGACATTAAACCACACCTATCACAGGGACATAAACACAAACATATCACAGGGATATAAACCCACACCTATTACAGCGTCATTAACCCACACCTATCACACTGATATTAACACACACCTATCACAGGGACATTAACCCACACATACCACTGGGACATTAACCCTCTCCTATCACCGGGGCACTAACCCACAGCTATCACAGGGACATTAACCCGCTCCTATCACAGGGATATTAACACACACCTGTCACAGGGGGATTAAGCCAGTCCTATTACAGGGACCTTAACGCACACTTACCACAGGGACATTAACACACACCTATCACATGGGCATAAACCCACACCTATCACAGGGACATTTACACACACCTATCACAGGGATATTAACACACACCTATCACAGGGACATTAACACACACCTATCACAGGGACATTAACACACACCTATCACAGGGACAGTAACAAACACCTATCACAGGGACAGTAACACACACCTATCACAGGGGCATTAACACACATCTATCACAGGGGCATTAACACACCTATCACAGGGGCATTAACACACCTATCACAGGTGCATTAACACATACCTTTCATAGGGACATTAACCCACATCTATCACAGGGGCATTAATGAACACCTGTCACAGGGCCATTAATCCACACCTATCACAGGGGCATTAACCCACACTATTACAGGGGCATTAACCCACACCTATCACAGGGACATTAACCCACACCTATTACAGGGACATTAACACACAACTATCACAGGGACATTAACCCACACCTATCGCAGGGACATTAATCAAAACCTATCACAGGGACATTAACCCACACCTATCACAGGGACATTAAACTACACCTATCACAGGGGCATTAACCCACACCTATCTCAGGGACATTAACACACACCCATCACAGGGACATTAACACACACCTATCACAGGGACTTTAACTCAAACCATCATAGGCGCACTAACCCACAACAATCACAGGGGCATTGACCGGCTCCTATCACAGGGATATTAACCCACACCTATCACAGGGGGATTAAGCCAGTCCTATTACAGGGACATTAATGCAAACTTATGACAGGGAAATTAACACACGCCTATCACAGGGGCATAAACCCACACCTATCACAGGGACATTAACATAAACCTAACACAGGGACATAAACACATACCTATCAGAGGGGCATAAACCCTCAACTATCACAGGGACATTAAACAAACCTATCACAGGGACATTAAAACACACCTATCGCAGGGGCATTAACCCAATTCAATCAGAGGGGCATTAACCCACTTCAATCAGAGGGACATTAACACACAACTATCGCAGGGACATTACCCCACACCTATCACAGGGACATTAAACCACATCCATCACAGGCACGTTAACACACACCTATCACAGGGGCATTAACCCACACCTATCACAGGGACATTAACCCACACCTATCACAGGGGCATTAACCCACACCTATCACAGGGACAGTAACACACACCTATTACAGGGGCATTAACCCACACCTATCACAGGGACATTAACCCACACCTATCACAGGGGCACTAACCCACACCTATCACAGGGGCACTAACCCACACCTATCACAGGGGCATTAACCCACAACTATCACAGGGTCGTTAACCCACAACTATCACAGGGACATTAACCCACACCTATCACAGGGACATTAACCCACACTGGTCACAGGGAGATTAACCCACTCCTATCACAGGGACATTAACCCACACCTATCACAGGGACATTAACCCACACTGGTCACAGGGAGATAAACACACACCTATCACAGGGACATTAACACACACCTATCACAGGGACATTAACACACACCTATAACAGGGACATTAACACACAGCTATCACAGGGGCATTAACACACACATATCACAGGGATATTAACCCAGGCCTATCACAGGGGCATTAAACCACACGTATCACAGGGACATTAACATAAACCTCTCACAGGGACATTAACACAAACCTATCACAGGGACATTAAAATACACCTATCACAGTGGCATTAACCCACTTCAATTAGAGGGACATTAACACACAACTATCGCAGGGACATTAACACACACCTATCACAGGGACATTAGCACACACATATCACAGGGACATTAGCACACACATATCACAGGGGCATTAACACACACATATCACATGGACATTAACCCACACCTATCACAGGGACAGTAACACACACCTATCACAGGGACATTAACACACACCTATCACAGGGACATTAGCACACACATATCACAGGGACATTAGCACACACATATCACAGGGACAGTAACACACACCTATCACAGGGACATTAACACACAACTATCACAGGGACAGTAAAACACACCTATCACAGGGACATTAACACACACCTATCACAGGGACATTTCCCCACACCTATCACAGGGGAATTAACCCACATCTATCACAGGGGCATTAACACACCTATCACAGGGGCATTAACGCACCTATCACAAGTGCATTGGCACATACCTTTCATAGGGAAATTAACCCACATCTATCACAGGGGCATTAATGCAGACGTATCACAGGGCCATTAACCCACACCTATCACAGGGGCATTAACACAAACTATTACAGGGGCATTAATCCACACCTCTCACAGGGACATTAACCCACACCTATTACAGGGACATTAACACACTACTATCACAGGGGCATTAACCCACACCTATAACAGGGACATTAACCCAAACCAATCATATGGACATTAACCCACACCTATCACAGGGACAGTAACCCACACCTATCACAGGGACATTAACACACAGCTATCACAGGGGCATTAACACACACATATCACAGGGATATTAACCCAGGCCTATCACAGGGGCATTAAACCACACGTATCACAGGGACATTAACATAAACCTATCACAGGGACATTAAAATACACCTATCACAGTGGCATTAACCCACTTCAATTAGAGGGACATTAACACACAACTATCGCAGGGACATTAACACACACCTATCACAGGGACATTAGCACACACCTATCACATGGACATTAACCCACACCTATCACAGGGACAGTAGCACACACCTATCACATGGACATTAACCCACACCTATCACAGGGACAGTAACACACACATATCACAGGGGCATTAACACACACCTATCACATGGACATTAACCCACACCTATCACAGGGACAGTAACACACACATATCACAGGGGCATTAACACACACCTATCACATGGGCATTAACACACACCTATCACAGGGACAGTAACACACACCTATCACAGGGACAGTAACACACACTTATCACAGGGATATTAACACACAACTATCACAGGGACATTAACACGCACCTATGACAGGGATATTAACACACACCTATCACAGGGGCATTAACACACCTATCACAGGGGCATTAACGCACCTATCACAAGTGCATTGTCACATACCTTTCATCGGGAAATTAACCCACATCTATCACAGGGCCATTAACCCACACCTATCACAGGGGCATTAACACAAACTATTACAGGGGCATTAATCCACACCTCTCACAGGGACATTAACCCACACCTATTACAGGGACATTAACACACGACTATCACAGGGGCATTAACCCACACCTATAACAGGGACATTAACCCAAACCAATCATATGGACATTAACCCACACCTATCACAGGGACAGTAACCCACACCTATCACAGGGACATTAACACCCACCTATCACAGGGACATTAACCCACACCTATCACAGGGACATTAACACCCACCTATCACAGGGACATTAACACCCACCTATCACAGGGACATTAACCCACACCTATCACAGGGACATTAACACACACCTATCACAGGGGGATTAAGCCAGTCCTATTACATGGACAATAACGCACAGCTATCACAGGGACATTAACATAAACCTATCACAGGGACATTAACGCATACCTATCACAGGGGCATTAACCCACTCCTATCACAGGGGCATTAACCCAGACCTATCACAGGGGCATTAACCCACACCTATCAAAGGGACATTAACATAAACGAATCCCAGGGACATTAACACAAAACTATCACAGGGACATTAAAACACACCTATCACAAGTGCCTTAACACATACCTTTCATAGGGAAATTAACACACATCTATCACAGGGGCATTAGTGCACCCCTATCACAGGGGCATTAACCCACACTATTACAGGTGCATTAACCCACACCTATCACAGGGACATTAACCCATACCTATCACAGGGACATTAACACCCACCTATCACAGGGACATTAACACCCACCTATCACAGGGACATTAACCCACACCTATCACATTGACATTAACACACACGTATCACAGGGACATTAACACACACCAATCACAGGGGGATTAAGCCAGTCGTATTACAGGGACATTAACGCACACTTATGACAGGGAAATTAACACACGCCTATCACAGGGGCATAAACCCACACCTATCACAGGGGAATTAACCCACATCTATCACAGGAGCATTAACACACACCTATCACAGGGGCATTAACCCACATCTATCACAGGAGCATTAACACACACCTATCACAGGGGCATTAATCCACACCTATCATAGGAGCATTAACCCACTCCTATCACAGGGAAATTAACACACACCTATCACAGGGGCATAAACACACAGCTATCACAGAGACATTAACACACCCCTATAACAGGGAGATTAAACCACATCTATCACAGGGGAATTAACCCACACCTAGAACATAAGAACATAAGAAATAGGAGCAGGAGTAGGCCAATCGGCCCCACGAGCTTGCTCCGCCATTCAATAAGGTCATGGCTGATCTGATCCTAACCGCCAATCCACTATCACAGAACCATCTATTGAATCTAACAGAATTAGACACACGAAATAGGAGCAGGATCAGGCTACACGGCCCCTGGGCCCGCTCTGCTACCCACAGGGCCATGACCGATCCGAACCTAGACTCATGTCCAAATTCCTGCCCGCTCCCCGTAACCCTTAATTCCCTTTACTTCTAGGAAACTGGAACATTAACCCACACCTATCACAGGGGCACTATCCCACACCTATCACAGGGGCATTAACACAAACCTATCACAGGGGCATTAACACACACCTATCAAAGGGGCATTAACACATACCTTTCATAGGGACATTAACCCACACCTATCACAGTGGCATTAATCCACACCTATCACAGGGACATTAACCCACACATATCACAGGGACATTAAACCACACCTAACACAACCCACACCGATCACAGGCATTAACCCACTCCTATCACAGGGACATTAACCCATACCTATCACAGGGACATTAACACACACCTATCGCATGGACATTTACCCACACCTATCACAGGGACATTAACACACACCTATCACAGGGACATTAAACCACATCCATCACAGGGACGTTAACACACACCTATCACAGGGGCACTAACCCACACCTATCACAAGGGCATTAACCCACAACTATCACAGGGGCATTAACCCACAACTATCACAGGGGCATTTACCCACTCCTATCACAGGGACAGTAACCCACACCTATCACAGGGACATTAAAAACCACCTATCACAGGGGCATTAACCGACTCCTATCACAGGGGCATTAACCCAGACCTATCACAGGGACATTAAAAACCACCTATCACAGGGACATTAACACAAACCTATCACAGGGGCATTAACCCACTTCAATCAGAGGGACATTAACACACAACTATCGCAGGGACATTAACACACACCTATCACAGGGGCATTAAGCCACACTATTACAGGGGCATTAACACACTACTATCACAGGGGCATTAACCCACACCTATAACAGGGACATTAACCCAAACCTATCATATGGACATTAACCCACACCTATCACAGGGACAGTAACCCACACCTATCACAGGGACATTAACACCCACCTGTCACAGGGACATTAACCCACACCTATCACAGGGACATTAACACGCACCTATCACAGGGGGATTAAGCCAGTCCTATTACTGGGACAATAATGCACAGCTATCACAGGAACATTAACATAAACCTATCACAGGAACATTAACATAAACCTATCACAGGGACATTAATCCAGACCTATCACAGGGGCATTAACCCACACCTATCAAAGGGACATTAACATAAACGAATTCCAGGGACATTAACACAAAACTATCACAGGGACATTAAAACACACCTATCACAAGTGC
Organism: Somniosus microcephalus; assembly: GCF_052327205.1. Lineage (NCBI taxonomy): Eukaryota > Metazoa > Chordata > Chondrichthyes > Squaliformes > Somniosidae > Somniosus > Somniosus microcephalus. The sequence goes on from NC_141015.1 coordinate 12,734,725, forward strand.
ATTAACACATACCTTTCATAGGGAAATTAACACACATCTATCACAGGGGCATTAATGCACACCTATCACAGGGGCATTAACCCACACTATTACAGGTGCATTAACCCAGACCTATCATATGGACATTAACCCACACCTATCACAGGGACAGTAACCCACATCTATCACAGGGACATTAACCCATACCTATCACAGGGACATTAACACCCACCTATCACAGGGACATTAACACCCACCTATCACAGAGACATTAACCCACACCTATCACATTGACATTAACACACACCTATCACATTGACATTAACACACACCTATCACAGGGGGATTAAGCCAGTCATATTACAGGGACATTAACACACACTTATGAAAGGGACATTAACCCACACCTATCACAGGGGCAGGAACACACACCTACCACAGGGGCATTAACCCACACCTATCATAGGAGCATTAATCCACACCTATCACAGGGAAATTAACACACACCTATCACAGGGGCATAAACACACCCCTATAACAGGGAGATTAAACCACACCTATCACAGGGGAATTAACCCACACCTAGAACATAAGAACATAAGAAATAGGAGCAGGAGTCGGCCAATCGGCCCCTCGAGCCTGCTCCGCCATTCAATAAGGTCATGGCTGATCTGATCCTAACCGCCAATCCACTATCACAGAACAATCTCCTGAATCTAACAGAATTAGACACACGAAATAGGAGCAGGATCAGGCTACACGGCCCCTGGGCCCGCTCCGCTACCCACAGGGCCATGACCGATCCGAACCTAGACTCATGTCCAAATTCCTGCCCGCTCCCCGTAACCCTTAATTCCCTTTACTTCGAGGAAACTGGAACATGAACCCACACCTATCACAGGGGCATTATCCCACACCTATCACAGGGGCATTAACACACACCTATCAAAGGGGCAAAAACACACACGTATCACAGGGGCATTAACACACCTATCACAGGGGCATTAACACATACCTTTCATAGGGACATTATCCCACACCTATCACAGGGGCATTAACCCACACCTATCACAGGGACATTAACACACTCCCATCCCAGGGACATTAATCCACACCTATCACAGGGACATTAACCCACACATATCACAGGGACATTAACCCACACCGATCACAGAGGCATTAACACACACCTATCACAGGGACATTAACACACACCTATCACAGGGACATTAACACACACCTATCACAGGGACATTAACACACACCTATCACAGGGACATTAACACATACCTATCACAGGGGCATTAACACACACCTATCACAGGAACATTAACACACACCTATCACAGGAACATTAACACACACCTATCACAGGGACATTAACACATACCTATCACAGGGACGTTAAACCACATCCATCACAGGGACGTTAACACACACCTATCACAGGGGCATTAACCCACAACTATCACAGGGGCATTAACCCACAACTATCACATGGACATTAACCCACACCTATCTCATGGACCTTAACCCACACCTATCACAGGGACAGTAACCCACACCTATCACAGGGACATTAATCCACACCTATCACAGGGGCATTAACCCACTCCTATCACAGGGACATTAACCCAGACCTATCGCAGGGACATTAACAACCACCTATCACAGGGACATTAACACAAACCTATCACAGGGTCATTAACCCACTTCAATCAGAGGGACATTAACACACAACTATCGCAGGGACATTAACACACACCTATCACAGGGACATTAACCCACACCTATCACAGGGACATTAACACACACCTATCACAGGGGCATTAACACACACCTATCACATGGTCCTTAACCCACACCTATCACGGGGACAGTAACACACACCTATCACAGGGACATTAACAGACACCTATCACAGGGACATTAACACACACCTATCACAGGGACAGTAACACACACCTATCACAGGGACAGTAACACACACCTATCACAGGGACATTTACCCACACCTATCACAGGGACATTAACACACACCTATCACAGGGACATTAACCCACACCTATCATAGGGACATTAACACACACCTATCACAGGGACATTAACACACACCAATCACAGGGGGATTAAGCCAGTCGTATTACAGGGACATTAACGCACACTTATGACAGGGAAATTAACACACGCCTATCACAGGGGCATAAACCCACACCTATCACAGGGGAATTAACCCACATCTATCACAGGAGCATTAACACACACCTATCACAGGGGCATTAACCCACATCTATCACAGGAGCATTAACACACACCTATCACAGGGGCATTAATCCACACCTATCATAGGAGCATTAACCCACTCCTATCACAGGGAAATTAACACACACCTATCACAGGGGCATAAACACACAGCTATCACAGAGACATTAACACACCCCTATAACAGGGAGATTAAACCACATCTATCACAGGGGAATTAACCCACACCTAGAACATAAGAACATAAGAAATAGGAGCAGGAGTAGGCCAATCGGCCCCACGAGCTTACTCCGCCATTCAATAAGGTCATGGCTGATCTGATCCTAACCGCCAATCCACTATCACAGAACCATCTATTGAATCTAACAGAATTAGACACACGAAATAGGAGCAGGATCAGGCTACACGGCCCCTGGGCCCGCTCTGCTACCCACAGGGCCATGACCGATCCGAACCTAGACTCATGTCCAAATTCCTGCCCGCTCCCCGTAACCCTTAATTCCCTTTACTTCTAGGAAACTGGAACATTAACCCACACCTATCACAGGGGCACTATCCCACACCTATCACAGGGGCATTAACACAAACCTATCACAGGGGCATTAACACACACCTATCAAAGGGGCATTAACACATACCTTTCATAGGGACATTAACCCACACCTATCACAGTGGCATTAATCCACACCTATCACAGGGACATTAACCCACACATATCACAGGGACATTAAACCACACCTAACACAACCCACACCGATCACAGGCATTAACCCACTCCTATCACAGGGACATTAACCCATACCTATCACAGGGACATTAACACACACCTATCGCATGGACATTTACCCACACCTATCACAGGGACATTAACACACACCTATCACAGGGACATTAAACCACATCCATCACAGGGACGTTAACACACACCTATCACAGGGGCACTAACCCACACCTATCACAAGGGCATTAACCCACAACTATCACAGGGGCATTAACCCACAACTATCACAGGGGCATTTACCCACTCCTATCACAGGGACAGTAACCCACACCTATCACAGGGACATTAAAAACCACCTATCACAGGGGCATTAACCGACTCCTATCACAGGGGCATTAACCCAGACCTATCACAGGGACATTAAAAACCACCTATCACAGGGACATTAACACAAACCTATCACAGGGGCATTAACCCACTTCAATCAGAGGGACATTAACACACAACTATCGCAGGGACATTAACACACACCTATCACAGGGGCATTAAGCCACACTATTACAGGGGCATTAACACACTACTATCACAGGGGCATTAACCCACACCTATAACAGGGACATTAACCCAAACCTATCATATGGACATTAACCCACACCTATCACAGGGACAGTAACCCACACCTATCACAGGGACATTAACACCCACCTATCACAGGGACATTAACCCACACCTATCACAGGGACATTAACACGCACCTATCACAGGGGGATTAAGCCAGTCCTATTACTGGGACAATAATGCACAGCTATCACAGGAACATTAACATAAACCTATCACAGGAACATTAACATAAACCTATCACAGGGACATTAATCCAGACCTATCACAGGGGCATTAACCCACACCTATCAAAGGGACATTAACATAAACGAATTCCAGGGACATTAACACAAAACTATCACAGGGACATTAAAACACACCTATCACAAGTGCATTAACACATACCTTTCATAGGGAAATTAACACACATCTATCACAGGGGCATTAATGCACACCTATCACAGGGGCATTAACCCACACTATTACAGGTGCATTAACCCAGACCTATCATATGGACATTAACCCACACCTATCACAGGGACAGTAACCCACATCTATCACAGGGACATTAACCCATACCTATCACAGGGACATTAACACCCACCTATCACAGGGACATTAACACCCACCTATCACAGAGACATTAACCCACACCTATCACATTGACATTAACACACACCTATCACATTGACATTAACACACACCTATCACAGGGGGATTAAGCCAGTCATATTACAGGGACATTAACACACACTTATGAAAGGGACATTAACCCACACCTATCACAGGGGCAGGAACACACACCTACCACAGGGGCATTAACCCACACCTATCATAGGAGCATTAATCCACACCTATCACAGGGAAATTAACACACACCTATCACAGGGGCATAAACACACCCCTATAACAGGGAGATTAAACCACACCTATCACAGGGGAATTAACCCACACCTAGAACATAAGAACATAAGAAATAGGAGCAGGAGTCGGCCAATCGGCCCCTCGAGCCTGCTCCGCCATTCAATAAGGTCATGGCTGATCTGATCCTAACCGCCAATCCACTATCACAGAACAATCTCCTGAATCTAACAGAATTAGACACACGAAATAGGAGCAGGATCAGGCTACACGGCCCCTGGGCCCGCTCCGCTACCCACAGGGCCATGACCGATCCGAACCTAGACTCATGTCCAAATTCCTGCCCGCTCCCCGTAACCCTTAATTCCCTTTACTTCGAGGAAACTGGAACATTAACCCACACCTATCACAGGGGCATTATCCCACACCTATCACAGGGGCATTAACACACACCTATCAAAGGGGCAAAAACACACACGTATCACAGGGGCATTAACACACCTATCACAGGGGCATTAACACATACCTTTCATAGGGACATTATCCCACACCTATCACAGGGGCATTAACCCACACCTATCACAGGGACATTAACACACTCCCATCCCAGGGACATTAATCCACACCTATCACAGGGACATTAACCCACACATATCACAGGGACATTAACCCACACCGATCACAGAGGCATTAACACACACCTATCACAGGGACATTAACACACACCTATCACAGGGACATTAACACACACCTATCACAGGGACATTAACACACACCTATCACAGGGACATTAACACATACCTATCACAGGGGCATTAACACACACCTATCACAGGAACATTAACACACACCTATCACAGGAACATTAACACACACCTATCACAGGGACATTAACACATACCTATCACAGGGACGTTAAACCACATCCATCACAGGGACGTTAACACACACCTATCACAGGGGCATTAACCCACAACTATCACAGGGGCATTAACCCACAACTATCACATGGACATTAACCCACACCTATCTCATGGACCTTAACCCACACCTATCACAGGGACAGTAACCCACACCTATCACAGGGACATTAATCCACACCTATCACAGGGGCATTAACCCACTCCTATCACAGGGACATTAACCCAGACCTATCGCAGGGACATTAACAACCACCTATCACAGGGACATTAACACAAACCTATCACAGGGTCATTAACCCACTTCAATCAGAGGGACATTAACACACAACTATCGCAGGGACATTAACACACACCTATCACAGGGACATTAACCCACACCTATCACAGGGACATTAACACACACCTATCACAGGGGCATTAACACACACCTATCACATGGTCCTTAACCCACACCTATCACGGGGACAGTAACACACACCTATCACAGGGACATTAACAGACACCTATCACAGGGACATTAACACACACCTATCACAGGGACAGTAACACACACCTATCACAGGGACAGTAACACACACCTATCACAGGGACATTTACCCACACCTATCACAGGGACATTAACACACACCTATCACAGGGACATTAACCCACACCTATCATAGGGACATTAACACACACCTATCACAGGGGCACTAACCCACACCTATCACAGGGGCATTAACCCACAACTATCACAGGGGCATTAACCCACAACTATCACAGGGACATTAACCCATACCTATCACATGGACGTTAACACACACCTATCTCAGGGACATTAACCCACACCTGTCACAGGGACATTTACACACAACTATCACAGGGACATTAAGCCACACCTATCACAGGGAAATTAACCCACACCTATCACCGGGGCATTAACCCACACCTATTACAGGGACATTAAAACACACCTATCACAGGGGCATTAACCCACACCTATCACAGAATCATTAACCCAAACCTATTACAGGGACATTAACACACACCTATCACAGAGACATTAACACACCCCTATCACAGAGACATTAACCCACACCTATCACAGAGACATTAACACACACCTATCACAGAGACATTAACACACACCTATCACAGGGACATTAACACACACCTATCACAGGGGAATTAACCCACATCTATCACAGGGGAATTAACCCACATCTATCACAGGGGCATTAGCACACCTATCACGAGTGCATTGACACATACCTTTCATAGGGAAATTAACCCACATCTATGACAGGGGCATTAATGCACACCTATCACAGGGCCATTAACCCACACCTATCCCAGGGGCATTAACCCACACTATTACAGGGGCATTAACCCACACCGATCACAGGGACATTAATCCACACCTATTACAGGGACATTAACACAAACCAATCACATGGACATTAACCCACACCTATCACAGGGACAGCAACCCAAACCTATCACAGGGACATTAACATAAACCTATCACAGTGACATTAACACATACCTATCACAGGGGCATTAACCCACACCTATCACAGGGGCATTAACCCACACCTATCAAAGGGACATTAACATAAACCTATCACAGGGACATTAACACAAACCTATCACAGGGACATAAAAACTCACCTATCACAGGGGCATTAACACACCTATCACAGGGGCATTAACACAACTATCACAAGTGCAGTAACACATACCTTTCATAGGGAAATTAACACACATCTATCACAGGGGCATTAATGCACACCTATCACAGGGGCATTAAACCACACTATTACAGGTGCATTAACCCACACCTATCACAGCGACATTAACCTATACCTATTACAGGGACATTAACAAACAACTATCACAGGGGCATTCACCCACACCTATAACAGGGTCATTAACCCAAACCTATCACATGGACATTAACCCACACCTATCACAGGGACAGTAACCCAAACCTATCACAGGGACATTAACCCACACCCATCACAGGGACATTAACACCCACCTATCACAGGGACATTAACCCATACCTATCACAGAGACATTAACACACACCTATCACAGGGACATTAACATACACCAATCATAGGGGGATTAAGCCAGTCCTATTACAGGGACATTAACCCACACTTATGACAGGGAAATTAACACACGCCTATCACATCAACATTAACACACACCTACCACAGGGGCATAAACCCACACCTATCACAGGGACATTAACATAAACCTATCACAGGGACATTAAGACATACCTATCACAGGGGCATTAACCCACTCCTATCACAGGGACATTAACATAAACCTATCACAGGGACATTAACACAAACCTATCACAGGGACATTAAAACACACCTATCACAGGGGCATTAACCCACATCAATCAGAGGGACATTAACACACAACTATCGCAGGGACATTAACACACACCTATCACAGGGACATTAACCCACACTTATCACAGGGACATAAAACACACCTATCACAGGGACATTAACCCACACCTATCACAGGGACAGTAACACACACCTATCACAGGGACAGTAACACATACCTATCACAGGGGCATTAACACACACCTATCACAGGGAAATTAACCCACAACTATCACAGGGACATTAACCCACACCTATCACAGGGGCATTAACTCACACCTAGCACAGGGGCATTAACCCACACCTATCACAGGAGCATTAACCCACACCTATCACAGGAGCATTAACCCACTCCTATCACAGGGACATTAACCCACACCTATCACAGGGGCATAAACACACACCTATCACAGGGGCATTAACACACACCTATCACAGGCACATTATCCCACACCTTTCACAGGGACATTAACACACACCTATCACAGGGACATTAAACGACATCCATCACAGGGACGTTAACACATACCTATCACAGGGGCATTAACCCACACCTATCACAGGGACATTAACCCACACCTATCACAGGGGCATTAATCCACACCTATCACAGGGACATTAACCCACACCTATCACAGGGGCATTAACACACACCTACCACAGGGGCATTAACCCACTCCTATCACAGGGACATTAACACACACCTATCACAGGGGCATAAACACACACCTATCACAGTAGCATTAACCCACTCCTATCACAGGGACATTAACCCATACCTATCACAGGGACATTAACAGACACCTATCACAGGGGCATTAACCCACACCTATCTCATGGACATTTACCCACACCGATCACAGGTACATTAACACACACCTATCACAAGGACATTAACGCACACCTATCACAGGGACATTAACACACACCTATCACAGGGACATTAAACCACATCCATCACAGGGACGTTAACACACACCTATCACAGGGACATTAACCCACACCTATCACAGGGTCATTAACCCACACCTATCACAGGGACATTAACACACACCTATCACAGGGGCATTAACCCACACCTATCACAGGGGCACTAACCCACACCTATCACAGGGGCATTAACCCACAACTATCACAGGGGCATTAACACACACCTGTCACAGGGAGATTAACACACACCTATCACAGGGACATTAACACACAACTATCACAGGGACATTAACACACACCTATCACAGGGACATTAACACACACCTATCACAGGGGCATTAACCCACACCTATCACAGGGGCACTAACCCACACCTATCACAGGGGCATTAACCCACAACTATCACAGGGGCATTAACACACACCTGTCACAGGGAGATTAACACACACCTATCACAGGGGCATTAACACACACCTATCAAAGGGACATTAACCCACACCTATCACAGGGGCATTAACACACACATATCACAGGGATATTAACCCACACCTATTACAGTGTCATTATCCCATACCTATCACAGTGTCATTACCCCACACCTATGACAGGGACATTAACACACATCTATCACAGGGACATTAACCCACACCTATCACAGGGACAGTAACACCCACCTATCACAGGGGCATTAACACACACCTATCACAGGGATATTAACCCACAACTATCACAGAGACATTAACCCACACCTATCACAGGGGCATTAACACTCCTACCACAGGGGCATTAACCCACACCTATCACAGGAGCATTAACCCGCACCTATCACAGGGGAATTAACCCACACCTATCACAGGAACATTAACCCACACCTATCACAGGGGCATTAAAACACACCTCTCACAGGGACATTAACACACACCTATCACAGGGACATTAAACCACATCCATCACAGGGACGTTAACACACACCTATCAAAGGGGCATTAACCCACACCTATCACAGGGACCTTAACACAAACCTATCACAGGGGCATTAACCCACACCTATCACAGGGGCATTAACCCACAACTATCACAGGGCATTAACCCACAACTAGCACAGGGGCATTTACCCACTCCTATCACAGGGACATTAACCCACACCTATTACATGGACATTAACCCACACCTGTCACAGGGACATTAAGCCACACCTATCACAGGGACATTAACACACACCTATCAAAGGGACCTTAACCCACACCTATCACAGGGGCATTAACACACACCTATCATAGGGACCTTAACCCAGACCTATCACAGGGGCATTAACACACACCTATCACGGGGCATTAACACACACCTATCAGAGGGACATTAATACACACATATCACAGGGACATTAACCCACACCTATTACAGGGACATTAACCCACACCTATCACAGGGACATTAAACCACGCCTTTCACAGGGGCATTAACACACACCTATCACCGGGGCATTAACTCACACCTATCACAGGGGCATTAACCCACACCTGTCACTGGGGCACTATTCCACACCTATCCCAAGGACATTAACACACACCTATCACTGGGGCACTACCCCACGGGTATCATAGGGACATTAACTCACACCTATCACAGGGACATTAATCACATCTATCACAGGGACGTTAACCCACTCCTATCACAGGGGCATTAATGCACTCCTATCACAGGGGCATTAACCCACTCCTATCACAGTGACATTAACACACAGCTATCTCAGGGACATTAACACACACCTATTGGAAAACTGCTAATGTAAAGCCTTTATTTAAAAAGTGAGGTAGACAAAAGGCTGGAAACTATAGACCAGTTAGCCTAACATCTGTGGTTGGTAAAATGTTGGAGTCCATTATTAAGGAAGCAGTAATAGGACATTTGGATAAGCATAATTTAATCAGAAAGAGTCAGCATGGTTTTATGAAGGGTAAGTCATGTTTGACAAATTTGCTCAAATTCTTTGCGGACGTAACAAACAGGGTGGATAAAGGGGAACCAGTGGATGTGGTGTATTTGGACTTCCAAAAGGCATTCGACAAAGTGCCACACAAAAGATTACTGCACAAGATAAAAAATCACAGGATTGGGGGTAATATACTGGCATGGGTGGAAGATTGGCTATCTAACAGAAAACAGAGAGTTGGGATAAATGGTTCATTCTCGGGTTGGCAATCAGTAACTAGTGGTGTTCCGCAGGGGTCGGTGCTGGGACCCCAACTCTTTACAATCTATAATAACGATTTGGAGGAGGGGACCAAGTGCAATGTATCCAAGTTTGCCGACGATACAAAGATGGAAGGGAAAGCAATGAGTGAGGAGGACATAAATAACCTACAAAAGGACATAGACAGGCTAAGTGAGTGGGCAGAAATTTGGCAGATGGAATATAATGTTGGAAAGTGTGAGGTTATGCACTTTGGCAGAAAAAATCAAAGATCAAGTTATTATCTAAATGGAGAGAAACTGCAAAGTGCTACAGTACAAAGGGATCTGGGGGTCCTGGTGCATGAAACACAGAAGGTTAGTATGCAGGTACAGCAGGTGATCAGGAAGGCCAATGGAATCTTGGCTTTTATTGCAAGGGGGATGGAGTATAAAAGCAGGGAAGTCTTGCTGCAGTTATACAGGGTACTGGTGAGGCCACACCTGGAATACTGCGTACAGTTTTGGTTTCCATATTTAAGAAAAGATATACTTGCTCTCGAGGCAGTTCAGAGAAGGTTCACTCGGTTGATTCCTGAGATAAGGGGTTTGAATTATGATGAAAGGTTGAGTAGGTTGGGCCTCTACTCATTGGAATTCAGAAGAATGAGAGGCGATCTTATCGAAACATATAAGATTGTGAGGCGGCTTGATCGGGTGGATGCGGGGAGGATGTTTTCACTGGTGGGTGAGACTAGAACTAGGGGGCATAATCTTAGCATAAGGGGCTGTCCTTTCAAACTGAGATGAGGAGAAACTTCTTCACTCAGAGGGTAGTAAATCTATGGAATTTGCTACCTCAGAGAGCTGTGGAAGCTGCGACATTAAATAAATTTCATACGGAGATAGACAGTTTCCTAGCTGATAAGGGAATAACGGGTTATGGGGAGCGGGCAGGGAAGTGGACGTAAGTCTAGGTTTGGATCAGCCATGATCCTATTGAATGGCGGAGCAGGCCCGAGGGGCCGTATGGCCTACTCCTGCTCCTACTTATGTTCTTATGCTCTATCACAGGGGCATTAACCCACACCTATCACAGGGACGTTAACACACACCTATCACAGGGGCATCAACACACACCTATCACAGGGGCATTAACCCACACCTATCACAGGGGCATTAACACAAACCTATCACAGGGGCATTAACCCACACCTATCACAGGGGCATTAACCCACACCTATCACAGGGGCATTAACACACACCTATCACAGGGACATTAACACACACCTATCACAGGGACATTAACCCACAACTGTCACAGGGGCATTAACCCACACTTATCACAGGGGCATTTACACACACCTATCACAGAGACATTAACCTAGACCTATCGCTGAGGCATTAACACACACCTATCACATGGACATTAACCCACACCTATCACAGGGACATTAACACACACCTATCACAGGGGTATTAACACACACCTAACACAGGGACATTAACACACACCTATCACCGGGACTTTAACACACACCTAACACAGGTCGCATTGCGTTTAAGCAGACTTTGGTAAGTGGCAGAAAAAGTGTTTTAAGTGCATTTACTGAATTTTAGTGAGTAAAAAAGTGAATTATTTGAAGTAAGTTAAATTTTTTAGAGTAAGTTAAGCTGTTGGGGATTTTAAACCGGAAGTAGAATCCGGGTATAAAAGGGGACGGGCTTAGTGCGGTAGCGCTGAGTGCGCTCACATTGAGTGTAAGTAGAGTTTGGTAAGTGGGAGAGTTCAGGCAAGTGAGAGGTGAGGGGGTGCTTTTTGCTCTATTTTGCTTCCCACTCTCAGGCTAATCCAACACTGCGGAAGTGGAGCAGCGAGACAATTCAACCAGACAGGTCCCCCAGACAGCATTCACGAGGGAGGTTGGTGATCAGCTGGTTGGTAGCTCCTCTTCCTTCTCTTCTATACCTTTATGTTGGTAAGTCCTATTAAATAGTGGTGTAATATTATCATCTATATCGGGGCAGAGGGTCTTCATAACTAATAAAAAGAAATTTAATTAATTACACAGATATGGGGGAACAGGTGGTGTGTCACTGTTGTGAAATGTGGGAGCTGGTGGACCCCATTGAGGCTCATGGTGATTACATCTGCGATAAGTGTTTGCTGCTAGAGGAACTCAAGCTCCATGTTAAAGAGCTTGAGACCGAGCTTCAGACACTGCGACACATCAGGGAGGGGGAGAAGTTCCTGGACTCTATGTTTCAGGAGGTGGTCACACCTATGAAATTAATTACTGTAGATGTAGTCCGTGGTCAGGGACAGGACGGTGTGACTATGAGTGAGGCAGGTACAGGGATCCAGGATGTAGTGTTGAAGGAGCCGCAGACCTTGCTCTTGTCAAGCAGGATCGAGGTTCTTACTCCCTGTGAGGGCGGGAGTGGGGACTGCAGGGAGGATGAGCAACGTGGCCACAGCACCGTGGTACAGGGGGCCATTCAAGTGGAGGGAGTAAAAAGAAATGTTGTAGTGGTAGGGGATAGTATCATTAGGGGGATAGATAGGGTTCTCTGCAGTCAAGTGCGGGAGTCTCGAAGGCTGTGTTGCCTGCCCGGTGCCAGGGTTAAGGAATCTCTTCTGGGCTGGAAAGAAACTTGGAGTGGGAGTGGAAGGATCCAGTTGTCGTGGTCCATGTTGGTACAAACGACATAGATAGGACAAGGAAGAATGTTCTGTTAAAGGAGTATGAGCAGCTAGGGGTCAAATTTTAAAACAGAACCACAAAGTAATAATCTCTGGGTTATTACCTGAGCCACGAGCGAATTTGGCTAGGATAAATAAAATTAAAGAGTTAAATGCGTGGCTCAAAGACTGGTGTGGGAGAAATGGGTTTTGCTTCTTGGGACACTGGCACCAGTACTGGGACAGGAGGGAGCTGTTCCGTTGGGATGGACTCCACTTGGCCAGTGCTGGGACTAGAGTCCTGGCGAATCATATAACTAGGGCTGTAGAGAGGGCTTTAAACTAATTAGTTGGGGGGAGGTTTCTAGAGAGCAAATAACAGAAACGGCAATGGAGAAGGTCATAGACTTAGGTAGCATTGGGGAAATTAAAAAACAGGACGTGTCAGGAAGGGACAGAAGGTATGGAGTAACAGGTAAAGTAGTAAAAGGGGAAAAAACAGGAACTAAGTGTCACAAAACATATTTGAAAGTTCTTTATCTGAATGCACGTAGCATTCGTAACAAAATGAATGAGTTAACGGCACAAATAACTACATATGGGTATGATCTTGTGGCCATTACAGAAACATGGCTGCAGGGTGACCATGACTGGGAATTAAACATACCAGGTTATTTAACAATCAGGAAGGACAGGCAGGAAGGGAGGGGATGTGGGGTGGCTATGTTAATAAAGGAAGGAATCACTATAATACAGAGAAATGATATTGGGTCAAAGGAGCAGGATAGTGAAACAGTTTGGGTGGAGATAAGGAATAATAAGGGGAAAAAAACACTAGTGGGCGTAGTCTATAGGCCTCCAAACAGTTGCAACTCTGTTGGACGGAGTATTAACCAGGAAATAGTTGAGGCTTGTGATAAGGGAACAGCTATAATTATGGGGGATTTTAACTATCATATTAACTGGACAAATCAAATTGGGCAGAGCAGCCTTGAGGATGAGTTCATTGAGTGTATTAGGAATGGGTTTCTTGAGCAGTATGTAACTAAACCGACCAGGGGGCAAGCAACCTTAGATTTGGTCCTGTGCAATGAGACAGGATTAATTAAAAATGTCCTAGTAAAGGATCCCCTTGGAATGAGTGACCATAACATGGTTGAATTCCATATTCAAGTGAAGGGTGAGAAGGTTGGATCTCAAACAAGCATGCTGAGCTTGAATAAAGGAGACTATGAAGGTATGAGAGTGGAATTGATTAGAGTGGACTGGGAAAATAGATTAAAGGGTAAGACGGTACATGATCAGTGGTGTACATTTAAGGAGTTATTTTACAACTTCCAAAAAATATATATTCCACTGAGGAAAAAAGGGTGTAAAAGAAAAGATAGCCATCCGTGGCTAAGTAAAGTAATTAAGGATAGTATCCGACTAAAAACAAGGGCATATAAGGTAGCCAAATCTAGTGGGAGGATAGAAGATTGGGAAGTCTTTAAAAGACAGCAAAAAATAACTAAAAGATTGATTAAGAAAGGGAAGATAGATTATGAAAGTAAATTAGCAAAAAATATAAAAACAGATAGCAAAAGTTTCTATAGTTATATAAAAAGAAAAAGGGTGGCTAAAGTAAATGTTGGTCCCTTAGAGGATGAGACCGGGAAATTAATGGTGGGAAACATGGAGATGGCAAAAATGCTGAACAAATATTTTGTATCAGTCTTTACGGTAGAGGACACTAAGAATATCCCAACACTGGACAAACAGGGGGCTCTAGGGGGAGAGGAGCTAAATACGATTAAAATCACTAAGGAAGTGGTACTTGGTAAAATAATGGGACTCAAGCCGAATAAATCCCCTGGACCTGATGGCTTACATCCTAGGGTCTTGAGGGAAGTGGCGGTAGGGATTGTGGATGCATTGGTAATAATTTTCCAAAACTCCCTGGACTCAGCAAAGGTCCCGGCAGATTGGAAAACTGCTAATGTAACACCCTTATTTAAAAAGGGTAGTAGGCAGAAGGCTGGAAACTAGACCTGTTAGCCTAACATCTGTGGTTGGTAAAATGTTAGAGTCCATTATTAAGGAGACAGTAACGGGACATTTGGATAAACATAATTTAATAGGACAAACTCAGCATGGTTTCATAAAGGGGAAGTCATGCTTGACAAATTTGCTTGAGTTCTTTGAGGAAGTAACATGCAGGGTGGATAAAGGAGAACCAGTGGACGTAGTGTATTTAGACTTCCAAAAGGCATTTGACAAGGTGGCACACAAAAGATTATTGCTCAAGATAAAAAATCACGGGATGGGGGTAATATTCTGGTGTGGGTGGAGGATTGGCTCTCTAACAGAAAGCAGAGAGTTGGGATAAATGGTTCATTCTCAGACTGGCAATCAGTAACTAGTGGTGTTCCACAGGGGTCAGTGCTGGGTCCCCAACTCTTTACAATCTATATTAACGATTTGGAGGAGGGGACCGAGTGTAACATATCAAAGTTTGCAGATGATACAAAGATGGGAGGGAAAGTAGTGAGTGAGGAGGACATAAAAAACCTGCAAAGTGACATAGACAGGCTAAGTAAGTGGGCAGAGATTTGGCAGATGGAATACAATACTGGAAAGTGTGAGGTTATGCACTTTGGCAGGAAAAATCATAGAACAAGTTATTATCTTAATGGCAAGAAACTGGAAAGTACTGTAGTACAAAGGGATCTGGGGGTCCTGGTGCACGAAACTCAAAAGGTTAGTATGCAGGTGCAGCAAGTGATCAAGAAGGCCAATGGAATGTTGGCTTTTATTGTTAGGGGGATAGAATATAAAAGCAGGGAGGTATTGCTGCAGTTATACAAGGTATTGGTGAGACCGCACCTGGAATACTGCATACAGTTTTGGTGTCCATACTTAAGAAAAGACATACTTGCTCTCGAGTCAGTACAAAGAAGGTTCACTCGGTTAATCCCGGGGATGAGGGGGTGGTCACATGAGGAGAGGTTGAGTAGATTGGGACTCTACTCATTGGAGTTCAGAAGAATGAGAGGCGATCTTATTGAAACATATAAGATTGTGAAGGGGCTTGATCGGGTGGATGCGATGAGGATGTTCCCAATGATGGTGAAACTAGAACTAGGGGGCATAATCTTAGAATAAGGGGCTGCTCTTTCAAAACTGAGATGAGGAGAAACTTCTTCAATCAGAGGGTGGTAGATTTGTGGAATTTGCTGCCCCAGAAAGCTGTGGAAGCTACATCATTAAATAAATTTAAAACAGAAATAGATAGTTTCCTAGAAGTAAAGGGAATTAAGGGTTACGGGGAGCGGGCAGGAAATTGGACATGAGTCTAGGTTCGGAATGGTCATGGCCCTGTGGGTAGTGGAGCGGGCCCAGGGGCAGTGTAGCCTGGTTCTGCTCCTACTTCTTGTGTTCTAATTCTGTGTTAGGTTTCAGGAGATGGTTTTATTCCTGTTCCTGGCTGGGGTGGAGATCGCCTTTACAGAAGGTAAGTACTGTAGAAAATATAGGGACAGAGTGATCTCCTGGACGAGTTTTGATCGCCTAGATGGGTCAGAGAGGAATTTCCCAGATTTTTTCTCCCAAATTGGCCATTGGGTTTTTTATCTGGTTTTTCGTCTCTCCAGGGTGATCACATGGGTTCGGGTGGGATGGAGTGATAGAAGATTTGAGGTGAGGATCAGATCAGCCATGATCTTATTGAATGGTGGAGCAGGCTCGAGGGGCCAATTGGCCTACTCCTGCTCCTATTTCTTATGTTCTTATGTTCTTAACACACACCAATCACATGGACATTAACCCACACTTATCACAGGGATATTAACATACACCTATCACAGGGGCATTAACCCACTCCTATCACAGGGACATTAACACAAACATATCACAGGGACATTAACGCACACCTATCTCAGGGGATATAACCCACACCTATCACAGGAACATTAAACCACACCTATCTCAGGGGATATAACCCACACCTATCACAGAAACATTAACCCACACCTATCACAGGGGCATTAAACCACACCTATCACAGGGGCATTAACCCACACCGATCACAGGGGCATTAACCCACAACTATCACAGGGGCATTAACACACACCTATCACAGGGACATTAACCCACACCTATCACATGGACATTAACCCACACCTGTCGCAGGGGCTTAGCCCCCACCTATCACAGAACTATTAACACACACCAATCACAGGGACATTAACCCACACCTATCACAGGGACGTAAATCACACCTATCACAGAGACATTATCACACACCTATCACAAAGACATTAACACACACCTATCACAGGGACATTAACACACCAATCACAGGGACACTAACACACACCTATCACAGGGAAATTAACACACAACTATCACGGGTACATTAACACACAACTATCACAGGTGCATTAAAACACACTTATCACAGGGACACTAACACACACCTATCACAGGGACATTAACCCACACCTATCACAGAGGCATAAATAAACACCTATCTCAGGGACATTAACACACTCCTATCACAGGGATATTAAACCACACCTATCTCAGGGGAATTAACCCACACCTATCACAGGAACATTAACCCACACCTATCACAGGGCCATTAACCCACTCCTATCACAGGGACATCAACACACTCATATCACAGGACATTAACGCACACCTATCTCAGGGCATATAACCCACACCTATCACAGGAACATTAAACAACACCTATCTCAGGGGATATAACCAACACCTCTCACAGGAACATTAACCCACACCTATCACAGGGGCATTAAACCACACCTATCACAGGGGCATTAACCCACACCGATCAAAGGGGCATTAACACACACCTATCACAGCGGAATTAACGCACACCTATTATAGGGACTTTAACCCATACCTATCACGGTGCATCAACCCACACTTATCACAGGTGCATTAACCCACACCTATCATATGGGTATTAATCCACAACTATCACAGGGGCATTAACCCACACTTATCACAGGAACATTAACCCACACCTATCACAGGGAAATTAAACTACACCTATCCCCGGGATACTAACCCACACGCATCACAGGGACATTAACCCATACCTATCACAGGGGCATTAACACACAACTATCACAGGGACATTAACCCACACATATCACATGGCCATTAACCCACTCCTATCACAGGGACATTAACACACTCATATCACAGGACATTAACGCACACCTATCTCAGGGCATATAACCCACACCTATCACAGGAACATTAGCCCACACCTATCACAGGGGCATTAAACCACACCTATCACAGGGGCATTAACCACACCAGCACAGGGGCATTAACCCACACCTATCACAGGGGCATTAACACATAACTATCACAGGGACATTAACCCACACCTATCACATCGACATTAACCCACACCTGTCGCAGGGACTTAACCCACACCTATCACAGGGACTTCACCCACACCTATCACAGCGACATTAAAACACACCTATCATAGGTACATTAACACACACCTATCACAGGTGCATTAACACACAACTATCACAGGGGCATTTACACACACCTATCAGAGGGACATTAACCCACACCTATCACAGGGACATTAACCCACACCTATCACAGGGACATAACCCACACCTATCAAAGAGACATTAACAAACACCTGTCACAGGGGCACTAACACACACCTATCACACGGACATTAACACAAAACTATCACAAGGGCATTAACACACACCTATCACAGGGACATTAACACACACTTATAAAAGGGACATTAACACAGACCTATCACATGGACATTAACCCACACCTATCAGAGGGGCATTAAACCACACCTATCACAGGGACATTAACACACACCTATCACAGGAATATTAACCCACACCTGTCACAGGGTCATTAACACACACGTATCACAGAGATATTAACACACAATTATCACAGGGTCATTAACACACACCAATCACAGGGACACTAACACACACCTATCACAGAAGCATAAATACACACATATCACAGGGACATTAACACACTCCTATGACAGGGGCATCAACCCACACCTATCACAGGTGCATTAACCCACACCTAACACAGGGACATTAACACACACCTATCACAGGGATATTAACCCACACCTATCACAGGGGCATTAACAAACACCTATCACAGGATTATTAATCCACACCTATCACAGGGGCATTAACACAAACCTATAACATGGGCATTAACACACACCTATCTCAGGGGCATTAACACACACCGATCGCAGCGCCATTAACACACAACTTTCATAGGGACAATAAACCACACCTATCACAGGGACATTAACACACATGTATCACAGGCGAATTAACGCACACCTATGATAGGGACATTAACCCACACCTATAACAGAGGCATTAACCCATCCCTATCACAAGTTCATTAACCCACACCTATCACAGGGACATTAACACACACCTATCACAGGAATATTAACCCACACCTGTCACAGGGTCATTAACACACACGTATCACAGAGATATTAACACACAATTATCACAGGGTCATTAACACACACCAATCACAGGGACACTAACACACACCTATCACAGAAGCATAAATACACACATATCACAGGGACATTAACACACTCCTATGACAGGGGCATCAACCCACACCTATCACAGGTGCATTAACCCACACCTAACACAGGGACATTAACACACACCTATCACAGGGATATTAACCCACACCTATCACAGGGGCATTAACAAACACCTATCACAGGATTATTAATCCACACCTATCACAGGGGCATTAACACAAACCTATAACATGGGCATTAACACACACCTATCTCAGGGGCATTAACACACACCGATCGCAGCGCCATTAACACACAACTTTCATAGGGACAATAAACCACACCTATCACAGGGACATTAACACACATGTATCACAGGCGAATTAACGCACACCTATGATAGGGACATTAACCCACACCTATAACAGAGGCATTAACCCATCCCTATCACAAGTTCATTAACCCACACCTATCACAGGGACATTAACCCACACCTATAACAGAGGAATAAATACACACCTATCACAGGGACATTAACACACTCCTATCACAGGGGCATTAACCCACACCTGTCACAGGGGCATTAACACACACCTATCACAGCGGAATTAACACGCACCTATCACAGGGACATTAAACCACACCTATCCCCGGGCCACTAACCCAAACGTATCACAGGGACATTAACCCACACCTATCACAGGGGCATTAATACGCAGCTATCACAGGGACACTAACACACACCTATCACATGGACATTAACACTCACCTATCACAGGGACATTAACACACACCTAACACAGGGACATTAACGCACACCTAACACAGTGACATTAACACACACCTATCATAGGGATATTAACCCACACCTATCACAGGGACATTAACAAACACCAATCACAGGGACATTAACACACACCTATCACAGGGACACTAACACACACCAATCAGAGGGAAACTAACACACACCTATCACAGAGACATTAACCCACACCTATCACAGGGGCGTAAACACAAACCTATCACAGGGACATTAACACACACCTATCACAGGAATATTAACACACACCTATCACAGGAATATCAATCCACACCTATCACAGGGGCATTAACACAAACTTATCACAGGGGCATTAACACACACCTATCACAGGGCCATGAACACACAACGTTCATAGGGACATTAACCCACACCTATCACAGGGGCATTAACACATGTATCACAGACGAATTAACGCACACCTATCATAGGGACATTAATCCACTCCTATCACAGGGCCATTAACCCATCCCTATCATAGGCGCATTAATCCACACCTATCACAGGGGCATTAACACACACCTATCACAGGGATATTAACACACACCTATCACAGGGACATTTACACACACCTATCAGAGGGACATTAACCCACACCTATCACAGGGACATTAACCCACACCTATCACAGGGACTTAACCCACACCTATCACAGAGACATTAACACGCCTATCACAGGGGCACTAACACAAACCTATCACAGGCATTAACACACACCTATCACATGGACATTAACACACACCTATCACAGGGACATTAACACACACCTAACACAGGGACATTAACACACACCTAACACAGGGACATTAACACACACATATCACAGGGATATTAACCCACACCTATCACAGAGACATTAACACGCCTATCACAGGGGCACTAACACAAACCTATCACAGGCATTAACACACACCTATCACATGGACATTAACACACACCTAACACAGGGACATTAACACACACCTAACACAGGGACATTAACACACACCTATCACAGGGACATTAACACACACCTATCACAGGGACATTAACACACACCAATCAGAGGGACACTAACACACACCTATCACAGAGACATTAACCCACACCTATCACAGGGGCATAAACACACACCTATCACAGGGACAATAACACACACCTATCACAGGAATATTAATCCACACCTATCACAGGGGCATTAAACCACACCTATCACAGGGGCATTAACACAAACCTACGACAGGGGCATTAACGCACACCTATCACAGGTACATTAACACATATCTAACATGGGACATTAACACACACCTAACACAGGGGCATTAACACACACCTATCTCAGGGGCATTAACACACACCTATCACATGGCCACTAACACACAACTTTCACAGGGACATTAACCCACACCTATCACAGGGGCATTAACACACATGTATCACAGGGGCATTAACACACACCTATCTCAGGGACATTAAACCACACCTATCACAGGGGCATTAACACACATGTATCACAGGTGAATTAACGCACACCTATCATAGGGACATTAATCCACTCCTATCACAGGGGAATTAACCCATCCCTATCACAGGCGCATTAATCCACACCTATCACAGAGACATTAACACACACCTATGACAGGTACATTAACAAACACCTATCACAGGGGCATTAACACACACCTATCACAGGGACATTAACACACTCCTATCACAGGGGCATCAACCCACACCTATCACAGGTGCATTAACCCACACCTATCACAGGGACATTAACCCACACCTATCACAGGGACATTAAACCACACCTATCCCGGGGCACTAACCCACACCTATCACAGGGACATTAACCCACACCTATCACAGGGGCATTAACACACACCTAACACATGGACATTAACACACACCTATCAAAGGGACATTAACACACACCTAACACAGGGGCATAAACACAAAACCAACACAGGGACATTAACACACACCTATCACAGGAATATCAATCCACACCTATCACAGGGGCATTAACCCACACCTATCACAGGGGCATTAACACAAACCTATCACAGGGGCATTAACACATGTATCACAGGCGAATTAACGCACACCTATCATAGGGTCATTAATCCACTCCTATCACAGTGGCATTAACCCATCCCTATCACAGGAGCATTAATCCACACCTATCACAGGGGCATTAACACACACCTTTCACAGGGACATTAACACACACCTATCATAGGTACATTAACACACACCTATCACAGGGGCATTAACACACACCTATCACAGGGACATTTACACCCACCTATCAGAGGGTAATTAACCCACACCTATCACAGGGACATTAACCCACACCTATCACAGGGACTTAACCCACACCTAACACATGGACATTAACACACACCTATCACAGGGATATTAACCCACACCTATCACAGGGACATTAACCCACACCTATCACAGGAATATTAATCCACACCTGTCACAGGGACATTAACCCACACCTATCACAGGGACTTAACACACACCTATCAAAGAGACATTAACAAACACCTATCACAGGGGCATTAACACACATGTATCACAGGCGAATTAATGCACACCTCTCATAGGGACATTAATCCACTCCTATCACAGGGGCATTAACCCATCCCTATCACTGGTTCATTAACCCACACCTATCACAGGGACATTAACCCACACCTATAACAGAGGCATAAATACACACCTATCACAGGGACATTAACACACTCCTATCACAGGGATATTAAACCACACCTATCTAAGGGGAATTAACCCAATCCTATCACAGGAACGTTAACACACACCGATCACAGGGGCATTAATCCACACATGTCACAGGGGCATTAACACACACCTATCACAGGGGCATTAACACACAACTTTCAGAGGGACATTTAATCAATACCTATCAAAGGGGCATTTACACACACCTATCACAGTGGAATTAACGCACACCTATCACATGGACATTCAACCACACCTATCCCCAAACGTATCACAGGGACATTAACCCACACCTATCACAGGGGCATTAATACACAACTATCACAGGGACATTAACCCACACCTATCACATGGACATTAAACCACACCTATCCCCGGGGCACTAACCCACACGTATCACAGGGACATTAACCCACAACTATCACAGGGGCATTAACACACACCTAACACATGGACATTAACACACACCTATCACAGGGGCATTAACACACACCTAACACATGGACATTAACACACACCTATCACAGGGACATTAACACACACCCAACACAGGGACATTAACACACATCTATCACAGGGACATTAACACACAGCTATCACAGGAATATTAATCCACACCTATCACAGGAGCATTAACCCACACATATCACAGGGGAATTAACACAAACCTATCACAGGGGCATTAACACATACCTATCACATGGACATTAACACACACCTATCACAGGGACATTAACACACACCGAACACAGGGACATTTACACACACCTATCACAGGAACATTAACCCACACCTATCAGAGGGACATTAAACCACACCTATCCTGGGGCACTAACCCACACCTATCACAGGAACATTAACCCACACCTATCAGAGGGACATTAAACCACACCTATCCTGGGGCACTAACCCACACATATCACAGGGACATTAACCCACACCTATCACAGGGGCATAAACACACACCCATCACAGGGACATTAACACACACCTATCACAGGAATATCAATCCACACCTATCACAGGTGCATTAACCCACACCTATGACAGGGGCTTTAACACAAACCCATCACAGGGGCATTAACACACACCTATCTCAGGGGCATTAACACACACCTATCACAGGGCCATTAACACACAACTTTCATAGGGACATTAACCCACACCTATCACAGGGGCATTAACACATGTATCACAGGCGAATTAACGCACACCTATCATAGGGACATTAATCCACTCCTATCACAGGGGCATTAACCCATCCTTATCACAGGCGCATTAATCCACACCTATCACAGGGGCATTAACACACACCTTTCACAGGGACATTAACACACACCTATCATAGGTACATTAACACACACCTATCACAGGGGCATTAACACACACACCTATCACAGGGACATTTACACACACCTATCAGAGGGACATTAACCCACACCTATCACAGGGACATTAACCCACAGCTATCACAGGGACTTAACCCAAACCTATCGCAGAGACATTAACACACACCTAACACATGGACATTAACACACACCTATCACAGGGACATTAACCCACACCTATCACAGGGACTTAACCCACACATATCACAGAGACATTAACCCACACCTATCACGGGGGCATAAACACACACCTATCACAGGGACATTAACACACACCTATCACAGGAATATTAATCCACACCTATCACAGGGGCATTAAACCACACCTATCACAGGGGCATTAACACAACCCTATGACAGGGGCATTAACACACACCAATCACAGGGACATTAACACACACCTAACACGGGACATTAACACACACCTAACACAGGGGCATTAACACACACCTATCTCAGGGGCATTAACACACACCTATCACATGGCCATTAACACACAACTTTCATAGGGACATTAACCCACACCTATCACAGGGGCATTAACACACATGTATCACAGGCGAATTAACGCACACCTATCATAGGGACATTAATCCACACCTATCACTGGGGCATTAACACACACCTATCATAGGTACATTGACACACACCTATCACAGGGGCATTAACACACACCTATCACAGGGACATTTACACACACCTATCAGAGTGACATTAACCCACACCTATTACAGAGGCGTAAATACACACCTAACACAGAGACATTAACACACACCTATCACAGGGAAATTAACCCACGCCTATCACAGGGGCATTAACCCACACCTATCATAGGGACGTTAAACCACACCTATCCCGGCGCACTAACCCACATGTATCACAGGGACATTAACCCACACCGATCACAGGGACATTAACAAACACCTATCACAGGGACATTAACCCACAACTGTCACAGGGGCTTTAACGCACACCTATCACAGGGGCATTTACACAGACCTATCACAGGGACATTAACACACAGCTATCACAGGAATATTAATCCACACCTATCACAGGAGCATTAACCCACAACTATCACAGGGGCATTAACACACACCTATCAGAGTAACATTAACCCACACCTATCACAGAGGCATAAATACACACCTATCACAGGGACATTAACACACTCCTATTACAGGGGCATCAACCCACACCTATCACAGGTGCATTAACCCACACCTATCACATGGGTATTAATCCACACCAATCACAGGGGCATTAACCCACACCTATCACAGGAACATTAACCCACACCTATCACAGGGAGATTAAACAACACCTATCCTGGGGCACTAACCCACACGTATCACAGAGACATTGGCCTAGAAATTCAGTTAAGGCCCGCCAGCAGGCTAACGCCCAAAAGTTAGCGCTACGCGCGGAGCCAGGTGCGCCCGTCAGATATTCGGCTTTTGCGCCCCAAGTCGGAACCGGGCGCTATTCCAGGGTGTGCCCGCCCCCGCTTGGGGCGCTGAAACTGAATTTCTGCGCTGTAGGCCCCGCTGCGCCACCCGCTGCGGAGCGGCAGGCTGCGGTACTGCAGGCCTCCTCCTTCTCTTAAGGGGGAGGTGCCTGCAACAGTGAGATCGCCGCTGGATTGTACCGGCAAATGAGTCTGGCACCACGGAGAAGTGTCGGGCTCGCGGAAAGCAGCCGGCAATGCCGCGGCGGGGGGGGGTGGAGGAGGCCGGGGAAGGCGGTGCGGGCAGGCGGCCGCCGAAAAAGCGGTCGGCCGCACCTCCACCTTAAAGCGCCCCAGTAGCGCAGCAGTACGGCCCCGTTTTTCAATCGCTGTTTGCGGCCGCTGCAGAAGAGGCGGCCGCAACTAAATATGGGGTTTGGGCCGGAAGCGGGGCGGAACCGGGGCACTGCGCACACCGATGATGTCATCGGTGTCGGCGCAGCGCTACCGGCTACCGCCGCCATTACTGCAGCGCTGAATATCAGCGCACCCTCTTACACTGGCGCAGAAACCCTATTTGGGCGGTAACTGGGCGCAAAGCCCACTGAATTTCTAGCCCATTAACCCACACCTATCACAGGGGCATTAACACACACCTATCACAGGGACATTAACACACACCTAACACAGGGACATTAACACACACCTTTAACAGGGAAATTAACCCACGCCTATTTCAGGGGCATTAACAAACACCTATCACAGGGACATTAACACATACCTAACACAGGGACATTAACACACACCTATCACAGGAATATTAATCCACACCTATCACAGGAACATTAACCCACATCTATGACAGGGGCATTAACACAAACTTATCACAGGGGCATTAACACACACCTATCTCTGGGGCATTAATACACACCTATTGCAGGGCCATTAACACATAACTTTCATGGGGACATTAACCCACACCTATCACAGGGGCATTAACACACATGTATCACAGGCGAATTAAAGCACACCTATCATAGGGACATTAATTCACTCCTATCACATTGACATTAACCCAGACCTATCGCAGGGGCATTAACACACACCTATCACATGGACATTAACCCACACCTCTCACAGGGACATTAACATACACCTATCACAGGGGCATTAACACACACCTAACACAGGGACATTAACATAAACCTATCACAGGGACATTAACACACACCTCTCACTGGGACATTAACACTCACCTATCACAGGGACATTAACACTCACCTATCACAGAGAAATTAACACACACCTATCACAGGGACATTAACACACACCAATCACAGAGACACTAACACACAACTTTCATAGGGACATTAACCCACAATTATCACAGGGGCATTAACACACATGTATCACAGGCGAATTAACGCACACCTATCATAGGGACATTAATACACTCCTATCACAGGGGCATTAACCCACATCCATCACAGGGGCATTAACACAAACCTATCACAGGGGCATTAACACACACCTATCTCTGGGGCATTAACACACACCTATCGCAGGGCCATTAACGCACAACTTTCATAGGGACATTAACCCACACCTATCACAGGGGCATTAACACACATGTATCACAGGCGAATTAACGCACACCTATCATTGGGACATTAATCCACTCCTATCACGGGCATTAACCCACAACTTTCAGAGGGGCTTTAACCCACACCTATCACAGGGGCATTAACACACACCTATCTCTGGGGCATTAACCCACACCTAGCGCAGGGCCATTAACACACAACTTTCAGAGGGACATTAACCCACACCTATCACAGGGGCATTACCACACACCTATCACAGGGATATTAACCCACACCTATCACAGGGACATTAAAACACACCTATCACATTGACATTAACACACACCTATCATAGGGACATTAATCCACTCCTATCACAGGGGCATTGACCCATCCCGATCACAGGCGCATTAATCCACACCTATCACAGGGGCATTAACACACACCTATCATAGGTACATTAACACACACCTATCCCAGGGGCATTAACACACACCTATCACAGGGACATTTACACACACCTATCAGAGTGACATTAACCCACACCTATCACAGAGGCATAAATACACACCTATCACAGGGGCATTAACACAAACCTATCTCTGGGGCATTAACACACACCTAGTGCAGGGCCATTAACACACAACTTTCAGAGGGACATTAACCCACACCCATCACAGGGGCATTTACACACACCTATCACAGGGACATTAACACACACCTATCACATTGACATTAACCCAGACTTATCGCAGGGGCATTAACACACACCTATCACATGGACATTAACCCACACCTCTCACAGGGACATTAACACACACCTATCACAGGGGCATTAACACACACCTAACACAGGGATATTAACACATACCTAACACAGGGGCATAAACACACACCTATCACAGGGAAATTAACATAAACCTATCACAGGGACATTAACACATACCTAACACAGGGACATTAAAACACACCTAACACAGGGGCATTAACACACACCTATCTCAGGGGCATTAACACACACCTATCACATGGCCATTAACACACAACTTTCATAGGGACATTAACCCACACCTATCACAGGGCCATTAACAGACATGTATCACAGGTCAATTAACGCACACCTATCATAGGGACATTAATCCACTCCTATCACAGGGGCATTGACCCATCCCTATCACAGGCGCATTATTCCACACCTATCACAGGGGCATTAACACACACCTATCATCATAGGTACATTAACACACACCTATCACAGGGGCATTAACACACACCTATCACAGGGATATTTACACACACCTATCAGAGTGACATTAACCCACACCTATCACAGAGGCATAAATACACACCTATCACAGGGACATTAACCCACACCTATCACATGGGTATTAATCCACACCAATCACAGGGGCATTAACCCACACCTATCACAGGAACATTAACCCACACCTATCACAGGGACATTAAACCACACCTATCCCGGGGCACTAACCCACACGTATCACAGGGACATTAACCCACACCTATCACAGGGGCATTAACACGCACCTAACACATGGACATTAACACACACCTATCGCAGGGACATTAACACGCACCTAACACAGGGACATTAACACACACCTGTCACAGGGAAATTAACCCACGCCTATCACAGGGGCATTAACAAACACCTATCACAGGGACATTAACACACACCTATCACAGGCACATTTACACACAGCTATCACAGGAATATTAATCCACAACTATCACAGGAGCATTAACCCACATCTATCACAGGGGCATTAACACAAACCTATCTCTGGGACATAAACACACACCTATCGCAGGGCCATTAACACACAACTTTCATAGGGACATTAACCCACACCTATCACAGGGGCATTAACACACATGTATCACAGGCGAATTAACGCACACCTATCATAGGGACATTAATCCACTCCTATCCCAGGGGCATTAACCCATCCCTATCACAGGGGCATTAACCCACACCTATCACATGGACATTACCCCACACCTATCACAGGGGCATTAAAACACACCTAACACAGGGACATTAACACACACCTAACACAGGGGCATAAACACACACCTATCACAGGGACATTAACATAAACCTATCACAGGGACATTAAAACACACCTCTCACAGGGACATTAACACTCACCTATCACAGGGACATTAACACTCACCTATCACAGAGAAATTAACACACACCTATCACAGGGTCATTAACACACATCTAACACAGGGGCATTAACACACACCTGTCACTGAGACATTAACACACACCTATCACAGGGACATTAACACACACCAATCACAGGGATATTAAACCGCACCTATTTCAGGGGCTATAACCCAAACATATCACAGGAACATTAACCCACACCTATCACAGGGGCATTAAACCACATCTATCACAGGGACATTAACTCACACCTATCACAGGGGCATTGACACACAACTTTCATAGGTGACATTAATCCACACCTATCAAAGGGGCATTAACACACACCTATCACAGGGACATTAACACATACCTAACACAGGGACATTAACACACACCTATCACAGGGGAATTAACACACACCTAACACAGGGACATTAACACATACCTATCACAGGGGCATTAACACACACCTATCTCAGGGATATTAGCACACACCTATCACAGAGACATTAACACACACCTATCACAGGGGCATTAAAAAACACCTATCACAGGGACATTAACACATGCCAATCACAGGGGTATTTACACACATCTATCACAGGGACATTAACACAAACCTATCACATAGACATTACCCCACACCTATCACAGGGACATTAACACACACCTATCACAGGGGCATTAACACACAACTTTCATAGGGACATTAACCCACACCTATCGCAGCGGCATTAACACACATGTATAACAGGCGAATTAACTCACACCTATCATAGGGACATTAATCCACTCCTATCACAGGGGCATTAACCCACACCTATCACAGGGGCATTAACCCACACCAATCACAGGGTCATTAACACAAACCTATCACGGGGGCATTAACCCACACCTATCACAGGGGCATTAACCCACACCTATCACAGGGGCATTTACACACACCTATCACAGGGACATTAACCCACACCTATCACATGGACATTAACCCACACCTATCGCAGTATAATTAACACACACCTATCACATGGACATTAACCCACACCTATCACAGGGACATTAACACACACCTATCACAGGGGCATTAACCCACACCTACCACAGGGACATTAACATACACCTATCACAGGGGCATTAACCCACTCCTATCACAGGGACATTAACACACTCATATCACAGCGATATTAAATCACACCTATCTCAGGGGATATAACCCACACCTATCACAGGAACATTAACCCACACTTATCACAGTGCCATTAACCCACACCTCTCACAGAAACATTAACCCACCCCTATCACAACGACATTAACACACACCTATCACAGGGACTTAAATCACACCTATCACAGAGACATTAACGCACACCTATCACAGGGACATTAACCCATCCCTATCACAGGAATATTAATCCACACCTATCACAGGAGCATTAACCCACACCTATCACAGGGGAATTAACACAAACCTATCACAGGGGCATTAACACACACCTAACGCAGGGACTTAACCCGCAACTATCACAGAGCTATTAAGACACACCTATCACAGGGACATTAAACCACACCTATCACAGGGACTTAACCCATACCTATCAGAGAGACATTAACACTCATGTATCACAAAGACATTAACACACACCTATCACAGGGACATTAACCCACACCTAACACAGGGACTTAAATCACACCTATCACAGAGACATTAACACACACCAAAGACAGGGACATTAACACACACCTATCACATGGACATTAACCCACACCTATCACCGGGACATTAACACACACCTAACACAGGGACATTAACACACACCTATCACATGGACATTAACCCACTCCTATCACAGGGACATTAACACACTCATATCACAGCGATATTAAATCACACCTATCTCAGGGGATATAACCCACACCTATCACAGGAACATTAACCCACACATATCACAGTGCCATTAACCCACACCTAACACAGGGACTTAAATCACACCTATCACAGAGACATTAACACACACCTATCACAAGGACTTTAACCCACACCTATCACAGGGACACTAACGCACACCTGTCACAGGGACATTAACACACAAATATCACAGGTACATTAACACACAGCTATCACAGGTACATTAACACACAGCTATCACAGGGGCATTAACACACATTCATCACAGGCGAATTAACACACACCTATCATAGGGACATTAATCCACTCCTATCACAGGGGCATTAACCCATCGCTATCACAGGGGCATTAACCCACACCTATCACAGGGGCATTAACACACACCTATCACAGGGACATTAAAACACACCTATCACAGGGGCATTAACACACACCTAACACAGGGACATTAGCACAACACCTAACACAGGGGCATAAACACACACCTATCACAGGGGCATTAACACACACCTCTCACAGGGACATTAACACACACCTATCACAGGGACATTAACACTCACCTATCAGGGAGAAATTAACACACACCTATCACAGGGGCATTAACACACATCTATCACAGGGATATTAACCAACACCTGTCACAGGGGCGTTAACACATACCAATCACAGGGACATTAACACACACATATCACAGGGACATTAACACACACCTATCACAGGGGCATTAACCCACACCTATCACAGGGGCATTAACACACACCTATCACAGGGACATTAAAACACACCTATCACAGGGGCATTAACACACACCTAACACAGGGACATTAGCACAACACCTAACACAGGGGCATAAACACACACCTATCACAGGGGCATTAACACACACCTCTCACAGGGACATTAACACACACCTATCACAGGGACATTAACACTCACCTATCAGGGAGAAATTAACACACACCTATCACAGGGGCATTAACACACATCTATCACAGGGATATTAACCAACACCTGTCACAGGGGCGTTAACACATACCAATCACAGGGACATTAACACAGACCTATCACAGGGACATTAACACACACCTATCAGAGGGGCATTAAACCACACCTATCACAGGGATATTAACATACACCTCTCACAGGGACATTAAAAAATACACATCACCGGGACATTAACACACAACTATCACAGAGATATTAACACACACCTATCACATGGGCATTAACACACACCTATCACAGGGATATTAACCCACAACTGTCACAGGGGCATTAACACACACCTATCGCAGAGACATTAACACAAACCTATCACAGGGACATTAACCCACACCTAACACAGAGGCATTAACACACACCTATCACAGGGACATTAACACACACCTATCACAGGGACATTAACACACACCAATCAGAGGGACACTAACACACACCTATCACAGAGACATTAACCCACTCCTATCACAGGGGCATAAACACACACCTCTCACAGGGGCATTAACACACACCTAACACAGGGACATTAACATAAACCTATCACAGGGACATTAACACACACCTCTCACTGGGACATTAACACTCACCTATCACAGGGACATTAACACTCACCTATCACAGAGAAATTAACACACACCTATCACAGGGACATTAACACACACCAATCACAGAGACACTAACACACAACTTTCATAGGGACATTAACCCACAATTATCACAGGGGCATTAACACACATGTATCACAGGCGAATTAACGCACACCTATCATAGGGACATTAATACACTCCTATCACAGGGGCATTAACCCACATCCATCACAGGGGCATTAACACAAACCTATCACAGGGGCATTAACACACACCTATCTCTGGGGCATTAACACACACCTATCGCAGGGCCATTAACGCACAACTTTCATAGGGACATTAACCCACACCTATCACAGGGGCATTAACACACATGTATCACAGGCGAATTAACGCACACCTATCATTGGGACATTAATCCACTCCTATCACGGGCATTAACCCACAACTTTCAGAGGGGCTTTAACCCACACCTATCACAGGGGCATTAACACACACCTATCTCTGGGGCATTAACCCACACCTAGCGCAGGGCCATTAACACACAACTTTCAGAGGGACATTAACCCACACCTATCACAGGGGCATTACCACACACCTATCACAGGGATATTAACCCACACCTATCACAGGGACATTAAAACACACCTATCACATTGACATTAACACACACCTATCATAGGGACATTAATCCACTCCTATCACAGGGGCATTGACCCATCCCGATCACAGGCGCATTAATCCACACCTATCACAGGGGCATTAACACACACCTATCATAGGTACATTAACACACACCTATCCCAGGGGCATTAACACACACCTATCACAGGGACATTTACACACACCTATCAGAGTGACATTAACCCACACCTATCACAGAGGCATAAATACACACCTATCACAGGGGCATTAACACAAACCTATCTCTGGGGCATTAACACACACCTAGTGCAGGGCCATTAACACACAACTTTCAGAGGGACATTAACCCACACCCATCACAGGGGCATTTACACACACCTATCACAGGGACATTAACACACACCTATCACATTGACATTAACCCAGACCTATCGCAGGGGCATTAACACACACCTATCACATGGACATTAACCCACACCTCTCACAGGGACATTAACACACACCTATCACAGGGGCATTAACACACACCTAACACAGGGATATTAACACATACCTAACACAGGGGCATAAACACACACCTATCACAGGGAAATTAACATAAACCTATCACAGGGACATTAACACATACCTAACACAGGGACATTAAAACACACCTAACACAGGGGCATTAACACACACCTATCTCAGGGGCATTAACACACACCTATCACATGGCCATTAACACACAACTTTCATAGGGACATTAACCCACACCTATCACAGGGCCATTAACAGACATGTATCACAGGTCAATTAACGCACACCTATCATAGGGACATTAATCCACTCCTATCACAGGGGCATTGACCCATCCCTATCACAGGCGCATTATTCCACACCTATCACAGGGGCATTAACACACACCTATCATCATAGGTACATTAACACACACCTATCACAGGGGCATTAACACACACCTATCACAGGGATATTTACACACACCTATCAGAGTGACATTAACCCACACCTATCACAGAGGCATAAATACACACCTATCACAGGGACATTAACCCACACCTATCACATGGGTATTAATCCACACCAATCACAGGGGCATTAACCCACACCTATCACAGGAACATTAACCCACACCTATCACAGGGACATTAAACCACACCTATCCCGGGGCACTAACCCACACGTATCACAGGGACATTAACCCACACCTATCACAGGGGCATTAACACGCACCTAACACATGGACATTAACACACACCTATCGCAGGGACATTAACACGCACCTAACACAGGGACATTAACACACACCTGTCACAGGGAAATTAACCCACGCCTATCACAGGGGCATTAACAAACACCTATCACAGGGACATTAACACACACCTATCACAGGCACATTTACACACAGCTATCACAGGAATATTAATCCACAACTATCACAGGAGCATTAACCCACATCTATCACAGGGGCATTAACACAAACCTATCTCTGGGACATAAACACACACCTATCGCAGGGCCATTAACACACAACTTTCATAGGGACATTAACCCACACCTATCACAGGGGCATTAACACACATGTATCACAGGCGAATTAACGCACACCTATCATAGGGACATTAATCCACTCCTATCCCAGGGGCATTAACCCATCCCTATCACAGGGGCATTAACCCACACCTATCACATGGACATTACCCCACACCTATCACAGGGGCATTAAAACACACCTAACACAGGGACATTAACACACACCTAACACAGGGGCATAAACACACACCTATCACAGGGACATTAACATAAACCTATCACAGGGACATTAAAACACACCTCTCACAGGGACATTAACACTCACCTATCACAGGGACATTAACACTCACCTATCACAGAGAAATTAACACACACCTATCACAGGGTCATTAACACACATCTAACACAGGGATATTAACCCACATCTGTCACAGGGGCATTAACACACACCTGTCACTGAGACATTAACACACACCTATCACAGGGACATTAACACACACCAATCACAGGGATATTAAACCGCACCTATTTCAGGGGCTATAACCCAAACATATCACAGGAACATTAACCCACACCTATCACAGGGGCATTAAACCACATCTATCACAGGGACATTAACTCACACCTATCACAGGGGCATTGACACACAACTTTCATAGGTGACATTAATCCACACCTATCAAAGGGGCATTAACACACACCTATCACAGGGGAATTAACACACACCTAACACAGGGACATTAACACATACCTATCACAGGGGCATTAACACACACCTATCTCAGGGATATTAGCACACACCTATCACAGAGACATTAACACACACCTATCACAGGGGCATTAAAAAACACCTATCACAGGGACATTAACACATGCCAATCACAGGGGTATTTACACACATCTATCACAGGGACATTAACACAAACCTATCACATAGACATTACCCCACACCTATCACAGGGACATTAACACACACCTATCACAGGGGCATTAACACACAACTTTCATAGGGACATTAACCCACACCTATCGCAGCGGCATTAACACACATGTATAACAGGCGAATTAACTCACACCTATCATAGGGACATTAATCCACTCCTATCACAGGGGCATTAACCCACACCTATCACAGGGGCATTAACCCACACCAATCACAGGGTCATTAACACAAACCTATCACGGGGGCATTAACCCACACCTATCACAGGGGCATTAACCCACACCTATCACAGGGGCATTTACACACACCTATCACAGGGACATTAACCCACACCTATCACATGGACATTAACCCACACCTATCGCAGTATAATTAACACACACCTATCACATGGACATTAACCCACACCTATCACAGGGACATTAACACACACCTATCACAGGGGCATTAACCCACACCTACCACAGGGACATTAACATACACCTATCACAGGGGCATTAACCCACTCCTATCACAGGGACATTAACACACTCATATCACAGCGATATTAAATCACACCTATCTCAGGGGATATAACCCACACCTATCACAGGAACATTAACCCACACTTATCACAGTGCCATTAACCCACACCTCTCACAGAAACATTAACCCACCCCTATCACAACGACATTAACACACACCTATCACAGGGACTTAAATCACACCTATCACAGAGACATTAACGCACACCTATCACAGGGACATTAACCCATCCCTATCACAGGAATATTAATCCACACCTATCACAGGAGCATTAACCCACACCTATCACAGGGGAATTAACACAAACCTATCACAGGGGCATTAACACACACCTAACGCAGGGACTTAACCCGCAACTATCACAGAGCTATTAAGACACACCTATCACAGGGACATTAAACCACACCTATCACAGGGACTTAACCCATACCTATCAGAGAGACATTAACACTCATGTATCACAAAGACATTAACACACACCTATCACAGGGACATTAACCCACACCTAACACAGGGACTTAAATCACACCTATCACAGAGACATTAACACACACCAAAGACAGGGACATTAACACACACCTATCACATGGACATTAACCCACACCTATCACCGGGACATTAACACACACCTAACACAGGGACATTAACACACACCTATCACATGGACATTAACCCACTCCTATCACAGGGACATTAACACACTCATATCACAGCGATATTAAATCACACCTATCTCAGGGGATATAACCCACACCTATCACAGGAACATTAACCCACACATATCACAGTGCCATTAACCCACACCTAACACAGGGACTTAAATCACACCTATCACAGAGACATTAACACACACCTATCACAAGGACTTTAACCCACACCTATCACAGGGACACTAACGCACACCTGTCACAGGGACATTAACACACAAATATCACAGGTACATTAACACACAGCTATCACAGGTACATTAACACACAGCTATCACAGGGGCATTAACACACATTCATCACAGGCGAATTAACACACACCTATCATAGGGACATTAATCCACTCCTATCACAGGGGCATTAACCCATCGCTATCACAGGGGCATTAACCCACACCTATCACAGGGGCATTAACACACACCTATCACAGGGACATTAAAACACACCTATCACAGGGGCATTAACACACACCTAACACAGGGACATTAGCACAACACCTAACACAGGGGCATAAACACACACCTATCACAGGGGCATTAACACACACCTCTCACAGGGACATTAACACACACCTATCACAGGGACATTAACACTCACCTATCAGGGAGAAATTAACACACACCTATCACAGGGGCATTAACACACATCTATCACAGGGATATTAACCAACACCTGTCACAGGGGCGTTAACACATACCAATCACAGGGACATTAACACACACATATCACAGGGACATTAACACACACCTATCACAGGGGCATTAACCCACACCTATCACAGGGGCATTAACACACACCTATCACAGGGACATTAAAACACACCTATCACAGGGATATTAACATACACCTCTCACAGGGACATTAAAAAATACACATCACCGGGACATTAACACACAACTATCACAGAGATATTAA
Organism: Somniosus microcephalus; assembly: GCF_052327205.1. Taxonomy (NCBI): domain Eukaryota; kingdom Metazoa; phylum Chordata; class Chondrichthyes; order Squaliformes; family Somniosidae; genus Somniosus; species Somniosus microcephalus. Next base: position 12,773,727 of record NC_141015.1, read on the forward strand.
CACACACCTATCACATGGGCATTAACACACACCTATCACAGGGATATTAACCCACAACTGTCACAGGGGCATTAACACACACCTATCGCAGAGACATTAACACAAACCTATCACAGGGACATTAACCCACACCTAACACAGAGGCATTAACACACACCTATCACAGAAACATTAACCCACCCCTATCACAACGACATTAACACACACCTATCACAGGGACTTAAATCACACCTATCACAGAGACATTAACGCACACCTATCACAGGGACATTAACCCATCCCTATCACAGGAATATTAATCCACACCTATCACAGGAGCATTAACCCACACCTATCACAGGGGAATTAACACAAACCTATCACAGGGGCATTAACACACACCTAACGCAGGGACTTAACCCGCAACTATCACAGAGCTATTAAGACACACCTATCACAGGGACATTAAACCACACCTATCACAGGGACTTAACCCATACCTATCAGAGAGACATTAACACTCATGTATCACAAAGACATTAACACACACCTATCACAGGGACATTAACCCACACCTAACACAGGGACTTAAATCACACCTATCACAGAGACATTAACACACACCAAAGACAGGGACATTAACACACACCTATCACATGGACATTAACCCACACCTATCACCGGGACATTAACACACACCTAACACAGGGACATTAACACACACCTATCACATGGACATTAACCCACTCCTATCACAGGGACATTAACACACTCATATCACAGCGATATTAAATCACACCTATCTCAGGGGATATAACCCACACCTATCACAGGAACATTAACCCACACATATCACAGTGCCATTAACCCACACCTAACACAGGGACTTAAATCACACCTATCACAGAGACATTAACACACACCTATCACAAGGACTTTAACCCACACCTATCACAGGGACACTAACGCACACCTGTCACAGGGACATTAACACACAAATATCACAGGTACATTAACACACAGCTATCACAGGTACATTAACACACAGCTATCACAGGGGCATTAACACACATTCATCACAGGCGAATTAACACACACCTATCATAGGGACATTAATCCACTCCTATCACAGGGGCATTAACCCATCGCTATCACAGGGGCATTAACCCACACCTATCACAGGGGCATTAACACACACCTATCACAGGGACATTAAAACACACCTATCACAGGGGCATTAACACACACCTAACACAGGGACATTAGCACAACACCTAACACAGGGGCATAAACACACACCTATCACAGGGGCATTAACACACACCTCTCACAGGGACATTAACACACACCTATCACAGGGACATTAACACTCACCTATCAGGGAGAAATTAACACACACCTATCACAGGGGCATTAACACACATCTATCACAGGGATATTAACCAACACCTGTCACAGGGGCGTTAACACATACCAATCACAGGGACATTAACACACACATATCACAGGGACATTAACACACACCTATCACAGGGGCATTAACCCACACCTATCACAGGGGCATTAACACACACCTATCACAGGGACATTAAAACACACCTATCACAGGGATATTAACATACACCTCTCACAGGGACATTAAAAAATACACATCACCGGGACATTAACACACAACTATCACAGAGATATTAACACACACCTATCACATGGGCATTAACACACACCTATCACAGGGATATTAACCCACAACTGTCACAGGGGCATTAACACACACCTATCGCAGAGACATTAACACAAACCTATCACAGGGACATTAACCCACACCTAACACAGAGGCATTAACACACACCTATCACAGGGACATTAACACACACCTATCACAGGGACATTAACACACACCAATCAGAGGGACACTAACACACACCTATCACAGAGACATTAACCCACTCCTATCACAGGGGCATAAACACACACCTCTCACAGGGACATTAACACACATCTATCACAGGAATATTAATCCACACCTATTACAGGGGCATTTACCCACGCCTATCACAGGGGCATTAACACACACCTATCTCAGGGGCATTAACACACACCTATCGCAGGCCATTAACACACAACTTTCATAGGGACATTAACGCGCACCTATCACAGGGGCATTAACACACATGTATCACATGGGCATTAACACACACCTATCACAGGGATATTAACCCACAACTGTCACAGGGGCATTAACACACACCTATCGCAGAGACATTAACACAAACCTATCACAGGGACATTAACCCACACCTAACACAGAGGCATTAACACACACCTATCACAGAAACATTAACCCACCCCTATCACAACGACATTAACACACACCTATCACAGGGACTTAAATCACACCTATCACAGAGACATTAACGCACACCTATCACAGGGACATTAACCCATCCCTATCACAGGAATATTAATCCACACCTATCACAGGAGCATTAACCCACACCTATCACAGGGGAATTAACACAAACCTATCACAGGGGCATTAACACACACCTAACGCAGGGACTTAACCCGCAACTATCACAGAGCTATTAAGACACACCTATCACAGGGACATTAAACCACACCTATCACAGGGACTTAACCCATACCTATCAGAGAGACATTAACACTCATGTATCACAAAGACATTAACACACACCTATCACAGGGACATTAACCCACACCTAACACAGGGACTTAAATCACACCTATCACAGAGACATTAACACACACCAAAGACAGGGACATTAACACACACCTATCACATGGACATTAACCCACACCTATCACCGGGACATTAACACACACCTAACACAGGGACATTAACACACACCTATCACATGGACATTAACCCACTCCTATCACAGGGACATTAACACACTCATATCACAGCGATATTAAATCACACCTATCTCAGGGGATATAACCCACACCTATCACAGGAACATTAACCCACACATATCACAGTGCCATTAACCCACACCTAACACAGGGACTTAAATCACACCTATCACAGAGACATTAACACACACCTATCACAAGGACTTTAACCCACACCTATCACAGGGACACTAACGCACACCTGTCACAGGGACATTAACACACAAATATCACAGGTACATTAACACACAGCTATCACAGGTACATTAACACACAGCTATCACAGGGGCATTAACACACATTCATCACAGGCGAATTAACACACACCTATCATAGGGACATTAATCCACTCCTATCACAGGGGCATTAACCCATCGCTATCACAGGGGCATTAACCCACACCTATCACAGGGGCATTAACACACACCTATCACAGGGACATTAAAACACACCTATCACAGGGGCATTAACACACACCTAACACAGGGACATTAGCACAACACCTAACACAGGGGCATAAACACACACCTATCACAGGGGCATTAACACACACCTCTCACAGGGACATTAACACACACCTATCACAGGGACATTAACACTCACCTATCAGGGAGAAATTAACACACACCTATCACAGGGGCATTAACACACATCTATCACAGGGATATTAACCAACACCTGTCACAGGGGCGTTAACACATACCAATCACAGGGACATTAACACACACATATCACAGGGACATTAACACACACCTATCACAGGGGCATTAACCCACACCTATCACAGGGGCATTAACACACACCTATCACAGGGACATTAAAACACACCTATCACAGGGATATTAACATACACCTCTCACAGGGACATTAAAAAATACACATCACCGGGACATTAACACACAACTATCACAGAGATATTAACACACACCTATCACATGGGCATTAACACACACCTATCACAGGGATATTAACCCACAACTGTCACAGGGGCATTAACACACACCTATCGCAGAGACATTAACACAAACCTATCACAGGGACATTAACCCACACCTAACACAGAGGCATTAACACACACCTATCACAGGGACATTAACACACACCTATCACAGGGACATTAACACACACCAATCAGAGGGACACTAACACACACCTATCACAGAGACATTAACCCACTCCTATCACAGGGGCATAAACACACACCTCTCACAGGGACATTAACACACATCTATCACAGGAATATTAATCCACACCTATTACAGGGGCATTTACCCACGCCTATCACAGGGGCATTAACACACACCTATCTCAGGGGCATTAACACACACCTATCGCAGGCCATTAACACACAACTTTCATAGGGACATTAACGCGCACCTATCACAGGGGCATTAACACACATGTATCACAGGCGAATTAATGCACACCTATCATAGGGACATTAATCCACTCCTATCACAGGGGCATTAATCCACCCCTATCACAGTGGCATTAACCCACACCTATCACAGGGGCATTAACACACACCTATCACAGGGACTTTAACACACACCTATCACAGGCACATTAACCCACAACTGTCACAGGGGCATTAGCCCATACCTATGACAGGCGCATTTACACACACCTATCACAGGGGCATTAACCCACACCTATCACAGGGACATTAACACACACCTATCACAGGGGCATTAACACACACCTATCAGAGGGACATTAACCCACAACTGTCACAGGGGCATTAACCCACACCTATCACAGGGGCACTTACACACACCTATCACAGGGGCATTTACACACACCTATCACAGGGACATTAACACACACCTTACACAGGGGCATAAACACACACCTATTACAGGGGCATTAACACACACCTAACACAGGGGCATTAAAACACACCTATCACAGGGACATTAACATAAACCTATCACAGGGACATTCACACACACCTCTCACAGGGACATTAACACACACCTATCACAGGGACATTAACAGTCACCTATCAGGGAGAGATTAACACACACCTATCACATGGGCATTAACACACACCTATCACAGGGGCATTAACACACACCTATCACAGGGGCAATAAACCACACCTATCACAGGGACATTAACATACACCTATCACAGGAACATTAACCCACACCTATCACAGGGGCATTAACCCACACCTGTCACAGGGGCATTAACACACACCTATCAAATGGGCATTAACACACAACTTTCATTGGGACATTAATTCACATCTATCAAAAGGGCATTAACACACACATATCACAGCGGAATTAACGCACACCTAACAAAGGGACATTAACACACACCTATCACAGGAATGTTAACCCACACCTATCACAGGAATATTAACCCACACCTATCACAGGGGCAACAACGCACACCTATCACAGGGGCATAAACACACACCTATCACAGAGACATTAACCCACACCTATCACATGGGCATTAACACACAACTTTCATTGGGACAGTAACCCACAACTGTGACAGGGGCTTTAACCCACACCTATCACAGGGGCATTTACTCACACCTATCACAGGGACATTAACACACACCTATCACATTGACATTAACCCAGACCTATTGTAGGGGCATTAACACACACCTATCACATGGACATTAACACATATCTAACACAGGGATATTAACCCATATCTGTCACAGGGGCATTAACACACACCTATCACTGAGACATTAACACACACCTATCACAGGGACATTAACACACACCAATCACAGGGATATTATACCGCACCTATTTCAGGGGCTATAACCCAAACATATCACAGGAACATTAACTCACACCTATCACAGGGGCATTAAACCACATCTATCACAGGGGCATTAACTCACACCTATCACAGGGGCATTGACACACAACTTTCATAGGTGAAATTAATCCACACCTATCAAAGGGGCATTAACACACAGCTATCACAGGGGCATTTACACACACCTTTCACAGGGGCATTAACACACATGTATCACAGGCGAATTAATGCAAACCTATCATAGGGACATTAATCCACTCCTATCACAGGGGCAATTAATCCATCCCTATCACAGGGGCATTAACCCACGCCTATCACAGGGGCATTAACACACACCTATCACAGGGACATTAACACACACCTATCACAGGGCATTAACCCACACCTATCACAGGGACATTAACACACACCTATCATTGGGGCATTAACACACACCTATCACAGGGACATTAACCCACAACTGTCACAGGGTCATTAACCCACAACTATCACAGGGGCATTTACACACACCTTTCACAGGGGCATTTACACACACCTATCACAGGGGCATTAACACACACCTAACACAGGGGCATAAACACACACCTATTACAGGGGCATTAACACACACCTAACACAGGGGCATTAAAACACACCGATCACAGGGACATTAAAATAAACCTATCACAGGGGCATTCACACACACCTCTCACAGGGACATTAACACACACCTATCAAAGGGACATTAACAGTCACCTATCAGGGAGAGATTAGCACACACCTATCACAGGGGCATTAACCCACACCTATCACAGGGACATTAACAGTCACCTATCAGGGAGAGATTAACACACACCTATCACAGGGGCAATAACCCACACCTATCACAGGGACACTAACACACACCTATCACAGAGACATTAACCCACACCTATCACAGGGGCATAAACACACACCTATCACAGGAATATTAATCCACACCTATCACAGGGGCATTAACCCACACCTATCACAGGGGCACTATTCAATTCAATTCAATTCAAATCGCTTTATTGGCATGATAAGTTACATCTTATGTTGCCAAAGCATCAAAATACATTCATGGTTTCGCACATAAACGCAGTTCTATTCATACAGTGTATAAACAGGTATATCCCTGAGTGTATAAATATACATTCGCATTGTTCATATATATTCTTTTCTTAGTTTACTGGTTGTCCCTCTGTTCATGGCAAGCTGTAACATAGTGTGCCGCCAGTGTTACACAGCTTCTCTCCTCTCCCAGTAGGAATGGGAGTTTTTGGTTGTCATTCAGATTTCTGAATTCAGGGCATATTTGTGAGAATTTTTGGTAGAAATTCTCCCTGATGCCCTGATATTTTCCACAGGCTGTGAGGAAGTGCATCTCTGTCTCCACTACTCCCTGACTGCAGTGAGAGCATATCCTGTCTTCTCTTGGCAGCCTGGTCTGCCTGTGTCTGCCTTTTGCGATCGCTCGGCTATGTTCGCTAAGTCTGTACCTTGTCAAGGTTCTTCTCAGTTTGTTATCTTTTACCATGGTCAGGTAATCAGCTATGTTGTATTGCCTGTTTAGGGCCAAGTAGCAATTGAGTTTGCTTTGGGTTTTTGTTGTTTCTGCCCAATATGTCAGATATTTTTCCTTTTGCTTAGCGACGATTGTGTTGGGTCGAATTCTTTGTGTTACCCTGTCACTGTCCTGGGGCTGGTTATTGTTAGTATTGTTAGTAGTTACTTCACTGAGTCCCAGGACTGGTTGACTGAGGGTATTCTTCTTTATGATCAGCTCTTGGCATTTCAGGGCATCGTAGTGATAGCATTGGGGGTTGCTCATTTGTAGGTGATTCCAAAATTTGGTGGCTCTTTTTTGGATAGTGATTATTAATGGATATTGGCCTAGTTCCGCCCTGCATGCATTGTTTACTGTTTTCCTTTGAGTCCGGAGGATACTTTTACAGAATTCTGCATGTAGGATCTCAATTGGGTGTTTGTCCCATTTTGCAAATTCTTGTTGAGTTAGCGGTCCCCATACCTCACTGCCATAGAGTGCAATTGGTTCAATTACTGATTTGAAAATTTTGAGCCAAATGCTAACTGGGATTTCTATTTGGATTGATTTTTTGATGGCATAGAAAGCCCTTCTTGCTTTCTCTTTCAGTTCATTCACAGCCAGTTTGAAGTTTCCTGCAGAACTGATTTTTAAGCCCAAGTATGTGTAGTTAGTGGTTTGTTCAATTTTGGTTGTTCCTACTGTGAAATTTATTTTGGGTCCCTGATGTTTGGATCTTTGCTGGAACACAAGGACTTTGGTTTTTTGGGGATTTATTGTCAGGGCCCAAGTCTGGCAGTACGACTCCAGCAGGTCCAGGTTCTGCTGTAGACCCTCTTTAGTTGGTGACAGCAGAACCAGGTCGTCTGCATAGAGGAGGAATTTAACCTTGGATTCATATAGGGTGAGGCCGGGTGCTGTAGATTGTTCAAGTAGTTTTGCCAATCCATTTATGTAAATATTAAAGAGTGTCGGTGAGATTGGCGAGCCCTGCATCACCCCCCGCCCCTGTGGGAAGTATTTTGTTTGTTTGTCTCCAATTTTAACTGCACATTTGTTGTTTGTATACATTGATTTAATTACATCATATGTTTTCCCTCCTACCCCGCTTTCGATAAGTTTCAGGAATAAACCGTCATGCCAGATGGAGTCGAAAGCCTTCTGGAAATCTACAAAGCATGCGTAGATTTTGCTTTTGTTATGGTGAACGTGTTTGTCAATTAGGGTCTGTAGGGTGAAGATCTGATCGGATGTTCTATAGTTTGGCAGGAATCCAATTTGGCTTTTACTCAAGACATTGTGCTCCTCAAGGAAGTTTATAAGTCTTTTGTTTATGATGCTACAGAATACCTTCCCCAGGTTACTGTTTACACAGATGCCTCGATAGTTGTTTGGGTCGATTTTGTCCCCACTTTTGTATATGGGCGTTATGAGTCCTTTGTTCCAGATATCAGGGAAATAACCGACACTCAGAACCAAGTTGAAGAGTTTTAGGATAGCCAGTTTCATTTTGTTGTCTGTGTGTTTAATCATCTCGTTTAGTATGCTGTCTGTCCCGCAGGCTTTTCCTGGTCGCAGGTCCTTGAGTTTTTCAAGAAGTTCTTTTTCTGTTATTATGGCGTCTAGCGGGTTTTGGTTATCTTTTATGGCCATTTCTAGCTTTTCCAGTTTTTTGCATATTTGGTGTTGCTCTGGTCTTAGTGTGTTTTTCTGGTATAATTTTTCAAAGTGGTTTACCCATGTGTCCCCATTTTGAATGGCCAAATCGTCGTGTTGTTTTTTGTGTAGTGTTTTCAAGTTTTCCCAGAAACAATTGGAATCAATGGATTCCTCCATGGAGCTGAGTGTATTCTTAATATATTGCTCTTTTTTGGTTCTGAGTGTGTTTCTGTATTGTGTTAGTGTCTGACAATAAGTAAGGCGTAATTCCTCGTTTTCTGGATGTCTGTGTTTTTGGTTTGATATTTTTCTAAGTTTTTTCCTCATGTTATGGCAATCTCGGTCAAACCATTTTTCATAGTTTTTTGTTTTGGGTTTGTTCTTGCGAGCTTTCAAGTTTGCATTTGTTGCCAAATTATCAAAAATATTGTTTAGTTTAATAACTGCCCGGTTTACGCCTTCTTTATTGTGAGTGTATATGTTATCCAGAAAGGTGTCTAAGAGAGCTTGAGTTGATGCATTGCTAATTGTTTTCTGGTATTTTTCCGTGTCGTTTTTGGCCCATCTGTACGATTTTTTGGTGTTGTACAGTTTACTGGGTTGTGTTTCTATGTTGTTTGTTTCTGTCTTTTTGAGGAACATAGTAATTTGACTGTGATCTGACAGTGTTGTTTGTGGTTTGACTGTGAATGCTCTGACAGAGGATGGGTCTAAGTCTGCAATCATATAGTCTACTGTGCTGCAGCCAAGAGGTGAGCAATAGGTCGATCTTCCTAGGAGGTCTCCTATGAACCTACCATTGACAATGTACAGACCCAGGTTTCGACAGAGCTGTAGTAGCTGTTTTCCGTTGGTATTTGACTGCTTGTCGCAGTTATGCCTGTATGGAAGGGAAGGGATGTCAAAGTGGTTATTCCCGAAAACGTAATTGTTTCCCTGATTATTGGTGAAGTCTGGTTCTTCGCCCGTTCTTGAATTGAGGTCCCCACAGATCAACACGTTCCCCTGGGCCTGGTATTGGATAATTTCCCCCTCCATGTTGGAGAAGGTGTCCTCTTTAAAGTACGGGGAATCGATTGGAGGGATATAAAGTGCGCAAATGTAAACATCTTGGGTGTTTGAGATAATCTCCCTCTCAAGTTTGAGCCACATATGGTTTTCGCCCTTTTTTATAAATTTGATGTAATTCTTAAGTTCTGTTTTAAACCAGATCAGTATGCCTCCGGAGTTTCTGCCTTGGGTTACACTTAGTAATTAATTGGAGGGGACCACCAGCTCAGTGTACCCTTGGGGACAGCCAGTGTGTCCTTTTCCTTTATACCAAGTTTCCTGTAAAATGATAATATCTAGGTCTTTAGTTTCATCTATGAACTCTGGGGTCCTACTCTTCACTTCTCGCACAGAAGAGCGTAGACCTTGGATATTCCAGGTCGAAATATATAAGGATTTCATGTTAAGTTTGATCTTTTACTATGATAGGTTAAAGAGTGGTACGTGTTTGTCGTGTCTAAGTGTGGGAAAAAAAAGATCACTTCAGTTGTCTATAAAAGTTAATACAATTTGGTTACAGTTCTTTCTATTAATTAGTCCTTGATCCATAAGGCGGAAGTAGATGCTGCTGCACATCTGCTTATTGTCTCTTAATGGATTGTTTCTGTCTGAGGTATTGCGTACGTCCTGTGCATCTCTCCCTCTGTCTGGCTGGGAGCGGTCCTATTCCCCTGTGGGACAGGAGTGGTGCAGGTCTGATATTGTTGTTTTGCATGGGGATCCTCTCTGGTCTCGGTTGGTGGTCTTTGTAGTGTTCCTGATATGTACCCCGCTGATCTCTGGTGGTCGGGGGGGGGTCCTCTTGGAGTCTGGGTATGGACCCGATTAAAAGCGACGTCCTTCAGGGCTTTAGCAAAGATCGATATTCTTTGCCTTTGGATGTGGACGTGGTCGTAAAGACATTCCTCATCGAGGGTGGGGTGTTGGGCCAGGTGTACGTTGTGGTTTGATTCGCAGTCTCTTGCTATGCTAGCATTTATCTCATGAATTGTGTTGTTGTTAAAGTCTGTTCTCGGCAATATTGTGGAAACAGTGATTCTAGTGTTTGGAAATGTACTGCTTGCCTTCCTAATCATTGCTCTGACCGATGTTGCTACCTCTTTCTGTTGGGCCTTTAGGTCATTTGTGCCCGTGTGTATTATTATGTGTTGGGGGGAGCCTAATCTGGCTTTGGTCAGCCATCCCATGGCTCTGTTTGTTGTTGGGCACCAGATCTTTTCTACTTTACTTCTAGGGAATAGCTTTTTCTCCCATAGAAATTTCCCATTTGAGTCTATGGCCTAGAAATTGAGTTGGCGCCGCGCCAGGGCTTTAGCGCCGGAAATTTAGCGCCGGCGCTAAGTCCCCCTTCGCGCGCCAAAAATTCAGTAGCGCCGCGCCCAGACGGCTGCCGGCGCTACTGGAGGGTGTCAGCGCCTCGCAATGGGCGCTGACTGCCGCATTGCGGCGCTAATCCGCCGCTGCGGCACCCGATGCGGTGCGGCAGGCTGGGGAAGTGCAGGCCTCCTCCTTCCATTAAGGAGGAGCTGCCTGCACCCGACCGCTGGCCGTTGATCTGTGGAGAAAAATGAGCCCGGCACCTCGGAGAAGTGCCGGGCTCGCGGCCCACACGCATCTGTGCCGCAGGGGGGTGTTGGAGGAGTCCGGGGAGGGAGGTGCGGGCAGGCGGCCGCCGGGAAAGCGGCCGGCCGCCGCGCGACCTTAATGTGCCGGCGCTAAGACCCGTAGCGAACTTTTGAAAAATCGTTGGTTGCGGCTGCCACGGGCGAGGCGGCCGCAACTCAATTTTGGCGTTCGGGCGCGTTGCCACGGCAACCGGGATGCTGCGCACACCGATGACATCATCGGTGCCGGCGCAGCGCAACCGGCTAACGCCGATGGCAGCGCCCAAGTGAATTTCTCAATCGGCTGTACTTGCGGCGCTAGGCCCTCTAGCGCCTCAAAATGGGCGCTAACCCCACTCAATTTCTAGGCCTATGAGTATTACGATGTCAGCCTTGTTTGTGTTTACTGTCTGGTGGCTTTCGCTTGGGCTCATCGTGTGTGTGCTGGGCTGGGGTGTCTGGTGTGTGCGTACCTCTTGTGAGCGGCTCGCTTGTGGTTCCACGGTGGTGGGGGTAGATTGCGAATCAGTATGCTGGTCGGTCTGTGTGGCACCCCTTGTATTGTGTGTCTGTTGCTTTTGTTCCGTGTGGGAGTGCAGCCGTTCTGTCCGGCTCTGTCTTGTCTTATCTCTAGCCTCTGGTTGCTGGTCTAATGGTGTTATCTCTCCTCTATGGCTCTCTTCTTTTTCCTGCAGCTCTTTCACCTGATTCCTAAGTAGATTCACCTGGTTCTCAAGTAGATTCAGCTCTCTCTTGTGTCTCTCCCTCTCCTGCTTTTGTTCGTCATTCATTTTGAGGAACTCCTCTCTAAGTTTAACCATCTCTATCTCTAATTGATTAAATTTATCTTTTGGTTGTATCTGGCTGTGTGATCCCGGGGTATGTGTCTGGTCGGCCCTGGAAGGCTCACTCACTTCCTGGCTAGGCTGGTCGGCCCTGGAAGGCTCACTCACTTCCTGGCTATGCTGCTCTTCTCTTGGTGAGCTGGGAATGGTAGGGGGACTATGTGTGGCTTCCTCCCTGGTAGTTATGCTGGGGTTTGTCAGTTGTATCGTGTGGCTGTGGTTCCCCGGGGTTAGTGTCTGGTTTGAACTGTGTGGCTCGTTCACCTCCTGGCCAGGCAGATTTTCTCCTGGTAAGTTGTCAATGTTGGGGGGAGTGCGGGCCACTCTGGGGCTGTTCCTTCCCCCCTTAGTTAATCTTTTCAGTGTCCTGAAGGCCGTTGCAAATTTGTCGAGGTTGCCTTGCACTAATATTGTTCCGGTATTGTACGCGTTGACCGTCGCGGTTGAACTGTCTCCTGGTGTGTTAATTTTCATTATGGGCCCATTTGCGGTATTTTCTGGCTTAACATTGGTATAGTGTGATTTTATTGCTGTGATCCAAGCCGCTGGCTGATTTGAGTAGAAAATGAGGTTACTTTTTGTCCCATTGTTGTAACAGTCAGCAAAAAGAGTTTCTGGTTTTTCTCTCATCTGATCATGCTTGATCGCTTTTATAGCTTTTTTTGCGGTGTTGGGGGGAATCTGGAAGCGGGGCTGTTGTGGATCTTCTGATTCGCTCATTTTTGGTAAAGTATTGTTGATCTTAGAATAAGCTTTTCTGGGGCCCCGGGTTTGGTGTTTCCCTCTCCCAGTTCGCGAACTTTCCCGGTCCCCCTCTCCGACCCCGTGGTGCCTGAGCCTCGGCTCCTGGGTTCACCCTTCTCAGGTCTGAGTCTGTGAGCCGCTGTTTCCCGGTGCCTTCGGGCGGTTCCCCTCCCCCTCAGAGGTCTCTGGGCCTCTGTCTCGGCCTGGCTCCTCGGGCCTTTCCCTGGGCCTCCCTCCCTGGGCCCTGTACTCACGGTCTTGGTTGCGAGCCTTCTGGTTGCTCCCCTTCTCCTCAGAGGTCTCTGTGCCTGATGGCCTGGCTCCTCGGGCCTTTCCCGTGCTGGATTGTTAGGCTGCGGCCCGAGTCCCCTCAGCTGTGCCGGTTGCTGGATTTCTGGGCTGCGGCCCGAGTCCCCTCGGCTGTGCCGATTGCTGGATTTCTGGGCTGTGGCCCGAGTCCCCTCAGCTGTGCCGATTGCCGGGTTGCGTTCCGAGTCCCCTCGGCTGTGCCGGTTGCTGGACCGCTGGGCTGTGGCCCGAGTCACCTCGCCTCCTCGAACTCGGTCCCGATGCCGCCGACTCAACCGCCGCTGCTGAAGCCCCGTGTGGCTGCCGTTCAATGGTTTGTGTAGTTCTTCTCTTGTTTCTTTTTTTGCTTTGGCTTTTTTTTTCCCTCTATTTTCCTCTGGTTTTTTTTTTTCTTTCTTTGGTAGTCTTTCTGGCGGTCTTTTCCTTCTCTACTTTGTCCAGACTAATCTAAACTTAAACTAAACTAAACTAAACTAACTTAACTAGAACTAAATTTAATTTTAAAACCTTTTAAAAATTGAAATTAAACTTTTTTCCCCACTTTAGACACTAAAAACACTAAAATCTCAGCAGCCCATCTTCAGCGTGTGTATTCACTCCGTCTGCAAACACAAACCTATCACTGGGGTATTAACACACACCTATCTCAGGGGCATTAACACACACCTATCGCAGGGCCATTAACACACAACTTTCATAGGGGCATTAACCCACACCTATCACAGTGGCATTAACACACATGTATCACAGGCGAATTAACGCACACCTATCATAGGGACATGAATCCACTCCTATCACAGGGGCATTAACCCATCCCTATCACAGGGGCATTAACCCACACCTATCACAGGGGCATTAACACACACCCATCACAGGGACATTAACACACACCTATCACATGGGCATTAACCCACACCTATCACAGGGGCATTTACACACACCTATCACATGGACATTAACCCACACCTATCACAGGGACATTAACACACACCTATCACAGGGATATTAACACACACCTATCACAGACACATTAACACACACCTATCACAGGGGCATTAACACACACCTTTCACAGGGATATTAAACCACACCTATCACAGGGTCACTAACACACACCTATCAGAGGGACATTAACCCACACCTATCACAGGGGAATTAACCCACACCTATCACAGGAACATTAACCCACAAGTATCACAGGGACATTAACATGCACCCATCACAGGGACATTAACACACACCTATCACAGGGACATTAACACACAACTATCACAGAGACATTAATACACACCTATCACAGGGGCATTAACATACAGCTATCACAGGGATATCAACCCACACCTGTCACAGGGACATTAACACACACCTATCGCAGAGACATTAACACACAGCTATCACAGGGTCATTAACACACACATATCACAGGGACATTAACCCACACCTAACACAGAGGCATAAATACACACCTATCACAGGGACATTAACACACTCCAATCACAGGGATATTAAACCACACCTATCTCAGGGGAATTAACCCACACCTATCACAGGAACATTAATCCACACCTATCAAAGGGGCATTAACACACACCTATCACAGCGGAATTAACGCACACCTAACACAGGGACATTAACGAAAACCTATCACAGGGACATTAACACACACATATCACAGAGACATTAACCCACACCTATCACAGGGGCATAAACACACACCTATCACAGGACTATTAATCCACACCTGTCACAGGGGCATTAACACAAACCTATCACAGGGGCATTAATACACACCTATCTCAGGGGCATTAACACACACCTATCGCAGGGCCATTAACAAACAACTTTCATAGGGACATTAACCCACACCTATCACAGGGGCAGTAACACACATGTATCACAGGCGAATTAACGCACACCTATCATAGGGACATTAATCCAGTCCTATCACAGGGGCATTAACCCACAACTGTCACAGGGGCATTAACCCACACCTATCACAGGGGCATTAACCCACACCTATCACAGGGACATTAACACACACCTATCACAGGGGCATTAACACACACCTAACACAAGGACATTAATACACACCTAACACAGGGGCATTAACACACACCTATTGTAGTGTATGTACCTTTAAGAGAGAACTACTTTTACAGCTCCTGTATACTGTAGTACCGGCAGTGACCACACCTGTATATAAGCCCTGAGCAGGCATCTGTTCTGTTAGTTATTAGACTACCCTCATCCAGTAAACACCTGTTGATTGTTGATCTGCAGTCTCCGTCTATTTATTGAAGAACACCATACCTTAAGATTCATGGATTTAATAGTGGCGACGAGATCGATTCGAACCTACATGCAACTCTGCATTTCCTCCCAAGGATTCGCTCCTGGAGGACAGTGGAAGAAAGTCGAGGCCAGAAGCACGGGCGTTGACCACGAGCAACCGCCCAGTCATCCGGCAGAGAGTGAGCATCGCAGGGGAGGCTGTTGAGAGCTGGGCTTGGTTCTCCAGCCACGACGATCCAGCAACAGGCTGGCAACAGGTACAGCGCAGCCCCATCCCGGACAGCGGCGGCTGGAGCCGAACAACGGCACAGAAAAGGCCGAGCAGCGCCGACGGGGTAAGAGAGAGGGTAAAGCGCACAGGGCGCAGCCGGAGGTTGAAGACCGAGCGGCGTCGACGGAAAACAAAAAGAGAGAGAGGGTAAAGCACAGCCAGGGTTCAGGACCGAGCGGCGGCAACGAGAGAGGCGCACAGGAAAACGCGCAGAGCGCAGCCAGGGCTCTAGGGCTGAGCAGCGTCCGCGGGGGAAGAAAAGAAGCACGGGAGACGCCATTTGAGCCGCGGAGAAGAAGGGAGAGCGCGGGAGACGCAATTTTTGAAGCCGCAGCGGAGAAGAAGGGCGAGCACGGGAAGAAAGGGAAGCGCGGGAGACGCCATTTTAGCCAGTCTAACCACACCCAGGGATGCCGAAGAGTGGCAGTGTCACAGCGTTCGACAATGAAGTCGAAGATTGGGCGACATATGTGGAACGTATTGAGGTGTACTGCAAGGCGAATGAAGTGCCAGGAAAGCACTGGTTTTGTTGAATTTCATGGGTGCAAAAACGTATGGCTTACTGCGAAGCCTAATAACCCCAGAGAAGCCAGTGGATAAGGATTTCGAAAACAAAGTGAAAATCCTACAGGACCACTTAAACCCCACACCGCTGCTGATAGCAGAAAGATTTAAGTTTCACAAAAGGAACCAGCATAAAGACGAAAGTAATGCTGAGTACTTAACGGAACTGCGCAAGCTATCGAAACACTGCCAGTTTGGAATGGGACTAGCAGATACGTTAAGGGACAAGTTTGTGTGTGGGCTTCAAAGTGAAGGAACCCAGAAACGGCTTCTATCAGAAAAGGATCTTACGCTGGACAAGGCTTTCAGCATGGCAGTATCACACGAAGCAGCCGCACGGGGCGCTGCAGAGATACAACGGAGACCACAAGAATATGGCACCAATGAAATGTCATATGGAGCAGGGAAGTGTTATCGCTGCGGCAGAACAACACACGACCAGAAGGTCCAAAATGCACCACCACATGCCCCTCTACACCCATGGGAGTGGCCCTCCTCTCCATGGCAATGGGTGCATATTGATTTTGCTGGTCCATTCATGGACTCAATGTTCTTAATAGCAGTGGATGCGCACTCGAAATGGCCTGAGGTGATCAAAATGTCCTCCACCACTACAGAGAAAACGATTGCAGTCCTACGGACCATATTTGCCAGGAACGGCTTGCCAGAGCAGATTTGCTCTGATAACGGACCACAGTTTGTGTCCGAAGAGTTTCGGTAATTTATGAGAAGGAATGGGGTAAGGAATTACACATCCGCCCCGTATCATCCAGCCACAAATGGATTGCCTGAGAGGTTCGTACAAACCTTTAAAAAGGCAGTAAGGGCCATGTGCGATGACGACATTCCACTGCAGCATAACGTGAACAGTTTCCTGTTAGCCTACAGAAATGCGACACATGCAGTTACCAACCAGACCCCGGCCATGATGTTCTTTAACCGAAGGTTGAGATCTCGTCTGGATTTGCTCAGACCAAATGTGCGAAGAAATGTTGAGAATAAGCAATTCCAGCACATCAATGAGAAGCCGACAAGGAGCTTCAATGTAGGACAACCAGTCTTGGCCCGCGACTACCGAACAGAGAAATGGCAACCCGGAACGATATGCACACGGCAGGGGCCACTAATGTACACAGTGGATGTCGGGGAGAACATTGTGAGACGCCAAGTCGACCAGATCCTCGCGTCACAGGAACGAGTAAACCCCATGTCTAGCGTACCTGGTGATGAACCCGACATACCGGTAGCATCTACCCCAGAAACAGTAGCATCGGAAACTGATGAACTAACCGATGACAGGGGGCCAGAATCGCCTCCGCACCAAGAACAAGACACTCAGGAAAGGCGCTATCCAGAAAGGATCAGGAAGCCGCCCCAAAGACTGAATCTATAAATGGACTATTTCAGTTAATGTGCATGTTAAAAGTGTTAACTGTTATTTGAATGTTATGGTACTGTTAATCTAAAAGGGGAGGAATTGTAGTGTATGTACCTTTAAGAGAGAACGGCCTAGAAATTCACTGGCCTTAGCGCCGCTTTTGAGGCGCGAGAGGGCCTAGCGCCGAAGTTATGGCCAGTTTAGAAATTGACAGGGGCCCTAAATCGGCGTTAGGCCGGTAGCGCTGCGCGGGCACCGATGACGTCATCGGTGTGCGCAGCGTCCCGGTTGCCATGGTAACCCGCCCGAACTCGGAAATTGAGTTGCGGCCGCCTCGCCCGTGGCAGCCGCAAGCAACGTTCTGGCAGAGGTGCCTTACAGAACTTTGCGCCGGCGCATTAAAGGCCCCGCGGCGGCCGGCCGCTTTCCCGCCGGCCGCCTGGCCGCAGCTCCCTCCCCGGACTTCCCCCCCCCCCCCCCGCCCCCGGAACAGAGGCAAGCCCGGCACTTGTCCGAGGTGCCGGGCTCATTTTTAAAAAGATTATCGCGGGCCGCGGCCGGGTGCAGGCAGCTCCTCCTTAACGGAAGGAGGAGGCCTGCACTTCCCGAGCCTGCCGCACGGCAGCGGGCGCCGCAGCGCCGGAATAGCACTGCAATGCGGCGCATGGCGCCAGTTTTGAGGCGCTGAGACCCCTCAGTAGCGCCGGCAGCCGTTTGGGCGCGGCGCTACTGAATTTTTGGCGCGCGCAGGGGGACTTAACGCCGGCACTAACTTCCGGCGCTAAAGCCCTCGCTGCGCCAAAACCGAATTTCTAGGCCAACTACTTTTACAGCTCCTGTATACTGTAGTACCGGCAGTGACCACACCTGTATATAAGCCCTGAGCAGGCATCTGTACTGTTAGTTATTAGACTACCCTCATCCAGAAAACACCTGTTGATTGTTGATCTGCAGTCTCCGTCTATTTATTGAAGAACACCATACCTTAAGATTCACAGATTTAATACCTATCACAGGGGCATTAACACACACCTAACACAGGGGCATTAACACACACCTATCACAGGGACATTAACATAAACCTATCACAGGGGCATTAACACACACCTAACACAGGGGCATTAACACACACCTATCACAGGGACATTAACATAAACCTATCACAGGGACATTAACACACACCTATCAGAGGGGCATTAAACCACACCTATCACAGGGACATTAACATACACCCATCACAGGGACATCAACACACATCTCTCACAGAGACATTAACACAAAACTATCACAGGGTCATTAACACACACCAATCACAGGGACACTAACACACACCTATCACAGGGACATTAACACACACCTAACACAGAGGCATAAATACACACCTATCACAGGGACATTAACACACTCCTATCACAGGGATATTAAACCACACCTATCTCAGGGGAATTAACCCACACCTATCACAGGAACATTAACCCACACCTCTCACAGGGGCATTAACAAACACCTATCACAGGGGCATTAACACACAACGTTCAGAGGGACATTAATCCACACCTATCAAAGGGGCATTAAAACACATCAAACACAGCGGAATTAAAGCACACCTAACACAGGGACATTAACACACATCTATCACAGGGATATTAACCCAGACCTATCACAGGGGCATTAACAAACACCTATCACAGGGACATTAGCACACACATATCACAGGGACATTAACACACACCAATCAGAAGGACACTAACACACACCCATCACAGAGACATTAACCCACACCTATCACAGGGGCATAAACACACACCTATCACAGGGACATTAACACACACCTATCACAGGAATATTAATCCACAACTATCACAGGGGCATTAACCCTCACCTATCACAGGGGCAGTAACACAAACCTATCACTGGGGTATTAACACACACCTATCTCAGGGGCATTAACACACACCTATCGCAGGGCCATTAACACACAACTTTCATAGGGACATTAACCCACACCTATCACAGGGGCATTAACACACATGTATCACAGGCGAATTAACGCACACCTATCATAGGGACATTAATCCACTCCTATCACAGGGGCATTAACCCATCCCTATCACAGGGGCATTAACCCACACCTATCACAGCGGCATTAACACACACCTATCACAGGGACATTAACACACACCTATCACCGGGACATTAACCCACAACTGTCACAGGGGCATTAACCCACACCTATCACAGGAGCATTAACACACACCTATCACAGGGACATTAACCCACACCTATCACATGGACATTTACCCAGACCTATCGCAGGGGCATTAACACACACCTATCACATGGACATTAACCCACACCTATCACAGGGACATTAACACACACCTATCACAGGGGCATTAACAGACACCTAACACAGGGGCATAAACACACACCTATCACAGGGGGATTAAAACACACCTAACACACGGGCATTAACACACACCTATCACTGGGACATTAACATAAACTTATCACAGGACATTAACACACACCTATCACAGGGACATTATCACTCACCTATCAGGGAGAAATTAACACACACCTATCACAGGGGCATTAACACACATCTATCACAGGGATATTAACCCACATTAACCCACACCTATCACAGCGGCATTAACACACACCTATCACAGGGACATTAACACACACCTATCACCGGGACATTAACACACACCTATCACAGGGACATTAACCCACACCTATCACATGGACATTTACCCAGACCTATCGCAGGGGCATTAACACACACCTATCACATGGACATTAACCCACACCTATCACAGGGACATTAACACACACCTATCACAGGGGCATTAACAGACACATATAACAGGGACATTAACACAGACGTATCACAGGGACATTAACACACACCTATCAGAGGGGCATTAAACCACACCTATCACAGGGACATTAGCCTACACCTATCACAGGGGCAGTAACACAAACCTATCACTGGGGTATTAACACACACCTATCTCAGGGGCATTAACACACACCTATCGCAGGGCCATTAACACACAACTTTC
Organism: Somniosus microcephalus; assembly: GCF_052327205.1. Lineage (NCBI taxonomy): Eukaryota > Metazoa > Chordata > Chondrichthyes > Squaliformes > Somniosidae > Somniosus > Somniosus microcephalus. Next base: position 12,794,748 of record NC_141015.1, read on the forward strand.
ATAGGGACATTAACCCACACCTATCACAGGGGCATTAACACACATGTATCACAGGCGAATTAACGCACACCTATCATAGGGACATTAATCCACTCCTATCACAGGGGCATTAACCCATCCCTATCACAGGGGCATTAACCCACACCTATCACAGCGGCATTAACACACACCTATCACAGGGACATTAACACACACCTATCACCGGGACATTAACCCACAACTGTCACAGGGGCATTAACCCACACCTATCACAGGAGCATTAACACACACCTATCACAGGGACATTAACCCACACCTATCACATGGATATTTACCCAGACCTATCGCAGGGGCATTAACACACACCTATCACATGGACATTAACCCACACCTATCACAGGGACATTAACACACACCTATCACAGGGGCATTAACAGACACCTAACACAGGGGCATAAACACACACCTATCACAGGGGGATTAAAACACACCTAACACACGGGCATTAACACACACCTATCACTGGGACATTAACATAAACTTATCACAGGACATTAACACACACCTATCACAGGGACATTATCACTCACCTATCAGGGAGAAATTAACACACACCTATCACAGGGGCATTAACACACATCTATCACAGGGATATTAACCCACATTAACCCACACCTATCACAGCGGCATTAACACACACCTATCACAGGGACATTAACACACACCTATCACCGGGACATTAACACACACCTATCACAGGGACATTAACCCACACCTATCACATGGACATTTACCCAGACCTATCGCAGGGGCATTAACACACACCTATCACATGGACATTAACCCACACCTATCACAGGGACATTAACACACACCTATCACAGGGGCATTAACAGACACATATAACAGGGACATTAACACAGACGTATCACAGGGACATTAACACACACCTATCAGAGGGGCATTAAACCACACCTATCACAGGGACATTAGCCTACACCCATCACAGGGACATTAACACATACCTCTCACAGGGACATTAACACACACCTCTCACAGGGACATTAACACACAACTATTACAGAGACATTAACACACACCAATCACAGGGGCATTAATACACACCTATCACAGGGATATTAACCCACACCTGTCACAGGGGCATAAACACACACCTATCGCAGAGACATTAACAGAAAACTATCACAGGGTCATTAACACACACCAATCACAGGGACATTAACCCACACCTAACACAGATGCATAAATACACACCTATCACAGGGACATTAACACATTCCTATCACAGGGATATTAAACGACGTTTATCTCAGGGGAATTAACCCACACCTATCACAGGAACATTAACACACACCAATCAGAGGGACACTAACACACACCTATCACAGAGACATTAACCCACTCCTATCACAGGGGCATAAACACACACCTATCACAGGGACATTAACACAAATCTATCACAGGGGCATTAACCCACACCTATCACAGGAGCATTAACACACACCTATCACAGGGACATTAACCCACACCTATCACATGGATATTTACCCAGACCTATCGCAGGGGCATTAACACACACCTATCACATGGACATTAACCCACACCTATCACAGGGACATTAACACACACCTATCACAGGGGCATTAACAGACACCTAACACAGGGGCATAAACACACACCTATCACAGGGGGATTAAAACACACCTAACACACGGGCATTAACACACACCTATCACTGGGACATTAACATAAACTTATCACAGGACATTAACACACACCTATCACAGGGACATTATCACTCACCTATCAGGGAGAAATTAACACACACCTATCACAGGGGCATTAACACACATCTATCACAGGGATATTAACCCACATTAACCCACACCTATCACAGCGGCATTAACACACACCTATCACAGGGACATTAACACACACCTATCACCGGGACATTAACACACACCTATCACAGGGACATTAACCCACACCTATCACATGGACATTTACCCAGACCTATCGCAGGGGCATTAACACACACCTATCACATGGACATTAACCCACACCTATCACAGGGACATTAACACACACCTATCACAGGGGCATTAACAGACACATATAACAGGGACATTAACACAGACGTATCACAGGGACATTAACACACACCTATCAGAGGGGCATTAAACCACACCTATCACAGGGACATTAGCCTACACCCATCACAGGGACATTAACACATACCTCTCACAGGGACATTAACACACACCTCTCACAGGGACATTAACACACAACTATTACAGAGACATTAACACACACCAATCACAGGGGCATTAATACACACCTATCACAGGGATATTAACCCACACCTGTCACAGGGGCATAAACACACACCTATCGCAGAGACATTAACAGAAAACTATCACAGGGTCATTAACACACACCAATCACAGGGACATTAACCCACACCTAACACAGATGCATAAATACACACCTATCACAGGGACATTAACACATTCCTATCACAGGGATATTAAACGACGTTTATCTCAGGGGAATTAACCCACACCTATCACAGGAACATTAACACACACCAATCAGAGGGACACTAACACACACCTATCACAGAGACATTAACCCACTCCTATCACAGGGGCATAAACACACACCTATCACAGGGACATTAACACAAATCTATCACAGGGGCATTAACATACACCTATCTCAGGGGCATTAATACACACCTATCGCAGGGCCATTAACACACAACTTTCATAGGGACATTAACGCACACCTATCACGGGGCATTAACACACATGTATCACAGGCAAATTAACGCACACCTATCATAGGGGCATTAATCCACTCCTATCACAGGGGCATTAAGCCATCCCTATCAGAGGGGCATTAACCCAAACCTATCACAGGGGCATTAACACACACCTATCACAGGGACATTAACACAAACCTATCACAGGGACATTAACCCACAACTGTCACAGGGACATTAACCCACAACTGTCACAGGGGCATTAACCCACACATATCACAGGGGCATTTACACACACCTATCACAGGGACATTAACCCACACCTATCACATGGACATTAACCCAGACCTATCGCAGGGGCATTAACACACACCTATCACAGGGGCATTAACACACACCTCTCACAGGGACATTAACACACAACTGTCACAGGGACATTAACACTCACCTATCAGAGAGAAATTAACACACACCTATCACAGGCACACTAACACACACCTATCACAGGGACATCACAACACACCTATCACAGGGGCATAAACACACACCTATCACAGGAACATTAACCCACACCTATCACAGGGGCATTAAACCACACCTATCACAGGGGCATTAACACACACCTATCACAGGGGCATTAACACACAACTTTCATAGGTGACATTAATCCACAACTATCAAAGGGGCATTAACGCACACCTATCACTGGGGAATTAACACACACCTAACACAGGGACATTAACACAAAGCCTTCACAGGGGCATTAGCATACACCTATCACAGGGACATTAACCCACAAGTATCACAGGGACATTAACACACACCTATCACAGGAACATTAACCCACAAGTATCACAAGGACATTAGCACACACCTATCACAGGGACATTAACACACACCTATCACAGGGACATTAACACACACCTATCACAGGGACATTAACACACACCAATCACAGGGACACTAACACACCTATCACAGGGACATAAACACACACCTGTCACAGGAATATTAACACACACCTATCACAGGGGCATTAAACCACACCTATCACAGGGGCATTAACACAAAACTATCACAGGGGCATTAACACACACCTATCTCAGGGGCATTAACACACACCTATCGCATGGGCATTAATACACAATTTTCATAGAGATATTAACCCACACCTATCACAGGGGCATTAACTTACATGTATCACAGGCGAATTAACGCACACCTATCATAGGGACACCCACTCCTATCACAGGGGCATTAACCCACACCTATCACAGGGGCATTAACCCACACCTATCACAGGGGCATTAACCCACACCTATCACAGGGGAAATAACAAACACCTATCACAGGGGAAATAACAAACACCTATCACAGGGGCATTTACACTCACCTATCACAGGGACATTAACCCACAACTATCACATGGACATTAACACACACCTATCACAGATACATTAACACACACCGATCACAGGGGCATTAACACACACCGACATTAACCCACACCTATCACAAAGACATTAACACACACCTATCCCAGGGACATTAACCCACACCTATCACAGGGACTTAAATCACACCTCTCACAGAGACATTAACACACACCTATCACAGGGACATTAACCCACACCTATCACAGGGACATTAAAACACACCTATCACAGGGACATTAACACACACCAATCACAGAGACACACACCTATCACAGGGACATTAACACAAAACTATCACGGGGACATTAACACACACCTATCACAGGGATATTAACACACACCTATCACAGATACATTAAGACACACCTATCACAGGGGCATTAACACACACTTATCACAGGGATATTAAAACACACCTATCACAGGGACACTAACACTCAACTATCAGAGGGACATTAACCCACACCTATCACAGGGGAATTAACCCACACCTATCATAGGAACATTAACCCACAAGTATCACAGGGGCATTAACCCACACCTATCACAGGGCAATTAACACAAACCTTTCACAGGGGCATTCACACACTATCTCAGGGGCATTAACTCACACATGTCACAGGGGCATTAACACACAACTTTCATAGGGACATTAAACCACACATATCACAGGGGCATTCACCCACACCGATCACAGGGGCATTAAAACACAAATATCACAGGGGCATTAACGCAGACCTATCACAGGGGCATTAACCCACACCTATCACAGAGGCATTAACCCACACCTATCACAGGGGCATTAACACACAAATATCACAGGGGCATTAACGCAGAACTATCACCGGGACATTAACACAAAACTATCACAGGGGCATTAACCCACACCTATCACAGGGGCATTAACCCACACCTATCACAGGGGCATTAAACCACACCTATTACCGGGGCACTAACCCACACCTATCACAGGGACATTAAACCACAACTATCACTGGGGCATTAACACACACCTATCACAGGGGCATTAACACAAACCTATCTCAGGGGCATTAACGCACACCTATCACAGGGGCATTAACGCACACCTATCACAGGGGCATTAACACACACCTATCACAGGGACATTAACGCACACCTATCACAGGGGCATTAACACAAACCTATCTCAGGGGCATTAACGCACACCTATCACAGGGGCATTAACCCACACCTATCACAGGGGCATTAACACACACTTATCACAGGGACATTTACACACACCTATCACAGGGGCATTAACACACACCTATCACAGGGACATTAACACACAACTTTCATAGGGACATTAAACCACACTTATCACAGGGGCATTATCTCACACCTATCACAGGGGCATTAACACACACTTATCACAGGGGCATTAACCCACACATATCACAGGGGCATTAACCCACACCGATCACAGGGGCATTAAAACACAAATATCACAGGGGCATTAACCCAGACCTATCACGGGGACATTAACACACAACTATCACAGGTGCATTAAAACACACCTATCACAGGGATATTAACACACACCTATCACAGATACATTAACATACACCTATCACAGGGATATTAACACACACCTATCACAGATACATTAACACACACCGATCACAGGGGCATTAACACACACCGACATTAACCCACACCTATCACAAAGACATTAACACACAACTATCCCAGGGACATTAACCCACACCTATCACAGGGACTTAAATCACACCTCTCACAGAGACATTAACACACACCTATCACAGGGACATTAAAACACACCTATCACAGGGACATTAACACACACCAATCACAGGGACACTAACACACACCTATCACAGGGACATTAACACAAAACTATCATGGGGACATTAACACACAACTATCACAGGTGCATTAACACACACCTATCACAGGGAAATTAACAAACACCTATCACAGATACATTAACACACACCTATCACAGGGATATTAACACACACCTATCACAGATACATTAAGACACACCTATCACAGGGGCATTAACTCACACTTATCACAGGGATATTAAAACACACCTATCACAGGGACACTAACACTCAACTATCAGAGGGACATTAACCCACACCTATCACAGGGGCATTAACCCACACCTATCATAGGAACATTAAACCACAAGTATCACAGGGGCATTAACCCACACCTATCACAGGGCCATTAACACAAACCTTTCACAGGGGCATTCACACACAATCTCAGGGGCATTAACACACACATATCACAGGGGCATTAACACACAACTTTCATAGGGACATTAAACCACACTTATCACAGGGGCATTGTCTCACACCTATCACAGGGGCATTAACACACACCTATCACAGGGACATTAACCCACACCTAACACAGAGGCATAAATACACACCTATCACAGGGGCATTAACCCACACCTATCACAGGGCCATTAACACAAACCTTTCACAGGGGCATTCACACACTATCTCAGGGGCATTAACACACACATATCACAGGGGCATTAACACACAACTTTCATAGGGACATTAAACCACACTTATCACAGGGGCATTGTCTCACACCAATCACAGGGACACTAACACACACCTATCACAGGGACATTAACCCACACCTAACACAGAGGCATAAATACACACCTATCACAGGGACATTAACACACTCCTATCACAGGGATATTAAACGACATTTATCTCAGGGGAATTAACCCACACCTATCACAGGAATCTTAACCCGCACCTATCACAGGGGCACTAACACAAATCTATCACTGGGGCATTAACACACACCTATCTCAGGGGCATTAATACACACCTATCGCAGGGCCATTAACACACATGTGTCACAGGCAAATTAACACACACCTATCAGAGGGACATTAACCCACAACTGTCACAGGGACATTAACCCACACCTATCACAGGGGCATTAAACCACACCTATCACAGGGGCATTAACACACACCTATCAGAGAGAAATTAACACACACCTATCACAGGCACACTAACACACACCTATCACAGGGACATCAAAACACACCTATAACAGGGGCATAAACACACACCTATCACAGGAACATTAACCCACACCTATCACAGGGGCATTAAACCACACCTATCACAGGGGCATTAACACACACCTATCACAGGGGCATTAACACACAACTTTCATCGGTGACATTAATCCACAACTATCAAAGGGGCATTAACACACACCTATCACTGGGGAATTAACACACACCTAACACAGGGACATTAACACAAAGCCTTCACAGGGGCATTAGCCTACACCTATCACAGGGACATTAACACACAAGTATAACAGGGACATTAACACACACCTATCACAGGGACATTAACACACACCAATCACAGGGACACTAACACACACCTATCACAGGGACATAAACACACACCTGTCACAAGAATATTAACACACACCTATCACAGGGGCATTAAACCACACCTATCACAGGGGCATTAACACAAACCTATCACAGGGGCATTAACACACACCTATCTCAGGGGCATTAACACACACCTATCGCATGGGCATTAACACACAACTTTCATAGAGATATTAACCCACACCTATCACAGGGGCATTAACTTACATGTATCAGAGGCGAATTAACGCACACCTATCATAGGGACTCCCACTCCGATCACAGGGGCATTAACCCACACCTATCACAGGGGCATTAACCCACACCTATCACAGGGGAAATAACAAACACCTATCACAGGTGGCATTAACCCACACCTATCACAGGGGCATTAACACAAGCCTATCTCAGGGGCATTAACGCACACCTATCACAGGGGCATTAACACACACCTATCACAGGGACATTAACACACACCTATCACAGGGGCATTAACCCACACCTATCACAGGGGCATTTACACTCACCTATCACAGGGACATTAACCCACAACTATCACATGGACATTAACACACACCTATCACAGATACATTAACACACACCGATCACAGGGGCATTAACACACACCGACATTAACCCACACCTATCACAAAGACATTAACACACACCTATCCCAGGGACATTAACCCACACCTATCACAGGGACTTAAATCACACCTCTCACAGAGACATTAACACACACCTATCACAGGGACATTAAAACACACCTATCACGCGGACATTAACACACACCAATCACAGGGACACTAACACACACCTATCACAGGGACATTAACACAAAGCTATCACGGGGACATTAACACACAACTATCACAGGTGCATTAACACACACTTATCACAGGGATATTAAAACACACCTATCACAGGGGAATTAACCCACACCTATCATAGGAACATTAACCCACAAGTATCACAGGGGCATTAACCCACACCTATCACAGGGCCATTAACACAAACCTTTCACAGGGGCATTCACACACTATCTCAGGGGCATTAACACACACATATCACAGGGGCATTAACACACAACTTTCATAGGGACATTAAACCACACTTATCACAGGGGCATTATCTCACACCTATCACAGGGGCATAAACACACACCTATCACAGGGGCATTAACCCACACATATCACAGGGGCATTAACCCACACCGATCACAGGGGCATTAAAACACAAATATCACAGGGGCATTAACGCAGAACTATCACCGGGACATTAACACAAAACTATCACAGGGGCATTAACCCACACCTATCACAGGGGCTTTAACCCACACCTATCACAGGGGCATTAAACCACACCTATTACCGGGGCACTAACCCACACCTATCACAGGGACATTAAACCACAACTATCACCGGGGCACTAACCCACACCTATCACATGGACATTAATGCACATCTATCACAGGGGCATTAAACCACACCTATCACAGGGGCATTAACACACACCTATCACAGGGACATTAACGCACACCTATCACAGGGGCATTAACACACACCGATCACAGGGACATTAACACACACCTATCACAGGGGCATTAAAACACACCTATCACAGGGATATTAACACACACCTATCACAGATACATTAACACACACCTATCACAGGGATATTAACACACACCTATCACAGATACATTAACACACACCAATCACAGGGGCATTAACAAACACCGACATTAACCCACACCTATCACAAAGACATTAACACACACCTATCCCAGGGACATTAACCCACACCTATCACAGGGACTTAAATCACACCTCTCACAGAGACATTAACACACACCTATCACAGGGGCATTAACCCACACCTATCACAGGGACATTAAAACACACCTATCACAGGGACACTAACACACACCTATCACAGGGACATTAACACAAAATTATCACGGGGACATTAACACACACCTATCACAGATACATTAAGACACACCTATCACAGGGGCATTAACACACACTTATCACAGGGATATTAAAACACACCTATCACAGGGACACTAACACTCAACTATCAGAGGGACATTAACCCACACCTATCACAGGGGAATTAACCCACACCTATCATAGGAACATTAACCCACAAGTATCACAGGGACATTAACCCACACCTTTCACAGGGCCATTAACACAAACCTTTCACAGGGGCATTCACACACTATCTCAGGAGCATTATCTCAGACCTATCACAGGGGCATTAACACACACCGACATTAACCCACACCTATCACAAAGACATTAACACACAACTATCCCAGAGACATTAACCCACACCTATCACAGGGACTTAAATCACACCTCTCACAGAGACATTAACATACACCTATCACAGGGACATTAAGCCACACCTATCACAGGGACATTAAAACACACCTATCACAGGGACATTAACACACACCAATCACAGGGACACTAACACACACTTATCACAGGGATATTAAAACACACCTATCACAGGGACACTAACACTCAACTATCAGAGGGACATTAACCCACACCTATCACAGGGGAATTAACCCACACCTATCATAGGAACATTAACCCACAAGTATCACAAGGGCATTAACCTACACCTATCACAGGGCCATTAACACAAACCTTTCACAGGGGCATTCACACACTATCTCAGGGGCATTAACACACACATATCACAGGGGCATTAACACACAACTTTCATAGGGACATTAAACCACACTTATCACAGGGGCATTATCTCATACCTATCACAGGGGCATTAACACACACCAATCACAGGGACACTAACACACACCTATCACAGGGACATTAACGCACACCTAACACAGAGGCATAAATACACACCTATCACAGGGACATTAACACACTCCTATCACAGGGATATTAAACGACATTTATCTCAGGGGAATTAGCCCACACCTATCACAGGAACATTAACACACACCAATCAGAGGGACACTAACACACACCTATCACAGAGACATTAACCCACACCTATCACAGGGTCATTAACACACACCTATCACAGGAATCTTAATCCACACCTATCACAGGGGCATTAACCCACACCTGTCACAGGGGCACTAACACAAATCTATCACTGGGGCATTAACACACACCTATCTCAGGGGCATTAATACACACCTATCGCAGGGCCATTAACACACAACTTTCATAGGGACATTAACGCACACCTATCACGGGGCATTAACACACATTTATCAAAGGCAAATTAACACACACCTATCATAGGGGCATTAATCCACTCCTATCACAGGGGCATTAAGCCATCCCTATCAGAGGGGCATTAACCCAAACCTATCACAGGGGCATTAACACACAACTATCACAGGGACATTAACACAAACCTATCACAGGGGCATTAATCCACAACTGTCACAGGGACATTAACCCACAACCGTCACAGGGGCATTAACCCACACCTATCACAGGGGCATTTACACACACCTATCACAGGAACATTAACCCACACCTATCACAGGGGCATTAACCCACACCTATCACAGGGGCATTAAACCACACCTATCACAGGGGCATTAACACACACCTATCACAGGGACATTAACACTCACCTATCAGAGAGAAATTAACACACACCTATCACAGGCACACTAACACACACCTATCACAGGGACATCAAAACACACCTATCACAGGAACATTAACCCACACCTATCACAGGGGCATTAAACCACACCTATCACAGGGGCATTAACACACACCTATCACTGGGGAATTAACACACACCTAACACAGGGACATTAACACAAAGCCTTCACAGGGGCATTAGCATACACCTATCACAGGGACATTAACCCACAAGTATCACAGGGACATTAACACACACCTATCACAGGAACATTAACCCACAAGTATCACAAGGACATTAGCGCACACCTATCACAGGGACATTAACACACACCTATCACAGGGACATTAACACACACCAATCACAGGGACACTAACACACACCTATCACAGGGACATAAACACACACCTATCTCAGGGGCATTAACACACACCTATCGCATGGGCATTAACACACAACTTTCATAGAGATGTTAACCCACACCTATCACAGCGGCATTAACTTACATGTATCACAGGCGAATTAACGCACACCTATCATAGGGACACCCACTCCTATCACAGGGGCATTAACCCACACCTATCACAGGGGCATTAACCCACAACTATCACAGGGGCATTAACACAAACCTATCTCAGGGGCATTAACGCACACCTATCACAGGGGCACTAACCCACACCTATCACAGGGGCATTAACACACACCTATCACAGGGACATTAACACACACCTATCACAGGGGCATTAACACACACCTATCACAGGGACATTAACACACACCTATCACAGGGACATTAACCCACAAGTATCACATGGACATTAACACACACCTATCACAGATACATTAACAGACACCGATCACAGGGGCATTAACACACACCGACATTAACCCACACCTATCACAAAGACATTAACACACACCTATCCCAGGGGCATTAACCCACACCTATCACAGGGACTTAAATCACACCTCTCACAGAGACATTAACACACACCTATCACAGGGACATTAACCCACACCTATCACAGGGACGTTAAAACACACCTATCACAGGGACAGTAACACACACCAATCACAGGGACACTAACACACACCTATCACAGGGACATTAACACAAAACTATCACGGGTCATTAACACACAACTATCACAGGTGCATTAACACACACCTATCACAGGGATATTAACACACACCTATCACAGATACATTAAGACACACCTATCACAGGGGCATTAACACACACTTATCACAGGGATATGAAAACACACCTATCACAGGGACACTAACACTCAACTATCAGAGGGACATTAACCCACACCTATCACAGGGGAATTAACCCACACCTATCATAGGAACATTAACCCACAAGTATCACAGGGGCATTAACCCACACCTATCACAGGGCAATTAACACAAACCTTTCACAGGGGCATTCACACACTATCTCAGGGGCATTAACACACACCTATCACAGGGGCATTAACACACACCTATCACAGGGACATTAACACACACCTATCACAGGGGCATTAACACACACCTATCACAGGGATATTAACACACACCTATCACAGGGGCATTAACCCACACCTATCACAGGGGCATTTACACTCACCTATCACAGGGACATTAACCCACAACTATCACATGGACATTAACACACACCTATCACAGATACATTAACACACACCGATCACAGGGGCATTAACGCACACCGACATTAACCCACACCTATCACAAAGACATTAACACACACCTATCCCAGGGACATTAACCCACACCTATCACAGGGACTTAAATCACACCTCTCACAGAGACATTAACACACACCTATCACAGGGACATTAAAACACACTTATCACAGGGACATTAACACACACCAATCACAGGGACACTAACACACACCTATCACAGGGACATTAACACAAAACTATCACGGGGACATTAACACACACCTATTACAGGGATATTAATGCACACCTATCACAGATACATTAACACACACCTATCACAGGGATATTAACACACACCTATCACAGATACATTAAGGCACACCTATCACAGGGGCATTAACACACACTTATCACAGGGATATTAAAACACACCTATCACAGGGACACTAACACTCAACTATCAGAGGGACATTAACCCACACCTATCACAGGGGAATTAACCCACACCTATCATAGGAACATTAACCCACAAGTATCACAGGGGCATTAACCCACACCTATCACAGGGCAATTAACACAAACCTTTCACAGGGGCATTCACACACTATCTCAGGGGCATTAACACACACCTATCACAGGGGCATTAACACACACCTATCACAGGGACATTAACACACACCTATCACAGGGGCATTAACACACACCTATCACAGGGACATTAACACACACCTATCACAGGGGCATTAACCCACACCTATCACAGGGGCATTTACACTCACCTATCACAGGGACATTAACCCACAACTATCACATGGACATTAACACACACCTATCACAGATACATTAACACACACCGATCACAGGGGCATTAACACACACCGACATTAACCCACACCTATCACAAAGACATTAACACACACCTATCCCAGGGACATTAACCCACACCTATCACAGGGACTTAAATCACACCTCTCACAGAGACATTAACACACACCTATCACAGGGACATTAAAACACACCTATCACAGGGACATTAACACACACCAATCACAGGGACACTAACACACACCTATCACAGGGACATTAACACAAAACTATCACGGGGACATTAACACACACCTATTACAGGGATATTAACGCACACCTATCACAGATACATTAACACACACCTATCACAGGGATATTAACACACACCTATCACAGATACATTAAGGCACACCTATCACAGGGGCATTAACACACACTTATCACAGGGATATTAAAACACACCTATCACAGGGACACTAACACTCAACTATCAGAGGGACATTAACCCACACCTATCACAGGGGAATTAACCCACACCTATCATAGGAACATTAACCCACAAGTATCACAGGGGCATTAACCCACACCTATCACAGGGCCATTAACACAAACCTTTCACAGGGGCATTCACACACTATCTCAGGGGCATTAACACACACATATCACAGGGGCATTAACACACAACTTTCATAGGGACATTAAACCACACTTATCACAGGGGCATTATCTCACACCTATCACAGGGGCATTAACACACACCTATCACAGGGGCATTAACCCACACATATCACAGGGGCATTAACCCACAACGATCACAGGGGCATTAAAACACAAATATCACAGGGGCATTAACGCAGACCTATCACAGGGGCATTAACACAAACCTATCACAGGGGCATTAACCCACACCTTTCACAGGGGCATTCGCACACTATCTCAGGGGCATTAACACACACCTATCACAGGGACATTAACACACACCTATCACAGGGGCATTAACACACACCTATCACAGGGACATTAACACACACCTACCACAGGGGCATTAACCCACACCTATCACAGGGGCATTTACACTCACCTATCACAGGGACATTAACCCACAACTATCACATGGACATTAACACACACCTATCCCAGGGACATTAACCCACACCTATCACAGGGACTTAAATCACACCTCTCACAGAGACATTAACACACACCTATCACAGGGACATTAAAACACACCTATCACAGGGACATTAACACACAGCAATCACAGGGACACTAACACACACCTATCACAGGGACATTAACACAAAACTATCACGGGGACATTAACACACAACTATCACAGGTGCATTAACACAAATCTATCACAGGGATATTAACGCACACCTATCACAGGGGCATTAACACACACTTATCACAGGGATATTAAAACACACCTATCACAGGGACACTAACACTCAACTATCACAGGGGCATTAACACACACCTATCACAGGGACATTAACACACACCTATCACAGGGGCATTAACCCACACCTATCACAGGGGCATTTACACTCACCTATCACAGGGACATTAACCCACAACTATCACATGGACATCAACACACACCTATCACAGATACATTAACACACACCGATCACAGGGGCATTAACACACACCGACATTAACCCACACCTATCACAAAGACATTAACACACACCTATCCCAGGGACATTAACCCACACCTATCACAGGGACTTAAATCACACCTCTCACAGAGACATTAACACACACCTATCACAGGGACATTAAAACACACCTATCACAGGGACATTAACACACACCAATCACAGGGACACTAACACACACCTATCACAGGGACATTAACACAAAACTATCACGGGGACATTAACACACACCTATTACAGGGATATTAACGCACACCTATCACAGATACATTAACACACACCTATCACAGGGATATTAACACACACCTATCACAGGGGCATTAACACACACCTATCACAGGGACATTAACACACACCTATCACAGGGGCATTAACCCACACCTATCACAGGGGCATTTACACACACCTATCACAGGGACATTAACCCACGAGTATCACATGGACATTAACACACACCTATCACAGATACATTAACACACACCGATCACAGGGGCATTAACACACACCGACATTAACCCACACCTATCACAAAGACATTAACACACACCTATCCCAGGGACATTAACCCACACCTATCACAGGGACTTAAATCACACCTCTCACAGAGACATTAACACACACCTATCACAGGGACATTAACCCACACCTATCACAGGGACATTAAAACACACCTATCACAGGGACAGTAACACACACCAATCACAGGGACATTAACACAAAACTATCACGGGTCATTAACACACAACTATCACAGGTGCATTAACACACACCTATCACAGGGATATTAACGCACACCTATCACAGATACATTAACACACACCTATCACAGGGGTATTAACACACACCTATCACAGATACATTAAGACACACCTATCACAGGGGCATTAACACACACTTATCACAGGGATATTAAAACACACCTATCACAGGGACACTAACACTCAACTATCAGAGGGACATTAACCCACACCTATCACAGGGGAATTAACCCACACCGATCATAGGAACATTAACCCACAAGTATCACAGGGGCATTAACCCACACATATCACAGGGCCATTAACACAAACCTTTCACAGGGGCATTCACACACTATCTCAGGGGCATTAACACACACATATCACAGGGGCATTAACACAAAACTTTCACAGGGACATTAAACCACACTTATCACAGGGGCATTATCTCACACCTATCACAGGGGCATTAACACACACCTATCACAGGGGCATTAACCCACACCTATCACAGAGGCATTAACCCACACCTATCACAGGGGCATTAACACACAAATATCACAGGGGCATTAACGCAGAACTATCACCGGGACATTAACACAAAACTATCACAGGGGCATTAACCCACACCTATCACAGGGGCATTAACCCACACCTATCACAGGGGCATTAAACCACACCTATTACCGGGGCACTAACCCACACCTATCACAGGGACATTAAACCACAACTATCACCGGGGCACTAACCCACACCTATCACATGGACATTAATGCACATCTATCACAGGGGCATTAAGCCACACCTATCACAGGGGCATTAACACACACCTATCACAGGGACATTAACACACACCTATCACAGGGGCATTACCACACACCTATCACAGGGACATTAACACACACCTATCACAGGGGCATTAACCCACACCTATCACAGGGGCATTTACACACACCTATCACAGGGACATTAACCCACAACTATCACATGGACATTAACCCAGACCTATCACGGGGACATTAACACACAACTATCACAGGTGCATTAAAACACACCTATCACAGGGATATTAACACACACCTATCACAGATACATTAACACACACCTATCACAGGGATATTAACACACACCTATCACAGATACATTAACACACACCGATCACAGGGGCATTAACACACACCGACATTAACCCACACCTATCACAAAGACATTAACACACACCTATCCCAGGGACATTAACCCACACCTATCACAGGGACTTAAATCACACCTCTCACGGAGACATTAACACACACCTATCACAGGGACATTAACCCACACCTATCACAGGGACATTAAAGCACACCTATCACAGGGACATTAACACATACCAATCACAGGGACACTAACACACACCTATCACAGGGACATTAACACAAAACTATCACGGGAACATTAACACACAACTATCACAGGTGCATTAACACACACCTATCACAGGGATATTAACACACACCTATCACAGGGACACTAACACTCAACTATCAGAGGGACATTAACCCACACCTATCACAGGGGAATTAACCCACACCTATCATAGGAACATTAACCCACAAATATCACAGCGGCATTAACCCACACCTATCACAGGGCCATTAACACAAACCTTTCACAGGGGCATTCACACACTATCTCAGGGGCATTAACACACACATATCACAGGGGCATTAACACACAACTTTCATAGGGACATTAAACCACACTTATCACAGGGGCATTATCTCACACCTATCACAGGGGCATTAACACACAGCTATCACAGGGGCATTAACCCACACATATCGCAGCGCCATTAACCCATACCGATCACAGGGGCATTAAAACACAAATATCACAGGGGCATTAACGCAGACCTATCACAGGGGCATTAACACAAACCTATCACAGGGGCATTAACCCACACCTATCACAGAGGCATTAACCCACACCCATCACAGGGGCATTAACACACAAATATCACAAGGGCATTAACGCAGAACTATCACCGGGACATTAACACAAAACTATCACAGGGGCATTAACCCACACCTATCACAGGGGCATTAATCCACACCTATCACAGGGGCATTCAACCACACCTTTACCAGGGCACTAACCCACACCTATCACAGGGACATTAAACCACAACTATCACCGGGGCACTAACCCACACCTATCACATGGACATTAAAGCACATCTATCACAGGGGCATTAACCCACACCTATCACAGGGGCATTAACACTCAGCTATCACAGGGACATTAACGCACACCTATCACATGACATTAACTCACAACTATCACAGGGACATTAACATACACCAATCACAGGAGCATTAACAGACACCTATCACAGGGACCTTAACCCTCACCTTTCACAGGGGCATTAACACACACCTATCACAGGGACATTAACACATACCTATCACAGGGACAGTAACACATACCTATCACAGCGACATTAAAACACACCTATCATAGATACATTAACACACACCTATCACAGGGGCAATAACATACACCTATCACAGGGGCATTAACAGACACCTATCACAGGGACATTAAGGAACACCTATCACAGGGACATTGAACCACACCTATCACCGGGGCACTAACCCACATCTATCACATGGACATTAATGCACATCTATCACAGGGGCATTAACCCACACCTATCACAGTGACATTAACGCACACCTATCACAGGGATATTAATGCACATCTATCACAGGGGCATTAACATACACTTATCACAGGGGCATTAACAGACACCTATCACAGGGACCTTAACCCTCACCTTTCACAGGGGCATTAACACACACCTATCACAGGGACATTAACACATACCTATCACAAGGACATTAACAAATACCTATCACAGCGATATTAACACACACCTATCATAGATACATTAAAACACACATATCACAGGGGCATTAACATACACCTATCACAGGGACATTTACACACACCTATCACAGGGGCACTTAACTGCTAACACACAACTATCACAGGGACATTAACCCACACCTATCAGAGGGGCATTAAACCACACCTATCACAGGGAAATTAACATACACCTATCACAAGGACATTAACACACACCTATCACAGGGACAATAACACACATCCTATCACAGGGATATTAACCCACACCTGCCACAGGGGCATTAACACACACCTACCACAGAGACATTAACACACAACTATCACAGGGACATTAACACACACCATTAACACAAATCTATCACAGGGGCATTAACACACACCTATCACAAGGGCATTAACACACAACTTTCATAGGGACATTAAACCACACCTATCTCAGGGGAATTAACCCACACCTATCACAGGGACATTTACCCACACCTATCACAGGGGCATTTACCCACACCTGTCACAGGGGCATTAAAACACACCTATCACATAGACATTAACACATACTTATCACAGTGACATTAACCCACACCTATCACAGGGACATTAAAACACACCTATCACAGGGACATTAACCCACACCTATCACAGGAACTTAAATCACACCTATCACAGAGACATTAACACACACCTATCACAGAGACATTAACACACACCTATCACAGGGACATTAACACACACCTATCACAGGGACATTAACACACACCTATCACAGGGACATTAACACACACCTATCACAGGGACATTAACATACACCTATCACAGGGACATTAACACACACCTATCACAGGGACATTAACACACACCTATCACAGGGACATTAACCCATACCTGTCACAGGGACTTAACCCACACCTATCACAGGGTCATTAGCACACACCTTTCACAGGGACATTAACACATACCTAGCACAGGGACATTAACCCACACCTATCACAGGGGCATTAGCCCACACCTATCGCATGGACATTAACCCACACCTATCGCAGGGGCATTAACACAGACCTATCACAGGGATCAAATCAAATCAAATCAAATCAACTTTTATTGTCATTGTTAGTGCACAAGTGCAGTACAACGAAATGTAGGCTTGCTGCTCCCGAGAGTGTACAATTTCGATTGGGACACTGAAACATTTCAACATACATTTGTACATATATATTAGCATAAATATGACCATAATAATGTGCATCGGCAGATGTGCAGGCTTTAGTGTTTATTTGTGGAGTTCAGTAGGATGACAGCCCTGGTATCACACACACGTATCACAGATACATTAACACACACCTATCACAGGGATATTAACACACACCTATCACAGATACATTAGCACACACATATCACAGCGATATTAACCCACACCTATCACAGGGATACTAACACTCACCTATCAGGGACATTAACCCACCCCTATCACAGGGGAATTAACCCACACCTATCACAGGAACATTAACCCACAAGTATTACAGGGGCATTAACCCACACCTATCACAGGGCCATTAACACAAATCTATCACAGGGGCATTAACACACACCTATCACAAGGGCATTAACACACAACTTTCATAGGGACATTAAACCACACCTATCACAGGGGCATTAACTCACACCTATCACAGGGGCATTAACACACACATATCACAGGGGCATTAACCCACACATATCACAGGGGCATTAACCCACACCGATCACAGGGGCATTAAAACACAAATATCACAGGGGCATTAACCCAGACCTATCACAGGGGCATTAACTCAATCCTATCACAGGGGCATTAACCCACACCTATCACAGGGACATTAACCCACACCTATCACAGGGGCATTTACCCACACCTGTCACAGGGGCATTAAAACACAGGGGCAATAACACACAAATATCACAGGGGCATTAACGCAGACCAATCACAGGGGCATTAACACAAACCTATCACAGGGGCATTAACGCAGACCAATCACAGGGGCATTAACACAAACCTATCACAGGGGCAATAACACACACCTATCACAGGGGCATTAACACACACCTATCACAGGGGCATTACCACCCACCTATCACAGGGGACTTAACGCACACCTATCATAGGGAAATTTACCCACACCTATCACAGGGGCATTAACCCACACCTATCAGAGGATCATTAACCCACACCTATCACAGGGGCATTAAGCCACACCTATCACAGGGACATTAAACCACCCCTATCACCGGGGCACTTACTCACCACTATCACAGGTACATTAAACCACACCTATCAGCGGGGCACTAACACACACCTATCACAGGGATATTAATGCACATCTATCACAGGGTCATTAACATACACTTATCACAGGGGCATTAACAGACACCTATCACAGGGACCTTAACCCTTACCTTTCACAGGGGCATTAACACACACCTATCACAGGGACATTAACACATACCTATCAAAAGGACATTAACAAATACCTATCACAGCGACATTAACACACACCTATCATAGATACATTAAAACACACCTATCACAGGGGCATTAACATACACCTATCACAGGGACATTTACACACACCTATCACAGGGGCACTTAACTACTAACACACAACTATCACAGGAACATTAACCCACACCTATCACAGCGACACCAACACACACTTATCACAGGGACATTAACCCACACCTATCAGAGGGGCATTAAACCACACCTATCACAGGGACATTAACATACACCTATCACAGGGGCATTAACACACACCTATCACAGGGATATTAACCCACACCTGTCACAGGGGCATTAACACACACCTACCACAGAGACATTAACACACAACTATCACAGGGACATTAACACACACCAATCACAGGGACATTAACACACACCTATCACAGGGACATTAACACACACCTATCACAGGGACATTAACACACACCTATCACAGGGACATTAACATACACCTATCACAGGGACATTAACACACACCTATCACAGGGACATTAACACACACCTATCACAGGGACATTAACCCATACCTGTCACAGGGACTTAACCCACACCTATCACAGGGTCATTAGCACACACCTTTCACAGGGACATTAACACATACCTAGCACAGGGACATTAACCCACACCTATCACAGGGGCATTAGCCCACACCTATCGCATGGACATTAACCCACACCTATCGCAGGGGCATTAACACAGACCTATCACAGGGATCAAATCAAATCAAATCAAATCAACTTTTATTGTCATTGTTAGTGCACAAGTGCAGTACAACGAAATGTAGGCTTGCTGCTCCCGAGAGTGTACAATTTCGATTGGGACACTGAAACATTTCAACATACATTTGTACATATATATTAGCATAAATATGACCATAATAATGTGCATCGGCAGATGTGCAGGCTTTAGTGTTTATTTGTGGAGTTCAGTAGGATGACAGCCCTGGTATCACACACACGTATCACAGATACATTAACACACACCTATCACAGGGATATTAACACACACCTATCACAGATACATTAGCACACACATATCACAGCGATATTAACCCACACCTATCACAGGGATACTAACACTCACCTATCAGGGACATTAACCCACCCCTATCACAGGGGAATTAACCCACACCTATCACAGGAACATTAACCCACAAGTATTACAGGGGCATTAACCCACACCTATCACAGGGCCATTAACACAAATCTATCACAGGGGCATTAACACACACCTATCACAAGGGCATTAACACACAACTTTCATAGGGACATTAAACCACACCTATCACAGGGGCATTAACTCACACCTATCACAGGGGCATTAACACACACCTATCACAGGGGCATTAACCCACACATATCACAGGGGCATTAACCCACACCGATCACAGGGGCATTAAAACACAAATATCACAGGGGCATTAACCCAGACCTATCACAGGGGCATTAACTCAATCCTATCACAGGGGCATTAACCCACACCTATCACAGGGACATTAACCCACACCTATCACAGGGGCATTTACCCACACCTGTCACAGGGGCATTAAAACACAGGGGCAATAACACACAAATATCACAGGGGCATTAACGCAGACCAATCACAGGGGCATTAACACAAACCTATCACAGGGGCATTAACGCAGACCAATCACAGGGGCATTAACACAAACCTATCACAGGGGCAATAACACACACCTATCACAGGGGCATTAACACACACCTATCACAGGGGCATTACCACCCACCTATCACAGGGGACTTAACGCACACCTATCATAGGGAAATTTACCCACACCTATCACAGGGGCATTAACCCACACCTATCAGAGGATCATTAACCCACACCTATCACAGGGGCATTAAGCCACACCTATCACAGGGACATTAAACCACCCCTATCACCGGGGCACTTACTCACCACTATCACAGGTACATTAAACCACACCTATCAGCGGGGCACTAACACACACCTATCACAGGGATATTAATGCACATCTATCACAGGGTCATTAACATACACTTATCACAGGGGCATTAACAGACACCTATCACAGGGACCTTAACCCTTACCTTTCACAGGGGCATTAACACACACCTATCACAGGGACATTAACACATACCTATCACAAGGACATTAACAAATACCTATCACAGCGACATTAACACACACCTATCATAGATACATTAAAACACACCTATCACAGGGGCATTAACATACACCTATCACAGGGACATTTACACACACCTATCACAGGGGCACTTAACTACTAACACACAACTATCACAGGAACATTAACCCACACCTATCACAGCGACACCAACACACACTTATCACAGGGACATTAACCCACACCTATCAGAGGGGCATTAAACCACACCTATCACAGGGACATTAACATACACCTATCACAGGGGCATTAACACACACCTATCACAGGGATATTAACCCACACCTGTCACAGGGGCATTAACACACACCTACCACAGAGACATTAACACACAACTATCACAGGGACATTAACACACACCAATCACAGGGACACTAACACACACCTATCACAGGGACATTAACATACACCTATCACAGGGACATTAACACACACCTATCACAGGGACATTAACACACACCTATCACAGGGACATTAACCCATACCTTTCACAGGGACTTAACCCACACCTATCACAGGGTCATTAGCACACACCTTTCACAGGGACATTAACACATACCTAGCACAGGGACATTAACCCACACCTATCACAGGGGCATTAACCCACACCTATCACATGGACATTAACCCACACCTATCGCAGGTCATTAACACAGACCTATCACAGGGATATTAACACACTCGTATCACAGATACATTAACACACACCTACCACAGGGATATTAACACACACCTATCACAGATACATTAACACACACATATCACAGCGATATTAACCCACACCTATCACAGGGATACTAACACTCACCTATCAGAGGGACATTTACCCACCCCTATCACAGGGGAATTAACCCACACCTATCACAGGAACATTAACCCACAAGTATTACAGGGGCATTAACCCACACCTATCACAGGGCCATTAACACAAATCTATCACAGGGGCATTAACACACACCTATCACAGGGGCATTAACACACAACTTTCATAGGGACATTAAACCACACCTATCACAGGGGCATTAACTCACACCTATCACAGGGGCATTAACACACACCTATCACAGGGGCATTAACCCACACATATCACAGGGGCATTAACCCACACCGATCACAGGGGCATTAAAACACAAATATCACAGGGGCATTAACGCAGACCTATCACAGGGGCATTAACTCAATCCTATCACAGGGGCATTAACCCACACCTATCACAGAGGCATTAACCCACACCTATCACAGGGACAATAACACACAAATATCACAGGGGCATTAACGCAGAACAATCACAGGGGCATTAACACAAACCTATCACAGGGGCATTAAACCACACCTATCACAGGGGCATTAACACAAACCTATCACAGGGGCAATAACACACACCTATCACAGGGGCATTAAAACACACCTATCACAGGGGCATTAACACCCACCTATCACAGGGGACATAACGCACACCTATCATAGGGAAATTTACCCACACCTATCACAGGGGCATTGACCCACACCTATCAGAGGATCATTAACCCACATCTATCACAGGGGCATTAAGCCACACCTATCACAGGGACATTAAACCACCCCTATCACCGGGGTACTTACTCACCCCTATCACAGGTACTTTAAACCACACCTATCACCGGGGCACTAACACACACCTATCACAGGGATATTAATGCACATCTATCACAGGGGCATGAACATACACTTATCACAGGGGCATTAACAGACACCTATCACAGGGACCTTAACCCTCACCTTTCACAGGGGCATTAACACACACCTATCACAGGGACATTAACACATACCTATCACAAGGACATTAACAAATACCTATCACAGCGATATTAACACACACCTATCATAGATACATTAAAACACACCTATCACAGGGGCATTAACATACACCTATCACAGGGACATTTACACACACCTATCACAGGGGCACTTAACTACTAACACACAACTATCACAGGGACATTAACCCACACCTATCACAGCGACACCAACACACACTTATCACAGGGACATTAACCCACACCTATCAGAGGGGCATTAAACCACACCTATCACAGGGACATTAACATACACCTATCACAGGGACATTAACACACATCTATCACAGAGACATTAACACACACCTATCACAGGGGCATTAACACACACCTATCACAGGGATATTAACCCACACCTGTCACAGGGGCATTAACACACACCTACCACAGAGACATTAACACACAACTATCACAGGGACATTAACACACACCAATCACAGGGACACTAACACACACCTATCACAGGGACATTAACCCACACCTATCACAGAGGCATAAATACACACCTATCACAGGGACATTAACACACTCCTATCACATGGATATTAAACCGCACCTATCTCAGGGGAATTAACCCACACCTATCACAGGAACATTAACCCACACCTATCACAGGGGCATTTACCCACACCTGTCACAGGGGCATTAACACACACCTATCACATAAACATTAACACATACTTATTACAGTGACATTAACCCACACCTATCACAGAGACATTAACCCACACCTATCACAGGGACATTAAAACACACCTATCACAGGGACATTAACCCACACCTATCACAGGAACTTAAATCACACCTATCACAGAGACATTAACACACACCTATCACAGGGACATTAACATACACCTATCACAGGGACATTAACACACACCTATCACAGGGACATTAACCCACACCTATCACAGTGACTTAACCCACACCTATCACAGGGTCATTAGCACACACCTTTCACAGGGACATTAACACATACCTATCACAGGGGCATTAACCCACACCTATCACAGAGACATTAACACACACCTATCACAGGGGCATTAACCCACACCTATCACAGCGGCAGTAACACACACTTATCACAGGGACATTAACCCACACCTATCACAGTCGCACTAACCCACATCTATCACAGGGGCATTAACCCACATCTATCACAGGGGCATTAACCTACACCATCACCGGGACACTAACCCACACCTATAACACGGACATTAACCCACACCTATCAAAGTGTCATTAACCCACATCTATCACAGGGACATTAACCCACACATATCACAGGGACATTAACCCACACCTATCACAGGGACATTAACCCACACCTATCACAGTGGCATTAACACACAACTATCACAACTATCGTAATAAGGTGGATGAAGTATCTGCGCAAATAGAGGTAAACGAATATGACATGATTGAGTTTACGGAAACATGGCTCCAGGGTGGCCAAGGCTGGGAACTCAACATCCAGGGGTATTCAATATTCAGGAAAGATAGGCAGAAAGGAAAAGGAGGTTGGGTAGCATTGCTGATTAAAGAGGGGATTAACACAATTGAATGGAAGGATATTAGCTCTGATGATGTGGAATCTGTATGGGTAGAACTGAGAAATACCAAGGGACAGAAAACGTTAGTGGGAGTGGTATATAGACCTCCAAACAGTAATGCGGAGGTCAGGGATGGAATTAAACGGGAAATTAGAGATGCATGCAATAAGGGCACAGCATTTATCATGGGTGACTTTAATCTACATATAGATAGGGCTAACCAAATTAGTAACAATACTGTGGAGGAGGAATCCCTGGAGTGTATACAGGATGGTTTCCTGGATCAGTATGTCGAGGAACCAACTAGAGGTCAGGCCATCTTTGATTAGGTATTATGTAATAAGGAAGGAGTAATTAGCAATCTTGTTGTGCAAGGCCCCTTGGGTCGGAGCGATCATAATATGATCGAATTCTTCATTAAGATGGAGAGTGAAATAGTTGACTGAGAGACTAGGGTCCTGAATTTAAATAAAGGAGACTACGATGGTATGAGGTGCGAGTTGGGTAGGATTGATTGGGGAATGTCACTCAAAGGGTTGACGGTGGATGGGCAATGGCAAACATTCAAAGATCGCATGGATGAACTACAGAATTTGTTCATCCCAGTTTGGCATAAAAATAAAACAAAAAAGGTGACTCAACCGTGGCTAACAAGGGAAATTAGGGATAGCATAAAATCCAAGGAAAGGACATATAAATTGGCCAGAAAAAGCAGTAAACCTGAGGATTGGGAGCAGTTTAGGATCCAACAAAGGAGGACAAAGGGATTAATTAAGAGGGGGGAAATAGAGTATGAGAGTAAGCTTGCAGGTAACATAAAAACTGACTGTAAAAGTTTTTATAGATAAGTGAAGAGAAAAAGATTGGTGAAATCAAGCATAGGTCCCTTGCAGTCAGAATCAGGGGAATTTCTAATGGGGAACAATGAAATGGCAGACAAATTAAATACATACTTTGGTTCTGTCTTCAAACAGGAGGGCACAAATAACCTCCCAAAGATGTCGGGGAACATAGGGTCTAATGAAAGGGAGGAACTGATCAAAATCAGTATTTGTAGGGAAATGGTGTTAGGGAAATTGATGGAATTGAGGGCCGATAAATCCCCAGGGCCTGATAATCTACATCCTAGGATACTTAAGGAAGTGGCCCAAGAAATAATAGATGCATTGCTGGTCATCTTCCAAAATTCGATAGACTCTGGAACAGTACCCATGGATTGGTGGGTAGCTAATTTTACCCCACTGTTCAAAAAGGGTGGTAGAGAGAAAATGGGGAATTACAGACCGGTAAGCCTGACATCGGTAGTGGGGAAAATGTTAGAGTCCATTATAAAGGATGTAATAGCAGAGCACTTGGAAAAAAGTGACCGGATCGGACAAAGTCAACATGGCTTTACAAAAGGTGAATCGTGCGGGAATCGCGGGCTGAGCAGCTGTATAAAGGCTCCAGAGCCCAGGTAAGGCCTCAGTGCAAGAATCGGCGGGAATCGTGGGCTGAGCGGCTGTATAAAGGCTCCCGAGGCCCAGGTAAGGCCTCAATGCAAGAATCGGCGGGAATCGCGGGCTGAGCGGCTGTATAAAGGCTCCCGAGACCCAGGTAAGGCCTCAGTGCGAGAATCGGCGGGAATCGCTGGCTGAGTGGCTGTATAAAGGCTCCCGAGACCCAGGTAAGGCGTACCAATCTCCAATCTTGGAACTCAGAGGGAAGGAGAGAGGTAAAAAGTAATCCAAGTGCGACATCACCAGAAAGCAGGTAAGTGATTGGTTGGTGAGTATTTCTCTCTTTTTAAGCTTAAACTCTGTGGTTTATAGGTTCTAAGGTGCGATATTCATCATCTACAATCGGGGCAGAGTGTATTTAAGAATCTATATATATAAACGAATCGTTCTGTCTGTCTGTCTATCTGTCTGTCTGTCCTCGGGTGTGCGTCTGTCCGGCTATGCGCTCGAAAGTTATAGAGCGTACCTACGCGCGCGTTACCTCCGAAGAAAGCTTACGCTTCCGGGACGGTCGTAAGCGTATTTACTTTTCGGTCGGGCGAAAATTGTTCGCACCTTATGCAAAAAACCTTCAAAATTAAACTCATTATCTGCTACTTAGCATTGATTGACTGACGTCAAGGTTCCACCAATCCTGTGCCGTCACGATTGACCAATCCTACAGTACAGTCCCCTGATGGTTGGCCAATCGGTGTGTGTGTGTGGGTGGGACTAATCGTTTTCATCTCAGGGATGTGGCATCCATTGCCTCAAGCTAAAAACACCATTTACTTCCAGCTCAAAATCTGCTGATGCAGCTTCGAAAACGTTAGTATCTCTTATGTTATTTTTAAAAGATTTACCAAAAACGTTTTATAAGTACTTTCACTTTCATCTTTGAAGGTATTAAAAGGTACAAATGTTGCCCAACAGCAGATTCACACAGGGAGAGGGAGACAGGGCCCAAAAGCCTGGGATTCGATTTAAAATGTTGCCCAGCACCAGATTCACAGAGGGACAGACAGACAGGGCCTGAAAGCCTGGGACTCGATTTGAACCGCCCAGCCCAAAACAGCCCAGGCAAAGCCGGGCTCCCCCAGCTAGTAATATTAATAAATTTAATTAAGTACATAGAATGGGCGATCAGGTGATGTGTTGCTGCTGCAATATGTGGGAGCTGGTCAAGGTGATCACATTTGCAGTAAGTGTTGGCTGCTCGAGGAATTCCGGCTCCGTGTTGAAGAGCTGGAGTCCGAGCTTCAAACACTGAGACACATCAGGGAGGGAGAGAGTTACCTGGACTCTGTGTATTAGGAGGTAGTCACACCAATTAGATTAATTAATTCAGATGTAGTCCGTGGCCAGAGTCAGGATGGTGTGACTAGAAGTGAGGCAGGTACGGGGATCCAGGAGGTAGTGTTGGAGGAGCCGCAGCCCTTGCTCTTGTCCAACAGGTTTGTGGCTCTTACTCCCTGTGAGGATGGGAACGGGGACTGCGGGGAGGATGAGCAACCCGGCCACAGCACCGTGGAGCGGGGGGCCATTCAAGTGGGGGGAGATAAAAGAAATGTTGTAGTGGTAGGGGATAGATAGAGTTCTTTGCAGCCGAGAGCGAGAGTCCCGAAGGCTGTGTTGCCTGCCCGGTGCCAGGGTTAAGGACATCTCCTCTGGGCTGGAGAGAAACTTGGAGTGGGAGGGGGAGGATCCAGTTGTCGTGGTCCACGTTGGTACCAACGACATAGATAGGACAAGGAAGGAGGTTCTGCTGAGGGAGTTTGAGCAGCTAGGGGCCAAATTAAAAAGCAGAACCACAAGGGTAATAATCTCTGGATTACTACCTGAGCCACATGCAAATTTGGCTAGGGTAAATAAAATTAGAGAGTTAAATGCGTGGCTCAAAGACTGGTGTGGGAGAAATGGGTTTTGCTTCCTGGGACACTGGCATCAGTACTGGGACAGGAGAGAGCTGTTCCGTTGGGACGGACTTCACTTGGCCAGTGCTGGGACTAGAGTCCTGGCGAATCGAATAACTAGGGCTGTAGAGAGGGCTTTAAACTAATTAGTGGGGGGGAGGTTTTAAGAGAGCGAAAAATAAAAATGACAGCGGAGAAGGCAATAGAGCAAGGTAGCAGTGGGGAAATTAAAAACCAGAGCGTGTCAGGAAGGGACAGAATGTATAATGATAAAGGTAAAGTAGTAAAAGGGGTAAAAGCAGGAATAAATTGTCAGAAAACATATTTGAAAGATCTTTATCTGAATGCACGCAGCATTCGTAACAAAATTGACGAGTTGACGGTACAAATAACTACATATGGGTATGATCTGGTGGCCATTACGGAAACATGGCTGCAAGATAATCATGACTGGGAACTAAATATACAAGGGTATTTGACAATTAGGAAGGACAGACAGGAAGGAAAGGGAGGTGGGGTTGCTATGTTAATCAAGGATGGAATCACTGCAATAGTCAGAAATGATATTGGGTCAAAGGATCAGGATAGTGAAATAGTTTGGGTGGAGATAAGGAATAATAAGGGGAAAAAGTCACTCGTGGGCGTAGTCTATAGGCCTCCTAACAGTTGCAACTCTGTTGGTCGGAGTATAAATCAGGAAATAGTTGGGGCTTGTAATAAGGGAACAGCTATAATCATGGGGGATTTTAACTTTCATATTGACTGGACTAATCAAATTGGGCATGGCAGCCTTGAGGAAGAGTTCATAGAGTGTATTAGGGATGGGTTCCTTGAGCAGTATGTAACTGAACCAACCAGGGGGCAGGCAATCTTAGATCTGGTCCTGTGTAATGAGACAGGATTAATAAAAAATGTCCTAGTAAAGGATCCCCTTGGAATGAGTGACCATAATATGGTTGAATTCCAATTTCAGTTTGAGGATGAGAGAGTTGGATCTCAAACCAGCGTACTGAGCTTAAATAAAGGAGACTATGAAGGTATGAAAGTAGAATTGACTAAAGTGGACTGGGAAAACAGATTAAAGTGTAAGACGGTACAAGAGCAGTGGTCTACATTCAAGGAGATATTTCACATCTTTCAAGATAAATATATTACACTGAGGAAAAAGGGGAATAAAAGAAAAGACAGCCATCCGTGGCTTAGTAAAGCAATAAAGGATAGTATCCGACTGAAAACAAGGGCATATAAAGTAGCCAAATCTAGTGGGAGGATAGAAGATTGGGAAGCATTTAAATGCCAGCAAACAATAACTAAAAGATTAATTAAGAAGGGGGAGATAGATTATGAAAGTAAACTAGCAAAAAATATAAAAACAGATAGCAAGAGTTTCTTCAGCTATATAAAAAGAAAAAGGGTGGCTAAAGTGAACGTTGGTCCCTTAGAAGATGGGACCAGGAAACTAGTGGTGGGGAACATGGAGATGGCAAAGACGCTGAACAAATATTTTGTATCAGTCTTTACAGTAGAGGACACTAAAAATATCCCAACACTGGACAAACAGGGGGCAATGGGGGGGGCGAGGAGCTAAACACGATTAAAATCACTAAGGAGATGGTACTCAGTAAAATAATGGGACTTAAGGCGAATAAATCCCCCGGACCTGATGGCCTACATCCTAGGGTCTTGAGAGAAGTGGCGGTAGGGATTGTGGATGCATTGGTGATTATTTTCCAGAACTCCCTGGACTCAGGAAAGGTCCCAGCAGATTGGAAAACTGCTAATGTAACACCCTTATTTAAGAAGGGAAGTAGACAAAAAGCTGGAAACTATAGACCAGTTAGCCTAACATCTGTGGTTGGCAAAATGTTGGAGTCCATTATTAAGGAAACAGTAACAGGGCATTTGGATAAACATAATTTAATAGGACAGAGTCAGTATGGTTTTATGAAGGGGAAGTCATGTTTGACAAATTTGCTCGAATTCTTTGAGGATGTAACATACAGGGTGGATAAAGGGGAACCAGTGGATATAGTGTATTTGGACTTCCAAAAGGCATTTGAAAAGGTTCCACACTAAAGATTACTGATCAAGATAAGAAATCACGGGATTGGGGGTAATATACTGGCATGGGTGGAAGATTGGCTATCTAACAGAAAACAAAGAGTTGGGATAAATGGTTCATTCTCTGGCTGGCAATCAGTAACCAGTGGTGTTCTGCAGGGGTCAGTGCTGGGAACCCAACTCTTTACAATCTATTTTAATGATTTGGAGGAAGGGACCGAGTGCAACATATCCAAGTTTGCCGACGATACAAAGATGGGAGGGAAAGCAGTGAGTGAGGAGGACATAAAAAACCTGCAAAAGGACATAGACAGGCTAAGTGAGTGGGCAGAGATTTGGCAGATGCAATATAATGTTGGAAAGTGTGAGGTTATGCACTTTGGCAGAAAAAATCAAAGAGCAAGTTATTATCTAAATGGAGAGAAACTGCAAAGTGCTACAGTACAAAGGGATCTGGGGGTCCTGGTGCATGAAACACAAAAAGTTAGTATGCAGGTGCAGCAGGTGATCAGGAAGGCCAATGGAATCTTGGCTTTTATTGCGAGGGGGATGGAGAATAAAAACAGGGAAGTCTTGCTGCAGTTATACAGGGCATTGGTGAGGCCACACCTGGAATACTGCGTGCAGTTTTGGTTTCCATATTTAAGAAAAGATATACTTGCTCTCGAGGCGATTCAGAGAAGGTTCACTCGGTTG
This sequence comes from Somniosus microcephalus, assembly GCF_052327205.1. Taxonomy (NCBI): domain Eukaryota; kingdom Metazoa; phylum Chordata; class Chondrichthyes; order Squaliformes; family Somniosidae; genus Somniosus; species Somniosus microcephalus. Next base: position 12,828,044 of record NC_141015.1, read on the forward strand.
ATTCCAGAGATGAGGGGGTTGACATATGAGGAAAGGTTGAGTAGGTTGGGACTCTACTCATTGGAGTTCAGAAGAATGAGAGGCGATCTTATCGAAACATATAAGATTGTGAGGGGGCTTGATCGGGTGGATGCGGTGAGGATGTTTCCACTGATGGGTGAGACTAGAACTAGGGGGCATAATCTAAGAATAAGGGGCTGCGCTTTCAAAACTGAGATGAGGAGAAACTTCTTCACTCAGAGGGTAGTAAATCTATGGAATTTGCTACCCCAGAGAGCTGCGGAAGCTGCAACATTAAATAAATTTAAAATGGAGATAGACAGTTTCCTAGCAGATAAGGGAATTAGGGGTTATGGGGAGAGGGCAGGGAAGTGGACGTGAGTCTAGATTCGGATCAGCCATGATCCTATTGAATGTCGGAGCAGGCCCGAGGGGTCGTATGGCCTACTCCTGCTCCTACTTCTTATGTTCTTATGTTCTTATGTCACTGTCTGCCATAGATTTACTACCCTCTGAGTGAAGAAGTTCCTCCTCATCTCAGTTTTGAAAGGGCAGCCCCTTATTCTAAGATTATGCTCCCTAGTTCTAGTCTCACCCATCAGTGGAAACATCCTCACCGCATCCACCCGATCAAGCCCCCGCACAATCTTATATGTTTCGATAAGATCGCCTCTCATTCTTCTGAACTCCAATGAGTAGAGGCTCAACCTGCTCAACCTTTCCTCATACATCAACCCCCTCATCTCCGGAATCAACCGAGTGAACCTTCTCTGAACCGCCTCGAGAGCAAGTATATCTTTTCTTAAATATGGAAACCAAAACTGCACGCAGTATTCCAGGTGTGGCCTCACCAATACCCTGTATAACTGCAGCAAGACTTCCCTGTTTTTATACTCCATCCCCCTTGCAATAAAAGCCAAGATTCCATTGGCCTTCCTGATCACCTGCTGCACCTGCATACTAACTTTTTGTGTTTCATGCACCAGGACCCCCAGATCACTTTGTGCTGTAGCACTTTGCAGTTTCTCTCCATTTAGATAATAACTTGCTCTTTGATTTTTTCTGCCAAAGTGCATAACCTCACACTTTCCAATATTATATTCCATCTGGTGGGGTACCGCAGGGATCGGTCCTTGGACCCCAGCTATTCACAATATATATTAATGATCTGGACGAGGGAACTAGATGTAATATCTCCAAGTTTGCAGATGACACAAAGCTGGGTGGGCGTGTGTGCTGTGAGGAGGATGCTGAGAAACTCCAGTATGATTTGGACAGGCTGGGTGATTGGGCAGAACCATGGCAGATGCAATATAACGTGGATAAATGTGAGGTTATCCACTTTGGTGTCAAAAACAGGAAGGCAGATTATTATTTAAATGGCAATAGATTGGGAGAAGGGGAAGTGCAACGAGACCTGGGCGTCCTTGTGCACCAGTTGCTGAAAGCAAGCATGCAGGTGCAGCAGGTGGTTAAGAAGGCAAATGGTATGTTGGCCTTCGTAGCGAGAGGGTTTGAGTACAGGAACAAGGATGTCTTGCTGCAGTTGTACAGGGCCTTGGTGAGGCCACATCTTGAGTTTTGTGTGCAGTTTTGGTCGCCTTACCTGAGGATGGATGTTCTTGCCATGGAAGGAGTGCAGCGAAGATTCACCAGAATGATACCTGGGATGGCAGGAATGACGTATCAGGAGAGATTGGGTCGATTGGGCTTGTACTCACTGGAGTTTAGAAGAATGAGAGGGGATCTCATCAAAACTTATAAAATTCTAACAGGACTAGACAGACTAGATGCAGGAAGGATGTTCCCGATGGTAGGGGAGTCCAGAACCAGGGGTCACAGTCTATGGATAAGGGGCAAGCCATTTAGGACAGAGATGAGGAGGAATTTCTTCACCCAGAGAGTGGTGAACCTGTGGAATTCTCTGCCAAAGAAGGCAGTAGAGGCCAATTCATTAAATATATTCAAGAAGGAGTTGGATATATTTCTTAAGGCTAAAGGGATTCAAGGGATATGGAGAGAAGGCAGGAACAGGGTACTGAATTTGGATGATCAGCCATGATTGCATTGAATGGCGGAGCAGGCTCGAGGGGCCGAATGGCCTACTCCTGCTCCTATCTTCTATGTTTCTATCACAGGGGCATTAACACACACCTATCACAGGGGCATTAACACACACCTATCACAGGGGCATTAACACACACCTATCACAGGGGCACTAACCCACACCTATAACAAAGACATTAACACACACCTATCACAGGGGCATTAACACACACCTACCAAAGGGGCATTAATAAACACCTATCACAGGGACATCAACCCACACCTATCACAGGGACATTAACACACACCTATAACTGGGACATTAACACACACCTACCACAGGGACATTAACCCACGCCTATCACAGCGACATTAACACACACATATCACAGGGATATTAACACGCACCTATCAGAGGGGCATTAACACACACATATCACAGGGACATTAACACAAACCTATCACAGGGGCATTAACACACACCTATCACAGGGACATTAACACACCCCTATCACAGAGACATTAAAACACACCTATCACAGGGACATTAACACACATCTTTCACAGGGGCATTAACACACACCTATCACAGGGGCATTAACCCACACCTATCAGAGGGGGATTTAAGCCACACCTATCACAGGGACATTAACCCACACCATTCAGAGGGGCACTAACACACACAAATCACAGGGGAATTAACTCACACCTATCACCGGGGCTTTAACACACACCTATCACAGCGACATTAACCCACACCTATCACAGGGACATTAACACACACCTATCACAGCGACATTAACCAACACCTATCACAGGGGCATTAACACACACCTATCACATGGACATTAACACACACCTATCACAGGGACATTAACCCACACCCATCACAGGGATATTAACACACACCTATCACAGGGACATTAACACACAACTATCACAGGGGCATTAACCCACACCTATCACAGGGACATTAACACACACCTACCACAGGGACATTAACCCACACCTATCACAGGGACACTAACACACACCTATCCCAGGGATATTAACACACACCTATCACAGGGGCATTAATACACACCTATCACAGGGACATTAACACACACCTATCACAGGGGCATTAACACACACCTATCACAGGGACAGTAACACACACCTATCACAGAGACATTAAAACACATCTATCACAGGGACATTAACAAACATCAATCACAGGGGAATTAACTCACACCTATCACAGGGGCATTAACACACACCTATCACAGTGACATTAACCCACACCTATCACAGGGACATTAACCCACACCTATCACAGGGTCATTAACCCACACCTATCACAGGGACACTAACACACACCAATCACAGGGACATTAACACACACCTATCACAGGGACATTAACACACACCTGTCAGAGGGACATTAACCCACACCTATCACAGGGGCATTAACCCACACCTATCACAGGGGCATTAACACACACCTGTCACAGGGACATTAACACACCTCTATCACAGGGGCATTAACACACACCTATCACAGGGACATTAACACACACCTATCACAGGGACATTAACCCACACCTATCACAGGGACATTAACACACACCTATAACAGGGACATTAACACACACCTACCACAGGGACATTAACCCACACCTGTCACAGGGGCACTAACCCACACCTATAACAGGGACATTAGCCCACACTTATCACAGGGGCATTAACACACACCTATCACAGGGACATTAACACACCTCTATCACAAGGACATTAACACACACCTATCACATGGACATTAACACACACCTTTCACAGAGACATTAAAACACACCTATCACAGGGACATTAACACACATCTTTCACAGGGGCATTAACACACACCTATCACAGGGGCATTAACCCACACCTATCAGAGGGGCATTAACCCACACCTATCACAGGGGCATTAACACACACCTATCACAGGGTCATTAACCCACACCTATCACAAAGACATTAACACACACCTATCACAGGGACATTAACACACCCCTATCTTGGAGCCATAATCTAGCCTGACCATGCTAATGCAGCACCGAGGGAGTGCTGCCTTGTCGGATGTGCCGTCTTTCAGATGAGATTTTAAAACTGTTTGGCTGTTTAAGTGGACCTAAAAGATCCCATGGCACTTTGGAAGGAGAGCAAAGGGGTTCTCTTGGCGAACTGGACAACATTCCTTTCTCAACTAACACCACCAGAAACAGATTACATGGCCATTTGTCTCAAGAACTGTTTGTAGGATCTTTTCTGCTAATGAATGTTAAAAGTATGTCATTAGCTGTGAAGCACTTTGGGATCTCCTGAGGATGTGACAAAATTCTATATAAATGCATTTCCTTGATTAAGGTAAGCTAATACTCTCCAGTACAGTGTTTCAGATCTTGGGACAAAAAGCATAGGCTCTTCAAGCCTCTGTACCATCTCTTGCTGATCCTTTCCTCTCAAACCCTTTCCTGTTTTCTTAACGTCTGTGGTTCTAAGTCCGACTCTCAGATCCCAAAGCTTTCTCTGTTTTCCACCCCAAATAAATGAGACTCTCGGCTCTTTCTCTCACTTACCCAAGTCCAAGTTCCCACTGTGTTGTCTCTCTTGCTTGTATACTGCGCGCTCTCCCTCTTGTCACAAGTGCCAGTCCCTTTGCAGTATCTCTCTCTCTCTGTCTCCCTCTCAGTCCTCCTCAGTCCCTGAGGCCTCTTTCTCTCCCACTATGTCTGACTCCTGTAGTTAACAGGAAGTTTTTTGGCGAATCCCCATTTTGAGCCCTGAAGTGTGGGATTCCCGACAGCTCTGAACCTCGCCAGGGTCAGCGAGGCAGGCTGTCGGTCTGCGGGGGTCGGAGGGGCCAAGATGTCCGGTGTTCAGGTGAGTGATGGGCGCATGTGTGCAGAGGTAAGTGTGTGAGGTGTGTGTAAAGTGTTTTAATAAGTTTTACTTACCTTTACTTCTTCCTGCAGGCTTCCTCCCTTCAGGCCTTGGGAGTCCCTCAGCTCACCGGCACAGAAAGCAGAATGGCCGCTGAACTGTCAAAAGCTGCAACCTTCTGCTTTCTGCTCAGGAGATCTCTCTAACTGAGCCTGTGTCCCAGGACTCAACTTAGAGGACAGATTGTCAGTGTTTGACAGATTCACAGAGCTATCAAACAATGGCATTACATCTGTCAAAAACGCTTGACAGATGAAACATCACTCGCTGACATCACCTGTAACCAACTTTCCCTTAATTGGCCTGCTAAGCCCGTTGAGCGGGCTTAACAAGGTCAATCAAGAGAAAATAGCGTAGGTTGGCTACAAGACGTTAGAGGCAAGACTGAAACCCAACAAGTGGGAGTCCCACCTCCAAAAGCTCCCCATTGACAAAATCCAGCCCAACGTTTCAGGTCTGACGAAGGGTCCTCGACGTGAAACGTTAACTCTGTTTCTCTCTCTACAGATGCTGCCTGACCTGCTCAGTATTTCCAGCATTTTCTGTTTGTAATTCACTGTCACTTTGTTGGGCTTTATTGCTTTTACAGAATCAAAAACGTTCACAGCACAGAAGGAGCCCACTATGCCAGTGCTGGCTCTCTGAAAGAGCTATCCACTTAGTCATTCCCCTGCTCTTTTCAACTATGTACCCATTTCCTTTTATAAGCTGATTCTGGCGGGTAATTCCAATGTGCCAAACACCTCTGCATAAGAGAAAGTTTCACCAACCTCTCCCTTTGTTCTTAAAAATTATGCCCTCTAGTCACTGATTAACTGATTGGTGGAAATCAGTTTTCTCAATTTACTTTATCAAAACTCCTCTATCAGACCTTTGCTGTTCTTTTGAAAAAAGAGCCCCAGTTTCTCTAGTCACAGCTCATAACAAAAGCCTCTTATCCTGGTAGCTTCTTCCGAGGCCCCGTCTGCCCTCTCAGGTGGACCGAAAAGATCCCATGGCACTATTTCGAAGTAAAGCAAGGGAGTTCGCCCCACTATCATGACCAATATTTATCCCTCAACCAACACCTAAAACAGATGATCTGATCATTTATTTCATTACTGGAGCTTGCTGAGTGCAAATTGGCTGCTGCGTTTCCTACATTACAAAAGTGACTGACATGAATCTGTCATTCATGAAAGAAAGACTTATGAAATATTACTGAGCGGCCTGTGGGTGGTGCTGTCCAGGGAGTGTATAAATGCTCGGGCACGGGCCCAGCTTGCGCAGGACATTCTTAACAGGAACTCGTGAAGGACACAACTAGACCTCCATTGTAAAACAGTTGATTAAAGCTTTGTTTAACGCTTAGACCAAGTGCTTAGTGGTTTTCTTACATCAGTGACTACACTTCAAAAAGTACTTAATTGGCTGTAAAGTGCTTTGGGACGTCCTGAGGTTGTATAAGGCGCTATAGAAATGCAAGTCTTTCTTTCTTCTGGAACTCTATAAATACCAAAGCCCAGGAATTTGCATGTGCTATTTGCTATTCAGAGATGGGGATCGAATTTCTTGAATGGACCCGCACGAAAACCAGTATAACCTGGGTGTGGAGGTCAATCAGGCAGGAAGCCTGGCTCCTTGCCTCCCAATGGCATTGCTGGGACTTTTCCATCGGGTGTGAGATTGGGCATATAACGCATTCACCATATACAGGTAGCAAATGTCAGGATGACGTCATGTGATGCATTCCCCGCCTGTTGCGTCCTAGCAACGCAGGGTGCAACGGATGCCTGTACATTGCACCCAGCGTTGCTATGGGCTGGGGGGAAAGGGAATTTTGAACTGAAATGGCTGGTTTGCCCAATCCAACCAATTGCAGAGGAATCAATCGAATTAGGCAAAATAAATTTTAAATGTGTTTTAGCTTGTTTGGACCCTTCCATCAGTTCTGCCATTAATACTGCCCTGTGGCAAATGCTGGCAGCAGATTCGCTCCCCCTCCGGCTGAGGCAGGTACCTCCCCGGCACCATACTCTCTGGAGTTTAGAAGAATGAGAGGTGATCTCATTGAAACATAAGGTTCTGAGAGGGCTTGACTGGGTAGATGCTGAGAGGTTGTTTCCCCTGGCTGGAGCAAGTAGAACTAGGGACCATAGTCTCAGGATAAGGAATCGGTCATTTAGACTGAGATGAGGAGAAATTTCTTCACCGAGAGGGTTGTGAATCTTTGGAATTCTCTACCCTAGAGGGTTGTGGGTGCTCAGTCGTTGAGTATATTCAAGACTGAGATCGGTAGATTTTTGGATACTAAGCGAATCAAGGGTTATGGGGATCGGGCAGGAAAGTGGAGTTGAGGTCGAAGATCAATCATGATCTTATTGAATGGCGGAGCAGGCGCGAGGGGCTTCTATTTCTTATGTTCTTACTATAAATGGCCTTGGCATCTGCCCTCAATACGTAAATGACTCTGACCCCGGCACCAGCTGGGATCAGAGCCGCAGACAAGGGGCAAGCCGAGGATCTGTCGCCACTGAGGCAGGAAGGAAGTCGAGGGCTGAGGACTCTGTTGGTTGCATTCAACGTTCCCTATACTCTGCTGGTCCCCCCGCAGCCAGAGACCGGCTTTCTCGATGGTAAGTTTCGTGCATGCGCAAAACTGCGAATTGTCCGCGCGGCCCCTTAAAGGGGTTGTGCACCCAAAAATAAATAAGAGGGAACATTGGTTACATTTAGAAACTTCCCCTAATCCCTCAATATGTAAAGCTTTTTTCCTCCTGTAATTGGTTCCCATGGGAAACAAACAAGCTTTGGATCACATGGATAAAAAAAAACGACAGCGAAGATCAATGTCAAAGGCTACGGAAGGCTGAGAGGGCCTCAGCACCCACTCTTAACAAGTTCCACTTCCACCACTGATTGTACTGAAGAGCCCACAGCATGATGAGTGCAACCCAGATGGCAGTGGCAACTGGGGGCCTGTAAACCTCACTGAACTGCTTCCCACAGAAATTCATTGACAACAGAACATAAATGCCCCTCTTCACGCAGCTCGCACCCTACTTACACCCAGCTTACTCCCAGCTCACACCCAGCTCAGTTCTCCACGCCCCTGGCAGAGCTGAACTCTGGCATCGATGATTCTCACAAGTTCCCCACGGCATAGTAGGGTGCCGAGCATCACCGGCCAGCTTCAGGAAGCGTGAGATTAATGGTCTCCACAGGGTACCCATGCAAAAGACTGGAAGGACCACAGCGGTGACTCACACTGTTACAGGAGCACAGAGCTCTTTCCACCCACACCAATCACAATAGTTACAACAGCATTTACAATGCCTTAACCTTTAGGCTTATGTGTAATCCCCAAATTAAATAGTTTAACTCCTCCATAATGATATAACCTCTGACACTTAACTCCAATATTTCTGCACCAAATCCACTTTTGTCAACTCTAAAGTAATGTCTTAATAGGGCCTTAATTGACAAGATCTAGCACGGTCGTTACATTCTTAAGAGGCTCCCTGCAGATTATATGGCTGCACATGGTGAGCCATGGGACTCTCAGTGAGAATTCTGCCAGTTTATAGCTGGCGAATCTTCTTAGGTCACTTACAGTAGACTCGCCGTAGCCTCTCATGATCGCAAAGATGAAGAAAGGTCCATTCTAGGCCAACCTTCCACAGGAACCTATGGGTTTCTCGATCACAATCTCTCACTACCTCTTGAATGATTCCAGAATGTTAGCCCCCACGACCCTACCCAGAAGGTCATTCCATGCACTGATCATTCTTTGTGTGAAGTGCTTCCTGCCATTAATCTTGCCCTTTCCCAGATTGTGCCAATGTTCCCTTGAGCTGCAGCTGCTGTTGAACCCAAAATATTGCTCAGCGTTATTCTTTTCTATTTCACCTGATGCCTCGTATACCACTCTAAGCCCCCTTCTTGTTCGTCTCATTTCAAGGCTGAAGTCTGGCCTTTCCGTATAACGTTAACCTCTGCCTTATGGCACTTCTCTGCACAACTTCCAATTCTCTTGTGCCCCTGTGACACTGTCAAATTCTGTAAGGATGTCCCAATATCTTGGACAGTTTCCTCTCCCTCTTCATCTGACTCTTATAAGCACCCTTTGAAATTTATCCTCTCTGTCACCCCATCTCTGCAAACCCTCTTAGTTACTCTGCTCTTTGTCTGATTTTCTCTCCTCTCTGCTCTAACTCTTTCTTTTCCAGGATCTCAAACCTGTAGAACTTCTTCTCCCACCCCATCCCCAACAACCCCCTTTCTTCCCAATCAGTCTTTTCCTCCTCCCAGGATTTTAAACCCCAAGATTGGCTTCTCCTAATCAGCACTTACTGGCCTCACCAACTTACCCACTGTTCCCAACCTCGGTGGTTGGTCTACAAAATGGACTTTATCTTTTCAACTTGGTTTCCCAATAATACAGTAACAATTCTCCGTGTGTGACTTGGCAGCTGTCTCAAATATATCCAATGTGCACTCAGAGCTCCAGGCTTGGAGTACACCATGTGGCTATTAACATTCCAGGTCCTGCACATGATCCAACACAATGTTCATGACATTATTTGGTCCATGCCTCTGAAAGGTATTAGATTTTTCAGCCAACCTGATTTTAAACTTACCAGAGTTCACTTTGCCTTCTAAGGGTTAGTGTTTGATACTAGCTTTACTACAAAGGGATGAATTTCACTAAAAGCGGCAGTGTTATCAAACCGGGGAGGAGGAGAGTAAGTACTAATGGCAATGGCTAAAAACAACTTAACCTGTTATTAGTGTTAACGTCACTCTCTATCCTGACAGAGAACACCTATAAACTAACGTACAGTTTTCCACCATAATGTACAAGATTGGATTGCCAACTAACTCTATGGAATAGGAAAGAAATGCTGGGTCTTTTAAAAGGAGACCATTTTAGTGAAAAACTACTGGCCTGGATTTTGCGGTGGTAATGACGGCAAAACTGTCAGCGGTCACCATCATTACTCTGAAACTGACCAAATTCAAGATTTAGCGCATGTGCAGATAAATGCGGAAATCCTGAAGTGACGGTCAGCCAATCCCTAGTACGATAGCAAAATACTGCAGATGCTGGAAATCTGAAATAACATAGGAAAATGCTGGAAAAACTCAGCAGGCCAGGCAACATCCGTGGAGAGAGAAATAGAGTCAACATTTCAGGCCTAAACCCTTTGTCAAGACATTCCCTGCTCCACCATAGGTTGTGCTGTGGAACTCCCCAGAGCCGACAATCAGTTGAACTGATGAAAACTTCCCCTTTTACAATGGAATATCGCTGTTAACAAAACTCCCTGAAACATTAAGCCTTGTTGAAAGAGGTTGCAACTGGGTTTTTAGTGGCGTATTGACTGCTGAACAACTGCTCTGGCCCTGAAAGACTAATTTTATATTTGTGGAATGTCAAATTTTTCCATTAATATGATTAAGAATTACATGATCTGGATCACATGCAGGACCTGGAAAGTTAAAGTGCTTCGCAGCCAATGATTTACTTTTGAAGTGCAGTCACTGTTATGAAGGCAAAACACGGCAGCCAATTTACATGCAGTGAGGCCGAACAAACAGTAATAAGGAGAATGTTCAGTTAATCTGTTTTGGTGTCGTTGATTGAGGGATGAATGTTCGCCAGGACATCAGAGAGCTCCTTGCTTTTCTTTGGATAGTGCCATGGGATCTTGCACATCCATCTGACCAGGCAAACAGATCCTTAGTTCAACATCTCATCCAAAAAACAGCACTGGGCTAGACTATGCACTATAACAACAGAAAATGCTGGAAAAACTCAGCAGGCCAGGCAACATCCGTGGAGAGAAAATAAGAGTTGATGTTTCGGGTCGAAACCCTTTTTGAAAAAGGGTTTCAACCCGAAACGTCAACTCTAATTTCTCTCCACGGATGTTGCCTGGCCTGCTGAGTTTTTCCAGCATTTTCTGTTGTTATTTCGGATTTCCAGCATCTGCAGTATTTTGCTATCGTATATAGACTATGCGCTCAAGTCCTGAGGAGGGACTTGAATCCACATCCTACTGAGGGTTGCTACCAACTGAACCAAGTTGTTAACTTTTGAAAAAGTAATCGGCACACACTCCCTCCCCTTTCAGAGGCCCCAGTACTTCTAGAAGTAGAGCATTGACACCAAGTCAGAGTGTCAGTAGTCCTCGCTGTTTGACACTGGCGTGCCATACGATAGGCCGATTGGCTCTAACTGTGGAGCACTAGCGTCTCATTGAAGAACCTCTTAATACCAGTCGTGGTGTACTGGACCCCCATTGAACCGTGCTAGAATTGCATAGAATTACAAAGAATTTACAGCACAGAAACAGGCCATTTGGCTCAACTGGTCCATGTTGGTGTTTATATTCCACATGAGCCTCACAGGAACAGGAGTAGGCTATTCAGCCCCTCGAGCCTATTGCACCGTTCAATTAGATCATGGCTGATCTGTAATCTAAATTCCATTTACCCACTTTGGTTCCGTAATCTTTAATATCCTTGCCTAACAAAAATCTAAAATCCTCCCACCCTACCTCATGTAACCCTATCAGCATATCCTTCTATTCCTTCTTCCCTCAGGTACTTATCTAGCCTCCCTGAGAGCTCTAACTGTACAGCATTTAGACAGCCTGATAGTTCTTGCAAAGCAACGTTGTAGGAGAACAAAATTGAAGATCCCTTGTTGAGTAAATTGAAAATTGTTTCCCTATTTCATATGTGTTGTATTCAACTTATGTAGAGCATATCAAACTGCCAATTACGTTGCAAATTCAAGAGAGTTCTAGGTGCTTTTTGTAACAGTAATACAGTTCATGAGTCCTTCATTTATAATAGATTATGCAAATCTCTACGACATAAAATCAACAAGATCAATAACTTCAGTCGTTTTAATTGACAATGAAAACATTTTTAGAAGAGCGTAATCTTCAGCACCTCCGGCAATAATGGTGCTATTAATCCAGATCTCAAAACACACTTGGGAGGTCACGATTATTGAGTGGCTCAGGCCACAAACACACCAAGGGATCAACATTCCATCTGAGATTCATTTCCAGCTTTGGAGACGAAGGGCTGTCTAGGAGGACTTGAAACTGCCACGAACACCAGCCCACTAACTTTATTTTTATTTAAAATGTCCCCATATAATGCTCAATGAGGTAGAACACCAGCTGGGTCAAAGCACAATGATTGAGGGAAAGTAGATGGAACCAGTCAACACTTCAACACTGGTCTAACAGGTCCCAACGTGGGCATTGTGGCACCGGTTCAGTAAAAAATGAATCACTTAAATAAGTGCCGTACCATCCTGAGGGGTCAATAGTCAAGGCCCAAAACCACCGGCACACCGTGGCTGCAGTGTGTACCATCTACAAGATGCACTGCAGCAACTCACCAAGGCTTCTTCAGCTGCACCTCCCAAACCCGCGACCTCTACCACCTAGAAGGACAAGGGCAGCAGTTGCATGGGAACATCACCACCTCCAATTTCCCTGCAAGTCACACAACATCCTGTCTTGGAAATATATCACCGTTCCTTCCTCGTCGCTGGGTCAAAATCCTGGAACTCCCTCCCTAATAGCACTACACGAACTGCAGAAGTTCAAGAAGAAGGCCCACCACCGCCTTCTCAAGGGCAACCAGTTAGGTGCAGTAAATGCTGTACTTTCCAGTGATGCCCAAATCCCGAGAACGAATAAAAAAAGTATATTGATAAAATAGAGAAGGCAACTGTGATAGAGAGAGGTTGGAGCTGGAGGTTGGAAGATTGCCTGTTGGATGCAGTGCTTTTCCTGTCTCTTGTCCAGGAGTGTTGCTGGTGCTGTTAGGGATATAATTCTGTCCATCCAAAGTGATTTATTTCTTCCTTCACTCCAGTTTGCAGGATTAACTCCTCATGGACTTGTGCTTGTAATCCTGTGACATCTCCTGCCTCAGCCAATGTTGTGTTAGGACTGAATGCAGATCCAAATTAAAGAGCCAAACAATCTGAGCAGACGTTCAGCTTTATCACCCTCCCCACACCACCCAGTTCATGTTGCTTGCGTACCATCTACTAAAATAACCTTTCTGTCTCTGGCTGACTGGCACAGGATGAAGTGGTTTCTGGTAGGTAGGAGATTGTGGGTAGGGTGAGTAGCCATTTGTTTTCCATTTTAAATTGACAAACGTTGACTGGCTCCTCCAATCCTGTGAGGTGGGACATGGGTGAACGCCACCAATCAACAGAGAGCGAGGCAGAGTAGAGCGGAAAAGGGATGAATTAATGGAGCCTCTGGGAAAGGACTTAGTGAACCAGGCTCCAGAACACAGTTAGAGACAGGATAGACAGAGAGTGAACCAGGCCCTGGGACACAGTTAGAGACAGGATAGACAGAGAGTGAACCAGGCCCTGGGACACAGTTAGAGACAGGATAGACAGAGAGTGAACCAGGCCCTGGGACACAGTTAGAGACAGGATAGACAGAGAGTGAACCAGGCCCTGGGACACAGTTAGAGACAGGATAGACAGAGAGTGAACCAGGCCCTGGGATAGAGAGACAGGCCAGTGAGGGTTGGCACTGTGCGCAATACAGGATTGCCAGTTCTGACATAAATAATGCTGCCTGTCATTAAGTCTGGTCCCCATGTTGCAGAGTATACTGTTCATTCATAAATACAAAGGGTGACTGCCAAGTTGGAGTGGCTGATGCCATCTGCGCTACAAGTAATCAAGCCAAGGCGCTGAGCCACAAGAAAAATATTGCCGAGTGTGAAGTTTGGGACTGGGGTTTGTGCGATTGCTGATGGGCTAGAACTGATGGCGAATGATGTGCTCAATTGTTTCCTTGCCTCTGTGGCTGAAGCTTGAGCCTGCTAGTCACTGAATCACTAAATCCTGTTAAGGTAACTGCAAGGGAAGGAGAGCTGTGGGCTGAAAACAGAGGGCCTTACTGTGGTATATGGTGAGACGCTGTAAAGGTAGATTATGATGCAGCACCTCATGAAATCAAGAGGGCCGTTAGGAAAATGAAGCAGGATCAGTGGGTTGCATTCACCTGCAAATACACAGAAATTATCCCCAGTTGGTTTGCCGTTGTCAGTTGTGATCATAAAGGTTCCTGTACGCCAATGCCAGTGAGTGACAAGTCTAGTGAAGGCATCCTCAGTGTTTGGAGAGAGCACCATTCTGTTGGTGTTTGACCCCAACAGGCTGTAGCAAAAACTCATCTGCATGGGTGTTAGAAAAATTGGAGGCATCTGCTGCACAGACTGGCCTAGAAAGTCGGTGGGCTGTGCCACCGGTTAGCACCCAAAGAGGGCACTTAGTGGCTTTAGCGCCACTGGCCACGCCCCCCGCGAAATTTAGCGGGGCGCTAATGGCAGCGTTAGCCTGTAGCACTGCGCCGCCACCGATGGCGTCATCGGTGTGTGCAGCGCCCCGCTACCGCCCCGATCGCGATATTGGGTCGCGCCCCCCCTCTGTAACGCCGGTCGCAATCTGTGGCAGTAGTGGCGCTAATTAAAGGGGCGGTGCGGGGCGGCCATTTTTTTTGCTGGACGCCTGCCAGCACCTCCTCGTGCCGCCGGCCCCGGCCTCCTGAGCCCCCCCCCCCGGGCAGTGCCGGCTGTGTCCCAAGAGCCCGGCACCGAGGATCGTGCTGGTGCAGGCCCCTCCCCTTTAAGAAGGGGAGGAAGGCCTGCAGTACCGCAGCGCGCCGTGCCGCAGCGTGTGGCACTGCAGCACGTTGCGCTGCGATATTCAGTCTCAGCGCCCCAAGAGGGACGCGGGGCGCCACGAGCAGCGCCCCGCTTCCGTTTGGGGCGCTGAAACTGAATATCGCGCTGGCGCAAGCAGCTCCATCCGGAGCGGAAATTTCGGCGCCCCCAAATTTCTAGGCCAGAAGGCCTTAAAGAACCAGTTGAGCAGGAGGAAGTGGACACCACACTGCATCACCCAGCAAACAGTAGGGTGGAAGGCATGGATGGCATTCGGGGCAGGAACGGCGATGATCTTGGGGAACAGGACCAAAATCCACGAACTCACCTCGGTCTGCCCTTCTGAGGTTGGTGAATAGGATTCGGTTTGAGTTACGCATATGCTCAGTATTTCAAAGCAAAGCTGCGGTTTTCATCTACAAGAGCAGGGTTCACAGCGAGTCCCAAAACTACCGAGCAATCTCACTGTTACCAGTGGTTCTTTAAGTGGTTCACCGGATTGAGACTGCACACGTATCGCATGCTCTGGAGATCTGTGGAGCAGTCAGAAAGGAACAGGCTGGAGTCTATTCTCATGAACAATGTGTAGGAAGTTTTTGGCTTTATATAAGATTTCAGAACATTGGAAAGCTATGGGGAAAGCGACTTACAATATTTTAATTTTTATTAGTTTTTGTAAAACATTTAGCTTGGCACCTTACGCAGCCCGTAGGAGAAAGTTGGAAGCTGGGGGGAATAGATGGCCAAATCTGGGATGTGTACTCTAGCTCCAAGATCCATGTAAGGATAGATGAAAGACTCATTGAGCTTATCTCTCCCACTGTCATCCATCCAATTCAATGTCTTCATCAATCAGGTGGCAGATGCATCATGAGGGACAGAGTAGGAGTGTCTTTTCCAGATGTTTTTGAAAGTATTACAGCGCCTCTTGTCACAGATGATGTTGTGTTGTTGGCAGATTCACCTGGGGAGCTCGTGCAGATTACTCACTGTCAATGGGCTAACTTGCTGGTGGGTGTCCTCAGGTGCAAGAGGGGACCTTGAAGGTATAAGATCATCAATTCCCATTGTTGACTCATAACCATACCTGGGGGTCCTGGTGGATGCAACTTCAGCCTGGTTACAATCCTGGACTGAGATGGAGTGAAAGCTGCCTTTGTCTTTCTCATCTTAGTTCAATGACAGCAAGATCCCAGTGCAGGTTTAGTCTGTGCCATGAGACACGTGTCCAAACAATTCTCTTTCATGGTTCTGAACTCCAAGGCTTGAGACATGTCCCCAGTGCAAGACCTGGGACCAAGCGGCGGGGTGGATTCACAGCAAAAAAGGGAAGTGACTGCAGGAAGGGATAGTTCCAGCTGACAACAACCTGTCACTGAGAACCCTGGGGGAGGAGTCAGCCTCATGGCGGTCACACATCGTTATCAAATCCCCTCACATGAGGTACTGTTGGCGAACAGTAAGCCTGGTACACGGCAATAGACTGCGACATCTGGAACATCTGGGTGGCTGGCACAACACAAGCTGCAACTGATGGAACCACCGCTCCATGGGGGGTATGGTGTGTGTCCATCCTGTTACCAGGAGGATGGAGGTCATGTCTGTGGTAAACCACTGTTGTTCACTTCACTGTTGTTCACTTCACTGTTGTTCACTCTTGCCCATTGTTGTACCTGTCTGTGCATGCCTCAGCTGGCTCCGCCCCTGGCTCCACCCATATGCCCTGGTATAAAGGCGGCTGCTCTGCAGTCCCCCAGGCATTCAGGACCGGTCGACCACTAGAGGCATGCCTTCGTTCTTTAGCTAATAAAAGCCTGTTTGTTACTCACTTAACTTCCAGTCTTTCGCAGTAATTGATAGCGATGTCCTCACATGTTTTATAGTGAGTTGTGTTTGTCAGTTGTCCAGTGACCAACTGGTGACTCATTTCCTTGGGGGTAGGTAAGCGGGATCTCTTTGGAGTTGAGGTGGCGCCAAGATGAGAGGGAAGTTCGGAAACAAGTCAACTCACTGTGGAAGACGAGCAGGTCTGCAGAACTCTAGGGCATTTTCACACAAAGGGTAGTGGAAATCTTGACTTCTCTCCCTCAAAAGGCTGTGGATGTTGGGTCAATTGACATTTTCAAGGCTGCGATCGATAGATTTTTGTTAGGTAAGGGTATCAAGGGGTATGGAGCAAAGGTGGGTAAATGGAGTTGAGGTACAGATCAACCATGATCCAATTGAATGGCGGAATAAGCTCGAGGGGCTGAATGTCATACTCTGTTCTGATGTTCCTAATGATTGACCAGCCATGGTAAAATTCAGGGTACATTGATAAATGTTATGGGGTTCCTCGACTTTGCATAGATTTGGTGTACCTGGTCTGAACTGGACTTGATCACGGTGTGTTAATATCCTCAAGGCAACTAAGGGAAGGGCAATAAATACTGTCTTGCCAGTGTTGCCCACATTGCAAGAACAAATATATAAAACAGGAAAGGGGAAAAGAGTTCTATTTTATTACCAATTTTCTCAGATTTTATTTTATTTCCACTTCACATTCATTTCAAGGTGGCAGGTTAGGAGTGCTCATTCGGAAAACCATCCCTTTGGTATTATACTTGTTATCCTATGCAGTGCATCCTCAATGTTATCCTTCCAAGATTATGGAACCTGTGAATAGCATACATCCCTACAGACTACACCACTGAAAACTTAATTGTCCAATCAGTACTGTCTGAATGTGCTGTGCAAATCAGAGCGAGGTTCCACAGGTACTTTCAGCGATTTTGTTTTTGGAATGGTTGTGGATGATTGAGGAGAGGAACCTCAGTCTTGAAGTTGTTGTTTGCAAGAAAGAATGATGGAAGAAAGGAAGAATGAGAAAATAATCCAAATGTAAAAGAAAAAGTACTCAAAAAGATCAAAGCAACAGAAAGATAAAACTAAAGGAAGAATTCTTTGCTGTTTGGTCAGTGAGCACCTCATGTGAGACTAGCGTGTAAGCATGAGCATGAAGTCCAGGCACCAGACGAGAAGGACCTCAGCAACAAGGGAAGAAATAGCCCTTTCTTTTCTGTTCTAGCCTAACCTGTTAGTCAAATCATCAATCCACATACTTATAAGATAAGGAATCCCTTTGTCACATAATTGCACCATATCATTTGAGAGTTCAATCGGTCCCCCTTGCCACATAGAGTGCATTTACTGTCACAGTTTTTGATGGCTCATGTATAATTATGTGCATTTTAATAAAAACACTCTCATATTAATCTGACACTGACAGATGGGCATTACCGTGTTTAACCCTATGAGTGCCAGTTCACCTGTTGCCCTTGCACCTCTGCGGTTCAGTGATAAGGCAGGGCCTGGTTAACTTGCTAACTATTTGCCGTGCATCAGTGTTAGATCGCTGTCAGTCCGGCAGTCACTAAAGGGACACACCCCGTAACGCAGTAGGGAAAGTCACTGCAGGCTGTAGAACAAAAGCTTACAGAATAGGTGATTCCAGATTTCATTCCCCATCTGTGTTGATATCAGCCAGGACAAGGTTGAGTTGCAACAACTTAGCCTCAGTACCCCTGGGCTAAAGGAGGAGAAATATCCAATAAGAGCTCCCCTTTCTTGACTGCTATCCAGTGATTTTTGATGCAATATGTGTGTAGATGTTGAGTAAATACAGGAGCTGGCTTGGCTGTGATGCTGCACGTTAACGATGTGGATCCATGGAATCTAACCCTGCACCTTCAAGAGAGATGGGGAGAGAATTGGCTTAAAAAAAATTCTGCTTGGAGTTCTTTTAAACATTTGCATTGATAAGTGCGAAAAGCGCTTTACATCCAATAGACTACTTTTTGAAGTGTAGTCACTTTTGTAATGTGGGAAACGCAGTAGCCAATTTGCGCACAGCAAGCTCCCACAAACAGCAATGTGATAATGACCAGATAATCTGTTTTTAGTGGTGTTGGTTATAGGATAAATACATATCCGGACCCTCACCAAGACCGCCTACTTTCACCTCTGTAACATCACCCGACTCTGCCCCTGCCTCAGCTCATCTGCTGCTGAAACCCTCACCCGTTATTGCCTCTAGACTTGACTATTCCAACGCACTCCTGGCCGGCCTCCCACCTTCTACCCTCCATAAACTTGAGCTCATCCAAACCTCTGCTGCCCCGTGTCCTAACTCGCACCAAGTCCCGTTCGCCCATCACCCCCTGTGCTCGCTGGCCTACATTGGCTCCCAGTCTGGCAATGCCTCAATTTTAAAATTCTCATCCTTGTTTTCAAATCCCTCCATGGCCTCGTCTGAATTTTAAAAAACAATAATTTGTTTATCTCTTTCACAGGAGCTCGATGGATAACTGGGATCCATAACACCTCATGAGAATGACCACAAGTCTGTTCTCTGCAAACTCCAGAGCGTCGGCACAATGTTTACACCCCTTGATTTTTATGCACAATTGTCACCTCTCCTTTCCTCAGTAGCCATCCACCATGTGGGAACCTAGATGCTGTGTGCCTGCTAGCTATTCCATCATGTGTGCACTGAAACTCTGCCCAATTCTGTCCTCATCCAACATTTGCACACGTGCCCTTTCCAGCCGGCATGGTTGGTGATGGAAAGCAGGCACTCTGGCCAATGCTGCGGCCACCAATAACACTTCTACTGCCACCCTGGCTGAAATCACCTAATTCATTACGAACCAGGACCCTCCTGGTCTCTATGGCTCTGCCAACAGGTTTACCCTCTATTGTGCGTAGTGTGGTTAGGGCAATAATTACAAGTACAGATTATACCACTTGGTGGTGAATACAACAATATGCAGCGTAGTGAGTACAGTGCATGCTATTTTACATCATCTTGTGCCAAGGTGGTCAGTTTGCAACAGTTACATTCATAACAATGTACAATTTAGCTCTTGACACGATTCCTTACTAAAGACACTGAAGGGGCAGGAATGGCCTATCTTTGAGACAGGCATTCCATTATTTAACAATAACTAAAAATTGCCTAGGTTCTTGTCAAATACCCTTTACCTGAAAGATAAGAATCAACTTATATACAAAAACTCACCCACCCAACCACCTTTCAATCCATCAATACACCCAACCCACCAACTTCTCAATCCATCCACTGACCCATCCGTTCAGGCACCCATTTCCATCTGGCCAGCCATCTACGCACCTACCCGTCTACCCATTCACCAACCCGCCTATCCTTATATCTTGTCACCGTCCATCCATTCGACCAATGTAGCCTTCCGTTCATCAACCCCTCCAGCTCTCCATCCATCCTTTCACCCAACAACCATCTATCTATCCATCCACCCAACCACACCCCACCCATAGGGGATAGAGTGGGGGAATGGGACTGACTCGATTGCTCTGCAGGGAGCTGGCACGGACTCGATGGGCCAAATGGCTTCCTTCTGTCCCGTATGACTCCATGACTCTATGATTTATATTTTAACTTTGCCTACACAGATCATGTTGAAATGCATCACCAATCATGTGACCATGAGGAAAACAATCCATCCAAAACAACAAAATTTTAGGCAACATTTTATAATCATAATGGCAAATGCACCTTTAAATATTCCCCGTTACCTGACTATAAATATTTTTACCCAACACTCCTTGGTTGCTGACATTTTTATTATTAAGCTGGTGGATGAGGTAGACACCTTACCTGTCACAACTGGGTAGCTCTGGGGTCCTGAAACGTTGCTCCCGAGGTCAGGAGTGGCAGCGGCTGATAGGCTGCTTTTAACATCGTCTAATCCAGAGGCCAGGGCGGAGAGGGAATATTCATTAGCCTGAGAGAAACACAACAAAAAAGCCAGGTGTAATGAAGGGAACACTGATAGGAGTTCACTTTGGATTCCTTGCAAGTGACTTTATAACCCCCCCTCCCCCCCAAAATAGAAGAAGGTTCATTTTCGTTTTCTCACAGAAGACTGATGGAGACTGAATATTTTCTTACATTCCATCAGTGTGACATAATGGAGAATCTGGGAGTGAGACACAAACAACAGAACCTGGGAAGGAGATACAGAGAGTAGCGGAGTCCTGGGAAGGAGTTACAGGGAGCAATAGAGACCTGGGAGTGAGACACAGAAAATAACAGACACTGGGAATTAATTACAAGTAATAACAGAGAATGGAAGTAAGATATTATGTATAACTGACACTGGGAGTGAGATATTCCCCAGCTCTTCTTCAAAATAGTGCCATGAGATCTTTTATGTCCACAGCACCTCTGACAGTGCAGCACTCCCTCAGTACTGGACTTTGGGCTCAAGTTGCTGGAGTGGGACTTGAACTGTGATAAGTAAGAGATTGAGGGGTGAGTGTCGTTAATATATCAGAGAGGCAGCCTTTACTACTGCCATAGTGATGCAGGCTAGCAAGAGTGGTGCTTAGTAATGTTACAATGGGGTCTCAAAGTAGATCAATTTCCCATCTCTGATATGAGGAGTGTGCAGAGATTCCATCACATGTCCTTATAACAGGTGAAATGTTCAGCCCAAATGCACTGCTGTGTATTAAAGCAGGAAGGAACACATGAATATCACACGTGAATCTGGGTTCAAATCCAGGTCAGACTATTGGGATGAAAGTCTCCTCTGTAAGGGCTCTAAATGGATAGTCTCAATCCAGTTTCTAGTGGGCACGGGTTCATCACAGAATACTGTCCCTAAAGGTGTTGCCCTGAAATTGGGGCTGAGGCACCTTATTGGAACAGAGCAGAGTAGAGGAAGCTGCACTTTGCATCAAACCATGCCACTGCTGACCTGGCGATGCCTGATTGAGTGAATGAATACAATGGCCTGGAAATTCGTGGGGCCTCGCTCCACTGGCAGAAGTGCACTGAAGTGGAGCCCTCACCCACCCTTGTCAAAGCCAGAGACCCTTTCCCAAATTCCATGGACAGGATCCTTTGCACAGCTGGGGTGGACCTGCAAAGGGTCTACAATAGTGGCCACCACAAGCTGAGCCAATTCATTATTCCAAGGTAGATTGGAGTCCTGCATAGGCCCAAATGAACTGTAGAAATTTATTTTTTAATCCTTCTCCTCCCACTGGGACCACTCTTACATGAGAAGATAATCAATTGCCTCCGAGAGTGATTACCTTACTCCAGTAAAGATTTGGTGCCTTTACAAGGCCTCAAATAGGCTTAAGCCAGGTTTCCACTGGTGTGAGTTCTACTGAGGGCTTTCAATTGTCTCAGGGAAGCTCAGGAACTCCGTCCGATATGCCCCCTTAACATGGTAGGGGGGGGGGGGGTTTCGGGGGTGGAGAAGATCCATTCATGGCTCTGCTGAATTTCAAGGTTT
Organism: Somniosus microcephalus; assembly: GCF_052327205.1. Classification (NCBI taxonomy): domain Eukaryota; kingdom Metazoa; phylum Chordata; class Chondrichthyes; order Squaliformes; family Somniosidae; genus Somniosus; species Somniosus microcephalus. Next base: position 12,850,084 of record NC_141015.1, read on the forward strand.
GGTCGAAATGTGGATGAAACCTGGCTGAGCCAGGATCCGGCCCATTTTCTCTCCCTACTCTCCCTCTGCGTAACTGTTACTTTATGCCTGCTCCAGCCCCAGAATTTCAGGGGCCAGTGTGGTTTCCATAGGAATAGCACCACACAAATCTGTCACAACGACCTTGGTTATAAGTACAGAAAACTCAAATTAAGCAAAAGAAATGCTCAAGCGACAATGAATAACACTTGTCCATCAGTGATAGACGGAACAAAGAAAGAAGAAGGAAACGGGAAAGAAAGGAAGAGCGTGATAAATGAAAGAATAAAAGGAAGAACAACAAAAGAGGCGGTAGAACAAAAGGAGATGGAAGAGTGGAAATTAGGAAGAGATGCAGGAAGGAGGGATAAAAATGTCTGCAGTTTCGTGGCACTTTCTGTCATGACACCCGAGTGGAGCGATACCCCAAGTGGCCATGTCTTGGTAGGCCTCTCGCTGACCTTGCCTTGTCTCATTCAACAACAGCTAACCCTTGATTGTCTCCTACAACTGTTGCCCAGCTGCAGGGGATGTTCCCTTTTTAATAGCATTCAAATGCATAATAGCAATTCCCCCAACGCAGAGCCGGTTTTGAAAAGAGAAGCCACGGAGTACAGGAGTGCGGGGTGGAGACTCATTGAATTTAAAAACACGTCCGACTACATCAAGCGGCTTTCCAAACCGACAGCTACATCTCAAAGCTACCTTTACAAAGATGAAAACAAAACAACAAAAGGACCAACAAGCCAAGTGTCCTGATTAATATTACATTAGATTAAAACTGATTATTTTCCCCCCTGCTCCAGACGCATAGCTGTATTGCCTTTTTTTTCCCCTCCACATGCTCTCTTTCTCTCTCACTCGCTCTTTCAGTCTCCATCTCGGAGATTGCAAGTCATTTCCAATTCGTTGTGGTATTGATCTTTCACTGGGAATCAGTTTCCTAATTAGCTGCAAATTAGGCTTTCTACTGGGGGTGAGGCCTGTCCCCCTGATTTATCACAGGAGTAATTCAGTGCGATTGGAGGGAAATTAAAATGAACTCAATTAAGCAACTGGTTTGCTTTATGGGCTCGGATGGAGTTTCAGACTAAAAATTAATAGTCTCGTGTTGTTTAATAGTCTAATGAAAGTAAATAAAGGTTATCCATTGTAATAAGGCAGCAGTTATAAAAAGTTGTATACGGCCACAGCCCTCATTTATGATGCCGGAGATTCATAGTGACATTCGACTGTAATTTCTTTTCCATTAAGATAAACAGTCTCTGCGTGGGGCTTCACTTCACTGTATTTGTACCGCACTGGCCATTACTTTGACAGGTCAAAGGTCAACAGCGGAACTCTGCTTTTCCAAACCATTATTACAAGTCCTTCCCACAGAGTATTTTTTCGTAAGCTTTCTAATTTTACTGTACGACCCCTCCCACATAATCCAGGGGCAAAGATGCTGTCCACTGGTCATAGCCTTATGGACCCAGGTCCTAGTGTGCTGATCTTAGGCAGGATCAGAACTGTGCTACTAGCTTCAGCGCCCCCATGGTAAGGAGGAGGAATTTAGCCAGGGTCAGGGTCCCTGTTCCTGACTCCTATCCAGGGATTGCACATTGGAAAAGGGCAGGATGAGGCTTGCCCTCCATGCTCGAATACATAGCTGACATTCTCAGTTTAGGTCTGCGCATGAAGCGTGGCTATGGAGCCAAGTACCTGAGGCTTCACGGTACAAATGAAACTGTACACCAGCAAGGAGGCAATGACTTTAGCAAAGGGTAGGAGGAGAGACAATGGGCTGGATTTTCATTCAGGAGTCGGGTTGGAGGCTTTCGGGGTTGTAGTCCCGCCTCCATCGAGATGCGGCCAATCCACGCGATCTTAACTTGATTGACCTTGTTGAGCCCGCCCAGCGGGCTCAGCCAGCCAATTAAGGGCCACCCGGCAACAGGTGACGTCACGGACTGAAATTTCATCTGTCAAGACGTTTTGACAGATGAATTATCAGTGTTTCACAGCTGTTTGAAGCTGTCAAACACTGACAGTCTGACTTCTAACCTGAGTCCTTCTCCACAGACTCAGTTAGAAATCTCTCCGGCACAGAAAGCTGAAGGCTGTCACTTTTGACAGTTTGCAGCCATTCTGCTTTCTGTGCCGGTGAGATGAGGGACTCCCGGAACCTAAAGGAAGGAAGGCTGAAAAGGTAAGAAAAGGTCATTTAAACTTCTTTAATCACTTTACACACACCAAACACACTTACCCTAGCAATCATGCACACATCACTCACCTGAACACCGACATCTCGATCCCTCCCAGTCCTTCAACCCGACGGCCCGACTCCTCCAACTTGGCGTGGTTTGGAGCCGTAGGGAATCCCACAGTTCAAGCTTTAAAATAGGGATTAGGCTAAAAACTGCCTGTTAACTACCTGTTAACAGGCAGTTAATTGGCACTAATCCCCTCCCGCCTCGGGTAGGCAGGTCCCAGTGCGGGGTGGGTACCCGCCTCCTTTGAAACTGGCATGGAGGCGGGTTGGGGGCGGGATGGGGTCGGGACCCCCAATTTCGGGAATTTAACCCCCTGCACACCTCCAATCCCGACTCCACGGCACACTGAAAATCGAGCCCAATATGTGTCAACAAACTGTTAGTACATATTCTGTTATACCTACTATTTTTCAACAAACTCTCCCACTATAATCTCTTTCTGTAAAGTCATTCACCATAAATTTCTCACCATAAACTCTCTCACTGTAAACTCTGCTTAAAATTCTGTCACTATAAACTCTTTCAAAATAAACTGTCTCACTACAAACGCTCTCACCTGTCATTGGATGTGAGGGTGGGGGGTGGGGGGCAGGGGAGAAGGGTTTAAGAAGACGAATGGTAGCGGAGAAAAGTAGTCTGTGTGCTCCAGAATGATCCTAGACTAGTGGTGGTTTTGAAAGAGAAACTACCAGTTCGGCATGGGCCAGCGAGATCCGGAGATGGATGGTGAAGCCAGTTGTGCATCAGATGGGCTTCGATCGGCACGCCTTTGACTAGAAAGAGTGAGGATGGAGGCCATACTGGGGAACAACCAGGGTAGGAGACAGTAAAAGTTTTGCTGGGGACAATGCCATCAACATTACAGGTGGAACTGTGGTTGAGCAAGTCAACAGCCGCAGAGACATCGTGGTCACTGGAGGGCCGAAAGTTGGCCAGTTGGGAAGCAACTTGGAGGAAGAGAGTTTTCAGGGACAAATGCAGAAGGAGATGGGGTTGGAAAGGTGTAGAGGGATGTGGGTGGTGATACAAACAAGGAAGAGTTCGGAGATGGCCTGGTCAGTGATCGAGACCATCGGATTAAAGAGACCACAGGAGATGGCGAGTGGAAGAGGTGGTGATGAATACAGTTAGGAGAGTTTACATGGAGGGATAAGGTTTATAAAATCTCTCAATATAAATTATCTCATTGCAAAGCTATTTACTAAAGGTTTTCTCACTGTAAACTCTCTCACTGTAAACTCTCTCACTGTAAACTCTCTCACTGTAAACTCTCTCATTATCAACTCTCACTGTAAACTCTCTCACTGTAAACTCTCTCATTATCAACTCTCACTGTAAACTCTCTCACTGTAAACTCTCTCATTATCAACTCTCTCATTATCAACTCTCTCACTGTAAACTCTCTCACTGTAAACTCTCTCATTATCAACTCTCACTGTAAACTCTCTCACTGTAAACTCTCTCATTATCAACTCTCTCATTATCAACTCTCTCACTGTAAACTCTCTCACTGTAAACTCTCTCGCTGTAAACTCTCTCACTGTAAACTCTCTCACTGTAAACTCTCTCACTGTAAACTCTCTCATTATCAACTCTCTCACTGTAAACTCACAGTCAACTCTTTCAGTCTACGCACCTGGTGTCCATGATAGCTGAGATTGTAAATGGTATAAGCTCTCTCACTGTAAACTTTCTGGAAAGATAGATGGATAGATAGATAGATAGATAGATAGATAGATAGATAGATAGATAGATAGATAGATAGATAGATAGATAGATAGATAGATAGGTAGATAGATAGATAGATAGATAGATAGATAGATAGATAGATAGATAGATAGATAGATAGATAGATAGACAGATAGATAGATAGATAGATAGATAGATATATGAAGGAATAAAGAATGTACATTTATAAAGTGCCTTTCATGACCTCAGGACGTCCCAAAAGCACTGTACAGCCAATTAAGTACTTTTGAAGTGTAGTCACTGTTGACTCTGCCTGACTGTAAATTCTCTCATTATAAACTCTCACTATAAAGTCTTGCACTCTAAACTTTTGCAATATAAACTTTCAACATAAATGTTCTCACTAAACTCTCTCACTATAAACTCTCTCACTATAAACTCACTACAAAATGTATCACAATAAATTTGCTCACTGTTATCTCCTTCAGTACACACACTCACTTTGAACTCACGGTAAATGGTCTTACTGTAATCTCTCTCACTATAAACTGTATCAGTGCAAATTATCTCAGTATAAACTCTCTCACTACAAACTCCATCCTTGTAAACACTCAGTGTAAACTCTTTGAGAACAAGCTCTCACTGTTCATTCTCTCTATCACTGTAAGCTACCCAACTATAAACCACTGTAAACTCACTAAAAACTCTCTTTATTATAAACTCGTTCAGGTTAAAACCTTCGACGATAAATACTTATTGCAAGTTTTTATATTCTTAGAATGTAAATGCTAATATTCATGAATTCCAGTTTCTTATTGGGGGTACTGCGCCGATTCAGCAGAATGATACCAGGGCTTAAAGGGTTACATTGTGAGGACAGGTTGCATAAACTGGTTAAACTCTCCATGGCGTGCTATTTAAATCAGTCGCTAGCCTATTTATATAAATGGTTTGGAGTTCTGCCTACTGTCAACAAGGGCAGACGTCGGCGACGAAGTCCAACACCGCCTTCAGTGTGCCAGTGCAGCCTTCGGTCGCCTGAGGAAGAGAGTGTTTGAAGACCAGGACCTCAAACCCAGCACTAAGCTCATGGTCTACAGAGCAGTAGCGATACCCACCCTCCTGTATGCCTCAGAGACATGGACCATGTACAGCAGGCACCTCAAAGCACTGGAGAGGTACCACCAACGCTGCCTCTGCAAGATCCTGCAAATCCATTGGCAGGATAGGCGCACCAACGTCAGTGTTCTTGCTCAGGCCAACATCCCCAGCATCGAAGCTCTGACCACGCTCAATCAGCTCCAATGGACGGGTCACATTGTCCGCATGCCCGATACAAGACTCCCAAAACAAGCGCTCTATTCGGAGCTCCGGCATGGCAAGAGAGCCCCAGGTGGGCAGAGGAAACGCTTCAAGGATACCCTCAAAGCCTCCTTGAAAAAGTGTAACATCCCCACCGACACCTGGAAATCCCTGGCCCAAGACCGCACAAAGTGGAGGAGAAGCATCCGGGAAGGCGCCGAACACCTCGAGTCTCTTCGCCGGGAGCAAGCGGAAGCCAAGCGCAGGCAGCGCAAGGAGTGCACGTCAACCCAAGCACCCCACCCACTCGTCCCCTCAACCACCGTCTGCCCACCTGTGACAGAGACTGTAGGTCCCGCATTGGACTCATCAGTCACCTGCGAACTCATTTTTAATGTGGAAGCAAGTCATCCTCAGTTCCGAGGGACTGCCTAAGAAGAAGAAGAGATAAATGGTTTAACAACTGTGTTCAAACAGGCCACAAAAGAATTTTACATCAACACATTGATCAGTGTGTCACCAGAGGAGGCTAACCCCTGGCTGGGTTCCTGTTTTACCTGTTTGGTTTAGTGAGGTATGAGCTGGATATGTAATAGCAGGTAGCAAGATGTGCATACACAGCATTAATGCATCAAGGGGTTCAGATGGCTAGGAGGGTGTAGATAGCTGTGACACATCAAGGGGTTCAGATGGCTAGGAGGGTGTAGATAGCTGTGACACATCAAGGGGTTCAGATGGTTGATCTCCAGGATTCCGATAGCTAGCAGTTGCTTATTCAGGTTTTTAATATTTGTTCCTGAGACGTGGGCAACGCTGGCAAGGCGGACTTTACTGCCCATCCCTAGTTGCCCTGGGGCCATTAAGAGTCAACCATGCAGAGTGGGACTGAAGTCATGTGTAGGCCAGACTGGATAGAGGTGGCAGGTTCCCTTTCTTTAAGGACATAAGTGACCCAGTGGGGTCGTTACAACAAAAATCCAGTCGCTTTCATGGTCATTTTCTGGTTCCAGCCACAGATTACCAGGTGCATTGAATTCAATTACGTCATTTACCATGGTTGGATTATGATCTCACAATCTCTGGGTCGTTAATCCAATACCACAACCACTAGGCTACAGTACTCTTCACTTAGATGATTTATACACAGAACAACAGATGCTGGGAATGTGTACACAGCGAAGTATTCAGATGGTTAATGTACACGATATCACACGCCTGGGAGTGTGTACACAACAGTAGCACGCTGAGGGATTCAGACAATTTATATAAAGGACACAAAGGAGTGTGTACAACAAAGAAGCACATTGAGGTGTTTCGGTGTTTATATATATACACACACACACACACACACACACACACACACACGAGTGCAAGCTGTAACACATCAAACGGCTCAATTAAGAAAAGACTTGCATTTATATAGCGCCTTTCACAACCTCAGGACATCCCAAAGCACTTTACAGCCAATTAAGTACTTTTGAAGTGTAGGCACTGTTGTAATGTAGGAAACGCGGCAGCCAATTTGCGCACAGCAAGCTCCCACAAACAACAATGTGATAATGACCAGATAATCTGTTTCTTTAGTAATGTTGGTTGAGGGATAAAAATTGGCCAGGACACCGGGGATAACTCCCGCGCTCTTCTTTGAAATAGTGCCGTGGGATCTTTTACGTCCACCTGAGAAAGCAGACGGGGCCTTGGTTTAACGTCTCACCTGAAAGACAGTGCGGTGCTCCCTCAATACTGCGCTGGGAGCGTCGGCCTAGATTTTGTGCTCAAGTCTCTGGAGTGGGACTTGAACCCACGACCTTCTGACTCAGAGGTGAGAGTGCTACCACTCAGCCACCTAAAAATCTCACCATATGTTCTCTTGGGCGTGAAGGATAGACTCTCCCTTCCTCCAAGAATCTACTGGTTTCGAAAGCGGACTCACCTGTTCTGATTTGATGTGTTCTCCAGGGTTGAAGACGTCTGAATAGTGCTGGCGCTCGAAGACTCGTTCCAGGGCCTCCAACTGCTGCTGGGCAAAGGCTTCACTTCGCAGTTGCTTCCGTACGCTGTCCACAGTTCCCTGAGAATCACCGTTCGGCCCAGAGTTATCCTGGGTATCTAAGAGGAAGAGGACACAAACTGCATTTTATGTTTTTTTTTGTCTAAATTATAAAGAGTATTTTCTTTACATTTTCAATACAATGTTTGCCGAGCCACACGGGCTGGAGAGCGAAAATTAACACTGCTCTCGAAAGACTTTTGTTCGATTGAGAAACGTGCTGAATTCACAAAAGATCACAAGCCTTGAGCAAGGTTAGAGAATAGACAGGGGGCAATTTTAATCCTACCCACCCGGTAGAAACTGGGCGGGTGAGCAGTTAAATTCTCCCAAGTTGCTTACTTGCCCTGGAGCCACCGGGAGCTGATGATTTTCCAATTTTAACTTGCTCAACTGAGCAGGCGGCAAGGACACCCGCCCGAAACCTGCGGGGTCCTTTTTTTACATCGGCAGGTCGGGTGCTGATGACATAATCGGGACGTGACCGCCATTTTAACTCCACTGCCTGAGCGGGAAGCCATAACGGGATGGCAATTCATCTTGGCCTGTAGCCCAAAATGGGCGGTATCACATCAGCCGCCTGTTATACGTCCCGCCCGATATTCAGTTCCATTGCGGATCTGACACCGCCCATTTTTCACTGCTGCCCAAAACACAGTTCCACCCCAGTGAGTTTCCCACCAGGCGAAGACAGTGAGGAAAAGGTTTGGGCTGCAGGCAGCCATGAAACCTAGAAAGAGACAGCACCTTCAAAAATAAAAGGCACCTGCCAATTCTTGCCACGATCCCAGGTGAGAATAGATCCTTATCAGCAGGCTATTCAACTGTAGACAGTATCACAGTTGCGTCTGAACCTGCCTTCATTTGATATGAGCCCATCCCACATCCTGGGGACAGGCCCTTCGGATTTGAGGGGTGGTTGTGGCGTGACGGATTGGTACCCTGCTGCTCAGAGAGGGGCAGCGACAGGCTGTTTGGCCCAAAGACTTTACGGGCTGACAAATCCATCAATGAGTGTCCCACCCTGGTAGGCCTACAACCTAGGCCGCCTGCTCCTTAATCTTCCTCGGCCGCAATCGCGCTGAGCTGGATAACAGTGCCAAAAAAAACACCTGTGGCCCAGGTTGGCATCTATTCCTGCTCTCAGCAGATGCAGGCACTGCTGGGCCTATCAGAGCCTTGGCTGGCAGGATCCCGGGATAGTCTGGGAATGCCCCCTAGACCCGCCTCCAAACTGCTGCAAGGATATAATGGGGTGGGCAGAAGTATTGCCCACATCCCTCCGCTTCAGCTCTGTAGAATCCTAGTTCTGCCCCAAATTCCAGTTCCTTTGCCAAACCTGCGCAGACATCTGCCTCCGTCAAAGGGCAGGAATCTCCACCCTCCGTTCTACTGAGGAACAGCACTTCCTGGTGTATCAGCGCTCAGGTGATCTATGTCTTGCACCTTGCTTTCTGGGGAAGCCAGTAACTTGAGTCAGCCTCTCTCTGTTACTGCTGCTGATCCTCGCTGAATTGGATCAAAGTGTTTCTGATCACAAGCGAGGGTTTCAGCGACTCTTCCGCCAATGCTGCAATGAACAGTATATGGACTCAACTCTTGCTACATCCCTCAGTAGGCGTCTAGGAAGAGGCCAGAGGTGTGAAAGAGGAGTGCGTTCGTCAGTTCAGTCGCCCCAGTGAAGATAGACCTGGTGCTTGCTTCATGGTTTCATGCCCCGGGAGCCCACTTTTGTACTTACAAGTCCTGGGGTGCGGGTGAACCCACCATCTACTACATAGAATTACACAGAATGTACAGCACAGCACAGAAACAGGCCATTCGGCCCAAATGGTCCATGCCTGTGTTTACGCTCCACGCGAGCCTCCTCCTGCCCCCCTCTTCATCTCACCCTATTATTATAACCGCCTAGTCCTTTCTCACTCGTGTTTATCTAGCTTCCCCTTAAATGCATCTATGCTATTTGCCTCAACAATTCCTTGCAATAGCGAGTTCCACATTCTCGCCACTGTCTAGGTAAAGAGGTTCCACCTGAATTCCCTATTGGATTTATTAATGACTATTTTATATTCATGGCCCCTAGTTTTGGGTTCCCCCTCAGTTGGAAACATTTTCTCTACATCTATCCTATCAAACCCTTTCATAATCTTAAAGACCTCTTAAAGCGCTCCTCCAATTCTGGCCTCTTGCGCAGCCCCGATTTTAATCGCTCCACCATTGGCGGAAATACTTCCAGCTGCCTAGGCCCTAAGCTCTGGCATTCCCTCCCTAAACCTCTCCACCTGTCTACCTCTCTCTCCTCCTTTAAGACGCTCCTTAAAGCCTACCTATATGACCATCTGTCCTAATAACTCCTTATGTGGCTCGGTGTCAAATTTTGTTCGATAATCGCCCCTGAGAAACGCCTTGGGACGTTTTACTATGTTAAAGGCGCTATACCAACACAAGTTGTTGTTGTTTTCTATCAGGTCACCCCTCAGCTTTCTCTTTTCTAGAGAAAAAAAAAAGAGAAAAGAGCCCCAATCTGTTCAATCGTTCCTGATAGTTATAACCTCTCAGTTCTGGTAGGATCATTGTAAATCTCTCTTGCACCTTCACCGGTGCCTCTATATCCTTTTTATAATATGGAGACCAGGACTGAGTCAGAGTTGAAAGTGCGGATGGTGATCCCAGCTCAGATGGCAGCTCTGGGTACCAACCAATGTTCCATGTAATTTTTATTTGGACCCTTTAACGGGCCGCGCAGCCCATTCACAAGTCTGCGCATGCACGGTTTTTTTTTTCGATTTAAAAGCTGGCTCACCAGCCACGCGGGACCCCTGGAGCGCTGCGCGGCCGAGCACCTTAAAAGGAACATTGGTACCGAGTGACATGGCTAACACCGTGTGCCATTTACCGCCTGCTCCACAGAGCACATAGGGGCACAGGCAGCAAGGCTGCGCTCCGCAGCACTGCGGTCCCGCCGGACGGGAGCACAAGTCGGCAATATGGCTACAACATGAAGTCCCCGACTCTGTGACCAACCCTCCTTACTAGCGGGGCTGGGCTCCGCAAACACATCCTTGTTGAATTGCCCTTATACTCTTGATAAATGTGAAAAGCGCTGCGTAAATCCATTGTATATTGCACAGGAGCTTAATGTTACATTGCCTATTATATGAATAGGGAAGGTCCATTTAATGGTCAAAACTCTTTCTATTTTAATTCTCAATTTTAAATTGTTCTTTCCCAAGATCGAGTGCTGTACCTGAGACACAGACGCAGGGCTGCGTTTAATTTTGCTCCGTTCATCTGAATCCCCCCTCCCCATTGCACCTGATTCTAATGCATGATGTCTTTCCTTCCCTCTCACAAGCAGCCTCTTAAATCTCTTCCAACTGTCAGCCATCTCTTCAGTGCAGGCTGTGGCACTCTCAGTTTAGTCTAGAGCTTCGGATACCAACAAATCTGTCATTCTAAATTTGCTGCAGATTATGTTCTCTTTCCAGCGCTGGGTGATATATGATATGCAAGGCCCTATTGATTGCCTGATCTTGTGGCAAAGGCTCCAGAAATGAACTTGAAATGAACATCATGCTTCAACTCATTGTGCGTATAATACTCTACTTAATCCCGCATTTTTCACAGCTATGGAATTCAATTGATCAATCATGTTTCACTGATAGTACTATTTCAGGGTGTTATTGCCGTTCCATTTCAAGGCTTGACCTTTCCTTGGCTAGGCCAGGAGATGAGCTTAAACCAACTCGGGGAAAGAAAATACCATCACCTTATAGCAAGCAACTACATTTGTATTGAACCTGGCTCCTGCTTCTTGTTTGTTGGTGTGGGGTAAATAACAGAAACCCCACACAATGGGTGTCCCACACAAACATTCCTGTTATGGCTGGGGATTATCAGAGAAGCCTCATCAAGAACTTTAGCTGCGAGCTAAATAGAGAATGATGGTATTGTACATTCTAATCAAATCGAGGGGTTCCTGGGGTGTGGGGTGAGTTATAGACTGGGAGCTAATCGAGGGGTTCAGTTGGTTTATATATAGAAATAACAAATATCAGGGAGTGAGTTACAGGCTGGGATCTAATCGAGGTGCATGGGTGGTTTATATATAGAAGAATGGATTACTGGCAGTGAGTCACGTGCTGGAATCTAATAAAGGGGTTCGGTTGATAACCAGTACCATGCAGAAGTAGATACTTGTAAACACACCAGCTGAAAACTGAAAACTGACCCGAGCTCCTTTGAGGCCTTCTGAAAGGCTCCAAATCTTGCCTTTATTTTAAAGCGCCTAGGGATGTTTTTCTTCATTAAAGGCGCTATATAAATGCTGCTTGCTGCGGCTGTAGTAAAGATGCAAACTCTGATCGGTTGCAGTGTGAAATACAGGAGAGATATTCAATTTCCATGGACTTTATTCTACAATCGTACACCGTGGAAGCATAATTATTAAGTGTAAGCTGTCGAAGAGTTAATGGGGAAATACCCATTAACAGGTGCTCCTAAGGCTATCTCAGATCTATCTAGAGAGGAGAAAACTGGAGGTTGTTGTGCACCAGTTACTGAGGAATATCCTCAGTATTCCCTTCTTGGTTATATCATTGCTCTTTCCCTATCTATTAAACAAATCTCTGTTGGCCTCAACTAACACATTTGCACTTTCTTTTCCGTGTCAAATCGTATCTGTTACAATACAGATAGCATCTCAGGGATATGGCCACGGATCTGTGCATTGCCGTCTCAGTACAGGCTTTTCCCGGATGGCTCCCTAGGGGCCTTTCACACTGGCACCAGTTGTTGCCGTATCAAACTCAATTGTTCTCCTCGGTACAGAAACAAATAGAGTCATTAATTACTCTCTATCAGCCCGGGCCTACTACACAGGACAATCGATACAAGGCATTTGTCATTCACTCCGGCTTCACAGGCTCTCTCTACAAAAAAAAAATAATAAACCCATGAACCCTATCCACCAGCAGTTAGAGCTACTTTTTGACACCACCGGTTGTGTGCGGTTGACACCTTTTTTTTGTGTCCAGTGTAAAGCCAGATGGGGGTGAGGCGGTAATTTATTTAAAACCCTACACCCACATGGAAAATGAACTCGTTGGTGCAACTGTACAGTGTTTTTTTTTAAATGGAGCGACAGATATTCCCTTTGTGATTTTTTTCGAGCATCAAAATGATCAGTTGACCCCCACCTCCAAGGTTGCGAACCCTCCAGGATGGTCCTGGAGTCTCCAAGAGTTAAAGATTGATCTCCTGGACACTGCTGCGAGCAAACCCGGGAGAAACATCACAGGGGCTTTAAAAACAATTGTGTATTATTTTCCATTTTCTTTGAACGCTTCCATTTATTAATTAATAAAAAATATTGGAGATTGGAAACAAAGGCTAAACCTAATCCTAACTCATCCAATCAAGGGCTACCTCTAACCCTAACCCATCCAATCAAGCGCTTCCCCTAACCCTAACCCATCCAATCAAGGGCTACCTCTAACCCTAACCCATCCAATCAAGGGCTACCTCTAACCCTAACCCATCCAATCAAGGGCTACCTCTAACCCTAACCCATCCAATCAAGGGCTACCTCGAACCCTAACCCATCCAATCAAGGGCTACCTCTAACCCTAACCCATCCAATCAAGGGCTAACCCTAACCCTAACCCTAACCCTAACCCATCCAATCAAGCGCTTCCCCTAACCCTAACCCATCCAATCAAGGGCTAACCCTAATCCTAACCCATCCAATCAAGCGCTACCCCTAACCCTAACCCATCCAATCAAGGGCTAACCCTAACCCTAACCCATCCAATCAAGGGCTACCTCTAACCCTAACCCATCCAATCAAGGGCTACCTCTAGCCCTAACCCATCCAATCAAGGGCTACCTCTAATCCTAACCCATCCAATCAAGCGCTACCCCTAACCCTAACCCATCCAATCAAGGGCTAACCCTAACCCTAACCCATCCAATCAAGGGCTACCTCTAACCCTAACCCATCCAATCAAGGGCTACCTCTAACCCTAACCCATCCAATCAAGGGCTAACCCTAACCCTAACCCATCCAATCAAGCACTTCCCCTAACCCTAACCCATCCAATCAAGGGCTACCACTAACCCTAACCCATCCAATCAAGGGCTACCTCTAACCCTAATCCATCCAATCAAGGGCTACCTCTAACCCTAACCCACCCAATCAAGGGCTAACCCTAACCCTAACCTGTCCAATCAAGTAACGCAGTGTCTGTTTGCTTTGCAATTGGCCATGGGAAGGCAGGACTCTGTGAAGGATGGACGTGTCAGACGACCAATGGCAGGAGCATGGGGGCGGGGCAGTTGAAGGAGGGAGGGTCATGTGATGAAAGCTCCAGGAATGTGTCCAGCCAGGGTTGGTGACTCGACCTCTCACTGAAACCAGACAGTGGTAATCGTGGTGTGACCAGGCCTTACTGAACCGGCCCCACACCCAGAAGCGGTCTCTGTCCCGCATGGTGTGTGTGGGGGGGGTCCCTGCAATAGTTAGGTTGGATACCCCGACATTTCACGATGATACTGAAAACTATTAACTCGGATGTCAAATTCTCCCTTTACGATCATGAGAGGGCTTGTTTACAATCGATAATATAAAAATACTTATGTAAATGATCGGGGATCAGTTGTTACCAGTGTAAGCCTGTCCTTTCACTGGAAGCACGCCAGACCCCTGAGTGGCCCCAGACCCCTGAGTCGCTCGAGATCCCTGATTGGCTCGAGACCCTGACTGACCGGAGACCCCTGACTGACCCGAGACCCCTGACTGACCTGAGACCCCTGAGTGGCCCTAGACCCCTGACTGGCTCGAGATCCCTGAGTGGCCCTAGACCCCTGACTGACACGAGAACCCTGAGTGGCCCCAGACCCCTGACTGACCCGAGACCCCTGACTGACCCGAGACCCCTGACTGACCCGAGACCCCTGACTGACCCGAGACCCCTGACTGACACGAGAACCCTGATTGGCTCAAGACTCCTGACTGACCCGAGACCCCTGACTGACCCGAGACCCCTGATTGACCAGAGAGGCCATTCAATTGCATGGGTTGCATGGTCCTCACACTGACCTTGCCACACCTCCTGAACTCTGACTAAAGTGCCGGGTGTGACTGCATCAAATGGCTCAGCACTTCCCAAATCGGTCAATGAGGCTCAGGAGTCAGGTCACTCTCGGCCTCACGAGCGCAGATAATTGTCTTACTGTGTCCGTTGCTCAGTGGGTAGCACGCGCGCCTCTAAGTCAGAAGGTTGTGGGTTCAAACCCCACTTCATGCGACTTGAGCACAAAATCTAGGCTGACACTCCAGTGCAGTGCTGAGCAAGTGCTGCACTGTTGGAGGTGCCGTCTTTCAGATGAGACGTTAAACCAAGGCCCCGTCTGCTCTCTCAGGTGGATGTAAATGATCTTTCAGCACTATTTCGGAGAAGAGCAGGGGAGTTCTCCCCAGTGTCCTGGGCCAATATTTATCCCTCAATCAACATCACTAAAACAGATTATCTGGTCATTATCTCATTGCGGCTTGTGGGAGCTTGCTGTGCGCAAATTGGCTACATTACAACAGTGACTACACTTCAAAAGTACTTGATTGGCTGTAAAACGCTTTGGGACGTCCTGGGGTTGTGAAAGGCGCTATATGAATGCAAATCTTTCTTTCTTTCTTTACTGTTACCGACTATGTACCTTTCTCCGGGGGCCTTTTCAACTAAAACAAATTTGTAGGAAAGGGCTTGACAACACCTTTCATTTGTTAGCATCTTCTCGCTAGTACCTGGCACCCGAGGTCCCATTGAGCTTGGCAGCTGTACCCCATCCCTTGCTCACCTAACATCCACACATAGGCACTAAACCAGCAGGGGTCAGTAGATACCAATCAGAAGCCGGAAGCCTTACTTGGGGAGGGGGGAGGGTGGGGGAGGAGGGGGTTAATTTATCATTTCAACCCTAGCCCTGACTGAAATGAGGTTCGTACCGACCAGCACTCGAATGCGCAGCCTTCCTGCCCTGTCTGTCATAGCACTGAAAAGCATTTTTGAATTAAGCCACAGGGTCAAATCCACAGTGCCAAGGGATTACTGAATGTCGCAGTGCGGTTTGTACAGGCCTGGAAGGACTGCAAGCCCTTCACCTGGTGCTTTCCCAGCTCTTGCTTACTGAATCCTTCAGAAAACGGGCTACACTGCTCCTCACCAGCGCAGCTATTTTCTCTCTCAGTCATTCTGTATCAGAATCCTGGTGAGTTTAAACAGGCTGGAATAGTAGGACTCTCTATTTCATTCCAAAAAACCCCCCTCTGCCTACTCGCACCCTCCATGGCTACACCAAATCTCACCGATTCCTTCACAGACCAAATGAGGACCATTGTTATCAGTGTGGGTAGCACTCATGTTTCTGGGTCAGAAGGTTGTGGATTCAAGTCCTACTCCAGAGACTTGCGCACAAAATCTAGGCTGATGCTCTAGTGCAGTGCCGAGGGAGTGCTGCACTGTCAGAGGTGCAGTCTTTTGGATGAAAGGTTAAACCAAGGCCCCTCAGATGGACTTAAAAGATCCCATGGCACTGTGCAAAGAAGATAAGGCGAGTTATCCCCAGTGCTAAAACTGAAACTAAAACTGATTATCTGCTCATTATCACTTTGCTGTTTGTGGGAGCTTGCTGTGCGCAAATTGGCTGCCACGTTTTCTACATTACAACAGTGACTACACTTCAAAAAGTACTTCATTGGCTGTAAAACGCTCTGGGGTGTCCTGAGGATGCCAAGGGCGCTATATAAAGGCAAGTCCTTATATTCTAAATGAGCAAGACTCTAGTTACAATTGAACTAGATGTTACCTGTGTCACTGAGCACACAGCAGATCGATGCTGGGTGATGATATTTATTGTGCTGGGAGAAATCAGTTAGGACGATTCCCGTTCATTCAGTTCTGTGGCTGCCTGTTTATCGCAGGTGTCTACTCAATCCTGCACCCTGTGTGGCTGGCTGTTTATAGCAGTTACCCCCTCGATCCTGCACCCTGTGCGGCTGACTGTTTATCACAGGTGTCTGCACAGTCCTGCTGTAGTATCTATTTATACCAGGTGTTGACAGGCTCCAGGTTTGATCTCTGATTGTTCCTGCACTTGGTGATGTTAAGACTGTTGGGCAGAAGGGTTGCTGTGTCTGCAGCAGCCAGTCCCTGAGCTCGATCTCTTCCCTCGCTCGCACCAGGTAAGTAAGAAATCTTAGTGAAAAATACTGAACTAAACAAAAATCGATCTGTGGAGAATTTGTTCCAGAAATGTATTAGAAGATGACTTAATAGGTAACCTGAGAGACACGACCCGGGCTGACCGACACAAGGTGCTGAGAGTAAACTGAGGAAGCTGTACTATTGTCTGACACATCCAGGTGACCACACAGCTCCCAAGTATTCACGTCACAACTGATTCCGCTCTGCCTCAGCACTGAAATAACATTTCTGTCAAACCCTTCAGTGTGCAGCTCATGACTCACTTTATTCCCTAATATCTTCATACAATTTCCTCACCTCTCTGACGCTTCCAAGGCCACAGCTCACTGGTTGACGGCAGCTCTCCAGTACTTGGAGCAAGTGGCCATTTGACCATTGGGGCATCACGGCCACGCGTGATCACGCTGTCGCTTGGCATCCGCACGCACGCCATTGCTGCCCGGAGCCCCAGCATAGTCGGATCAGGAGCAGGAGCCCTGGCCAGCTGCTTTGTCCTCTCTAACCTGGGCCGCTGGAGTCCTGTAACAGTCTGACTGCTGCCCAGTCTGGGAATGGAGGCTGGGTCCTTCCAATCTGTGTGGCACATGGGGGCCATTTGCAAACAAATTTAGCTTACGAGGCAGTTGAGTATAGCAGGGGTTCCACTTGGGTGCCCAAAGCCCACCTGACGCAACCTTCAGCCAGGCCTGTAAATAGGCGCTCAGCACTCCTAGAATAATAGAATCTTACAGCACAGACGGAGGCCATTCGGCCCATCGTGTCTGTGGCGGCTCGTTGAAAGACCGATCCAATTACTCCCACTCCCCTGCTCTTTCCCCAGGGCTCTTTCCAAGTTTTTATCCAATTCCCGTTTGGAAGTTATTATTGGATCTGCTTCAGGCAGTGCATTCCAGGTCACAACAACTCACTGTGTAAAAAAAGCTTCTCTTCATTACCCCCCTGGATTTTTTGCCAATTATCTTAAATCTGTATCCTCTGGTTACCAACCCTCCTGCCACTGGAATTAGTTTCTCCTTATCAAAGCCCCTCATTTTGATATTGAACACCTCTATCAAAACTCCCTTTACCCTTCTCTGCTCTACGGAGAACAATCCCAGTTTCTCCAGTCACCCCACAGAACTGAAGTCCTTCATCCCTGGTATCAATCTGGTAAATCTCCTCTGCTCCTGCACCCACTTTAAATGTGTACCATTCAGTCAACATTGACGCTCTTCATTCTTCCTACCAAAATACATCGCTTCACACCTTCCCAAAACAGGTGTGGAGCGGCCTATATATACCAATCGGGGTCCTACGCCAGCTGTAGTACCCCATCTGCAAGTTCCATGTACCATTGGGTGGAGTGTGCGCGTGCTGCACTGCGCACCCTCTGCTAATTTATGCCGGGCGGAGAGCAGCCTAACCAACGGTCCTTAAAAGGTCCGCTCCAGAAATAGCCTGAAACAATTCTTTGGAGGAATTTCTATGGGGCCAGGAGGAGCTGAAATGCTCCTTCCGGCCCTGCAAATACTGCTACCTGCTGACAGCCACCAGGTCGCACCTCCCCACCCTCCCTACCACCCCCGCCCAGAGACCTTCCCCTTCTACTGTCAACTTATGGTTTGGCTCAACTCATGTAGCCGCCGGATATTAATGGCAACAACCCCCCACCCAATGTTTCCCCAATTTTAAATTTGGGTGCGCGATCCCTTTAATGGGAAGCGCATGCGTAAAATTTCACGTTGTAAAAGCCGGTCGTGGGCTGCGCAGGACTGGCGGACAGTTGCGCGGCCACGCAGCTTAGAGGGAACGTTGCCCACACCCCCACACCGAGCGGGGAGCTGCCCACGAGCGCTCACTGAGAGGTGGGCAGCTCAGTGATTGTATTCTCATGAGGCCCCAACCTGAAATTGGTTGGGCCTTCCCCCTTGCTACACCGCTGACTTCGGGCCAGTTTAGGGTGAAAGGCCAGTACACCACGCGTTACTTGTACCCGTGAGGCATCAGGGGCTCATCACATACATCATGTTGATGCATCAGTGTCATAGAGGACTGAAAGACAGTGATAGCATCAAAAATGAGATGAAAATCAGACTTTATCTACCTATCTATCTATCTATCTATCTATCTGTCTGTCTGTCTGTCTGTCTGTCTATCTATCTATCTGTCTGTCTGTCTGTCTGCCTGTCTGCCTGTCTGTCTGTCTATCTATCTATCTAACCTGTCTATGTATCTACAGTTCTATCTACGTATTTCATCGATCTCTCTCCTCCTTTAAGACGCTCCTTAAAACCTATCTCTTTGATCAACCTTTTGGTCACCTGTCCGAATATCTCTTTTGGCACAGTGTCAATTTTTGTCCGATAATGCTCCTGTGATGTGCTTTGGGATGTTTTACTACGTTAAACGTGTTATAAAGAAAGACTTGCATTTATATAGTGCCTTTCACAACCTCAGGACATCCCAAAGTGCTTTACTGCCAACGAAGTACTTTTGGAGTGTAGTCACCGTTGTAGGGAAAATGGCAGCCAATTTGCACAGAGCAAGGTCCCACAAACAGCAATTTGATAATTACCAGATAAGCTGTTTTAGAGATATTGTTTGAGAGAAAAATATTGGTCAGGATACCAGGGAGAACTCCCCTGCTCTTCTTCAAAATAGTGCCATGGGACCTTTTACATTCACCTGAGAGGGCAGACAGGGCCTCGGTTTAACGTCTCATTTGGAAGACGGCACCTCTGACAGTGCAGCACTCCCTCAGTACTGACCTGCCGACAGTGCAGCACTCCCTCAGTACTGCACTGGAGTGTCAGCCTGGATTATGTGCTCAAGTCTCTGGAGTTGAACCTACAACCTTCTAGACTCAGAGACAAGAGTGCTACCCACTGAGCCAGGACAGGAAGGGGTGAAAATGAGACAAAAAAATAATTTCACATGCACACTCTTGTCACTCAACCATTGGTGGCCGTGCCTTCATCTGCCTAAACCCTAAGCTCTGGAAATCCCTCCCTAAACCTCTCCGTCTCTCTTTCCTCCTTTAAGACGCTCCTTAAAACCTATCTCTTTGACCAAGCTTTTGGTCACCTGCCCTAATTTCTCCTTATGTGGCTCGGTGTCAAATTTTGTTTGATAAACGCTCCTGTGAAGCGCCTTGGGATGTTTTACTACGTTAAAGGCGCTTTATAAATACAAGTTGTTGTTGTTAAAAATATATTCTAAAGTCTTGAATTTCCTGTTTACAATGTTAGGTTGTTATGTTTGGACAACATCCCTTTATGTCTCCGCTAAGGTACTGAGTGAAGGAATATAATACAAGTGCATTAGTATCTGTATGCAAATATGACAAACACTAATTCCTATGCTCACCTCTGTACAAATGTTCTACAATATATCCTGGCTTAATAACAAGACACTTGGCCAAATAGATCCCTTTGTATCTGCTTTCCACTGAGCGCCCACTCCAGATAAGTGTATCACAGTGGCGGCAGACTAAACACAGCGGTGTGCTAAGTGGTCAGGGTTGTTGATCCCACACTAGGCCTGACTGCAGTGAGATGATGATGATGTGACTGAACTGTACTGAATGATCTCAGGCAGTGTTTATATTGATTGCTGTCACACTTGACTCTGTACAGTTTGACATCAGTCAGTATTAACGTACCGATAAGCAGTGCCGGGGCCTATATTAGATCAAACAATCGACTTATGAGGCAAGTCACATTGCTACAGGTTTGACACCCGAGAGGTCTTGACCTCCCCACAGGAGACTGCGCTATTCTGTTGCTTGAAGGCTTTGAGTGTTTACCTACTCATTGATTGGACAAATGGAGGGAAACTGCTTTCAAATATTAAAGAGACTCTTCACTGGTGAGAGTGTGCGACTGTCCAAGCTCCGTTTACTGCCATCACCATCAGGGGGCATTTGTTTTAGGTAATAAATCGCTAGTTATCGGACTGAAGATAATTCCTCCACTTGTAAACTAGGTCCAGAACAGCTACTACAGTGCAGCCACCAGACCTATATATCCACTGGCGCCCGTACACGACAGAGAAAATCGCACAGAAAGCAATATGCTTCAGTAGTGCACTAAAAACACACCCTCATATCCTGAGGGTGTCTTTACATGACAGGTTACGTTATATAAATTCCCAAAGCAAACTCTCTTCCATCGGGAGGATAAACCGAAAATGTGGTGAGCAATGGTCACCAGACCACACAGGATTTTCTTTCCAGTATTTTAGTGTGCTCTCTCCTCTACGTAATATACTATAGCAACGTAAATGGCCGCCAAACCAAAGAAGGAGATAGAGTGACCAAAAGCTTGGGTCAAAGAGGTGGGTTTTAAGGAGGGCCTTCAAGGAGGAGAAGAAGGTGGGGCATTTGTGTGGTGGAGGGGTTTAGGTTGATGCAGGCACAATCACCAAGGATGGAGTAAAGGGGAGTGGGGGGGGGGGTGTGGAGGGTTTAAACACAAAAGGCCAAAGTCAGAGGAATGGAGAGTGCTGGGGGGAGGCGGGGGGAGGGTGATCAGGGCTGGAGTAAGTTAAAGAGGTAGGGAGGGGCAATATTGTGGAGGAGGAAGTCGGGGATCTTTATAATATACTGTGTTCCACTTACAGTCTCTCTCCTGTATATATTATAATACACTGTGTTACACTGACAGTCTCTCTCCTGTATATATTATGATGATATGCAGGGCTGGATTTTGTCATTGGGGGCGGGTGAGGTGGTCGGTGGGTCACGCCCCCGCCTCCGATGTGAGGCGGGACAATTGAGCGATTTTGCCCTAATTGGGCACTTGATTTCGAGCGTGTGGAAACCCCTGGCTCAATGAGTCTTTTGGTTCTGAAACTCGCCTCTGATGACGTCATCTATGCAGTTACATTTAAGGCCTGCAAGCAGCCTTGGTTCATTTTCTGCCTTACAACTTCTTTGCTGAGGGATTAGTGGTGCAAAGGTGGCAAGCTCAAGACCCAAGTGCGCACCCCGCTTTGAAGAGGACTCCCTCCAAGCTCTGGTGGAGGGAGCAAGAGCTCATAAGGAAGTGCTGTTTTCTTCCTCTGGGAGGAAAAAAAACTCCACAGCAGACCAAAGCTGCGTGGCTGCAAGTGGCACAGGAGGTGAGTACCATCTCAATGTGCAGCTGAACGTGACTGCAGTGCAGAAAGAGTTTTCATGACCTTCTCCGTACAGGAAAAGTAAGTATTACATCACCATGACCCTAAATTTGCTCCCCATCGTCTCTCATCACCAGCACTCTTCATTGTCTGCCTCCTCCTCCACATCCCACTTCACCCTTACATCCCTTGCACCCTTAACTATTCCCTCTCTCTGTATGTTCACATTCATTTAACTATTCGACTATGCAGCCCTCGTACTCCCTATCACTGTTATGCTATGACAACAACTTACAACACACAGGGAGGGCCCTTGGTCTTGTGACCTCACTCCATCTTTGTGTCCTTCTAAGCATCTATGCTATAGATTCTCTACACTCACTCCTTCATTCTCACTCAAACTCTACTTGTGTCCCTCATTGCAGGAAAAGAGAGCCCACAATAAGAGGGAAAGGGCGAAGACAGGAGGAGGGCCACCCTCAATAGCCCAGCTCACCAGTGCAGAGGAGGCGGCCCTGGAGACCATGGGAGTCGAGGAGGATGCGCCAGTGGGGGACAGACAGATGGGCACGTCAGCGCAAGCTGGTGACAGAATAGTTTTTCATCTCTCTCACTGACATTGCATGAGTGACTGATATTGATTCTGATGCTCTAACAGATTGACTTTTGATCATCTACACAATTCCATGTGCACGCAACATTTATCTCACATGTCTAACTCTTTCCTTTACTCCCCCACAGGACCATCGACAGCCCCCCTCCCCACTGTCCAGGAGGAACAGCCTGAGCCACAAGACTCCTCAGAGGAAGCTGCAACCTCTAAGGGCGCAGCGTCACCAGAATTAAGTGCACCCAGCACCAGCGCAGACATTCACACCTCGGGACATAGAGCAGTGTTGTCACCTGGTGTATCACAGCTCACAAGTGAGCATCAGCAGATGGTGGAGACAGTGACAGCAGTGGAGACTCCTCGTCGGAGGCTGCAGGGTGCTCCCAGCTCGGCTCAGCTGCATGTTGACCCTGTGCCTCCGGGTCCATCCAGAAGGAGAGCGGTGCTGGAACTCCAGGAACAGGTGCAGGAGTCTCTGGCAGGTTTTGTCTCCAGGGTCACTGCGAGTGTGGAGCGGATGGAGGAGTCCATCGCTAACATGAGCAGAGCCTTTGTGGAGGCATTGGCGCATGAACGCATCACCACGGAAAGGATGGCAACCTCTGTGGAAAGGATGGCTACTGTAGAGGAGAGGATGGCTATGGCCATGGAGGAGCTAAGTCGCCAGAGTGTTGAAAACATGGTCATTGTTCACAATAGACTGACTTCACTGGAGGAGCGATGGACAGCTATTGAGCAGAGAATCCAGAGCTTCATGGAAGTCCTCTGGAAATGGGTCCTCATGGCCCCCCTGAAGAGCAGCAAGGAGCTGTCAAGCCACTTGCTAGATCTGAAGTGGACCTGGCCTATGAGAGGGATGTTGGTGGCAGACAACAAGGAAGTGGGGGCTCCTCTCCAAGCGCTCACACTTCCATGCCACTGCGGAGCCCTCGGTCAGAGCCCCACCGGAGTCCTCACCCAACTGAGATGGCCGTCTCAGCCCCTGCACAGCCGCAGGAGCAGCAGACTGTTGGCAAGCTCTCACAGGCTCACAAACCCAGAGGACGCCCGCCAAAGGTGTCGAGGCAGGAGCAGCATGAAAGTGAGCAAGGGGCCTCCGCATCTGCTGACGCCACAGTGGAAGCACCACGTAGGAGCACGCGTAAGAGGAAAGGAGCACGCATAAGAGGAAGCACAAGTAGTCACAAGGGTAGTCACTCGGGTGTTCTGTTGTGTTTAATTGTGAATGCCATCTGTGAATTAATGTTATAAAATGTCTTGATGGCATTTCGCAAATGGGACTTCCACATTGAGGTCTCAGGGCGACTTGGAATTGTCAGTATGGTGGTCAGAGTGATAGGAAGCCGCAGGTTCTTGTCCATTGTCGATGGTGTGGTAAGAAGGTGCGAGTCAAATGTGTTTGATTGGGCAGACAAAGCAAATCTGGCCAAGATCAGAAGATCAGTGCATCCCTGACATTCCGGGCAGCAATGTTCTCGCGTGCTGCTGCCGCTGGTTGATGCGCCTCCGCAAGCTGTTCATTGTCGCTCTCCTCCTCCTCCTCCTCATCTGAGGAGGCTATGCGATCAGCCACTTGTCCCTCAGCAGCTGCAAGCCACGATGCTGTGCCATGTTGTGAAGTGCACAGCAGACCACAACGATTCTGGAGACCCTGGCTGCTGAGTACTGCAGGGCTCCACCTGATCTATCAAGGCATCTGAATCGCATCTTCAGCAAGCCGATGGTTTGCTCGATAATGGATCTGGTGGAAATATGGCTGGAGTTGTAGGTCTCCTCAGCTTCATTGGATGGGCTCCTCAATGGCGTCATTAGCCACGTCTTCAGGGGATAGCCCTTGTCTCCAAGTAGCCATCCGAAAAGTTGATCTGGTGGACTGAAGAGCAGAGGCACACTAGAATGGCGCAGGATGAAGGGGTCATGGCAACTGCCAGGGTACTTGGCGCAAACATGCAAAATTTCCTTATTGTGGTTACACACCAGCTGCACATTGAGGGAGCAGAAGCCCTTGCAGTTGACAAAAATATCTGGATTGTGATGGGGTGCCTTAAGGGCCACAGGTTTGCAGTCTACAATGCCCTGCACCCTTGGAAAGCCTGCCAGATTAGCAAATCCAACCGCACGTGCGGTTACACGGTTACATCCCCCACCAGGGTGGCCTGAGGGCGCTCCGCTTCTTCCTTGAACAGAGGCCCGACCAGTCCCCATCCACCACTACCCTCCTCTGCCTGGCTGAACTTGTTCTCACATTGAACAACTTCTCCTTTAACTCCACTCATTTCCTCCAAATCAAAGGTGTTGCTATGGGTACCCGCATGGGTCCTAGCTATGCCTGCCTTTTCATGGGATATGTGGAACACTCTTTGTTCCAGTCCTACTCAGGTCCCCTCCCTCACCTCTTTTTCCGATACATTGATGACTGTATCGGTGCTGTTTCCTGCTCTCGCCCTGAACTTGACAATTTCATTCACTTTGCCTCCAATTCCCACCCTTCCCTCACCTTCACATGGTCCATCTCTGACTCTTCCCTTCCCTTCCTCGACTTCTCCATCTCCATCTCTGGGGATAGGTTATTGACCAATATTCACTACAAGCCCACTGACTCCCACAGCTACCTGGACTACACTTCCTCCCACCCCGCCTCCTGTAAGGACTCTATTCCATTCTCCCAGTTTCTCCGTCTCCGCCACATCTGCACCGATGATGCCACCTTCCACACCAGTGCTTCCGACATGTCTTCCTTTTTCCTCAACCGAGGATTGCCCTCTACCGTGGTTGACACGGCCCTCGACCGTGTCCGTTCTATCTCCCGCACTTCTGCCCTCACCCCTGCCCCTCCCTCCCGGAACCACGATAGGGTTCCCCTTGTCCTCACCTTTCACCCCTTCAGCGTCCACATTCAACGGATCATCCTCCGCCATTTCCACTACCTCCAAAGTGATCCCACCACCAAACGCATCTTCCCCTCCCCTCCCCTTTCAGCATTCCGTAGGGACCGCTCCCTCCGAGACACCTTAGTCCACTCTATCACCCCCAGCACCCCTTCCCCTTCGCCTGGCACCTTCCCGTGCAAGCGCAGGAGATGTAACACCTGCTCCTATGCCTCCTCCCTTCCCACTGTCCAGGGCCCCAAACACCCCTTCCAGGTGAAACAGCGATTTACTTGTTCTTCTTGCAATCTAGTATACTGTATTCGCTGCTCACGATGTGGTCTCCTCTACATTGGGGAGACCGAATGCAGATTGGGTGACCGCTTTGCGGAACACCTCCGTTCAGTCCGTAAGGGTGAACCCGAGCTTCCGGTCGCCTGTCATTTTAATTCATCGCTCCATTCCCACTGGGACCTCACCGTCCTTGGCCTTTTGCATTGTTCCACGGAAGCTCAGCGTAAACTCGAGGAACAGCACCTCATCTTCCGATTAGGCACTTTACAACCTTCCGGGCTCAATATCGAGTTCAACAATTTCAGATCATAACCTCGGCCCCTATTACATTTTTACTTATATTTTTTATCCACCCCTTTGTTTTGGGTTTTCCCTTCCCCCCACTTTCCTTTTTTTTCTCTCTCCCACATGGCAGCTGTCTCTCATTCTGCCAGAGCATTTCACACCTAATCTGAGCCATCTTTTGTCTCCACTAGTCCTATCACCATCTCGTCTCGTTTTGAATATCTCTTAATGTCTCTTCACTTCTTTTGTTCTCTCGCAGCCCTGCCCTTCGATCTATTTCATTTCTTTTCCAGTTTTGAAAAAGGGTTTCGACCCGAAACGTCGACTTTAATTTCTCTCCACGGATGTTGCCTGGCCTGCTGAGTTTTTCCAGCATTTTCTGTTGTTATTTCGGATTTCCAGCATCTGCAGTATTTTGCTATCGTTATAATACATTGTGTTCCACTGACAGTCTCTCTCCTTTATATATTAATAAAATACACAGTGTATGGCACTGATAGTTTCTCTCCTGTATATATTATAATATAATGGCCCAGAAATTCGGGTCGGGGGCTTCCCGCGGGTGCAAGCCCCCGACCTGCACTTACCTTGCGCGCCGGCCATTGAGCTGTGGGCCCCCGTGGAATTCCGATCCGGGGCCTGGCCCAGCTGCCGGTGTGCAGTGCTTGCATATCCCAGGGGCGCAGTTAGTTCGATGCGTCCCCTGGGATCACGTGGGCCATGGGCAGCCAATCCGAGCAGGGAAATTCCCATTCATAAGTCTTGACAGGATGAGCTGTCAAGACTTATAAATACTACGGCCCCAAAATAGCAGTAAATCTTCAAATAAATTTGAAAAAAACATCACATTTTTTAAATAAACTATAAATTACATTAAATAACTATTTTAAACAAAATGTAAATTTTTGAAAAAAATAATTTTATATTCTAACAGGGCTAAAAATAAACTTACCTTGCTTTAAAGTATTTAAAAATAATAAACCTGTGGAAAAAATGTTTTAATTTTAATTAATTGATCACTTACCTTGTGAAAAGCAGGCCTTACGCCTACTTTTTAAATTTCTAAATTCTAAAGACTTACCCTCACGGAAAAACCTGTAAAAAAAACATAAGTTCAAAGCGCATGCGCAGACTCCCCTGCGCACACGTTCCACCTCTGAACCCCTTCATTCAGAGGAATGGAAGTGCCGGTTTCCCGCGCATGCGCAGTGCATGCAGGAAGCCAGCACTTCTATCGGGCCCACGGGTGAGTACCCCGTGCGTGCTCACCCGTGGAGACCCGAATTTCTGGGCCAATATGTTTTCACTGACACTCTCCTGTATATATGAAAATACACAGAGTTTCAATGACAGTCTCTTTCACTCTGTATATATTATAATACACTGTGATCCACTGACAGTCTCTCTGTATATATATTACAAAATACTGTGTTTCACTATGACAAATTTCTCTCCTGTATATATTATAATACTGTGTTCCACTGGCAGTCTCTCTCCTGTATATATTATAATACACTGTGTCCCTCTGTGAATCTGCTGCCGGGCAACATTTTAAATCAAGTCCCAGGCTTTTGGGCCCTGTCTGTGTCCCTCTCTCAATCTGCTGCCAGGCAACATTTCTACCTTTTAATACCTTGAAAGATGAAAGTGAAAGTACTTATAAAACGTTTTTGGTAAATCTTATGTTATTTTTAAAAGAGATACTAACTTTTTCAAAGCTGGATGATCGAAGTAGTTTGAGCTGGAAGCTGAAGTAATGGCAGTGAAACAATGGCTGCCAGATCCCTGAGATGAAGACGATTAGTCCCGCCCACACACACACACCGATTGGCCAACCATCAGGGGACTGTACTGTAGGATTGGTCAATCATGATGGCACAGGATTGGTCGAACCTTGACGTCAGTCAATCAATGCTAAGTAGCAGATAATGAGTTTAATTTTGAAGGTTTTTTGCATAAGGCGCGAACAATTTTCATCCGACCGAAAAGTAAATACGCTTACAAGCGTCCCGGAAGCGTAAGCTTTCTTTGGAGGTAACGCGCGCGTAGGTACGCTCTATAACTTGCGAGCACATAGCCGGACAGACGCACACGTGAGGACAGACAGAAGGACAGACAGACAGATCGACTCGTTTATATATATATATACACTGTGTTTCACTGACAAGTCTCACTCCTGTATATATTTCAATACTCTGAGCTGGATTTTGATTCAGGAATGGGCTGGGGTCGTGTAATCTGCATTTCGTGTTAGCCACCCGATTGTAAATCGATGTGGGACAATGATGCGATTTCAACTTAATTGGCTGTGATAAATCCATGTAGTGGAACAAGAACTCGAAGAGGCGATATCTTAGAATTAGCACGAGTACTTTATTAACAACTGTGTAGCAAACAAAACAGGCCTGCATCCTGCATCCTGGCATTCCACCTTTGCTGACCTTGACAGGAAGCAACCCCCTGACCTTAACTAGTGGCAGCACTGGCTACAGCACCACCTGGCGGATAACCTTAATCATAACATCCCAGATTACTATATTCCTCCCCCCTTAAGATTTCAGTATGAATTTCTTAACAACCAACCATTCCTAAGGGTCACATAAGAAGTCTCCATTCACTATGTTCCATACGTGACGAATCTAACAGGTCAGTATCAATCTCCCTGGTGGCTTGCGAGTCCTTTGTGAACGTCCAACAGTAAAGTCCCTGCTTGTTTGTGGTGAAGTCACCAGCTGCTCCTGAGCAGTGCTCAGAGTATCTGACTCTGCAACGATGGTTTCCTCTTGAAGAATAGGTTCCTGTGGAATTGTCTCTGTCCATGGTGGCGGCACCACAGATGCACTTGGATAACTGGGGGCAAACCTGTCCTCAGCCATTGCATTTGGAACCTTCATTTCAATTTCCCCGTGTCTGTGAAGTATCTGATCTACATGTCTGCGTACTACCCTACCATCTCCCAACATGACCTTGTATGATACTGGCCCTGTCATTGAGTCTATGAAGCCAGGAATCCACTTTGGTCCATAACTGAAATTCCTGGTAAGGACCGCATCTCCTTCTCCAAAACTTCGGCTCTTTGTTCTTTTGTCATGGTTCTCTTTTTGTTTGTTTTGCCTGTTTTCCATTTTCCTTTTTAGGTCCAGGTGGACAAGGTCAAGAGTGAAGCGTAGTCTACGACCTAATAACATCTCAGCAGGAGAGAGTCCTGTGGTGGATTGAGGTGTTATTCTGTAGCTGAACAGAACCCGTGACACTTTGGCTGCTAAACTCCCTTCTGCACTTTTTTTCATCATCTCTTTAAATGTTTGTATGGCTCTCTCTGCAAGTCCATTTGAGGACGGATGATATGGAGCCGAGGTCACCTGCACTATGCCATTTTTTCTCATGAACTCTTTTGTCTCTGTACTCACAAAACAAGTGGCATTGTCACTTACCACGATCTCCGATAGCCCTTGATTACTGAAGCTCCAACGCAGGCAGTCTATAGTAGTAGTGGAGGAAGCAGAATTAATAGGATAAACATCCATCCATTTGGAATGTGCATCAATGATTATGAGGAACATCCCCATGAATGGACCCGCATAATCTAAGTGCAATCTTCTCCATGGTTTATCCGGCCACTCCCAGGGGTGGAGAGGAGCCACTGCTGTTGCCTTCCTGTGTGCCTGACAAGTGCTGCATGTCTTGACTAGATTTTCTATCTCCTCATCTAGCTTTGACCACCACAAGTAACTCCTAGCCAAGGCTTTCATACGCGAGACCCCAGGATGACACTGATGCAGTTGCCCTAGGATAGACTGTCATGCTGGCTGTGGAATAATCACTCGTGCTTCCCACAACACGCAACCATCCTGCACACTCAGCTCTGTTTTCCTGACACTGTAGGGTGTGAAGTCAGCCCCTTCCGGATGCTGTGGCCATCCCCTCACCACATATTCTCGAACTCTAGACAGTACAGGATCTTTACCTGTCCATGTTCTTACTTGCTCTGCGGTCACAAGTGCCGTGTCCGTGTCCTCCAACATCAAAACTCTGCCCTCTGGAGCTGCACAGATAGGTGTGCCTGGCAGTGGAAGATGGCTCAAGGCATCTGCGTTCCCATGGTACTTGCCCGCCTGGTAGACGATGACATACTCATGTGCCCTCAACGTCATGGCCCACCTCTGGATCCGGGGTGACACCATCTGTGGAACTGCTTTCATTTCATTGAAAAGAGAGATAAGAAGTTTATGATCGGTGCATATGGTGAACTTCCTGCCATATATGTACTTGTGGAACCTCTGTAACCCAAACATTACTGCTAACCCCTCTTTGTCTAACTGGGAATAGTTTTTTCCGCTGGTGTTAGAGTTCAGGACATAAACCCTATTGGTCTTTCAGTTCCATCTTCCATGCGGTGTGAAAGAACTGCCCCCACCCCGTAAGGTGAAGCGTCACAAGAGAGAATGATGTCTTTCTCTTCATTATAGTGAACCAGCACATCCGACAACAGCATCAATTTCTTGGACTGTTCAAATGAAACCCCCTGCTCCTCTCCCCACTGACACTGTGTCTCCTTGCGCAGTAGTTTGTGAAGCGGTGCTAACACTGTTGACAAGTTTGGTAAAAACCTGTTATAATAGTTCAGCAGTCCCAGGTAAGCTTTTAACTCAGCCACATTGGTAGGAGCAGGGGCGTCCTGCAGTGCTTGTACCTTCTCCTTGAGTGGATGGAGGCCGGTGGCGCCCACTCTGTGTCCCAGGAACACTGCCTCATTCCCAAGGAAAGTGCACTTACTCCTCTTGAGTCGTAACCCTGCCCTCTCCAATCTCTGTAGTACCTCTCTCAGAGTGCTCAGATGCTCCTGGTCGGTTCTTCCCGTCACCAGAATGTCATCCAGATAGATGGAAACATGTGGAATCCCTTGCAGTACACCTTTGATTGTCCTCTGGAAGATAGCTGGACTAGATGAGACACCAAACGGTAAGCAGTTATATGTAAACAAGCCCTTGTGTGTATTTATGGTGACATACTTCTTTGATTCGTCATCCAGTGTAATCTGCAAGTATGCATGACTCATATCCAACTTTGTGAATTTCTTTCCTCCAGCCATGTTTGCAAAGGGAGCCTCTGTTTTGGGAATAGGATACTGCTCTAGTTTGGACACCCGATTGACTGTCAATTTATAATCTCCGCAGAGTCTTACCGAATTGTCCGGTTTCAAAACAGGTACTATGGGAGCTGCCCATTCCAAACATTTCACTGGCTCTAGTATGTTCTCTCTCAATAGACGGTCAAGCTCAGCCTCTACCTTTGGCTTCATGGCATAAGGCACAGGTTGTTGTTTAAAAAACCTTGGCGGTGCCTCCTTGTCTACATAAATCTTAGCTGGGGGCCATTAAATGTGCCAAGTTCCTCCTTGAACACATTCTCATGTTCACTCAACACTTCTTGCAAAGTCAACTGTTTGCCCTCATCTATTTGATTTACTGCTCCCCAGTCTAATTTAAGTTCTTTTATCCAGCCCCGACCTAACAGGTTTGGTCCGGTACCCGATACTATAACTACAGGTAGCTGTTCCACGGTGTCCCTGTGCTGCACAGTCACATTAGCTGCACCTAATGTCGCTACTCGTTCACCTGTATAGGTTTTAAGATGCAGAGAGCAAGACTTTAACTCTGGAACTTTTGCACGGTTCCCCAATTTTGAGTACTCTGCCTTGTTCATTTTGGTTACACCGCACGCTGTATCGACTTCAAAGTTCACCTTAGAGTCATTTACTGTCAGTTGCAATGTGATAGGAGCCACTTTTGGAATGTTCTCTAACATGCTATACATTATGAACATGTCCTCTTCTTCCTCAGCTTCCCCGCTGATGTGGTGTGCTCCCTGTTTTTTCACTTCTCTTCCTTGGATTTGCTTTCCTCACCCTTTTTGTTTGGATTCCTCCACAGGTGATTTTGCCCTGCATGCTCATTTTATGTGTCCTTGTTTCCCACACTTGTGGCACTTTTCCTCCAGAAACCGGCATTCACTCACCAGGTGATCACCCTTGCATCTATAACATGCCTTCCCATGCTCACGTTGTGGTTTCTGACGCATGTTTAACTTGTGCACAACAACCTGACCTGCAACTTGCTTAGCATTAGCCCTGTCTGAACCCTGTATTTCTTTTACATCTCGGTTCGCTGTCTCTATGGTTTGAGCAAGTTCCAATGCTTTTTCATAAGTAAGCCCAGTCTCGGATAATAATCGACGCTGCATTCGGTCATCCATTATTCTGCAAACTAGCCTATCTCTCAGCATTTCCTTCAGGTTGTTCCCATAATTGCAATCTTGTGCTAATTTACGCAACACCGCGACATAGTCCATTACACTCTCTTCCTCTTTTCTGTTCCTTGAATTAAACTTGAACTGCTGTACAATCTCACTAGGCTTGGGGTGGAAATGTTCTTTGAGCAAGGCCACTAATTCAACAAATGATTTGTCTCCAGACTTTTCAGGACTGAGTAGATTCCACATCAAACTGTAGGTATGGCTTCCCACTGAACTAAGCAGAATGGCTTTCCTTTTTTCGGCATCATTTATTTCATTTGCTTCAAAGAAATAACCCAACACTTCACAGTATTCCTCCAGGTTTGTGCTCGAATATCAAAAGCGGAAACCGTTCCTAACGTGGCAGCCATGCTCTCTTCCAACTGGTAGCTAACTTTAGCTCATGAGTTTGTTGTTTAAAAGTCCTGGCAGACTTCTCTTCTTTATTCAGGGTCCTTTTTACCTTGTCGGCAAATGTGATAAATCCATGTAGTGGAACAAGAACGCGAAGAGGCGATATCTTAGAATTAGCACGAGTACTTTATTAACAACTGTGTAGCAAACAAAACAGGCCTGCATCCTGCATCCTGGCATTCCACCTTTGCTGACCTTGACAGAAAGCAACCCCCTGACCTTAACTAGTGGCAGCACTGGCTACAGCACCACCTGGTGGATAACCTTAATCATAACATCCCAGATTACTATATTGGCCAATTGAGTTCCAACGTGTGGGAACCCATGGCAAACGAGTTTTTCTAGTCTGAAAGTCACCTCCGATGATGTCATCATTGCTGCTGCATTTAAATTCTGCAACAAGCCTTGCTTCTTCTGCAGACTGCCAAGCTTTTGGCTTTTTATACTCACTGGAGTTTAGAAGATTGAGAGGGGATCTCATCGAAACCTATAAAATTCTGTCAGGCCTGGACAGACTAGATGCAGGAAGGATGTTTATGATGGCCGGGGAGTCCAGAACCAGGGGTCATAGTCTAAGGATAAGGGGTAAGCCATTTAGGACTGAAATGAGGAGGAATTTCTTCACCCAGAGAGTGGTGAACCTGTGGAATTTTCTGCCACAGAGGGCGGTGGAAGCCATTTCATTAAATATATTCAAAAAAGAGTTGGATATATTTCTTAAGGCTAAAGGGATCAAGGGCTATGGGGAGAAGGTAGGGACAGGGTACTGAATTTGGATGATCAGCCATGATCTCATTGAATGGCGGAGCAGGCTCGAAGGGCCAAATGGCCTACTCCTGCTCCTATCTTCTATGTCTATGTTTCTATGTTTTGCAGTGAGAGTGTCCTAGAGGAAGAATGGCCAGCCAGAGACCTAGGTCTGCACCCCGCTTCGACGACGTTGCCCTGCAGGCTTTAGTTGAGGGAGCAAGAGCACATAAAGAGGTGCTCTTCCCTTCTTCAGGGGAAAGAAGCCTCCCCAGCAGACCAAGGCTGTGTGGATCCAGGTGGCAGAGGAGGTCAACTCATTGTCAGTAACCCGCAAAACCTGGCTTCAGTGCAGAAAGCGATTTCATGACCTTCTGCTCACTGGAAAAGTGAGTATGAATTTCCCATTACCCTCAATCTGATCCCCATTGCCTTTCCTCACCAGCTCTCAGCTTTAGCAATCTCTTCCTCCACATCCCACTTGACACTGACATCCATGCACCCTTACCCATTCCCTCTCTCTCTATGGTCACATTCACCTAACTATTTGACTATGCAGCTCTCACACTCCCTATCACTGTGATGCTATGAAAACAACTGACAACACACAGGGAGGGCCCTTGGTGTTGCCACCTCACTCCATCTTTGTCTCCTTCTGAGTATCTATGCTATGGATTCTCTACACTCACTCCTTCATTCTCACTCAACCTCCGCTTGTCTCCCTCATTGCAGGAAAAGAGAGCTCACAATGAGAGAGAAAGAGCGAGGACAGGAGGAGGGCCACCTCAGTAGCCCACCTCACCCCCTGGGAGGAGGCGGTCCTGGAGATCGTGGGAGTGGAGGAAGATGCGCAAGTGGGGGACGGACAGATGGGAGCATCACAGCAAGCTGGTGACAGAATAGTTTTCCATCTCTCTCATTGGCATTGCATGAGTCACTGATAATGATTCTGAAGCTCTAACAGATGGACTTTTGATCATCTGCAATATGCAATGTGCATGTAACCTTGGCATCACATCTCTGACTCTTTCCTTTACTCCTCCACAGGACCATCGCAAGCACCCGTCCCCACTAGCCAGGAGGAAGAGACTGAGCATCCAGACTCCTCAGAGGAAGCTGCAACCTCTGAGGGCGCAGCGTCAGCAGAATTCAGTGCACCCAACACCAGCGCAGACACTCACAACTCGGTGGGACCATCGCAAGATAGAGTAGTGTTGTCACCTGGTGTATCACAGCTCACAAGTGAGCATCAGCAGATTGTGGAGACAGGGACAGCAGTGGAGAGTCCTAGTCGGAGGGCGCAGGACTCTGCCAGCTCGGCTCAGCTGCATGTCTACCCTCTGCCTCTGGGTCCATCCATAAGATCAGCGGTGCTGGAACTCCAGGAACAGATGCAGGAGTCTCTGGCAGGTTTTGTCTCCAGGGTCGCTGCGAGTGAAGAGCGAATGGAGGAGTCCATTGCAAACATGAGCAGAGCCTTTGTGCAGTCATTGGCGCATGAACACATCACCTTGGAAAGGATGGCAACCTCCATGGAGGTGATAAGTCGCCAGTGTGCAGAAAACATGGTGAGTGTTCTGAATAGAATGACATCTCTGGAGGAGCGATGGTCATCTATTGAACAGAGAAACCAGACCTTCATGGAAGTCCTTCTGAGTAGGATTGCCAGTGCAGATACGGGTCCCCATGGCCCCCCTGATGTGCAGCAAGGTGCTCTCAAGCCACTTGCAAGCGCTGAGGGGGACCTGACCCATGAGAGGGAAGTTGGTGGCAGACTTCAAGGAAGTGGGGGCTCCTCTCCAAGCGCTCACAATTCCATGCCACTGCAGAGCCCTCGGTCAGAGCCCCACCAGAGTCCACACCCAACTGAGATCGGCGTCTCAACCACTGCACAGCTGCAGGAGCAGCAGACTGTTGACGAGCCCTCACAGGTTCGCAACCCCAGAGGATGCCCGCCAAAGGTGTCGAGACAGGAGCAGCAGGAAAGTGAGCAAGGGGCCTTCACATCTGCTGAAGCCACAGGGGAAGCACCACGTAGGAACACACGTAAGAGAAAGGTACTGCACAAATAGTCACAAGGGTAGTTACTTGGGTGAAATTTGATGTTTTATGTGAAAAAGCCATCAGATGGCTACTGCTGCAGTTGTGGCATGTGTCATTTTGCGAATGGGACTTTCACATTGAGGGCTTAGGATTACTTGCAATTGTCACTATGGTGGTCAGAATGCTAGGAATCCGCTGGTTCTTGGCCATTGTCGATGCGCTGGTAAGAAGCTGCGAGGCAAAAGTGCTTGATTGGCTAGGCTAAGCAAATCTGGCCAAGATGAGTGCGTTCCTTGCATTCCAGGCAGCAATGTTCTCGCGTACTGCTGCCGCTGGTTGATGGGCCTCTGTAAGATGTTCGTTTTCACTCTCCTCCTCCTCCTCCTCCTCCTCCTCATCTGAGGAGGATAAGTGAGGAGCCACTTGGTCCTCAGGAATCTGCAAGCCATGACGCTGCACCATGTTGTGAAGTGCACAGCAAACTACAACAATTCTGGAGACCCTGGCTGCTGAGTACTGCAGGGCTCCACCTGATCTATCCAGGCATCTGAAGCACATCTTCAGCAAACCGATGGTTTGCTCAATTATGGCTCTGGTGGACATGTGGCTGGAGTTGTAGCTCTCCTCAGCTTCATTGGATGGGCTCCTCAATGGCGTCATTAGCCACGTCTTCAGGGGATAGCCCTTGTCTCCAAGTAACCATCCGTTAAGTTGGTCTGGTGGACTGAATAGTGGAGGCACACTAGACTGGCGCAGTATGAAGGAGTCATGGCAACTGCCAGGGTACTTGACACAAACATGCAAAATTTCCTTCTTGTGGTCACACACCAGCTGAATGTTAAGGGAGTGGAAGCCCTTGCGGTTGACAAAAATACCTGGATTGTGATGGGGTGCCTTAAGGGCCACATGTGTGCAGTCAATGATGCCCTGCACCCATGGAAAGCCTGCCAGATTAGCTAATCCAACCACACGCGCCGTGACACTTGCTTGATCCTTGGTGAAATGGATGTGATTGTGCGCGATGGCAAAGAGGGCATCGGTTACCTGCGTGATGCAAGTGTGTGCGGCCGCCTGGGAGATGCCGCTGATGTCTGCTGCTGATCCCTGGAATGAGCCTGAGGAAAAAACGTTGATGCGGTGGTGACTGACGGCCACTGGTAAGGGGTGTCCACCTGGTCCTCTGGGCTGCTGGTCTTGTTGCAGCATTTCGCAGATGTCACCCACTACCTCTCGCGAAAGTCGGAGCCGCCTTTGGTGCTGCTGCTCAGACATGTTGAGGTAGCTGACCCTGT
The DNA here is from genome assembly GCF_052327205.1 of Somniosus microcephalus. Classification (NCBI taxonomy): domain Eukaryota; kingdom Metazoa; phylum Chordata; class Chondrichthyes; order Squaliformes; family Somniosidae; genus Somniosus; species Somniosus microcephalus. The sequence continues at coordinate 12,886,601 of NC_141015.1, forward strand.
GTCTGTAGACCCTGTTTGCGGGGTATCTCCTGCACCGACGGGCTTCCATGCACTGGCCCCTTCTGGCCTGTGCAGCTTCAGGTGGGTGAGCAGCAGCTTGGCGCTCCTGTTGTTGCTGCTGCTGTTGTTGCTGCTGCTCTTGGTGCTGCTGCTGTTGGTGCTGCTGCTGTTGGTGTTGCTGTTGTTCCTGGTTCTGCTGGTGCCACGGCTGGTCTTCGTCCTCATCTCATGTCCAGAAGGGAAGGAAATAAATGGCTCCCATGCTTCTGGTATATGGCTCAGTTGAGGAAGCGTTCAGTGAAGGTGGTGAGAGAGGTTTCCCAGGAGGTCACACTGGAGATGGGTGTCAGGCTCCAAACTTCCACTGCTGTGGTTATGCCTTCTAAAAGTTCCCCCATACCTGAGACTACATGATGGCTGATCAACTCTCCTATTTAATGGTTGAGCTGCAGCTGATAGTAAGCAATTCAATTGTGCTAACGCCAGGTTTCACTGTCGTGTTTCAGAACAGGCGGGCTTCACGTGGGAAAAGGGTTAAAATCACAAAGGCCTATCAAAATGTCATTATAGAGGCAATTTAGTGCTTGTTAAGGGCCTTAACGGCCTATCCCGCATTTTGGAGGCAGGATGGAGACGGGACCATTAGACACGATTTTTTGAAAATTGTTTGGAGGCGGGATGGAGGCAGGGTTTGGCCCACCCACCAGTTTTTGCAATTTTAACCCCCAACATGCCTCCAATCCCGCCTAAACGGTCCGATGAAAATTGAGCCCACTGTGTTTCACTGACAAGTCTCTCTCCCGTATATATTATAATACACTGTGTTCCACTGACAGTCTCTCTCCTGTATATATTATAATACACTGTGTTCCACTGACAGTCTCTCTCCTGTATATATTAAAAATAAACTGTGTTCCACTGACAGTCTCTCTCCCGTATATATTATAAAATACACTGTGCTTCACTGACAAGTCCCTCTCCATATATTTATAATACACTGTGTTTCACTGAGAGTCTCTCTCATTTATATATTATAATAAAAAGTATATGGCACTGACAATTTCTCTCCTGTATATATTATAATAAAATATGTTTTCACTGACAGACTCTCTCCTTTAAATATTATAATACATTGTGTTCCACTGACATTAACTTTCCTGTATATATTATAATACATTGTGTTTCACTGAGAGTCTCTCTCCTGTATATATTACTAGCAGGGGAGCCCCGCGTTGCAGGGCAATTTTGGGGCTAGTGGATGTGTGGGCCGGGAGCCTGGGACTGGATTTGGGTTGTCAGCAGTTTCCAGGGCTTTTTTGGGCCTGGTGGATGTGTGGGCCGGGAGCCTGGGACTGGATTTGGGCTGTCGGCAGTTAGAGAAGCCTAGGCCCGTTTTGCACTGTTTTTTAACCTAAACATTTCTAGCTTTTAATACCTTCAAAGATGAAAGTTAAAGTACTTATAAAACATTTTTGGTAAATCTTATTTTTTTTAAAAAAGAAACTGACCTGGATTACCAAAGTTTTTAGCTGCTCTGGCTGCTGTATAATGGCTGAGATGAAAACGATTAGTCCCACCCACACACACACCGATTGGTCAACCATCAGGTGACTGAACTGTAGGATTGGTCAATCATGACGGCACAGGATTGGTCGACCTTGACGTCAGTCAATGCTAATGAGTGGAATTTTGAAGGTTTTTTGTATAATGTGCGAACAATTTTTGTCCGACCAAAAAGTAAATACACATACAAGAGTCCCCTAATGATGAGCTTTCTTTTGATATAACACGTGTAGGTACGCTCTATAACTTTTGATTGTATAGCCGGACAGACAGACAGACAGAGAGACAGAGAGACATACTGTTTTATATATATAGATAATAATACATTGTGTTTCACTGACAGTCTCGCTCCTGTATAAATTATAATACACTGTGTTCCACTGACAGTCTCGCTCCTGCATATATTATAATACACTGTGTTTCACTTGAAAGTGAAGTTTGTGACATAATAAAGCCATAAGAGATTGCATTGTTCAGAATCACATTCTTTTTACATCTTTGAGTGCCTTTATTACTGTTTTTACTGATAAGCCTCCACCTGTTAGTAAAGCCAAGGATTTGAGTTAAGGTTCATCCCACAGATATAATTCTGTCAGCTGAAGAAACTTCGCAACTACAACTCCCAGCAAGCACCCGTGCCTGTAATCCTCAGCTCCCCACAGTGAGCATGTACACTGTGGATAAAGCACCCAGCATGCATCATTATGGTTCTCCAAAATAATCTACACAATTGAAAAGAGACATAACAGCAAGTATGAGTTTTATTTTCCAAATGACTTATGAAAAAAATGGAGCCATGAGCTTTAAAACCTTGTTGACAGGAAAATCACCTTTAAATGATTAGTTTTACTTCAGAGTGACAGATTGGCTGAGAGAAGGAGCGCGAGTGAGAGACAGAGGGGGCAGAAAGGAAGAAAGACTTGCATTTATATAGCGCCTATCACATCCTCAGGACGCCCCAAAATGCTTTACAGCCAATGAAGTACTTTTGAAGTGTACTCACTGTTGTAATGTAGTAAATGCAGCGGCCAATTTGTGCACAGCAAGCTCCCACAAACAGCGATGAGGTAATGACCAGATAATCTGTTTTAGTGATGTTAGCTGAGGGATAAATAGTGGCCCCGAATTTGCGGTCGGAGGCTTCCCGCGTGGAAATGCCTACGATCCGCAAATAAAATGCTCGTGTACCTGGGGCCTCGGGATCCACGGAGACTCGCGGTCCGGGGCTCTCTGGGCACGTGCGGGCAGAGGCCCATGTATCCCAGGGGCGCACGTGGTTTGCGAGCACCCCATGGATTACGTGCGCCGGTCCAACAAATTAAAGAAGGGGGATCCCCATTCATACGTAAACCCCATAAGCATGAATGGAAATACACCAAAAAATACACCTAGACATCAAATAAATTTTACAAAAAATCACATATTTAAAATTAATTAAAATGTCATTTAGTTAAATATTTAAAACAAAAATTTACATTTTTGAAAAATAAATTTACGTGTTTTAAAGTGGCTAAAAATAAACTTACCTTATTTAACAGGTTTTTAAATGTATAAATGATTGATAACATTTTTTTTTTAAACTGCTGGTAAAAGCAGGTCTTATGTTTGTTTTACCAGGCGTAAGAATTTCACGGGCATTCGCTGGGCAGAAGTTGGGCAAATAGCACAACTCTCTGCCCGTGGAGGCCCTTTTCCCAGGACCTTTGACAGAATCTGTCAAGTGAATTCTTGACAGATCACAAGCTCTGGGTTTTCGAGCATGCCTAAACCCAGAACTTGAACGGCCCTTACAGGCGCATGCACACCTCGTATGCGCCGTAAATTATGGCCCATTGTCCAGGACACTGGGGAGAACCCCACTGTTGAATAGTGTCATTGGATCTTTTACATCCACCTGAGAGAGCATAGACGGGGCCTCGGTTTAACATCTCATCTGAAAGACGGCACCTCTGACAGTGCAGCACTGGAGTGTCAGCCTGTCATATGTGCTCAAGTTTCTGGAGTGAGGCTTGAACCCACAACCTTCTGGCTCATGATGAAGGTGAGAGTGCTACCCACTGAGCCACAGCTGAAACTGAAAGAAAAGACCTGTTTACAAAGGGAAAGAGAGCGGTAGAAACAGTGTGAGAGATGTCAGGAGACAGAATCAAAGAGACACACAAATGGAGAGTGGGAGTTAGATTCTCCTCTTCCTGACGAGGAAGCAGTGGAGCCGGACTTTCGGCCACCCCTCTGACCCTAACGCGACTCTGAACCATTCTCTTGGACGCGAGCTCCTGGTGGGATGTCCATCACTGAGAGGAAGCCCACCACTGCTAATCAGCAAAGTCTTGGCAGTGCTGCCATAGAACTTCTGCTGCACAACCAGAGGAGGCGACGGGGTCTTTGAAGGGGATAAAATGCCCCAAAGAGGAGAAAGCAAAAAAAAATTCCCTGCTTCGAGCAATACCAAAGTCCAAGAAGGTGAGGTTCTGGGGCCTAAATGGTTGGAGGGATGGCTGCAGCTATGTCCTCTCCCTCCATCAGGAGAGTTTGGGACCTTTACTGCCTCTAATCTAGACCTACCACCCAATTTCTCGAGTATCTCCGCATAACTAACGCCTTTCATCGCTGCTATTATCTTAGTGAATCTTTTCTCCACCACCTCCACATTCTGGACATCCTTCCTACAGTAAGGCTCCCGAAACTGGACCCAATATTCTAACTGCAGCCTAACCGGTGGAAGATGAATTTTAGAAGGCATTTGAAGTGAGGTTTCATCGGTTTTCTGTTCAGTCAGTTAGATAGCCAACACTTAGGGGAATTTGGGGGCAGTTAAGAGCCTCCAAACCATGCAACTGACAATTCTACAAGGGTAACATTTAGGTTTGCAAACTATTGTAAATTGTGTATTTTTCAACTTCAGAAAGTAAAAACTATCTTAAGACAGAGAGAAATATGGACAGAGACACAAAACGAGAAATAGGATCATTAAGTACCTCTGCTTGAATTGTTACACTTAGAACTTTGAAACAATGACATATTTAATTACACCACAGCCCCAGTTATTTGTCCAGCTACAGTGGTTAAGGCAAGCAAACTTTCAAATTAAAATGATCAACTTCCACCAAACTTCAGGGCTCCCACCCCAGTTCAGTCAAACCCCAACACCACCCATTGCTACCAAAGCCCATGATTCCCACCATCCCACCCCGCCAGACACAGTGGCCTAGAAATTCGGTATGGCCCCGCCAGGTCTTTTGCGCCCGAAATTTTGCGCCCGCCAGGATTCCCATAGCGCCCGCCTAAAATTCAGTTGTGACGGGCCAAGACGGCGGCGGGCGCTATTGCAGGGTTTGGCCGCCTCGCTAGGGGCGATGAATGTCACTTTCAGGCGTCCAGCTCCCGCTGCAGCACCCGATGCGGTGCGGCAGGCTGGCGTACTGCAGGCCTCCTCCTTCTCTTAAGGAGGAGCTGCCTGCAGCCGTCAGATCACCGGTGGATTCCCCCGGCAAATGAGCCCGGCACCACGGAGAAGTGCCGGGCTCGGGGGACTCAGACATCAATGCTGCGGGGGGGTGGTGCAGGAGTCCGGGGAGGGAGGTGCGGGCAGGCAGCCGCCGGGAAAGCGGCCGGCCGCCGCTCCACCTTTATGCGCCGGCCTTTCGGAGCTGCAAGACCCCGTTTCACAAACGCTGTTTGCGGCTGCCACGGGCGAGGCGGCCGCAACTGAATTTGGCCATCGGGCCGGAATAGCATTGCAACCGGGGCGCTGCGCACACCGATGACGTCATCGGTGCCGGCGCAGCGCTACCGGCTAACGCCGATGTTAGGGTCCATCTGAATTTCGGGCGATAAAAAACTTCAGGCGCAAACCACTTTATAGCCAATAAGTGGGCGCAAACGCGACTGAATTTCTAGGCCAGTGCTCCTAAATGCCAGGGTTACCCCATCCCAGTGCTGCTGAATATCAGGTACGCATCTCCAACCTGGTGCATGTTGCTTACCATGTTTCTGTCTATCCTGGACTTTACAAAAGGTACGAGATAAAATAGAGTACAAAGGGGAGGAGCATCCAATGGCTGGGAATGGACTTGGGTGCGTTGGTCCAGATTCTCCTTAGCCTGCCTTCTCCTCAGTGCTGGCAGACCTTGACCACCAAACCCCTCTCCCCCCCATTCTCTTGAACCCCAGGAGCCCCTCATTGGTGTTCCTCGACCACAGTGCCTCCTCCTCTGTGCCCCAGCTAGACCCCATACCATCTCCAGTGCTCCCAGACCCACAGACATCCCACTCTCCTTTTGCAACGCTCCAGGACTTGATTTCCCTGCTATTGGATGTGTCAGCATTGGCTCAGTGGTAGCATTCTTGCCTCTGAGACAGAAGGTCATGCGTTCACAGACCCACTCCAGAGATGTGAGCACAAAAATTAGGCTGACACTCCAGTGCAGTGCTGAGGGAGTGCTGCACTGTCAGAGGTGCCGTCTTTCGGATGAGACATTAAACTGAGGCCCCGTCTGACCTCTCAGGTGGATGTAAAAGATCCCATGGCACTATTTCAAAGAGTTCTTCCTGGTGTCCTGGCCAATATTTATCCCTTAACCAACATCTCTAACACAGATTATCTGGTCATTTTTCGAATTGCTGTTTGTGTGAGCTTGCTGTGTGCTAATTGGGCACTGTGTTTCTTGCATTATAACAGTGACTACACTGCAAAACGTACTTCATTGGCTGTAAAGCACTTTGGGACATCTTGGGGTCTTGAACGACGCTATATAAATGCAAGTCTTTCTTTTATACCCCAGGGCTCACTTAGTTTTAACACACGAGGACCACGCTCCAAACCCTGGCACTCTCCTCAGTGCTGCCACTTCCCAGGACCCTCTGTTACCAACGCTGATAGACCTCAATGCTCTCAGACACCGGGGAGGAGGGGGGAGGGGGGGTGTCTACTTTGACTTTTGAGGGGGTCGATTGGCAGAGCACGCTTGCCAGCTGCCCATTCCAGCGGCGAAGTGGCCCACCGTGATTTTGAGACCCCAGCCTCAGTTACATTCGCCAGGCACCAAATTCGGCATAAGAAAACAAGCCGGAGCCAGAGCTGTCACCAGGAAGGTAAGTCACGGGAGGATGGGGGGGAAGGGGGAGGGGGTGTCGCGATCGTGGAGGGTGAGGGTCTCGGGGTGGCATCGGCCTAAATTACTTTAGTGAGCCCCGGAGGTGTACGCCTGCTCCACCAGAGCCCATAAAAATAATTCAAGACCGGGTAACGGGAGTGAAGTTCGACCCCGAGGAGTCTACCTCCTCCAAGTCCTGCCATAATCCTAGACTCTTCCCACTGCTGCCAGTCCTGCGAGCCCTCCGCCACTATTGTCGGAACCGGGTAAACCAAACATATAAGATCCTGAGGGGGGTTGCCAGGGTGGATGCTGAGAGGATGTTTCCCCTGGTGGGGGAATCTAGAACTAGGGGGCATAGTTTCAGAATAAGGGGTCACCCATTTAAGACGGAGATGAGGAGGAATTTCTTCTCTCAGAGGGTCGTGAATCTTTGGAATTCTCTACCCCAGGGAGCTGTGGAGGCGGAGTCAGTGAATATATTCAAGGCGGAGGTTGACAGACATTTGAACTACAAGGAGTCGAGGGGTATGGGGAGAGAGCGGGAAAGTGGTATTGAGGCCAAGATTGGATCAGCCATGATCTTATTGAATGGCGGAGCAGGCTCGAGGGGCCGACTGGCCTCGTCCTGCTCCTGTTTCTTATGTTCTTATGTAAACCCCGCATTCCACCCTTCCTACTACCACCTAACCACAGGTACTCCTGTGCAGTGCCCCCATTACCCGGAACCACTCCCCAGTGTTACCAAAACCCAGCACGTCCCGTAACAGCAGAATCTCTGATCAGCAAGAGCAGCGCCACAGGGACTCTTCTGCTACCTTCTCCAGCAATTTCTTAATTATATTATAATACCGGTATGTCTCAGATGCAATTTCATCACACTTCCTGTGTCACAATTCCTTGTAACACCGCTTATACAGAAATGTCTATTTTCAAATTATTTAAATTCTTGCATAGCAAGTTATCTGATATTCAAATTCTTCCAGGTAATTTATTCAAGCTCAATGCAAATTACCTCCAGCTCATTGTCTGGTGTGCAAATTTATTAATTTTCATTCTAATTTCTTAATTGTAAGTCGGTCAAATGCAAATGTGTTAGCAAGGAGAAAGCGAACCCGTCAACCAATCAAGTTGCTCAAAACACTTTTTGAAACTGTTTTAGACCATCATCATTATTTTTTTGCCCTTAAGCTTGCCGAATATTGTCTAAAAATAGGGAGAGTCCTTTTCCTGTACCCCCACACCTGTGTGTCTGAAGTGTGCTCTGCCTACAATGACCTGAACCCGCCTTTATATTTGAGTTCATGTGACGTATGTAAGCCCGATGTGCCCCTGGTGCAGGCCCAGACCGCGCCCCCCACCACCCCCCCCCCCTCGTAGGGCCTATAACCTGGAAGCAAGGGGAGGAAAATCAGCTGCAAGACTGAAAGGTCTGCAGCAGCAGGAATGGCTGTTGGCTCAGAGTCTTCCGACTGTTATCGAGAAACAGCAGCCTGGGAGCCAGCAGCGCAGACCCCTGTCTCGGAAAGTAAAAACAAGAGATGACCTTGGGTCCTGTGGTCTGCGCTGTCTGCCCTCCCTTCCTCTTGGTGCCCCTCCGGATGCCTGCGTTGTGGGAGGAAAGGAGGCAGGCGGGCCAGATACCTTCACCAAACCCCCACCTCATCGCCATGACAACCATTAGCTTACATCGATTGTAGGCACAGATACTGCACTGCCATGGTTGGGAGGGGCGGGGGAGGGGGGGGCAAAGGACCAGGAATCCTGGAGCAATGTAAAGAAGCATAGGTCCAGCATCACGGGTCTCCTCTCCTTTTTTCCCGTGCTTTGCGCCTGGGCAGTATGGGATAGAAGTTTTTTTAGAGCGGTGGCGCAACACAGACAGTATTGCATCGACCGCCGTCCGCCTGATAGTCAGTTCCATTGCCCGCGGGGCGTAAAACGGGCCGCTTTGCACATTCGGCCAAAACAAATTTCTTCCTGTGTGTGTTTTCTGGGCACAAAGGACAAATAAATCCAGCCCATTATGTTTTCCATGTTATAGGCTGACACTTCAGCGCAGTGCTGAGGGAGTGCTGCACTGTCGCAGGTGCCGTCCGTCTTTCGGATGAGACGTTAAACCAAGGCCCCATCTGCCCTGTCAGGTGGACGTAAAAGATCACATGCCACTATTCGTTGAAGAAAGGGGGAGTTCTACCAGTGACCTGGCCAATACTTACCTCTCAACCAACACTTAAAACAACTCTTAATACCTCTTTACTTCTCCTGCCTTCCATCCTATCACAGACCTTCCCTTTTGTTCTTTCATCCCCTCCCCCATTTCCCAGCCCCTAAACTTGCTTTTAAATCTGTTCCATTTCCTGTTTTTTTTTCCAGTTCTGACGAAAGGGCTTCGACCTGAAACATTGACTCGGTTTCTCTCTCCACGGATGCTGCCTGGCCTGCTGAGGTTTTCCAGCATTTTCTGTTGTTACTTAAAACAGATTATCTGGTCATTATCACTTTGCTGTTAGTGGGACCTTACTGTGCACGAATTGGCTGCCGCGTTTCCTACGCTACATCAAAAGTACTTCATTGACTGTGAAGCACTTTGGAATGTCCTGAGATTGTGAAAGGCGCTATATATATAAATGCAAGTCTTTTTCTCTAAAACCTTCCTGTCCTTATAAAACAGCACATTCTCTAATTCATTGCGAACAGTGTCAAAGGAGAATTGTCATAATATTATAAAAGCTCTACATATAGGTGCATATCCTGCCCATCAAACTGTAGCTCTCTGTCACACTTCAGGTGTCTCACACTGTTTAATGCAAATTTCTCTGTCACAGTTTAAAAATAATAAAGAAACAAAAGCTTTGCTGCCATTCTCCCCCTTTGTCCTCCAATTTTTATTTGAATATTTTTTTGTGTCTGCTTTTAATTATTTTTCAGTTACGGTTGATCCCTCAGCCCTTGATGTGCCTCTGATTTATTCCTGTGCATTCTGGAGGGTTTTTTTTCCCGAAAATTCTCTCTCTGTACATTTTTTGGCAGGTGCTTTAGTTATTAGAAGACATTACAAGTTCAGGTTTTAGGTACAGTTAGGTTTAACTATTAGTATACTGGGATTGTATATTTCCATCTATGCCTGTGGAAGTCAGTGCCTCGCATACATCTCACTACCAATGTTCCCTGTCATTTATTTTTAGGGCCGCCCTGCCCCTTTAACGGGCTGTGCAGTCCATTCAAAATTCCGTGCATGCATGCTTTTTACAATTTAAAAGCTGGTGCACTGGTTGCGCGGGGCCTCAAGAAACGCTGCTCACTACAAAGTCACATTGGACATGTCACGCCAAGCAATCTTAAAACATTGCACAATTCCCTGTTGCAACCTAAAATTGGCATGCACATTCCAATTTGCAAAGTTCCCTGATCAAACAAAATTAAACTTTGAATCGCCTGAGGCTCTGTTTACATAAGAACATAAGAACTAGGAGCAGGAGTCAGCCATTTGGCCCTTCGAGCCTGCTCCGCCATTCAATAAGATCATGGCTGATCATCGACCTCAACTCCACCTTCCCGCCCTATCCCCATATCCCTTGATTCACTTAATATTCAAAAATCGATCAATCTCTGTCTTGAATATACTCAATGACTGAGCCTCCACAGCCCACTGGGGCAGAGAATTCCAAAGATTCACCACCCTCTGAGTGAAGAAATTTCTCCTCATCTCAGTCCTAAATGGCCGGCCCCTTATTCTGAGACGGTGACCCCTGGTTCTAATACAAAAGCAAAATATTGCGGATGATGGAAATCTGAAATAAAAACAGAAAATGCTGGAAATACTCAGCAGGTCAGGCAGCATCTGTGGAGAGAGAAACAGAGTTAACGTTTCAGGTCGATGAACCTTCGTCAGAAACGATAACTCTGTTTCTCTCTCCACAGATGCTGCCTGACCTGCTGAGTATTTCCAGCATTTTCTGTTTTTATTATCCCTAGTTCTCGATTCCCCAGCCAGGGGAAACATCCTCCCTGCATCTACCCTGTCAAGCCCTGTAAAAATGTTGTATGTTTCAATGAGATCACCTCTCATTCTTCTAAACTCTAGAGAATATAGGCCTAGTCTACTCAACCTCTCCTCATAGGACAATACCCCCATCCCAGGAATCAGTCTGGTGAACCTTCGTTGCACTCCCTCTATGGCAAGTATATCCTTCCTTAGATAAGGAGACCAAAACTGTACACAATACTCCAGGTGTAGTCTCACACCTGGAGTATTCAACAATTCAACAATTAGACTTTGCAGCCTTAAAGTGACATACACCACCTTACCAGCAGATTAATATATTCTGCGTTACTTGGGTTAGCGCTTCCATCCTGATGAAACAATCTTGCTGTAAGGAAGGCAACTTATTTTTTAATAATATATGGTAGTAAGCACTTGAAGAAATCATACTCCATGCATTCACACTTCACTACAGATGCAAAACCAATGGTAAAATGCAGCTTGCTCCTGAGCTGCAGCCTGAAACTGACCAGCACATCCCAATCTGAAACAGCAAGTGAACTCTGAAGACCTCAGCTTGTTTTTATGTACAGAAGTGAGAGTTTCTGGCCTTAGAGGTGTGGACCAATTAAACACAGCTCCACTTTAGCAACAGAATAATATATTGCGCTGTAAACGACTCCTGTCATTACAAAATAGTGCAATTCACCGTAAGCAATGCTGTGGGAGGTCCACCAGTATTATATCTCAACCTTTTCAACATCATTCTTTATCAATTGGGTGCTTTTTAGTTTGGTTTGGTTCCAGAACTTTGTCAAGAGTAAATTGTCCATTGCAAAAGTGTATATTATTTGTATTCGTTCCTGGGATGTGGGTGTCGCTGGCAAGGCCAGCATTTATTGCCCATCCCTAGTTGCCCTTGAGAAGGTGGTGGTGAGCCGCATTCTTGAACCGCTGCAGTCCATGTGGTGAAGATACTCCCACAGTGCTGTTAGGGAGAGGGATCCAGGATTTTGACCCAGTGATGATGAAGGAACAGCGATAAATTTCCACGTCAGTATGGTATATGACTTGGAGGAGAACTTGGAGGTGGTGGTGTTCCCATACGCCTCATTTGATGTCATTTGATGATGCATCATCAACCAGTTTCCTTAAAGGGACCATGTTCAACTTTATTTTGACATTTGTGCTGTCAGTGTTCTGCAGCATTGAGGTGCTGCAAACACTGACAAGCACTGCACAGAGGTGCACGGCTGCACCCCGGCTCTCCCATGACTCCCTCCATATGCTTAAGGAGGGAGTCACAACACACAGGAAGGTCCTCTTCCTTCCCCATGGGCAGCAGAGACCTCTTTTAGGAGATCAACACAGCCTGGTTGCACCTTGCAAAGGAGGGCACAAGCAGGGGTGTGGTCAGGAGGACCTGGGTGCAGTGGCGCAAATGTTTCAATAACCTCAGTAGATCACGAAACATTAGAACAAAGCCACACTCAACCTCATCCTGCTGTGCCTCTCATCACATCTCCATCACTCTGCCTTCCCTACCCTAATCATGCACATCCTTACTCACACCAAACTACCCTGCACCTCCAGCCATCCCACTCTATCCACATTATCACATCCCCATCTCACTAGCCACCCCTCATACTCGCCCTCATCCGAGTGCAATCATACCAACTAACAACACACAAGGGTAGGCACTTGGGTGTTTTATCCAATGTTTATGTAAAGTTTCTGTTAATGTGGTGTCAAACATAAAAATCTTTATTTTCAACACTTTCCGGTCTTAGACAGATTTGTGTGCACCTTTGGAAGTGGCTTAGTGAGTTCCAGTGAATGGTGAGACATAACGGTACCCTCTGCAATGGTGATGAGTGTGAAAAGAATGACTTGGGCATTGAATGGATGCTTTATGGTGTTGGTGTGGGGTGGTGCCAACCTGGCACATCATGTGGCAGCCAGGGTGTACAGCTTCAAGTGAAGTAAACCTGGCCACGGTGAGGCCATCCCTGGCCTCCCGGGCAGCAATGTGCGCTGTGTCCTGTGCAGCATCAGTTGATTGCGGAGAAGGTTGGTGTTGTTGGTGCTGCTAGTGTACCTGGTGCTGCTGGTGTGCCTGGTGATGCTGGTGTTGGGGCTGATCGTAGTGGGATTCTGAGGACCAAGGTGAGAGAGTTTCAAGGGCACCCATGCTGATGGAATAGAAGGCAGGTGAAGTAGAGATGACAGAAGCGATCTGTCAATGGTGGGAGAGGTAATGAGGTCAGACTGGATGCAGATTGGTGTAAAGATTTGCAGCATCCTGAATCTGTAGTGGATGTTTGGAGAAGCTGGTGGTTAAGGGCACATTTCTCAATCAGCTGGGAGCTTTGACTCGACATTTGAAGCTCTCAACTCATCAGCTGATTCAATGGCCACTGACCTCCTGCCTCAGCTTCACAGACGAGGTCTAGGCACAGGAGAAACCAGTGGGACACCTGTCAAATCCAAAAAGCGGGGGGAAAAAACATTGATATGTGGCTGTAAACAAGCCACTAATGATTTGAATTGCCACCCCCGCCGCTGCGTTTCGGGTCTGCTCAGCGCTGACAGACCCGATATTTGGTAAAGGCGCATGGCAGTGGGTTCATAGCGGGGTCCCGACCCACGGGAAAAAAAACACTTTCCCACCCGACACGCCACTGATCGGGGTGTTCCTGATATTCTCCTAAGCAACTGTATGGAAACAGAAAAAAAAGAAAATATAAGGATCCAATAAGAGCCGCGTAAAGCTGCTGCACATGTTACTAATATTTGAAGGAACCTCTGTAAACAGCACTCCCTTGACATCCTGGACCCCCGATTTTCTGGGATGTGTGTAGATTACAGAACATCTAACTAGTGTAAGCACTGGGAAATTGGATGGATCACATTGAAGGATCATTTCCATATCAGTAACTGCAAGCTGTGGGCACATCTGTTACAAATACAAGATCCAACTTGATGAGGTGCTATATGGAGGAAATCTGGCATTTTTCGATTGGTTATTCTGCATTGATGCCTGTTAATCAGGTTTAACTGATAGGAAAATCTCTCCATGTGGTGCTTGAGCATATTCCAGATCCCCCTGATGCTGGAGTATAACCAGACCAGCCGTGGCTTCTAGTATTCTGTGCAGTCCTGTTAAAAAGAGGAATCAGCACTCACTCTTCATTACTGTTCTCCTTGCCTATCTCTTTATGCCACTTGGAGTTGGGCACAGCATCCAGGTCTCTGCAGTTAGTGCGAGACTGGCTATAACCCTTCCTTAAGCCCTCGCCCCTTCCAAAGCTCCATGATTTGAAGTAGATTTCATTTTCTTAATCAGATTTCATTCCCTGCTTCGTACGTTGGTTCCATTTTCATAGACCCATACAGCACAGAAGGAGGCCATTCAGCCCATCGTACCCATGCCAGCTCTCTGAAAGAGCTCTCCAATTAGTTCCACTCCCCCGCTCTTTCCCGTAGCCCTGTAATTTTTTCATTTTCAAATAGAGATCCAATTCCCTTTTGAGTGTTCCTATTGAATCTGCTTCCACCACCCTTTCAGGCAGCGCATTCCAATTCATAACAACTTGCTGCATAAAAAAGATTAATTTGGAGATCATTTTATCTTTTGCAATGAACTTAAGGGTGTACTGGACTCAGATACAGGATTTCAAGCAATAAGGCCCTTCCTCCGAGCTTGGCTCACGTCCGCTATTGGAAAGGCAGTCACAGTTTCCAACTTTCTTTCTTGCGAGTGCAGAAGCTGGCTGCAGTTTGGGGTAAACTCGTTACTTTGATTAGTCAAATGGTTTTGATTGGCAGCCTCCCTGACCCCACCATCTGTGACCTAGCAGACTATGCTCCCCATGCCTTGTGTTGCACGCTCACTCTTGTGTAACAGACGTAGGCAGCTCTGAAACGATGACCTTCCTAGTTCTTTTAACAAATCAAGCTGGTTTGATGATTTAAGTCCACCCATGTCCGTATTCCAGACTGGATCCAAACTTTTTGTTGAATAAGAAAATATAAACTATTCATTGAGATAGAATTTTTTTTAAACCGCCTGGGCAGTAACCTGGTGGAGTAGATCGCCCACACTTTATGGATCTCTCCTTAGTTTCAACTGCATTTAAACTATGCAAGAGTAGGAATAGACTTCATGTTTGGCGGTTCTTCTTTACCCAGAGAGTGGTGAGCCGCGGGAATGTGTTGCTGGCTGGTGTGATGGGTGCTGACTCTCAGTATACCTTCAAGAATGAGCTGGACCGGTTCTTGACCAGGGCAGAGATCGCATCATATAGAAGGTAAGTGGATTAACAGTTAACACTTGGCCCATGTGTTCTCCGGGACTGGTTTTCAGTGCCTAATGGGGTCGGACAGGAATTTTCCAGTGTATCCTTTTCCCTTATTGACCCTGGGATTTTGTCTGCTTTCTTGTCTCTCCCAGGAGATTACATGGCTGTGGGGGTGCGGGGGGTCAAGGGGCGGGGGGGGGGGGGGGAGGTGGTGGTGGTCAGGAGGTGGGGGGTGCGTAGGAAGTGGCTGGGTCTGATGCACCAGCCACCACAAGTGTGGCGCAGGCTTGTTGGATCAGCTGCTCTGTTCCTGCCTGCCACTTTCATATGTTCGTTCCAGTGCTTTCAAAGGAATGAAAATCAGGCAGGTTCTGTAACAAGCGGATGATCCACACCGCCAGATTACTGCCCAGGCACTGAAGGTGAAAATCTTAATTGCAACATGGTCTCATGGAGAATGAAACGATAACACTCAGGAATGTTTTCTGTTCCAATTGCCTCCTCCTCTTGTCCTGTTAACTTGTTCTTTCAAAGAGGAAATACTGCACAGTGAAGAGGAATGTGTTCCTCACTGATTTTCTCCCTCCCTAGCCCAGGGTGCTGAAGCCAATTGCAATGTGAACTACGTCTGCCCTGGTTGAAGTAAGATAACGCAACATAAATTGGGGATAATCCTGGGAATTCCCTGGTCTGGATGCGTTCAGTCCCACACTGGACAGTATATTTACTCTTGAGTCCTCACGGACCGCCCAAACTACAGTTCATTCTATGAAGACATCTGTTATTCAGCTTCAAAGCTCCCCAAATTGATCTGACCTAAAGCCAAAGACAAACCAAATGTAAAGAGGCTGTGATAGCATTGAGCGTTCTAGAAGCATGGCTGGGACATTGCCTTCCATGTTGGGTGGGAAGAAGGGCATCACATGACTCCCCATCTTTCAATGAATGAGGAGACAACAACCATGAACTTAAAGGGGCAAACCATCATGAAAAAGTTTTGGCAATTTTTTTTCAATTGGCGAAACAAGAAGAGGCTGAACATCCATGATTTTCTTTGTAATAAGATCATGAGCTCCTTTATTGTATATGTATGTGTTTTTTTCCTTTATAGCATTTTCCTTCTTGACCATTGAAGCAGACAATATAAACAGGGGAAACATTTCCTCTGTGTACCATGTACAACAACATTTTTTAATCAATTTTTATAAGTAGCACGCTGGGCAAGTCCTCCACCTAGGTGTGATTTTGGGGAGAGAAGTGTTGAGAAGGTAGGCAGGTAGGGTTAATGTATATAAAAGGGAAGGCTCTTTGGCCAATTGGCCTCTTCTAGTTCCTAAAAAGTTTTGCGTTTAATTTTGAGGGCATAAGAGGAGAGAACAGCAAGAACTTCTATTTATATAGCGCCTTTAGTGTAATAAAACATCCCAAGATGCTTCACAACAAGAACAACAACTTGTATTTATATAACGCCTTTAACATAGTAAAAGGCGCTTCCCAGGAGTATTATAGGACAAAAAATTTGACACCGAGCCACAAAAGGGGAAATTAGGGCAAGTGACCAAAAGCTTGGTCAAAGAGGTAGGTTTTAAGGAGCGTCTTAAAGGAGGAAAGAGAGGTAGCGAGGTGGAGAGGTTTAGGCAGGAAATTCCAGAGCTTAGGGCCTAGACATCAGAAGGCACGACCACCAATGGTGGAGCGATTAAAATCGGGGATGCTCAAGAGGCCAGAATTGGAGGAGTGCAGAGATCTCGGGGGTTTGTAGGACTGGTTACAGAGATAGCAAGGCCATGGAGGGATTTGAAAACAAGGATGAGAATTTTAAAAGGAAGAAGGGGGTGAATGTAGCAGGGTTGCACCCCAATATCACCCTTGCAATCCAGCTAAAACGTTGATTGCTTCTTCTACCTAGCTTCTGCTAAGAGTTCACTTCTCAAGTTATAACAAGTAATGCCTATGTTAACTCTGAGCGAACACAGCAGGAAAAAAAAATTACATTGTACAACAACCAGGCTTGTTTTGAGAAACTGCTCACATTTATGAAGTCCTTGGTGCGGAAAGTCGGGCAGCAAATGACTGCATCAGATCTGGCACCAAAGGCCATTAATTTCATGTTATGTTTCCATGTGTTTGGGATTTATTAATTTAATTTTACACTGTCGAACAACAAGGCTGACACCCGTGTGCTCGGCAGGTCTGAACATGATCCGCGCCACAGACGCCATCATTAGCATGGCCTTAGTGATGCCGAGGCACAATTAATGCCGAGCTTATTTTTACAGCTGGTGAGCTGCTCCATTAATTCACCAACGTCAGCCGCAGTAATTGACTTTTCTGACATGATTTCTTTGTGAGCACTGTGTATCATGGAGAAGTGTGGGGGCGGGGGGGGGGGAGGGCGGTGGGCAACGATATCAGTTACAGCTAATCGAAACTCTGGGCCCGGCAGCCTATGTGGCATCTTTCAGAGCAAAGCAAATCCCACCCCTCACACTTGCGTCATGCTTCACGATCATCTGGGACCAGTGAAGCTCTCGAGGCGGGCTCCCTTCTGCCCTCTGAAGCACCTAAGCCAATCCTGACCCGGGTTCTGCGAGGCTCAGATAATTAATATACAGAGAAAAGCAATAAGACTGATTTGAAATATAAAGGGAATGAACCAGAAGGAAACTTTGCAGGTTACCCAGGTGTTGCAGTCTCAGAAGGAAGTCAGCTCAAGGGGAAAACCTACAGAGATGTTAAATGGTGTTGTCAATATTTGATATTGCCGTACTGTAATAAAGTAAGGTGGGAAACAGGGCCAGAAGATATAAATCTAAATTAGTTAAAAAGATAGATTTAAATAAATATTAGGAAGAACTTCTTTGCTCAAAGGTGCTTTGAATAGCCTGTGTGGCAGAGACAGGAAACATTCTATTCAAAATCTAGTAGGGTGTTTTGCAGACTGAGCTTTGATAGGCCGAATGGCCTTAGCTTGCCCTTGATATTTTTTGTCCTTTCCTTATGTTTTTACGGTCTCTGCGAAAACAAGGCGATGTGATTTAGAATCGAAGTTGCCACTAGTTAAAGAGGGAGCCTTACCATGTGACCCTCTTTTATAGAGGGTGACCCCATCATCAGGAATGCTTTAAAAATTCAATTACTTCCTGCTTTGTGCTGTTAGCTGATCTGGGCAGCAGGTGGTGGGGCGCGGGGGGGGTGTTGCTGGAGAGAGGAGGGGGTAGGGGGAAGATGGGGAGGTGGGGAAGGGGGGGGCGGCACATGCTAAAGTTGGCCTCAGTTCCCTCGAGAATCAGCCCAGGGTTCGCGCTCCTCGCCGATGTACCTTGACCCCAGTTGGAATGTGTGCATATGGGGACGACACTGGGTAAAGTCAGGAACGTCACAACCCGCTGTCTGTGCTCACACACGATGAACAGCTCTTTCATGAGGTATCAGAGGGCTGTTGCCACTCGCAGAACCCATCTGAGCCTCAGTCAGCACTTCCAGGATGGAAGGGGAGATCATTGGAAGAGGGAAAGAATCCGTAACAAAGAATTACGATAGATGTTAAGACCTTATTAGTTCTCATCCTTGAAAATGCTGCAGGATATTTTTGTTGAAACAAGTGCTGACGGCATCACAACTGTATCGTGATTGGGTTGCCAAGGCTGGCAATGCCAGGGAGCTGAATTATCAGCAGAGGTGGGTCATTAACCTTTGGGTTGTTCAGTATCCACTGCGTATGCTAAATGAGTTACCTCACACCATCAGGACCAGGAGTTACTCCAAATCAATACCCTTGATGGGGTCATCGCTGCTCGTTTAACAATGAAACAAAGGATGCTTGAGTAGATTTCAAGATGCTTCGTAGCAGCTTGAATTTTAAAGGGGATTTTTAGTGAGAGGCTCTTTAAAAACAACTCTCTTCAAAGGGACTAGGTGATGCAGAAGGTTAGACACCTGCCTTTTATTGCTGGGTCCGAGATTAAAATCCCAGTCAGAGTGATAGAACAATAGCCTCCTCTGTCTCCTCCCTGTATGGATTCTATGTGAGATGGGTTTGGCAGCCTTGATCGAGTTCATTGTGGGTATGGGCCCACAGCACAGCTTTGCCCCTGACTCCGCACTGAAGTGGTAATCTGAAAAAGAGGACTGAGGAAGGGCAATGTGAGAAATGCAACGTTGTCACGCTCTGAGTTGAGGGTTACGGCACAGTAGAGGGAGCTTTACTCTGGATCTAAAAGGGCTAGTGCTTATCCTGACGTGTGGATGCCTGATGCTGATATTAGGAACATATGAGTATAGGAACAGGAGGAGGCCATTCAGCCCCTCGAGCCTGTTGCACCATTTGATTAGATTATGGCTGATCCGTATCTTAACTCCATCTACCCGCTTTGATTCTGTAACACTTAATACCCTTGCCTAACGACATTTCCTACATTACAACAGTGACTACACTTCAGAAGTACTTCATTGGCTGTAAAGCGCTTTGGGATATCCTGAGGTTGTGAAAGGTGCTGTAGACAAAAATCTATCAATCTCAGTTTTGAAATTTTCAATTGACCCCCAGCCTCAACTGCAATTTGTGGGAGCGAGTTCCAGATTTCCGCCACCCTTTGTGTGATGAAGTGCTTCTTGACATCACCCCTGAACGGCCGAGCTCTAATTTTAAGGTTATGCCCCCTTGTTCTGGACTCCCCCCACCCCCCCGCCCCCACCAGAGGAAATTGTTTCTCTCTCTCTCTACCCTATCAAATCCTGGGTGCTCAAGGTCTTCTACTTCCTCCATTAACATCGCTTGCCTTGATGACAGGGGTTGCCAACACTCCAGGATTGCCCTGGTGTCTCCAGGAATGAAAGATCAATCTCTTGGACACTGCTGTGAGCAAACCCGGGAGAAAAAAAAATGGGGGCATTAACAAAATTGTGCGCTTTTCATTTTCTTTGACCGCTTTCGTTTCTTAGTTATAAAAATGCTGGCAATGAAAAAGAAAGACTGACTAGGCTGGAGGTATGATGAAAACTCCAGGAATATGTCCCACCAGAGTTGGCAACCCTACTTGATGAGTACAATAAAAAGCCCCCCCCGCCCCAGACCCCCCCGCCCCGCCCACCACCCCCCCACCCCCGCACCTCTTTCCCCCCCCCCCCCCACACAGTGGCCGAAATTTTCCTCTTTAGCAGGAATCTGTGAGGGGGTTTAAGGGGGCCTGCCTCATTTGCATGTTGTTAGCGGGATCCCAGCAGTATTTCCCCTGGCCCTGGGAAACCCCGGTCTGGAGAGGAGAGAAGTGCCACTGCTGTGGGCCTCGGGCGCCTGATACACCAGAGTGTGGCTGATCTCCCTGGGGCAGCTAAAGAATTGAAAATAAGTTTTTTTTTAATGTTTGCATTGGTGCGGTGGCTGCGTCCAATCGATCGACTGGACTCAGTTTGCAACCCTTTTCGTACTCCCCTTCCGCCCCGTTAGTAAAGCCGTATGACAGGAGCACATCAGCATTCCCAGCGCCCGGTGTTGCTTTTGAAGTAACTGTTATAATGTAGGAAACCCAGCAGCCAAAATTTCGCACAGCAAGGTCCAGCAATGAGATAATGGCCAGATAATCTGTTTTAGTGATGTTGGTTCATAGAAACATAGAAACATAGAAGATAGGAGCAGGAGTAGGCCATTTGGCCCCTCAAGCCTGCTCCGCCATTCAATGCGATCATGGCTGATCATCCAAATTCAGTACCCGGTCCCTGCTTTCTCCCCATACACCTTGATCCCTTTAGCCTTAAGAAATATATCCAACTCCTTTTTGAATATATTTAATGAACTGGCCTCCACCGCCTTCTGTGGTAGAGAGTTCCACAGGTTCACCACTCTCTGGGTGAAGAAATTCCTCCTCATTTCTGTCCTAAATGGCCTACCCTTTATCCTTAGACTGTGTCCCCTGGTTCTGGACTTCCCGACCATCGGGAACATCCTTCCTGCATCTAGTCTGTCCAGTCCTGTTAGAATTTTATAAGTTTCAATGAGATCACCTCTCATTCTTCTAAACTCCAGTGAGTACATGCCCAATCGACCCAATCTCTCCTCATACGTCATTCCTGCCATCCCAGGTATCAGCCTGGTGAGTCTTCGCTGAACTCCTTCCATGGCAAGAACATCCTTCCTCAGATAAGGTGACCAAAACTGCACACAATACTCAAGATGTGGTCTCACCAAGGCCCTGTACAACTGCAGCAAGACATCCTTGTTCTTGTACTCAAACCCTCTCACTACGAAGGCCAACATACCATTTGCCTTCTTAGCCGCCTGCTGCACCTGCATGCTTACCTTCAGCGACTGGTGCACAAGGACACCCAAGTCTCGTTGCACTTCCCCTTCTCCCAATCTATTGCCATTTAGATAATAATCTGCCTTCCTGTTTTTGCCACCAAAGTGGATAACCTCACATTTATCCACGTTATATTGCATCTGCCATGTTTCTGCCCAATCACCCAACATGTCCAAATCATACTGGAGTTTCTCGACATCCTCCTCACAGCACACACGCCCACCCAGCTTTGTGTCATCTGCAAATTTGGAGATATTACATCTAGTTCCCTTGTCTAGATCATTAATATATATTGTGAATAGCTGGGGTCCAAGGACCGATCCCTGCGGTACCCCACTAGTCACTGCCTGCCACTCGGAAAAAGATCCGTTTATTCCAACTCTTTGCTTTCTGTCTGCCAACCAGTTCTCTATCCAACAGGTATAAATATGACCAATGCACCAGGAGGAACACCACGGCTCTTCTTCAAATGGTGCCATGGAATTTTTTACGTCCACCTGAGAAGGGAGAAGGAGGCTCAGATTAACGTCTCATCCGAAAGACGGCACCTCCGACAGTGCAGCACTCCCTCAGCACTGCACTGGAGTGTCAGCCTAGATTTTTGTGCTCAAGTCTTTGGAGTGGGACTCAGAACCCACAACCTTCAGACTCAGTGCTACCACTGAGTCACAGCTAACGCCTTATATAACACCTCGTATTACACTTTCCCATCCTGAATGTGTGATCTAAATGCGCACACAACTTTAGCAGCAGACATATTCAAGATCTGCCATACTTGCTGGTGAAAATTTCCCTGTAATATATAGAGGGTGTGTTATATCTCTGTAATATAGACAGGGTGTGTTATATCTCTGTAATATACAGAGGGTGTGTTATATCTCTGTAATATAGACAGGGTTTGTTATATCTCTGTAATATATAGAGGGTGTGTTATATCTCTGTAATATATACAAGGTGTGTAAATATCTCTGTAATATACACAGGGTATGTTAATCTATATATTATATACAGTGTGTGCTAATCTCTCCATAATATACACAGGGTGTGCCAATCGCTCTATATCGACAATGTGTGTTAATGTATTTATAATATATACAATGTATGTTAATCTCTGTGTAATACCTACAATGTTTGCCAACAATTCATACACGGTGTGCTGGTCAAAACTTCTATAATATTTACCGAGTGTGAGAGGATATGGGGTCGGACGTTCAGCTCGGATAGGACACTGAGGTTGTAACCAGTCCGGTTCAGCCTGGGACAATGGCCGTGGAGAGGGAGGGAATCAAGGGCAAAGGTAAGGAGATTGTGGCGGGGACTGAAGGTGATGGCTTGTGCAATGTTCCCTCTAAGTGTGCAGCAATCTTGAAGGTACCATGCAGGCCGCTCACAGGCTCTCAAATACCACGCGTGCTGTGCGGCCGTGCAAAAAATTTAAAGGTAGCGCGCACTGAAAAAAACTGGTCACGCAAAACAACAACATTTTAGAGAGAACATTGGGCTTGGGTCTTGTCAATGTTTAACTGGAGGAAATTGTGGCTCATCAACGATGTTGGACAAGCTAAAATTAAAAAAATGTTTCCACAAACATATGAACAGATAATCTGTTCTATCTTGTGGTTGATCCATTGCAGAACCATTGCTAGTAAGGAATAATCTCGTGATCTGTGCTATAATCATTTCTAACGGGGTCTTGTTCGCGGCAGCCAAGAAGTTCATCTGTTTTCCATCCACTGTCAGCAAGCACAAAGAATCAAAAATAACACAATCTCCAGTTTTGTGAACTGAAGGGAAAACTCAAGTCACTGGACCCCTTCGCCCCATTTTTACTCACAACCAACTCTGTTTTTGTCATGGGAACATACGAACATAGAAAATTGACAGGCAGGAAAAGGCCAGCTGGTCCATCTAGTCTAGCCCACACCACGATGGCCGGACCATCATGGCTAAACACTTCTACCCACCACCCTCTCCCCGCCCCGGCTCCTCTCATCCACCCCCGTGGTTGTGCATGTTTGTTCCTTCTGAAGATCCAGTTTTTAAAAAGTAATGGTGTCCAATCTTCTCAGAAAACAGCTCTGAAAGCTGGTTCAGCTGTATTCACTGTAGTTTGGAACTCCTGCCTACTCTAGTTACCTTTCTTCCCCCCCTCCGCCCCCTTCCCCCTACTCACAGAACAGTATTCTCACTCAAGGGCTGGATCTTCAGCTATCTGAAGAAATCTTAAAGTTTCTCAACCTAAAGATTGGACACACGCCAGGATTTTCCGCTTCAGTAGAATCCCTGACCCTGGCTTTCAAAGTTCAGGTTCTTGTGCACAATGAAGGCAGACTCCTTGGCTTCTGCAGGGAGTCCACCTGCAGGGCAGGGAGCCAAGAATGACTGTGGCAGGCCTTGAAGGCACTTCCAATACAGTGGTCCATGGACACTGGTCTCTGAGGCAGCCAAAGAGGAGAAGGTTTCAAATTATTAAATCGCAGAGGTGAATCGATTGTCTTGTACTCTATTCAACTTCACGAATCACAAGATTTAACATTGAAATCTCCCCCTCCGTGACCCATATCAATTCTGCATGCTGGAACACACTAACCTTGCTTGTGCCCAACTTTGCTAAGGTGAACACTATGGACAACACATTCTATGACATATTTTCTATCATTTGTATCTAACTATAATGTCCCTGCCCATATTTGGATGCACATACTAAATGCCCAATGTCATTTCCGGTGGAAAGTGCTGGAATTAGTGGGAGAGCGCAAGGAGCCAATAGAGCAACTCCTCAAGAATATCTCGACTCCTCCTGCCCAAACCTGAGAGGAAAATCTTGGCTGCAATATTTATCACAAAATAGGAACAGGAGGAGGCCTTCAGCCTCTCGAGCCTGTTCTGCCATTCTATTAGATCATGGCTGATCTGTACCTTAACTCCATTTGCCCGCCATGCTCCGTTTCCCTTGATACTCCTACATAACAAAAATCTATCGATCTCAGCCTTGAAAGCTCCAATTATCCCAGCATCCGCAGCCTCTTGGAGAAGAGAATTCCAGACTTCCACTGTCCTTTCTGTGAAAAAGTGCTTCCTCATTTTACTCCTAAATTGCCTAGCTTTAATTTTAAGATCATGTGCCCTTGTTCTGGATTCCTCCATCAAAGGAAATAGTTTTGCCGTGTCTACTCTATAAAATCCCTTCATCATTTTAAACATCTCCATTAGATCACCCCTCAACCTTCTGAACTCCAGGGAATGTAAGTCAAGTTTCTGCAAACTGTGTTAATAATTTAACCCTCTAATCCCTGGTATAATTCTGGTTAATCTGCGCTGTATTCCCTCCAAGGCCAATGTAGCTTTCCTAAGGTGTCGTGCCCCAAACCGAACACCAAACAGCAGCTTCTAGGTAAATGCCATTTTTTGCAGGCCTCCTTGATTGGCTTATGCTTTTCAGGTTGACTAAAATGAGGTCACAAACACATAGGGCTGGATTTTCATTCAGCAGTCGGAAAGGAGGCGGGACTACAACTTTCGGGTTTTAGTCCCGCCTCCATCGAGATGTGGCCAATCCACGCGATTTTCCCTTGATTGACCTTGTTGAGCCCGCCCAGCGGGCTCAGCAGGCCAATTAAGGGCCACCTGGCAACAGGTGACATCACAGACTGAAAGTTCATCTGTCAAGACATTTTGACAGATGAAATTTCAATGTTTCACAGCTGCTTGAAGCTGTCAAACACTGACAGTCTTACTTCTAACCTGAGTCCTTCTACGCAGACTCAGTTAGAAATCTCGCCGGCACTGAAAGCTGAAGGCTGTCACTTTTGACAGCTCGCAGCCATTCTGCTTTCTGTGCCAGTGAGATGATGGACTCCCGAAACCTAGAGGAAGGAAGGCTGAAAAGGTAAGTACAGGTAATTTAAACTTCTTTACACACTTTAGACACACCAAACACACTTACCTTTGCACTCATGCACCCATCACTCACCTGAACACCGACATCTCGACCCCTCCAAGTCCTTCAACCCGACGGCCCGACTCCTCTAACTTGGCGTGGTTTGGAGCCATCGGGAATCCCACACGACACCCTTCAAAATAGGGATTAGGCTAAAAACTGCCTCTTAACTACCTGTTAACAGGCAGTTAATTGGCACTAATCCTCTTCCCGCCTCGGGGAGGCGGGTCCCAGTGCGGGGCGGGTACCCGCCTCCTTTGAAACGTACGTGGAGGCGGGTTTTGGGCGGGATGGTGTCGGGACCCCCGAATTCAGGATTTTTGACCCCCGCACGCCTAAAAGCCCGCCTCACGGCACACGACCCCATAGAGTTATACCTCCAGCGTGTTTCTCCACGAGAAAAGGTGGAAAGAGAACAAACAGTAGGCAGGAATGCAGCAACAACATGTAAAGGGAAAACACAATGGTGACAGCAGATTGGAGAACCTTGGATGTTTAAGGCCACAGCCTAGAAAATAGAACCGAATACCAAATTCACTACTGAACATTACAGTTCAATAACTATACACTGGATATTATGAAAGCTCTTATTTATTAATCCCCTATGGAAATAATGAATTAGAGAGAACTGTTTTGTGAAGAGTTTACTTAGCTACAGCCGACAAGGAGGTCATGTAACTCTGCTGAAATCAGAAAGTTCATCGTTCCTAGTAGAGATAAATATATTGCAATTAAAAGAAAGAACATGCATTTATATAGTGCCTTTCATGTCCTCAGGATGTCTCAAAGTACTTCATAGCCAATGAATTGCTTTTGTAGCGTAGTCACTGTTGTTTTGTAGGCTATTGCGACATCCAAATTGTGCACAGCAAGATCCCAAAAACAGCAATGAGTTGAATGCCCAGTCAATCGGGTAGTGTTGGTTGAGGATGAATGTTGGCCAGGATATCAGGAGAACTCTCCTGCTCTTCTTCTTAAAAAAAAAGTGCCAGAGGATCTTTTACATCCACTGAACAGGCAGACATAGAAACATAGAAGATAGGAGCAGGAGTAGGCCATTCGGCCCCTTGAGCCTGTTCTGCCATTTAATGAGATCATGGCTGATCATCCGAATTCAGTACCCTGTCCCTGCTTTCTCCCCATATCCCTTGATCCCTTTAGCCTTAAGAAATATATCTAACTCCTTCTTGAATATATTTAATGAATTGGCCTCAATTGCCTTCTGTGGTAGAGAATTCCACAGGTTCACCACTCTCTGGGTGAAGAAATTTCTCCTACTCTCAGTCCTAAATGGCTTACACCTTATCATTAGACCCCTGGTTCTGAACTTCCCTACTATCGGGAACATCCTTCCTGCACCTAGTCTGTCTAGTCCTATTAGAATTTTATAAATTTCAATGAGATCCCCTCTCATTCTTCTAAACTCTAGCGAATACAAGCCCAATCGACCCAATCTCTCTTCATACGTCATTCCTGCCATCCCAGGTATCAGTCTGGTGAATCTTCGCTGCACTCCCTCCATGGCAACAACATCCTTCCTCAGATAAGGCGACCAAAACTACACACAATACTCAAGGTGTGGTCTCACCAAGGCCCTGTACAACTGCAGCAAGACATCCTTGCTCCTGTACTTGAATCCTCTCGCTATGAAGGCCAACATACCATTTGCCTTCTTAACCGCCTGCTGCACCTGCATGCTTACCTTCAGCGGCTTGGAGCACAAGGACATCCAGGTCTCGTTGCACTTCCCCTTTTCCCAATCTATTGCTGTTCAGATAATAATCTGCCTTCCTGTTTTTGCCACCAAAGTGGATAACCTCATATTTATCCACATTATACTGCATCTGCCATGCATCTGCCCAATCACTGAACCTGTCCAAATCATCCTGGAGTTTCTCTGCATCCTCCTCACAGCACACACGCCCACCCAGCTTTGTGTCATCTGCAAACTTGGAGATATTACATCTAGTTCCCTCATCTAGATCATTAATATATATTGTGAATAACTGGGGTCTTAGCACCGATCCCTGCGGTACCCCACTAGTCACAGCCTGCCACTCGGAAAAAGACCCTTTTATTCCAACTCTTTGCTTCCTGTCTGCCAACCAGTTCTCTATCCAAGTCAGTACCTTACCCCCAATCCCATGTGCTTTAACTTTGCATGCTAATCTCTTATGCGGGACCTTATCGAAAGCCTTCTGAAAGTCCAAATACACCACATCCACTGGTTCTCCCTTATCTATTCTACCAGTTACATCCTCAAAAAATTCCAGTAGATTAGTCAAGCAGGATTTACCTTTTGTAAATCCATGTTAGACTTTGTCCGATCCTGTCACTGTTTTCCAGGTGCTCTGCTATTACATCTTTTATAATGGACTCTAGCATTTTCCCCACCACCGATGTCAGGCTTACCGGTCTATAATTCCCCGTTTTCCCTCTACCACCTTTTTTAAATAGTGGGTTACATAGCTACCCTCCAATCCATGGGAACTGTTCCGGAGTCTATAGAATTTTGGAAGATGACCAGCAATGCATCTACTATTTCTAGGGCCACTTCCTTAAGTACCCTAAGATGTAGATTATCAGGCCCTGGGGATTTATCGGCCTTCAATCCCGTCAATTTCCCTAACACCATTTGCCTATAAATACTGATTTCATTCACTTCCTCCCTCTCATTAGACCCTATTTTCCCCGACATCTCTGGGAGGTTATTTGTTTCCTCCTTTGTGAAGACAGAACCAAAGTATGCATTTAATTGGTCTGCCATTTCTTTGTTCCCCATTATAAATTCCCCTGATTCTGACTGCAAGGGACCTACGCTTGACTTTACCAATCTTATTCTCTTCACATATCTATAGAAGCTTTTACAGTCAGTTTTTATGTTCCCTGCAAGCTTACTCTCATACTCTATTTTTCCCCTCTTAATTTATCCCTTTGTCCTCCTTTGCTGAATCCTAAACTGCTCCCAATCCTCAGGTTTGCTGCTTTTTCTGGCCAATTTATATGTCCTCTCCTTGGATCTTATGCTATCCCTAATTTCCCTTGTAAGCCACGATTGAGTCACCTTTTTTGTTTTATTTTTATACCATCTTGGTTTAACATCTCATGTGAAGGGCAGGACTTCTAACAATGCAGCACACTCTCAGAACTGCACTGAAGTGTCAGCTTAGATTATGTACACAAGTCCTGTAGGGGGCTTGAGGCCACAATCTCCAACTCAAGAGTGTTACCAAAGAGCCAAGCTGAACATTTATTAAACCCTGAGTTTAGGATTCTTGTACTTTATGAGGGAATAATGCAGTTGTTTGCGCCTCTCATTAGTGCCTTAAGAGGGCGCTAATTGGGGCGCAAAGCTACTAGCGCCCGGGCGCGGCAATGTTTGCGCCACTCGCGAAATTAACTGGACATTTTGCGGCAGCGCTAAACACTACCGCCACGATCTCCTGCGCCGGCAGATCGTGACGTCAGTCGAGTGCGCAACACCCTGTTAGCGCCCCAGACCAGATATTGAGTGGCGCCCCCTGCTTCACCGCCTGCCGTTAGCAACGACAGGTTGAGGGGAGCGTTTTGCTGTCAGAAAGGGACTGGGGGAGCGCTATTTAAAGGCGACCACTTCCTGCCTTTTTTTGTCGGTGACATTTTTGCACCTCGCATTCTGAGAGAGAGAGAGAGACTTCTGGAGAGATTCAACGCTGTGTGAAGGAGTTTGGAGTACTGAGCAGCACTTTGCAGGTTCATTTGGATTTGCCCTTCCTTGCTTCGCCAGCGCTCTGAGGTAGCGCCTCGCTCCTCGGCCTTTGTGCCTTAAGACAGGTGTGAAGCACCTGATTTAGTGCTCCAATCACCTCCAGGGGCGATAAAAGCCAAGTTTGCCGTCGGAGGCGATAATTAGCGCCAGGCGCTAAACTTTGCACACGGCCGATAATGGGTGCCCCAAACGGGGCGATACTGAATTTTTCCCCCTCTGTGTTTTAACGTAGCTGGGGGAGCACTGATTCTTATTACATACCCAGCAGGTTATAGTTAGTCAGGTCAGAATGGATGGAAGCCACCTATTTTATTTTGGTTGGTTGCTTCTTTAGTTATTCCATATCTTTCACATCAGGACTGACTGTGTGGGCAGTGCATCTAAACAAGGCATTCAGAAAGTTCCTCGTATTCACAAGCCCTTATAGACATCAGTTGGCCACATTTACTACTGTTAGTGGACTGATAATCCAGGGGCCTGGACTAAATCCAGTGGAACGCGAGTTCAAATCCCAAGGCTGTTTGAGAATTTGAATTAATTTTTTATTTTAATCTGGAAATAAAAAGCTAGTCTCAGTAACGGTTACCATGAAGCTGTCGGATTGTGGTAAAAACCCAACTGGTTCACTAATATCCTTTAGGGAAGTAAACCCGGCGTCCTTACCCGGTCCGGGCCTATATGTGACTCCAGCCCCACACCAACGTGGTTGACTCTTAACTGCCCTCTGAAATGCCCTAGCAAGCCACTCAGTTGTGTCAACCTGCTACCAGCACCACCCTCTCAGGGCAATAAATGCTGGCCTTGCCAGCAACTCCCACCTCTCGAGAATGAATTTAAAAAATATGCAGATGTGCTTTTCCCTCTAATAAACACAAGGCGCACCATTATTCTATGGCACATACAGGTCATATTATGCCCCAGATTATATGCAAGGTATGTAATTTTTATAATCGGTACAGACTATATTATTCTTCTATATTGACTAAAGTTTGTGCAATTTCCTCATAATATATTTAGGGTACACTATTCCCTATCATATATGTAGACCAGTAAGCCTTCTGCTTTTGATTAATATTCCTATGGTGTCCAATTATCAACGCGTAAAGCCCACATTTCCACAGAGAGCAATCTTCCATCGCACTGGAAATCTAGATAATCCCAATTTGCCTCTGATATTGACCATTGCGCACTTCATAACTAGCTCAATGGACACTTTGATTGCTATAAGTAACACCTTATAACAGCTGCCGAGAGCACAATTCAGGAATGACAATCTCTCAACTACGCTCAGTAAAAGGTGTCTTCCCAGTTAGTTCTCTATCCACGCTTGTAGACCAGGGACATTTTTCTGTGCAAGTGTACTATCTAAATGCAAGTTGTTGTTGTTATTGTCATTGTCGTCCTGGAGCGGAGGGAGACTCTTTATCAGCTCAGCGGGTATTAAGACCATAAAGACTATGGCCTAGAAATTCACTATGGCCCCGCCAGCTGGCTAGCGCCCAGAAGTTAGCGCTGGGCGGGAAGCCTATAGCGATCGTCAGATATTCATTGTTAGCGCCCCAAATCGGAACCGGGCGCTATACCAGGGTGTGCCCGCCTCCGCTTGGGACGCTGACACTGAATATCAGCGCTCTTGGCGCCGCTGCGCCAGCCGCTGCGGAGCGGCAGGCTGCGGTACTGCAGGCCTCCTCCTTCTCTTAAGGGGGAGGTGCCTGCAACAGCCGGAGCCCCGATCGCGAGTGCCGGCAAAAGAGCCCGGCACAACGGAGAAGTGCCGGGCTCCCGCAAACCAGCCGGCAATGCCGCGGGGGGGGGGGGGGGTGGAGGAGGCCGGGGAAGGAGGTGCGGGCAGGCGGCCGCCGAAAAAGCGTCCGGCCGCACCTTCCCCTTTAAAGCGCCCCACTAAGGATTCAGCACGGCCCCGTTTTCTGGTCGCTGTTTGCGGCCGCTTCGGAGGAGGCGGCCGCAACTAAATATGGGGATCGGGCCGGTTTCGGGGCGGTACCGGGGCACTGCGCACACCGATGACATCGTCGGTGCCGGCGCAGCGCTAACGGCTACCGCCGCCAATACCGCTGCGCTGAATATCTGCGCAAACTCATTTTTGGCGCAAAATCACTCTTTAGGCGTTAACTGGGCGCAAAGCTGGCAGCGCCTTAATGAATTTCTAGGCCTATGTGCCAGAAAGGATCAATGCTGTGCAGTTAACCTCCTCAAGTATGGATTAGCTCAAGTAATGTTCAACGACTTGTACCAAAGCACAAAGATAAGCCAACACTATGAAAGAACGAAGTTGCATTTCTATGCTGCCTTTCATGGCTTCAGGACGTCCCAAAGCGCTTTACAGCCAATGAAATGTAGTCACTGTTTTAATGTAATTCGGCAGCCAATTTGAGCACAGCAAGATCTCACAAATGGCAATGAGATAAACAACCAGATACCAGGACACTCTCGTTTAACCGGCATAATTCTCACTCCGAAAACTACAGTATACAGTCATTTATAAGTTTTGTTTTACTGTTAAGTAATTAAAGAGTTATGGATTACCCTCAACTGGCATTACTGTACTTAATCAAGCATCTTCCACCATCCATTTAACACAACATTCTGTAGGTGAGTACCCAATTATATTGCACATTTCTTGATTTTTTTATTTTTGTTTGTTAAAAACAGCCTCAGTAGATATACCTCTCCATTATCCGGAATTTTGTATCAACCGGCACCATCCCGGTCCCGTCGGTGCCGGATACCAAAGAGCTTCCTGTAATCTGTTTTTTAGTGATGTTGATTGAGGGATAAATGTTGGTCAGGACACCAGGAAGAGCTCTCCCTGCTCTTCTATGAATAGCGCCATGGGATCCTTTAGGTCCACCTGAGAGAGCAGACGGGGCCTCAGTTCAACGTCTCATCCGAAAGATGGTACCTCCGACAGTGGAGCACTCCCTCAGAATGGCACGGAAGTGTCAGCCTAGTTTATGTGCTCAAGTCTCTGGAGTGGGGCTTGAACCCACGACCTTCTCACTGGGAGGCAAGGGTGCTACCCACTGAGTCACGGCTGACATCTTATATGCGGTTTGGGTACACTGGCGTTTGGAGTATTTTGTGACACTACTATTACATAAGGATTACACTAAGGATTTTTAAGGAAAACTGCTTGTAGACAAGAGTCCTGTTGTCACCACAAGATGCAGGTATAGTGTGACAGTCGATATTAATGTGAAACAAACAGCACCCCCCCATAAAGAAAACTCACTCTATTGTAAATTGATATTGGTGGGGGAAACCCACAAACTGTCCAATAAAGGAAGGTAACCCTGTGGAAATGGAGATGAAGGAGTTCTGTGGGGAATAAATATGTACACCCACTGCCATTTGTGCCTTGTGTTTGAATGGCGCGAGTGAATTGGTTTGCCCCACACATGACTTGGCACGGCAAGGCATGAATGGCCTGTTGTGCAAGAACTTGAAAGTGCCACCCTGGCTCTGTCATGCAGAAAAAACAGCTACACCTTTCTTTATCAGCACTATTTATTAAAACTTAATACTTTGCTTCTTCAAGGTCAAACTGTCTTACAATTGCAGAGGGAGCAGTGGTGCCAGAGGAAGGAGTGGGTCCAGAGGAAGGAGTGGGTCCAGAGGGAGGAGTGGGTCCAGAGGAAGGAGTGGGTCCAGAGGGAGGAGTTGGTCCAGAGGGAGGAGTGGCGCCAGAGGGAGGAGTTGGTCCAGAGGGAGGAGTGGATCCAGAGGGAGGAGTGGGTCCAGGGGGAGGAGTGGGTCCAGAGGGAGGAGTGGCGCCAGAGGGAGGAGTTGGTCCAGAGGGAGGAGTGGGTCCAGGGGGAGGAGTGGGTCCAGGGGGAGGAGTGGGTCCAGAGGGAGGAGTGGGTCCAGAGGGAGGAGTTGGTCCAGAGGGAGGAGTGGTGCCAGAGGGAGGAGTGGGTCCAGAGGAAGGAGTTGGTCCAGAGGGAGGAGTGGGTCCAGGGGGAGGAGTGGGTCCAGAGGAAGGAGTTGGTCCAGAGGGAGGAGTGGATCCAGAGGGAGGAGTTGGTCTAGAGGGAGGAGTGGGTCCAGGGGGAGGAGTGGGTCCAGAGGAAGGAGTTGGTCCAGAGGGAGGAGTGGTGCCAGAGGGAGGAGTGAGTCCAGAGGAAGGAGCTGGTCCAGAGGGAGGAGTTGGTCCAGAGGGAGGAGTGGGTCCAGAGAGAGGTGTGGGTCCAGAGGGAGGAGTGGGTCCAGAGGGAGGAGTGGTGCCAGAGGGAGGAGTTGGTCCAGAGGGAGGAGTGAGTCCAGAGGGAGGAGTGGGTCCAGAGGAAGGAGTGGGTCCAGAGGGAGGAGTTGGTCCAGAGGGAGGAGTGGGTCCAGAGGGAGGAGTGGGTCCAGAGGAAGGAGTGGGTCCAGAGGGAGGAGTTGGTCCAGAGGGAGGAGTTGGTCCAGAGGAAGGAGTGGGTCCAGAGGGAGGAGTTGGTCCAGAGGGAGGAGTTGGTCCAGAGGGAGGATTGGGTCCAGGGGGAGGAGTGGGTCCAGAGGAAGGAGTGGATCCAGAGGAAGGAGTTGATCCAGAGGAAGGAGTGGGTCCAGAGGAAGGAGTGGGTCCAGAGGAAGGAGTGGGTCTAGAGGAAGGAGTGGGTCCAGAGAGAGATGTGGGTCCAGAGGGAGGAGTGGGTCCAGAGGAAGGAGTGGGTCCAGAGAGAGATGTGGGTCCAGAGGGAGGAGATTTATTCCAGAGGAAGGACTGGATCCAGAGGGAGGAGTGAATCCAGTGGAAGGACCGGATTCAGAGGGAGGACTGGATCCAGATGGAGGAGTGGATTCAGAGGGAGAAGTAGATCCAGAGGGGAGGAGTGAATCCAGTAGAACGACTGGATCCTGTAGTGTCCGAGTATCAATAATACATGGACTGCAGGAGAACAATAATAACAGGTATTTACTGAACAGAGGGTAAGCTTAAACTGAAGTACAGAAGCCTGCTATGGCTTTATATACAGGTGTGGTCACTGCCGGTACTGCAGTATAAAATCAGTTCTCTCTTAAAAGTACATACACAACAATTCCTTCCCTTTTAGATAAACAGTACATAACATTCATTTAACAACTAAATAATAACTAATTACAATTACAATTTTCTCTGTATACTATATACATCAACTGAAATAATCATTTATAAGTTCAGTCTTTGAGGAGGCTTCCTGATCCTGACTGGATAGCGTCTTTCTCGAGTATCCTGTTCTTGCGGCGGAGTCGATTCTGGCTCATTGTCATTGGTTGGTTCATCAGCTTCCAATACCACTGATTCTGAGGTAGACGCAATCTGTACTTCGGGTTCATTACCAGGTGCACATGCTCGTGGTATGGGTTTGGCTTGTTCCTGTGACTCTAGAATCTGGTCAGCATGGCGTCTCACGATGCTCTCTCCAACGTCCACTGTGTACATTAGTGGTCCCTGCTGTGTGCATATCGTTCCTGGCTGCCATTTTTCTGTTCGGTAGTCGCGGGCCAAGACTGGTTGCCGTATCTTGAAGCTTCTGGTTGGCTTCTCATTGATGTGCTGGAATTGCTTATCCTCAACATCTCGTCTTATGTTTGGTTTGAGCAAATCCAGGTGACATCTTAGCCTTCGGTTGAAGAACATTATGGCTGGAGCTTGGTTGGTGACTGCATGTGTCGCATTCCGGTAAGCAAACAAGAAATTATCCACCTTGTGTTGTAGTGGTATGTCGTCGTTATACATCGCCTTTATTGCCTTTTTAAAGGTCTGAACAAACCTCTCAGCCAATCCATTTGTGGCTGGATGATATGGGGCAGATGTGTAATGTTTCACCCCATTATTCCTCAGAAAGCTCCGGAAATCCTCGGACACAAACTATGGCCCATTGTCGGAGCAAATCTGTTCTGGCAAGCCATTCCTGGCGAAGATGGTCCGTAGGACTGCAATAGTTTTCTCCGTGGTGGTGGAGGACATTTTGATGACCTCTGGCCATTTCGAATGGGCATCCACGGCGATTAGAAACATTGAGTCCATAAATGGACCAGCAAAATCAATGTGTACCCATTGCCATGGAGATGAGGGCCACTCCCATGGGTGTAGCGGGGCCTGTGGTGGAGCGTTTTGGACCTTCTGGCATCCTGTGCATCTCTTGGTCATATCCTCGAATTCTTTATCGATTCCCGGCCACCAGACAAACGCCCTGGCTAGGCTCTTCATTTTTACCCCTCCCAGATGACTCTCATGAAGCTCATTGAGCACTCTATCTCTCAACTTGGGTGGAATTACCATTCGGGATCCACACATCAAAGTCCCCCGGCACACAGACAGCTGTTCTCTCCTTGGCGAGAATGCTGGCAACAGTGAGTCGCCATGTGCTGGCCATCCCTTCACCGTCAAATCATAGACCCGAGAGAGTGTCGGGTCATTTCGGGTTTCCTTCTCTATACTTGAGTTTGTAACAGGTAGACATTCGATTATGGTCGAATGGAATATCTCAACAGGGTCCACTGCAGGTGCTTCCTCCACCGTAGGCAACGGTAGGTGGGACAGCCCATCAGCGTTTCCATGCTGTTTCGTACCCTTGTACTCTATGTCGTACTGAAGTGCCCCTAGAAAAAGTGACCATCTTTGCAGCCGTTGCACCGTCATCACCGGAACATCCTTCTTTGGGTTAAAAATGGAGACCAGGGGCTGATGATCAGTCAGTAGGGTGAATTTCTGCCCGTGCAGATAGTGATTGAACTTCTTCACCCCCCACACCAGGCTGAGGGCCTCCCTGTCAATCTGGGCGTAGTTACGCTCGGCTGAGGTTAACGAGCGCGACGCAAAGGCTATTGGCCTCTCTGAACCATCAAGGAATTTGTGTGACAGCACCGCTCCAATGCCGTAGGGAGACGCATCACATGCCAACCGAATTGGTAGTGTTGGATTGTAGTGGGACAATACTTCTTTTGAAGTGATTAGGCATTTACATTTCTGAAAGGCACGCTTACACTCATCACTCCATTTCCATGTTACTCCAATTTGCAGTAGGGCATTCAGTGGGTGCAGAATTGTAGATAAATTCAGCAAGAACTTATGGTAGTAGTTCACCAACCCGAGAAACGACCTCAGTTGCGACACATTTTCCGGTGCTGGAGCCTTGACTACAACCTCAATCTTGTCTGGGGACTTATGCAACCCTTCCTCATCAATCATGTGGCCACAATACGAGATTTGTCTCCTGAAGAACTCGCATTTGGGGCGGTTGGCTCATAGCCCATATTCTTGTAATCTAGTGAACACCTGCTCCAGGTTGGCAAGGTGTTCACTGTCATTTTCGCCCGTAACCAGGATGTCGTCCAAATAACACTGGGTCCCCGGGATCCCTTGCAGGACTTGTTCCATTGCCCTCTGCCAAATAGCCGGGGCTGATGCTACCCCGAATGCCAGTCGGTTGTACTGGTAAAGACCTTTGTGAGTGTTTATCATGAGGTATTTCCTAGATGCTTCTTCCACCTCCATTTGTAGATACACTTGGGCCAGATCAATCTTCGTAAAGCGTTCCCCTCCAGATAGTGAGGCGAAAATATCTTCTATCCGTGGAAGTGGATATTGTACTGTGTGCAGGACTGGGTTCACAGTTACCTTGAAGTCCCCACAGATGCGAACCTTCTTCGGCTCCCCAGGCGTGCTGCTCAATGATTTCTTCATTACAGGAACGATGGGTGTGGCCCACTCGCTCCAGTCCACCTTGGACAGCACACCCGAACGCTCCAGACTCTCCAGCTCTGCTTCAACGGCTGGGCGGTTCATGTACGGTACCGCTCTGGCCTTAAAAAATTTTGGGTTTGCGTTATCTTCGATTTTTATCGTTGCCGTTACTCCTTTTAGAGTCCCAAGTCCTTGTTGGAACACCTCTTTTGCGTCAGTTAGAATTTTTGACAGTCGTCCAGGTGTGACGTCATCATCCTTTTTGTCAGTCACAGTTAGCGCCTGAATGGAATGCCAATCCAATTGTATTTTTCGGATCCATTCACATCCCAATAATGGTGGTTCTCCATCTTGTAGTATATATAGATACAGTTTCTGTGTTTCCTTGCCATTGTATTTAACTGGCACCCTTATTTTTCCTCTGGGGTAGACTTTTTGCCCCGTGTATGTCTTCAATACAATGGACGTGTCCTTCAAGGGTATGTGTGAGAATAGCCGCTCATAGTCTCGTCGATTCATGACAGTTAGGGCTGATCCTGTGTCCAATTCCATCTTTACTTGGGACCCTGCTATCATGAGGGTGACCCAAATGGTTTGGTGATCCTCCTTTGCGATCACATTGTGTAACTTTAGACAACTTAGTCTCCTGCTCCCGGAGTCCTTATCACTCTCCTGATCTTCCGAACTACTGTCTGTCATTTTTTTTACTTTCTTGTACTTTTCCTTAGTAGTTCTTTTAGTGTTGGTTTTCTTTCCCGACCTGCAGACTCTTGCTATGTGTCCCATTTTCCCACATTGCCTGCATACTTTGTCCTTAAACCAGCAGTCCTTCTGATCATGGGTTGTTCTGCCGCAGCGATAGCACTTTTCTGCTCCATACGCCATTTCGTTAGCGCTGTATTCTTGTGGTTTCTGTTGTATTTCCGCAGCTCCCCGTGCTGCTGCTTCGTAGGATACTGCCAGGCTGAAAGCCTGTTCTAGCGTCAAGTCCTTTTCCGAAAGTAGTCGTTTCTGGGTTCCTTCACTCTGGAGCCCGCAGACAAACTTATCCCTTAAGGTGTCTGCCAGTCCTGCTCCGAACTGGCAGTGCTTCGATAACTTGCGTAGTTCCGTAAGATAGTCAGCATTGCTCTCATCCTTGTGCTGGTTTCTTTTATGGAACTTGAATCTTTCTGCTATCAGCAGCGGTGTAGGGTTTAGGTGTTCCTGTAAGATATTAACAATCTCTTCAAAACTTTTCTCCATTGGTTTAGCTGGGGTAATTAAATTCCGCAATAGGCCATACGTTCTCGTGCCCATCAAATTTAATAATACCGACGCCTTCTTTCCATCGGCCACCTCATTTGCCTTGCAGTACACTTCAATTCTTTCCACATATGTGGTCCAGTCTTCTACCTCGTTGTCGAAAGCAGTGATACTGCCACTCTTCGGCATCTTGGGTGGTTTAAAATGGCGCCTCCCGCGCTTTTTCTTCTTCCGCAATGGATTAAAATGGCACCTCCTGTGCTTTTCCTTCTTCCCCAATGGAATAAAATGGTGCCTCCCGCGCTTTTCCTTCTTCCCCTTGCTGCCACGCTGCTGCTAGCGTTCTACAGGGTAATGGCGGCGACCCGCGGCTTCGGCGCATCTCACTTTTCCTTCCCCTCGTTTTATTTTCTCTACGCTGCCCGGTTCTTGAGCATCGACCACGCCCTGTGCGCTCCACCCTCTCTCTCTCTCTTTTCCTCCCGACGACGCTGCACAGCCCCTTTTGCAGAGCCGCTCGATCGAGCTCGAGCCCGCCGCAGTCCGGAAGGGTCAGCGCACTACCTGCTACCAGCACGATTTGCTGGAACACCTTGACTGGGGAGCCAAGCCCAGCTCTCCACAGCCTCCCCTGCAATTCTCCGAACTCCGATGGATCCCTGGGCGGTTGCCCGCGGTCGACGCCCGTTGCTCTGTCTTCGACCTCCAAGAAGCTTCTTTTCAGGGAAAGATCCCCGTGAGGTGATGCAGTACTGCAGGTGAGTTCGAACCTGCTCATCGCCAGTGTAGTGTCCGAGTATCAATAATACACGGACTGCAGGAGAACCATAATAACAGGTATTTACTGAACAGAGGGTAAGCTTAAACTGAAGTACAGAAGCCTGCTATGGCTTTATATACAGGTGTGGTCACTGCCGGTACTGCAGTATAAAATCAGTTCTCTCTTAAAGGTACATACACAACAGATCCAGAAGGAGGAGTGGATCCAGAGAGAGATGTGGATACAGAGGGGAGGTGTGAATCCAGAGGAAGGACTGGATCCAGAAGGACGAGTGGATTCAGAGGGAGAAGTGGATCCAGAGGGGAGGAGTGAATCCAGTAGAAGGACTGGATCCAGAAGGAGGAGTGAATCCAGAGGGGAATGTTTCCAGGTGAAGACCTTGCTGCCATGGGAGGCCCACACTGCCACAAAGGTATGTGCCCTCCTATCAGGTGCTGAGCATACCACACCTTTGGTAAGTATAACTGAACCAGCCACATAAATGCCATGGCTCCTAGAGCAGGTCAGAGGCTTGGTATTCTGCGGCAAGTGTCTCACCTCCTAATGCCCCAAATCCTCTCCACCACATACAAGGCGCAAGTCAGGAGTGTGATGGAATACTCTCCACTTGCCTGGATGAGTGCAGCTGCAACAACAATCAAGAAATTCGATACCATCCAGGACAAAATAGCCCATTTGTTCGGCACCCCATCCACCAGCTTAAACATTCAATCACTCCAGTGCTTGGCTTACTGTGGCTGCAGTGTGTACCATCTACAAGATGCACTGTCACAACTTGCCAAGGCTTCAATGGCAGAACCCCCCAAACCCATGACCTCCACTACTTTGAAGGACAAGGGCAGTAGGTGTATGGGAACACCATCACCTCCAAGTTCCCCTCCAAGTCACACACCATCCTGACTTGGACATATATCACTGTTCCTTCATCGACACTGGGTCAAAATCCTGGAACAAACTCCTTAATAGCACTGTGGGAGTCCCTTCGTCAAGAA
This sequence comes from Somniosus microcephalus, assembly GCF_052327205.1. Taxonomy (NCBI): domain Eukaryota; kingdom Metazoa; phylum Chordata; class Chondrichthyes; order Squaliformes; family Somniosidae; genus Somniosus; species Somniosus microcephalus. The sequence continues at coordinate 12,926,223 of NC_141015.1, forward strand.
GAAGCAGTTTAAGAAGAAGGCTCACCACGAACTTCTCAAAGGCAACTAGGGATGGGCAATAAATGGCCTTGCCAGCGATGACCATGTCCCAAATATGAATAAAAGACATAACAGCCCCCGGGCAGTAGAACCATTCATGCAGTACGTATTGCCATGGTGTTATCCCATGTGCTGTCTTCACAGACGAAGGTTCCAAAATTCCAGCCTCAAATAGCTCCCACTAGCAAGATGAAGAGCAACAAGAGGAGTAAACCAAGAGGGTCTTCAGAAACCCTCAGAGGTACTCACCGCAGATTCATTGGCTCCAAACACCCTCCAGATGTGTGCGATGACCTTCTTGGGCGACACTTCTAAGCAGAGGATTTTGCACTATCTGCATGGTGTGTCTGCTCCAACAACTCGGGCAACCTGAATAACACAGGGAAAGTGATCGAACGAGGCTTCTCCAATTTGAAGTCCGGAATACAGCAAGTATCAGTTGCTGTGTCACCTGCTGTAGCTGCCTCAGTAAAGGATACAATCAACACAGCGGTGTAGATTCTCTGATCGGGTCTCCAATGGGGCATTGAGTGTTACAGTAGCACCTGCCCAAGCATTAGTGATTTTGTGGACTTAGCTTTATTTACATAATAACGTGGGCAAGTTCCCTGACCCATACTGGGCCTATCGTTCAAAGCTCAGAGCATATGGGAGAGGAGAAGCCATGTGCAAAGTGCTGCTTACAAGGGACATGGTCACGGTGTCAGCAGTGGCTCGGTGGTAGCACTCTCACCTCTGGGTCAGAAGGTCATGGGTTCAACTCTCAAGACTCGAGCACATAATCTAGGCTGACACATCAGTGCAGTACTGAGGGAGTGCTGCACTGCCAGAGGTGCTGTCTTTTCGATGAGATGTCTGCTTTCTCAGGTGGACGTAAAAGATCCCATGGCAATTTTCAAAGAAGAGCAGGGTGTTCTTCTGGTGTCCTGTCTAGCATTCCTCCCTCAACCAACATCACTAAAACAGATTATCTGGTCATTTATCTCATTGCTGTTTGTGGGAGATGGCTGTGCGAAAATTGGCTGCTGTGTTTCCTACATTACAACAGTGACTACACTTCAAAAAGTACATCAAGGCGCTATACAAATGCAAGTTCTTTCTTTCCTCTTAAAGGCAAGTGTCCACATATGGATACAAAAACGTTGGTAACTTTTATAAAAGCTTCCACTATTTTTTATTGGAACCCAACAACCCACTCTCATCAGAAAGGTCATCGATTGAAATGTTAACTCTGTTTCTCTCTTCACAGATGCTGCCTGACCTGCTGAGTATCTCCAGCATTTTCTGTTTTTATTTCAGATTTCCAGCATCTGCAGTATTTTCTTTTTGCATTTATTGTCCATCCCTAGTTTCCCTTGAACCGCTGCAGTCCGTGTGGTGAAGGCACTCCCGCAGTGCTGTTAGGGAGGGAGTTCCAGGATTTTGAACAAGTGACGATGAAGGAACAGCCAATATATGTCCAAGTCAGGGGAACTTGGAGGTGATGGGTGTTGCCGTGCACCTGCTGTCCCAGTCCTTCTAGGTGGTGGGGGTCGCGTGTTTGGAAGGCGCTGCCGAAGTTAGTAAATATTGTAGCCACGGTGCACTGGTGGTGAAGGCAGTGAATGTTTGAGCCATTAGGGCAGTCAGAGAACACAGTAATACAACTTATAGTTGAAGAAATGCTGCCGCTAATTAAAACATTGTGCTGCTGATGCCTGATCTGTAGACGCAAGTTAACAGTGGTAGTAACGACTCCAGACATCATTGCAGCCAACATCCCACTGCAGCACGTCAGGGAGCGATGCCGTCAATCAGTTCTTACCACTATTCAACTGCTGCCAGCCATCCTTTTTCCTCAGAGCCAGATGTTGTTGCATCTCTGTGTCCTCCACTTGCCCTGGTGCCTGTTGATGATCGATGAGCTGCACGCTGATACATAGTTCAACTGCAATGTGATGCAGCAAGAAGCACCCGGACTTCATTTTCAAGGACATTCGTGAAGCAGCCACCAGAATAGTGCAGGCACCAGAATAGTGCAGGCACCAGAAATACTAATTGTGCAAATAATGGCCCACTACATGGACAGTCTCTGTGTTTGTACACACTAGGACAGAGTCAGTGACTGTACACACGAGGACAGTCTCAGTGTTTGTACACATTAGACAGTCTCAATGATGGTACACACTAGGATAGTCTCAGTGATAGTACACACCAGAACAGTCTCAGTGATTGTACACACCAGGACAGTCTCTGTTTGTACACACTAGGACAGTCTCAGTGATTGTACACACGAGGACAGTCTCAATGATTGTTCACACTAGGAAAGTCAAAGTGATTGCACACACTAGGACAGTCTCAATGTATGTACACACTAGGAAAGTCTCAATGATTGAACACACTAGGACAGTCTCACTCTTTGTACACACTAGGACAGTCTCAGTGATTCTACATGCGAGGACTGTCTCAGTGATTGTACACACTAGGACAGTGTCAGTGTTTGTACAGACTAGGATGATCTCAGTGTTTGTACACACTAGGACAGTCTCAGTGATTGTACAAACTAGGACAGTCTCAGTGTTTGTACACACTAGGACAGTCTCTGATTGTACACACTAGGACAATCTCAGTGATTGTTTACACTAGGACATTCTCAGTGTTTGTTCACACGAGGACAGTCTCAGTGATTGTACACACTAGGACAGTCTCAGTGATTGTACACACTAGGACCGTGTCAGCGTTTGTACTCACTAGAACAGTCTCAAAAATTGTACACACTAGGATGATCTCAGTGTTTGTACACACTAGGACAGTCTCAATGATTGTACACACTAGGACAGTCTCAGTGGTTGTACACACTAGGACAGTCTCAATGTGTGTACACACTAGGACAGTCACAATGTTTGTACATACTAGGGCAGTCTCAGTGATTGTACACACTAGGACAGTCTCAGTGATTGTACACACTAGGACAGTGTCAGCGTTTCTACACACTAGGACACACTCAGTGATTGTATACACTAGGACAGTGTCAGTGTTTGTAGACACTAGGACAGTCTCAGTGATTGTACACACTAGGAGAGTGTCAGTGTTCCTACATACTAGGACAGTCTCAATATCTGTACACACAAGGACAGTCTCAGTGACTGTACACACTAGGACAGTCTCAGTGGTGGTACACACTAGGACAGTCTCAGTGATTGTACACGCTAGGACAGTCTCAGTGTTTGTACACACTAGGACAGTCTCTGATTGTACACACTAGGACAATCTCAGTGTTTGTACACACTAGGACAATCTCAGTGTTTGTACACATTAGGACAGGCTCTGTTTGTACATACTAGGATGATCTCAGTGTTTGTAAACACTAGGACAGTGTCAGTGTTTGTACACACTAGGACAGTCTCAATGATTGTACACACTAGGACAGCCTTAGTGATTATTCACACTAGGACAGTCTCAGTGTTTGTACGCACTAGGACTGTCTCAGTGTTTATTCACACTAGGATATTCGCAGTGTTTGTACACACTAGGACAGTCTCAATGACTGTACACACTAGGACAGTCTCACTTATTATACACACTAGGACAGTCTCACTTATTATACACACTAGGACAGTCTCAGTGATTGTACACACTAGGACAGTCGCAGTATTTGTACACACTAGGACGGTCTCAGTGTTTGTACACTCTAGGACAGTCTCTGTGATTGTACACACTAGGACAGTCTCAGTATTTGTTCACTCTAGCACAGTCTCAATGTTTATATACACGAGGACAGTCTCATTGTTTGCACACACTAGGACAGTCTCAATGTTTGTACACAATAGTACAGACTCAGCTTTTGTACACACTTGGACACACTCAATATTAGTACACACGAGGACAGTCTCAGTGTTTGTACACACCAGTAGTCTCAGTTTTTGTAAAAACTAGGACAGTCTCAGTGTTTGTACACATAGGATAGCCTCCGTGATTGTACACACTAGGACAGTCTCAGTGTTTGTACACACCAGGACAAGCTCAGTGATTGTACACATAGGACAGTGTCAGTGTTTGTACACTCTGGGACAGTCTCATTGTTTGTACACACTAGGACAGTCTCAATGATTGTACACACTAGGACAGTCTCAGTGTTTTACACACGAAGACAGTGTCTTTGATTGTGCACACTAGGACAGTGTAAGTGTATCTACACTCTAGGACAGTCTCAGTGTTGGTACACACTAGAACAGTCTCAGTGTTTATTCACACTAGGACAGTCTCAATGATTGTACACACTAGGACAGCCTTAGTGATTATTCACACTAGGACAGTCTCAGTGTTTGTACGCACTAGGACTGTCTCAGTGTTTATTCACACTAGGATATTCGCAGTGTTTGTACCCACTAGGACAGTCTCAATGATTTTACACACTAGGACAGTCTCACTTATTATACACACTAGGACAGTCTCAGTGATTGTACACACGAGGACAGTCGCAGTATTTGTACACACTAGGACGGTCTCAGTGTTTGTTCACTCTAGGACAGTCTCAGTGATTGTACACATTAGGACAGTCTCAGTATTTGTTCACTCTAGCACAGTCTCAATGTTTCTATACACCAGGACAGTCTCATTGCTTGTACACACTAGGACAGTCTCAATGTTTGTACGCACTAGGACAGACTCAGCGTTAGTACACACTTGGAAAGACTCAGGCTTAGAAATTCAGTATAGCCACGTTCGGGGCGCTACAGTCGGGCGGCCGCTAAGGTTTGCGCACGGCGCAAGTTCGCGCCACCTTCGCCGATATTCAGTGGCATCGCCCCAAGAGGTTGCTGCTGCGCTAAAACAGGCGATGCACGACTATCATTAGGCGCTAAGCCGGCGGTCCGGGGCGATACCCCCGAGGGCGGGCGCAGTGCAGGTGCGGCGAGTTGCTGATTGACGGCAGACACTCTGGCGACGGTGGGCTCTTAAAGGGGGCTGGTGTATTTCTTTTTTTTGAAAGGCCGAGACTGTTCATTTTGTGTTTTTGGAGGGGCCTTCTCTCCATTAGTTTGTAATGTGGGAAGGGCAGAGGTTTCCAAGTAATAAATGTTCTTAAATCGCACTGCCCATGCTTTATTTTGCAAGTCCTGGTTGCCCTGCTCGGCTGAGGGCTTGTGGAGCGGCTACATTCATCTGCTGACATTGGCACAAGCCATTCCCTGAGAGGGGGCCTAGAACCGACGTTCAATAAGCCGCCGACGGGCGGCCCTTGCACTTTCTGCCTCCCTCCTGTGCTGGTCCTCCTCCTCCTTCTCCTCCTCCTCCTCAGGTGGTCCTCCAATCTCTGGTGGCAGTGGCTGAGTCCTGCGGATAGCCAGGTTGTGCAGCATGCAGCACACGACCACGAAACGGGAGACTCGCTCCGGCGAATATTGTAGGGCTCCTCCGGAACGATCCAGACAGCGGAACCGTTGCTTCAGGACGCCGATTATTTGCTCAATGATGTTCCTGGTTGCTTGATGGCTGTCATTGTATCCCTCTTCAGCAGGGGTGCTGGGCGCACGGAGCGGGGTCATCAGCCAGGTGCACAAAGGATAGCCTTTGTCCCCGAGAAGCCATCCTCGTGGGTGAGGCTGGGCCTGGAACATGTCTGCCACAGAAGTCTGGCGCAGGATGAAGGCATCGTGGCTGCTGCCTGGAAAGCGGGCATTGACAGCTAGGATGAGCTGCCTGTGGTCACACACCAGCTGAACGTTGAGCGAATGGTAGCCCTTCCGGTTGCGGTAATCCTCGGCATTCTCCAGAGGTGCCCGCAAAGCCACATGCGTGCAGTCAATGGCGCCCTGCACCATGGAGAAGCCCGCTAATGCTGCAAAGCCCATTGCACGCTGTTGCTGCCTGACAAGGGCCATGGAGAAGGAGATGAACTGACGTCTCCTTCTGAAAAGGGCATTGGTCACCTGGCGGATGCAGCAATGCACGGCGAACTGGGAGATGTTGGAAATGTCCCCAGTAGCGGATTGGAAGGAGCCGGTGGCATAGAAGTTGAGAGCCACCGTCACCTTCACTGCCACCGACAGAGACGTCCTGCTCCTCAGATGTGGCTGCAGATCACCGCCAAGCAGCTGGCAGATCTCAGTGACCACTGCCCTTCGGAATCGCAGCCTCCGAACACACTGCTCGTCAGACATGTTCAGATAGGAGAACTGCTGGCGGTATACCCTGGGTGGGTAAGGCCTCCTTTGCCGACACCTGTTGCCCCCTCTCCATCTGGCCATGACTGCCACTCTCTCACGGCGTCTGTGAGCCCTTTGAATGCAATGGAGAAGGCCAACGTTTGCACCCATTGCAGCCCCCATTATATGTTTGCAATCAATGATATGACACTGAAGGTAAAGACAAGTGGAAAGCTGTGGCCTGAAGCCACAAGTACCTGTGCGAGTGTTGAGCCAAAGCAGAAAGCTCTCTACCTTTGCCTCTCTGCAAAGATCCGTCTCTCAAAAAGAAGGAGTGCTGCAAAATGGCTGCCTTTTCTACGGCAGGAGGAGTGCCCTTTAAATTGCGTACCCCCGCGCCCCGCATCGACTGAGAACTGTTCCCCTCTACCAGTCGCTAGGGGCGCCAGGTGCACAATAGGGCGGCGCCACTGAATTTCCGGTTTCGGGCGAGCAAAGGGCGTTGCACGATGAAATGACGTCAGGATCTGCGCGCGCAGCTGAGCGCGCGCAAAGGCTTTGCGCCGCCGCTAAATCTTTAGTGAAGTTGGGGAGAGGCGCAGATCGCGCTGCGCCCGGCCGCTAGCCGCCTAGCACCCAACATCTCCTCCTCCTAAGGCGCTAGCGGCTGGCGCAAACAACTGAATTTCTAGGCCTCAATATTAGTACACATGAGGACAGTCTCAGTGTTTGTACACACTAGGACAGTCTTAATATTTGTACGCACTAGGACAGTCTCAGTGATTGTACACACTAGGACAATCTCAGTGATTTTACACACTAGGATAGTCTCAGTGCTTGTCGATCTATTTTCTTTTCTTTCCAGTTTTGAAGAAGGGTTCGACCCGAAACGTCAACTCTAATTTCTCTCCACGGATGTTGCCTGACCTGCTGAGATTTTCCAGCATTTTCTGTTGTTATTTCGGATTTCCAACATCTGCAGTATTTTGCTATCGTACCAGGACAGTCTCAATGTTTGTACACACTAGGACATTCACAATGTTTGTACATACTAGGACAGTCTCAGTCATTGTACACACTAGAACAGTGTCAGTGTTTGTACACACTAGGACAGTCTCAGTGCTTGTACACTCTAGGACAATGTCAGTGTTTCTACACACTAGGACAGTCTCTGTGATTGTACACACTAGGGCAGTCACAATGATTGTACACACTAGGGCAGTCTCAGTGATTGTACACACTAGGACAGTGTCAGTGATTGTACACACTAGGACAGTGTCAGTGATTGTACACATTAGGACAGTCTCAATGTTTGTACACACTAGGACAGTTTCAGTGATTGTGCAATCTAGGAGAGTCTCAGTGTTTGTACACATAGGACAGTCTCCGTGATTGTACACACTAGGACTGTCTCAGTGTTTGTACACACCAGGACAATCTCAATGTACACATAGAACAGTCTCAGTGTTTTAAACACTAAGACAGTGTCTGTGATTGTACACACTAGGACAGTCGAAGTGTAACTACACTCGAGGACAGTCTCAGTGTTGGTACACACTAGAATAGTCTCAGTGTTTATTCACACTAGGACAGTCTCAATGATTGTACACACTAGGACAGCCTTAGTGATTCACTAGGACAGTCTCAGTGTTTGTACGCACTCGGATTGTCTCAGTGTTTATTCACACTAGGGTATTCGCAGTGTTTGTACACACTAGGACAGTCTCAATGATTGTACACACTAGGACAGTCTCACTTATTATACACACTAGGACAGTCTCAGTGATTGTACACACTAGGCCGGTTGCAGTATTTGTACACACTAGGACAGTCTCAGTGTTTGTACACTCTAGCACACTCTCATTGTTTGTATACACGAGGACAGTCTCATTGTTTGTACACACTCAGACAGTCTCAATGTTTGTACACACTAGGACAGTCTCAGTGTTTGTACACATTTGGACAGACTCAATGTTACTACACACGAGGACAGTCTCAGTGCTTGTACACTCTAGGACAGTCTCAATATTTGTACACACTAGGACAGTCTCAGTGATTGTACACACTAGGACAGTCTCAGTGATTGTACACACTAGGACAGTCTCAGTGATTGTACACACTAGGACATTCTCAGTGTTTGTACACACGAGGACAGTCTCAGTGATTGTACAAACTAGGACAGTCTCAGTGATTGTACACACCAGGACAGTCTCAGTGTTTGCACACACTAGGACAGTCTCAATGTTTGTACACTCTAGGACAGTTACAATGTTTGTACATACTAGGACAGTCTCAGTGTTTGTACACACTCGGACAGTGTCAGTGTTTGTACACATTAGGACAGTCTCAGTGATTGTACACACTAGGACAGTGTCAGTGTTTCTACACATAGGACAGTCTCCGTGATTGTACACACTAGGACAGTCTCAGTGTTTGTACACACCAGGACAGTCTCAGTGATTGTACACACTAGGACAGTCTAAGTGATTGTACACACTAGGACCATCTCAGTGTTTGTACACACTAGGGCAGTCTCAGTGATTGCACACACTCGGACAGTGTCAGTGATTGTACACACTAGGACAATGTCAGTATTTGTACACACAAGGAAAGTCTCAGTGATTGTACACACTAGGACAGTGTCAGTGTTTCTACACACTAGGACACACTCAGTGATTGTATACACTAGGACAGTCTCAGTGTTTGTACACGCTGGGACAGTCTAAGTGATTGTGCACACTAGGGCAGTCTCAGTGATTGTACACACTAGGACAGCGTCAGTGATTGTACACACTAGGACAGTCTCAATGTTTTTACACACTAGGAGTCTCAGTTTTTCTACAAACTAGGACAGTCTCAGTGTTTGTACACATAGGACAGTCTCCGTGAATGTACACACTAGGGCAGTCTCAGTGTTTGTACACACCAGGACAGTCTCAGTGATTGTACACACTAGGAAAGTCTCAATGTTTGTACACACTAGGACAGTCTCAATGTTTGTACACACTAGGACATTCGCAATGTTTGTACACACTAGGACAGACTCAATTTTTGTACACACAAGGACAGTCTCTGATTGTACACTCTAGGACAGTCTCAGTGATTGTACACATGAGGATAGTCTTAGTATTTGTACACACTAGGACAGTCTCAGTGATTGGACACACGAGGAACGTTTCAGTTATTGTACACACTAGGACAGTCTCAGTGTTTGTACACAATAGGACAGTCTGTGATTGTACACACTAGGGGATTCTCAGTGATGCTACACACTAGGACAGTCTCAGTTTTTGTACAAAGTAGGACATTCTCACTGTTTGTACACATAGGACAGTCTAAGTGATTGTACACACGAGGACAGTCTCAGTGCTTGTACACACTAGGACATTCTCAGTGTTTGTACACACGAGGACATTCTCAGTGATTGTACAGACTAGGACAGTCTCAGTGATTGTACACACTAGGACAGTCTCAGTGTTTGTACACACTAGGACAGTCTCAATGTTTGTACACTCTAGGACAGTCACAATGTTTGTACATACTAGGACAGTCTCAGTGATTGTACACACTAGCACATTTCCAGTGTTTGTACACACTAGGACAGTCTCAGTGATTGTACACACTAAGAAAGTGTCAGTGTTTCTACACACTAGGACACACTCAATGATTGTACACGCTGGGACAGTGTCAGTGTTTGTACACACTAGCACAGTCTCAGTGATTGTACACATGAGGACAATCTCAGTTATTGTACACACTAGGACAGTCTCAATGTTTGTACACACTAGGACATTCTCAGTGTTTGTACACACGAGGGCAGTCTCAGTGATTGTACACACTAGGACAGTCTCAGTGATTGTACACACTAGGACAGTCTCAGTGTTTATACACGCTAGGAAAGTCTCAATGTTTGTACACTCTAGGACAGTCACAATGTTTGTACACACTAGGACAGTGTTAGTGTTTGTACACACTAGGACAGTCTCAGTGATTGTACACACTAGGACAGTGTCAGTGTTTCTACACATAGGACAGTCTCCGTGATTGTACACACTAGGACAGTCTCAGTGTTTGTACACACCAGGACAGTCTCACTGATTGTACACACTAGGACAGTCTAAGTGATTGTACACACCAGGACCGTCTCAGTGTTTGTACACACTAGGGCAGTCTCAGTGATTGCACACACTAGGACAGTGTCAGTGATTGTACACACTAGGAGAGTGTCAGTGTTTGTACACACAAGGACAGTCTGTGATTGTACACACTCGGACAGTCTCAGTGATTGTACACACTAGGACAGTCTCGGTGATTGTACACACTAGGACAGTCTCAATGTTTGTATACACTAGGACATTCTCAGTGATTGTACACACTAGGACAGTGTCAGTGTTTCTACACACTAGGACACACTCAGTGATTGTATACACTAGGACAGTCTCAGTGTTTGTACACATAGGACAGTCTCCGTGATTGTACACACTAGGACAGTCTCAATGTTTGTACACACTAGGACAGTCTCAGTTCTTGAACAAACCAGGTCAGTCTCAGTTTTTGTACAAACTAGGACAGTCTCAGTGTTTGTACACATAGGACAGTCTCCGTGATTGTACACACTAGGACAGTCTAAGTTTTTGTACACACCAGGACAGTCTCAGTGATTGTACACACTAGGACATTCTCAATGTTTGTACACACTAGGACAGTCTCAGTTCTTGAACAAACCAGGTCAGTCTCAGTTCTTGAACAAACTAGGACAGTCTCAGTGTTTGTACACATATGACAGTTTCAGTGTTTGTACACACAATGAGAGTCTCAGAGATTTTACACAAGAGGACAGTCTCAATGTTTGTACACACTAGGACATTCTCAATGTTCGTACACACTAGGACAGTCTCAGTGATTGTACACTCTAGGACAGTCTCATTGTTTGTACACACTAGGACAGTCTCAGTGATTGCACACACTATGACAGTATCAATGATTGAACACACTATGAGATTCTCAGTGATTGTACACATGAGGACAGTCTCAATATTTGTATACACTAGAACAGTCTCAATGTTTGTACACACTAGGACAGTCTAAATGTTTGTACACACAAGGACAGTCTCTGATTATACGCACTAGGACAGTCTCAGTGATTGTACATACTAGGACAGTCTTGGTGATTGTACACACTAGGACAGTCTCAATGTTTGTATACCCTAGTACAGTCTCAGTGTTTGTACACACTAGGACAATCTAATTGATTGTACACACTAGGACAGTCTCAGTGTTTGTACACACTAGGGCAGTCCCAGTGATTGTACACACTAGGACAGTGTCAGTGATTGTACATACTAGGACAGTGTCAGTGATTGTACACACTAGGACAGTCTCAATGGTTGTACACACTAGGACAGTCTCAGTGATTGTGCAATGCAGGACAGTTCAGTGTTTGTACACACCAGTACAGTCTCAGTGATTGTACACACTAGGACAGTCTCAATGTTTGTACACACTAGGACAGTCTCAGTTTTTCTACAAACTAGGACAGTCTCAGTGTTTTTACACAAGGACAGTCTCTGATTGTACACACTAGGACAGTCTAAATGATTGTACACACTAGGACAGTGTCAGTGATTGAACACACTAGGACAGTCTCAATGGTTGTACACACTAGGACAGTCTCAGTGATCGTGCAATCTAGGACAGTTCAGTATTTGTACACACCAGTACAGTCTCAGTGATAATACACACTAGGACAGTCTCAATGTTTGTACACACTAGGACAGTCTCAGTTCTTATACAAACTAGGACAGTGTCAGTGTTTGTACACACTAGGACAGTCTCAGTGATTGTACACACTAGGACACTCTCATTGTTTGTATGCACTAAGACAGTCTCAGTGTTTGTTCACACTCGGACATTCACAGTGTTTGTACACATTAGGACAGTCTCAATGATTATACATACTAGGACTGTCTCAGTGATGTATACACGAGGACAGTCTCAGCATGTGTACACACTAGGACAGTCTCAATGATTGCACACACTTGGACAGTCTCAATGATTGTACACATTAGTACAGTCTCAGTGATTGTACACTCTAGGGCAATTTCCATGTTTGGACAAACTATGACAGTCTCAGTGTTTGTTCACACTAGGACTGTCTCAGTGATTGTACACAGTAGGACAGTCTCAGTGTTTGTACAGACCAGGACAGTCTCAGTGATTGTACAAACATAAGTAGCCTCAGTGATTGTACACACTAGGACAGTGTCAGTGATTGTACACACTAGGACAGTGCCAGTGATTGTACACACTAGGACAGTTTCAATGGTTGTACACACTAGGACAGTCTCAGTGATTGTGCAATCTAGGACAGTCTCAGTGTTTGTACACACCAGTAATCTCAGTTTTTGTACAAACTATGACAGTCTCAGTGTTTGTACACACCAGGACAGTCTCAGTGATTGTAAACATTGGACACTGTCAATGTTTGTACACACTGGGTGGTCTCAGTGATTGTACACACTAGGACATTCGCAGAGTTTTTACACACAAGGAGAGTCTCAATGATTGCACACACTAGGACAGTCTCAGTGATTGTACACATGAGGACAGTCTCAACTTGTGTACACACTAGGACAGTCTCGGCCTTTGTACGCACTAGTACAGTCTCAAAGATTGCACACACTTGGACAGTCTCAATGATTGCACACACTAGTACAGTCTCAGTGATTGTACACACTAGGACAGCCTCCATGTTTGTACACACTAGGACAGTCTCAGTGTTTGTTCACACTAGGACTATCTCAGTGATTGTACACATTAGGACAGTCTCAGTGTTTGTTCACACTAGGACTATCTCAGTGATTGTACACACTAGGACAGTCTCAGTGATTGTACACACTAGGACAGTCTCAGTGTCTGTAAACACTACATCAGTCTCAGAGATTGTACACACTAGGACAGTCTCAGTGTTTGTACACCATAGGACAGTCTCAGTGATTGTACACACGAGGTCAAGCTCCGTGTTTGTTCACATGAGGACAGACTCAGTGATTGTACACACTAGGACTGTTGAGTCTGTATGTCTCAGTTAGGTTTAGGATCAATCACTGGACACAGACAACAAGAATAACTTTTAACAGGTCTTTACTATTCGAAGGTCAGGGCTGAACTGCCCAGCAAATCCTTGCACAACACTTATATACCGGTGTGGTCACCACCGGTATTACAGTATTACAGCATACAGCTGCCAAGAGAAAGTAGTACATCTCTTAAGGTAGTTCTCTTAAGGTGGAACAGGTTACATACACCACAATCCTCCCTTTATAGCTTAACAGTTATATCCCCATTTAACATAACATAATAACATATATATATATACAACTTCATGCAAAACAGTTCAAAGATTCAGTCTCTGAGGAGACCACCTGATTCTAGTTGGATAACGCCTTTCAGGGGTCTCTGATTCTCGTTGCTGGGGTGACTCATCTAGTTGGTCTCTTATGGATTGGACATCATCATCAGGTACATTCACTTCTGAGGTAGATGCTTCAGGTTCACTAACTTCTTTCACGGTTGTCTCTGCCGTAACCATGGGTTCGACCCTTGTTCTCGATTCTGCCAGTTGGTCAGCATGACGTCGTATTACATTTTCACCAATATCTACCGTGTACATCAGGGGTCCTTGTCTGGCCTGAATTGTTCCAGATTGCCATTTCTCATTTTTATAGTCCCGGGCTAACACTGGTTGTCCTATTTCGAAACTCCGAGTGGTCTTGTTATTTATATGCTGGAACTGTTTGTTTTCAACTTCCCTCCGCACATTTGGTTTTAACAAGTCCAACCTGGACCGCAACCTCCTGTTGTAGAACATCATGGCAGGACTTTGGTTTGTCACTGCATGAGTGGCGTTTCGATATGCCAGTAGGAATTTGTCCACCTTGTGTTGTAGTGGAATCTGATCTTCGCTCATGGCCTTTATTGCTTTTTTAAACGTTTGTACAAATCTCTCGGCCAACCCGTTTGTAGCCGGATGATATGGGGCAGAGGTATAGGCCTATAAATTCGGTGACGCCCCGCCAGCACGTTTGCGCCGGAAATTTAGCGCCAGCCGCCGAGCCAGTTGTGCCCGCCCCAAATTCACTTTCAGCGCCCCAAAGCGGAAGCGGGCGCTGGTACAGGGTGTGCCCGCCCCGCTTGGGGCACTGAAAGTGAATTTCAGCACTGCCGGTCCCGCTGCGCCACCCGATGCGGAGCGGCAGGCTGCTGTACTGCAGGCCTCCCCTTCTCTTAAGGGGGAGGTGCCTGCAACGGCCGGAGCCCCATTGAAAGTGCCGGCAAAAGAGCCCGGCACAACGGCGAAGTGCCGGGCTCCACGGAAACCAGCCGGCAATGCCGCGGGGGGGGGGGGTGGAGGAGGCCGGGGAAGGAGGTGCGGGCAGGCGGCCGCCGAAAAAGCGGCCGGCTGCACCTCCGCTTCAAATAGCGCCTGTAAGGCTGCAGCACGGCCAGGTTTTCAAAACATTGTTAGCGGCCGCCAGGGAAGAGGCGGCCGCTACTGAAGATGGGGATCGGCGTGGTTTCGGGCGGTACCGGGGCGCTGCACACACCGATGACGTCATCGGTGCCAGCGCAGCGCTACCGGCTTACGCCGATTTAAAGGCCCACCTAATTTCAGCGGCGACGCAACTTCCGGCGCAACCCACTCTTACGCCCCTAAATGGGCACAAACCCAAGGGAATTTCTAGGCCATAATGTTTCACCCCATTCTTCTTTATGAATCCCTGGAATTCTTCTGACACGAACTGCGGTCCGTTGTCTGAACATATTTGTTCTGGCAATCCATTTCTCGCAAATATCGTTCTTAACACCGCGATCGTCTTTTCCGAGGTAGTGGTAGTCATCTTAATCACTTCTGGCCATTTAGAATGTGCGTCCACCGCAATTAAAAACATGGAGTCCATGAAAGGACCAGCAAAGTCAATATGTACACGTTGCCATGGGGTTGAAGGCCATTCCCATGGATGCAGCGGTGCAATCGGTGGTGCATTTTGCACTTTTTGGCACCCTGAGCAGCTTTTCGTCAGATCCTCTATCTGTTGGTCGATACCCGGCCACCACACATAAGCCCTAGCAAGGCTTTTCATCTTGACTCCCCCCAGATGACCTTCATGCAGTTCCTTTAGAACTCTCTCTCTTAACTTAGGAGGAATAATCACCCTTGTTCCATACATCAATGTTCCTTGACAGACGGACAGCTGTTCTCGTCTTGCTGAGAATGCCGGTAACAGTGGATCACCATGTGCTGGCCATCCTTTCACTGTCACTTTGTAGACCCTGGACAGTGTCGGGTCGCTCCTGGTTTCTCTTTCAATACTTGCATTGGTGACTGGTAAACATTCGATGATGGTCGAGTGAAATAACTCAACAGGGTCAACCGTCGGTGCCTCCTCCTCTGTAGGTAGTGGCAGGCACGACAGCCCATCAGCATTACCATGCTGCTTTGTACCTTTGAATTCTATCTGATATTGATGTGCCCTAGGAAAAGGGACCATCTCTGGAGTCTCTGTGCTGTCATCACCGAAACACCCTTCTTAGGGTTAAAAATGGATACCAACGGCTGGTGGTCTGTCAGAAGCGTAAACTTTTGGCCCTGCAGGTAATGATTAAACTTCTTTACTCCCCACACAAGGCTGAGAGCCTCCCTATCTATCTGAGCATAATTGCGCTCAGCGGAGGTCAATGATCTGGATGCGAACGCAACTGGCCTCTCCTGGCCATTTGGCAACTTGTGTGAGAGTACTGCCCCAATACCATATGGAGAAGCATCACAAGCCAAACGAATAGGCAGCGTTGGGTTGAAGTGAGCCAACACTTCCTCTGAGGTGATCAATGCCTTGCTTTCGCGAAAGGCCCTCTTACAGTCCTCGCTCCTCTTCCATGGTACTCCCTTCTGCAAAAGAGCGTTCAGCGGGTGCAGCACCGTGGATAAATTCGGCAGAAACTTATGGTAACAGTTAATTAACCCTAGAAACGACCTCAATTGGGATACATTATCCGGAGCGGGAGCCTTCACAACAGCTTCGATCTTGTCAGGAGACTTATGAAGCCCCTCCTGGTCAATGACATGACCACAGTACGAGGTCTGCTTCTGAAAGAATTCACATTTCTGGCGATTAACTCGAAGACCATATTCTTTCAATCTGGTGAACACCAGTTCCAAGTTTGCAAGGTGTTCCTCGTCATCATCTCCTGTAATCAGAATATCATCCAGGTAACATTGTGTACCTGGAATTCCCTGTAATACCTGCTCCATGGCCCTCTGCCAAATTGCTGGAGCCGATGCCACTCCAAAAACCAGTCTATTATACCGGTACAAGCCTCTATGCGTGTTGATCGTGAGATACTGGCATGACTCTTCCTCAACTTCCATCTGTAAGTACGCCTGCGCCAGGTCTATCTTGGTGAAGTGTTTCCCGCCAGACAATGACGCGAAGATATCCTCAATCCGTGGAAGCGGATACTGCACCGTGTGAAGCACCGGATTAACAGTGATCTTGAAATCACCACAGATGCGAACCTTCCCCGGTTCCCCCGGCTTGTTGCTCGATGAACGCTTCATGACTGGGACAATGGGCGTGGCCCACTCACTCCAGTCTACCTTAGACAGTACTCCTGAACGTTCTAGCCCTTCCAGCTCAGCTTCCACAGCAGGTCGTATTGCATAAGGTACCGGTCTGGCTTTGAAAAATTTCGGGTTTGCATGTTCTTCAATCTTGATGTTTGCCGTAATTCCTCTCAGTGTTCCCAGTCCTTGTTGGAACACCTCTTTAGCATCGTCCAATATTCTGGACAATCGTTTAGGTTTGACATCTTTTGTACCGGAATCTACCGTTAGTGCTTTTAAGGAATGCCAGTCCATATTTATTTTCCTAATCCACTCCCGTCCCAGTAGTGGTGGACCTCCCTCAGGTAGCACATATAAGTCCATTCCTCGACTTTCTTTGCCCTTGTGGACCACCTTTACCTCTATCTTCCCGATGGGGTATACTCTTTGCCCCGTGTATGTTTTCAATACAATCTCCGTATCCCGTAGGGGAATATGTGGGAATAACCTTTTGTAATCTTTCTTATTCATGACCGTCAATGCTGATCCAGTGTCCAATTCCATCTTCACTTGGACTCCTGCTATCTGAAGTGTGACCCAAATTGTTTGGAGGTCTGCTTCCTTACCAACATTGTGTACTCTTAGACTACCCAGTTCATTACTGCTGGCGTCTGAATCTGACTTCTGTTCGTTCGAACTGTTCTCTGTCACCTTGTGTACCTTTTTGTACTTTTCCTGCGGTGACTTTTTGTTGCTGGTCTTCTTTCCTGACCGGCATACTTTAGCTATGTGACCAAGCCTGCCACATTTTCTGCATTCCTGATTTTTGAACCAGCACTGGTTCTGATCGTGTGTTGTCTTTCCACAACGATAACATTTTACTGTACTCAAGACCATTTGATTGGTACAGCGTTCCGGTGACCGTAGCTGCATTTCCGCAGTGCCTCTTGCTGCGGCTTCTTGCGATGCTGCAATAGTGACAGCTTTATCAAGCGTAAGATCATTCTCTTCAAGCAGTCGCTTTTGTGTTCCTTCTTTTAACAGTCCACACACAAATTTATCTCTCAGCGCATCTGCTAGCCCTGTCCCAAACTGACAGTACTTCGATAGCTTACGTAGTTCAATTAAAAATTCAGCGTTGCTTTCGTCTTTCAACCTCGTTCTTCTGTAAAATTTAAATCGTTCCGCTATCATCAGCGGCGTGGGGTTTAAATGATTTTTCAGGACAGTAACAATATTCGCGAAGGTCTGATCCGCCGGTTTAATTGGTGATAGAAGGTGCTTCAATAGCCCGTATGTCTTCGCCCCCATTGAGCTTAATAAGGTTAATGCTTTCTCATCATCTGGTACCTTATTTGCTTTACAATAAACTTCCATGCGTTCTGCATACGTGGTCCAATCTTCGACATCACTATCAAAGGTATTAATGCTCCCATGTTTAGGCATCCTTGCAAGTTTTTAATTTTTTTTTATTTTAAATGGCGGCTTCCCGCGCTTGTCTTCTTCCCCCGCCTACTAAAATGGCGGCTTCCCACGCTTGGCGGTCTTTCCCGCGCTCGTCTTCTACCCCCGCCGACTACAATGGCGGATTCCCGTGTTTGCCTTCTTCCCCCGCTGGCTGCAATGGCGATTGCCTTGCAGCTGCCGTTCTCGCCTCCCCAGCGGTTCTCACTCCCCGACGCTGCTTTGCCTTGCAGCCCCGCTTGCAGCCCAGTCCTTTACACCGGCTGCGTTTGAATTCTCCGCGGCTCTCATGCCTTAAGCTTCTCAACTCCCCGATGCTGTTTTGCCTCGCAGCACCGCTCACAGCCCGGTCCTGTACACCGGCTGCGTTTGAGTTCTCCGTGGCTCTCAAGCCTTAAGCTGCCCCAGTCGCTGCGCCTCTCGGCCTCGATTGCAGCCCGGCCCTTTCTACCGGCCGTGGTCGAGCTCTCCGCCCTTATTCCTCCGTTTTCCCTCCCCTACTCCACAGTCAACGCGGCCGACTTTCTGCTCGTGTCGCTGATCGGCTTACCCACCACCGTGGTAGAAGGGATGAACACTGCCTGTCGCTGATGGAGGGCTTCGTGGTCAGAATTATTTTTCTTTTTAACCCGGGTTCTCGATGCCTCCCGTGCGATGGTGCTCAGCAGGATGATGAGGGCGGATGCCTCTTCTCGACGCCTGTTTTGAGGACGAAGCTGCCTTGGATGTAAATTTGCCGCAGGGTAAGATCGGACTCGTCGCCACTGTTGAGTCTGTATGTCCCAGTTAGGTTTAGGATCAATCACTGGACACAGACAACAAGAATAACTTTTAACAGGTCTTTACTATTCGAAGGTCAGGGCTGAACTGCCCAGCAGATCCTTGCACAACACTTATATACCGGTGTGGTCACCACCGGTATTACAGTATTACAGTATACAGCAGCCAAGAGAAAGTAGTACATCTCTTAAGGTAGTTCTCTTAAGGTGGAACAGGTTACATACACCACAAGGACAGTCTCAGTGATTGCACACACTAGTAGAGTGTCAGTCATTGTACACACTAGGACAGTGTCAGTGATTGTACACACGAGGACAGTGTCAGTGATTGTACACACTAGGACAGTCTCAATGGTTGTACACACTT
The DNA here is from genome assembly GCF_052327205.1 of Somniosus microcephalus. Taxonomy (NCBI): domain Eukaryota; kingdom Metazoa; phylum Chordata; class Chondrichthyes; order Squaliformes; family Somniosidae; genus Somniosus; species Somniosus microcephalus. The sequence goes on from NC_141015.1 coordinate 12,945,603, forward strand.
GGACAGTCTCAATGGTTGTACACACTGGGACAGTCTCAGTGATTGTGCAATCTAGGACAGTCTCAGTGTTTGTACGCACCAGGACAGTCTCAGTGTTTGTACACATAGGACAGTGTCAGTGTTTGTATACACTAGGACAGTCTCAGGGGGAGAAATTCGGTGGGCTGCGCCACCAGTTAGCGCCTAAGGAGGGCACTCAGTAGCTTTAGCGCCACTGGCCATGCCTCCCGCGATATTTAGCTGGGGCACTAATTAGGCGTTAGCCTGTTGCACTGCGCCACCACTGATGACGTAATCGGTGTGCGCAGCGCCCTGCTACCACCCCGATCGCGATATTTGGCAGCGACCGCCTCTGTAGCGGCGCTCGCTAATCGTGCCCGGTTCACGGGGCCTAATGGTGGCGGCAGTGGCGCAAATTAAGGTGGAGGTGCGGGGCGGCCGTTTTTTTCGGCGGCCACCTGCCAGCACCTCTGTCCCCGGCCTCCTGTTCTCCCCCTGCGGCATTGCAGGCTGTTTTCCGAGAGCCCGGCACTTCTCCTCGGTGCCGGGCTCTTTTGCAGGCACTCGCGATCGCTCATCGTGCTGGTGCAGTCCCCTCCCCCTTAAGAATGGGAGGAAGGCCTGCAGTACCGCAGCGCGCCGTGCCGCAGTGTGTGGCGCTGCGGCACGTTGCACTGCGATATTCAGTTTCAGCACCCGAAGAGGGACGCGGAGCACCTCGAGCCTCGCCCCGTGTCCCTCTTGGGGCGCTCAAGCTGAATTTCCGGCGATCGCTGCTGCTCCGATCGCAGCGCAAAATCTGGCGCCCAGGCGAGCTTGGCGCCCCGTTTCTGGCTCCACCCAATTTCTCCCCCTCAGTGTTTTACACACTAAGACAGTGTCTGTGATTGTAGACAATAGGACAGTCTAAGTGTATCTACACTCGAGGACAGTCTCAGTATTGGTACACACTAGGACAGTCTCAGTGTTAATTCACACTAGGACAGTCTCAATCATTGCACACAATAGGACACTCTCATTTTCTGTACAAACTAGGACATTCTCACTGCTTGTACACATAGCACAGTCTCAGTGATTGTACACACTAGGACAGTGTCAGTGATTGTACAAACTAGGACAGTGTCAGTGATTGAACACACTAGGACAGTGCCAGTGATTGTACACACTAGGACAGTCTCAATGGTTGTACACACAAGGACAGTCTCAGTGATTGTGCAATCTAGGACAGTCTCAGTGTTTGTACATACCAGTAGTCTCAGTTTTTGTACAAACTATGATAGTCTCAGTGTTCATACACATAGGACAGTCTCTGTGATTGTACACACTAGGACAGTCTCAGTGTTTGTACACAGCAGGAGAGTCTCAACTTGTGTACACACTAGGACAGTCTCGGCCTTTGTACGCACTAGTACAGTCTCAATGATTGCACACACTTGGACAGTCTCAATGATTGTACACACTAGTACAGTCTCAGTGATTGTACACACTAGGACAGTCTCCATGTTTGTACACACTAGGACAGTCTCAGTGTTTGTTCACACTAGGAGTATCTCAGTGATTGTACACATTAGGACAGTCTCAGTGTTTGTTCACACTAGGACTATCTCAGTGATTGTACACACTAGGACAGTCTCAGTGATTGTACACACTAGGACAGTCTCAGTGTTTGTACACACTAAGTCACTCTCAGAGATTGTACACACTAGGACAGTCTCAATGATTGTACACACTAGGTCAAGCTCCGTGTTTGTTCACACTAGGACAGTCTCAGTATTTGTACACACTAGGACAGTCTCAGTGATTGCACACACTAGTAGAGTGTCAGTCATTGTACACACGAGGACAGTGTCAGTGATTGTACACACTATAACAGTCTCAATGGATTTACGCACTAGGACAGTCTCAGTTTTTGTAAAAACTAGGACAGTTTCAGTGTTTGTACACATAGGACAGTCTCAGTGATTGTACACACGAGGATAGTCTTAGTATTTGTACACACTAGGACAGCCTGAGTGATTGGACACACGAGGACCATCTCAGTTATTGTACACACTAGGACAGTCGCAGTGTTTGTACACACTAGGACAGTCTCCGTGATTGTACACACTAGGGGATTCTCAGTGATTGTACACATTAGGACAGTCTCAGTGATTGTACACACGAGGACAGTCTCATTTTCTGTACAAACTAGGACATTCTCACTGTTTGTACACATAGCACAGTCTCAGTGATTGTACATGTGGTGTATGTAACCTGTTCCACCTTAAGAGAACTTAAGCCTGGTCCACCTTAAGAAAGGTACTACTTTCTTTGGCTGCTGTATACGTAATACCAGTGGTGACCACACCGGTATATAAGCACAGTGTAATAATATTGTATTCAGTATAGTCTGACCTCCAACCAGTAAAGACCTGTTGAATTTACTCTTGTGGTCTGTGTAGTAATTCTCACTATAACACACAGACTTAACAGTGGCGACGAGTCCGATTCTTACCCTGCTGCAGTAATTTCCACGGCGACTTCGTCCACAGACAGGACGTCGAAGAGAGGTTTCCACCCTCATCACCTACGGGAAGACACGTCGAGCGGCAGGCATCGAGCAACCGGAGTGCAGAAGACATCCTGACCTCGAAGCCTCCATCAGCGACTGTCAGCTTCTTCTACTACCTCATGGTGGGTAAGCCGGGCAGCGACGAGACAGAAAGTCAACCGCGTTGGCTGTACAGACCGGGCTGGGAAGACGGAGGAATAAGGGCGGTGAGGTCGATCGCGACTAGAGATAAGGGCCGGGCCGCTTTCGAGCGAGAGGCGCAGCGCGGGACATCGATCGCGACCGGAGATAAGGGCCGCATTCGGGCTAAAGGCGCAGCGTCTGGGGAAACTGAAGGCGCGAGAGCCGCGGTGAAGCGGAGACAGCGTCGGGGGACGGGTGAAGACCGCCAAGCGCGGGAAAACTGCCATTTTGTGGGCGGAGGACGACGGCAAGAGCGGGAAGCTGCCATCTTATTTAACATTAAAAATACGATAAATTGCTACGATGCCTAAACATGGGAACATTAATGCCTTCGACAGTGATATAGAAGACTGGGCTATGTATGTAGAACGCATACAAAACTATTGTAAGGCAAATAAAATTCCTGAGACAGATAAAGCACTAACATTACTAAACTTAATGGGTGCGAAGACATACGGGCAATTGAAACACCTGTTATCACCAGATGAACCGGCGGATAAGACGTTCGAACAGATTGTTACTGTCCTAAAAAATCATCTTAGCCCCACGCCGCTGATGCTAGCGGAACGATTTAAATTTTACGATAGAAGACAGCGGCAAAATGAAAGCAATGCTGAATATTTGATGGAATTACGTAAGCTAGCAAAATATTGTCAGTTTGGAACGGGACTGACAGAGGCACGTCGAGATAGATTTGTGTGTGGTTTATTTAAACAGGATACACAAAGGCGACTGCTCGAGGAGAATGAGCTGTCTCTCGAGAAGGCGGTCACTATGGCAGCAGCACACGAGGCCACAGCGAGAGGCACGGCAGTAATGCAGCTACGGCCACCGGAACTCGGTACAAACAAATTGGGTTTGAGTTCTGTCAAATGTTACCGTTGTGGAAAGACAACGCACGATCAGAACCAGTGTTGGTTTAAAAACCAAGAATGCAGAACGTGTGGCAGGTTTGGCCACATAGCTAAAGTATGCCGGTCAGGAAAGAAGACCAGCAATAAAAAGTCACCGCAAGGAAAATATGCAAAGGTACACAAGGTGACAAAGAACAGTTTGACTGAACAGAAGTCAGATTCAGACGCTAGGAGTAATGAACTGGATAGCTTAAGAATACACAACGTTGGTAAGGATACAGACCTCCAGACAATTTGGGTCACTCTTAAGATAGCAGGAGTCCAAGTAAAAATGGAATTGGACACTGGATCGGCATTGACGGTCATGAATAAGAAAGATTACAGAAGGTTATTCCAACATATTCCCTTACAGGATACGGAGATTATATTGAAAACGTACACGGGGCAAAGAATGTACCCCATCGGAAAAATAGAGGTAGAAGTGGTCCACAAGGGCGAAGGAAGCCAAGTAATGGACTTATATGTGCTACCTGAAGGAGGTCCACCACTGCTAGGACGGGAGTGGATTAGGAAAATGAATATGGACTGGCACTCCTTGAAAGCACTAACGGTAGATTCCGGGGAAACAGCTGTCAAACCTAAACGATTGTCCAGAATATTGGATGAGGTTAAAGAGGTGTTCCAGCCGGGACTGGGAACACTGAGAGGAATTACGGCAAACATCAAGATTGATGAACATGCACAACCAAAATTTTTTAAAGCCAGACCGGTACCCTATGCAATACGACCTGCGGTTGAAGCGGAGCTGGAAGCACTAGAACGTTCAGGGGTACTGTCGAAAGTAGACTGGAGTGAGTGGGCTACGCCCATTGTTCCCGTTATGAAACGTCCTGCGAACAATAAGCCAGGAGATCCAGGGAAGGTTCGCATCTGTGGAGATTTCAAGATCACCGTTAATCCGGTGCTTCACACGGTGCAGTATCCGCTTCCACGGATTGAGGATATTTTCGCTTCACTGTCTGGCGGGAAACACTTCACCAAGATAGACCTGGCGCAGGCGTACTTGCAGATGGAGGTTGAAGAAGAGTCACGCCAATACCTCACGATCAACACGCATTGAGGGTTGTACCGGTACAATAGGCTGGTTTTTGGTGTGGCATCGGCTCCAGCAATTTGGCAGAGGGCCATGGAGCAGGTATTACAGGGAATTCCAGGCACACAATGTTACCTGGACGACATTCTGATCACAGGTGATGGTGATGAACAGCATCTCGCTAACTTGGAACTGGTGCTCAACAGACTGAAAGAGTATGGACTTAGGGTAAATCGGCAGAAATGTGAGTTCTTCCAGAAGCGGATCTCGTACTGTGGTCATGTCATTGACCGGGAGGGGCTTCATAAGTCTCCTGACAAGATAGCGGCAGTTGTAAAGGCTCCCGCTCCGGAGAATGTCTCTCAGTTGAGGTCGTTTCTAGGATTAATTAACTACTACCATAAATTTCTGCCAAATCTATCCACGGTGCTGCATCCGTTGAACGCTCTTTTACAGAAAGGGGTACCATGGGACTGGGGTGAAAACTGTAAGAAGGCATTTCGCAAAAGCAAAGAATTGATCACCTCAGAGGAAGTGTTGGCTCACTTCAACCCGACACTGCCTATTCGGTTGGCTTGTGATGCTTCTCCATATGGTATTGGGGCAGTACTCTCACATAAATTGCCAAATGGCACGGAAAGGCCAGTCGCGTTTGCATCCAGATCATTGACCTCCGCTGAGCGCAACTATGCGCAGATCGATAGGGAGGCCCTTAGCCTTGTATGGGGAGTGAAGAAGTTTAATCATTACCTACAGGGCCAAAAATTCACACTTCTGACGGACCATCAACCGTTGGTGTCCATTTTTAACCCTAAGAAGGGTGTTTCGGTGATGACAGCACAGCGTCTCCAGAGATGGTCTCTTTTCTTAGGGGCACATCAATATCAGATAGAATTCAAAGGTACGAAACAGCATGGCAATGCTGATGGCCTGTCGCGCCTGCCACTACCTGAAGATGAAGACACGACAGAAGTTGACCCTGTTGAGTTATTTCATTCGACCATTATCGAGTGTTTACCTGTCACCAACGCAAGTATTGATAGAGAAACCAGGAACGACCCGACACTGTCCAGAGTCTACGAGGTGACAGTGAAAGGATGGCCAACACGGGGTGATCCTCTGTTACCGGCATTCTCGGCAAGGCGAGACCAGCTGTCCGTCTGCCATGGTACTTTGATGTACGGGACAAGAGTGATTATTCCTCCCAAGTTAAGGGAAAGAGTTTTAAAAGAACTACATGAAGGTCATCTGGGGGGAGTTAAAATGAAAAGTCTTGCTAGGGCTTACGTATGGTGGCCGGGTATTGATCAACAGATTGAGGAGTTAACGAAAAGCTGCGCTGGGTGTCAAAAAGTGCAAAATGCACCTCCGATAGCACCGCTACACCCATGGGAATGGCCTTCAGCCCCATGGCAACGTGTACACATTGACTTTGCTGGTCCATTCATGGACTCCATGTTCCTAATCGCGGTGGACGCACATTCCAAATGGCCAGAAGTCATCAAGATGAATACCACTACTTCAGAAAAGACAATTGCGGTGTTAAGAACAATATTCGCAAGGAACGGATTGCCAGAACAGATCTGTTCGGACAACGGACCGCAGTTTGTATCGGAAGAATTCCAACAATTCTTAAAGAAGAATGGAGTTAAACATTATACCTCTGCCCCATATCATCCGGCGACAAACGGGTTGGCTGAAAGATTTGTCCAGACATTCAAAAAGGCTATTAAGGCCTTGAATGATGATCAGATTCCGCTGCAACACAAGGTCGATAAGTTCCTGATGTCATATAGAAACACCGATCATGCCGTGACTAACCAAAGTCCTGCTATGATGTTTTATAACAGGAGGTTGCGGTCCAAGTTGGACTTGTTAAAACCAAATGTGCGGAGGGAAGTGGAAAACAAACAGTTTCGGCATATTAACAGCAAGACCACTCGAACTTTCGACGTAGGACAACCAGTGATGGCAAGGGGCTATGGAAACGACAAATGGCAGTCCGGAACAATCCGGGCCAGACAAGGACCTCTGATGTACACCGTAGATATTGGTCATAATGTGATAAGGCGTCATGCGGATCAACTGGTAGAGTCGAGAGCAAGGGTCGAACCCATGGTTGTGACAGAGACAGCTGTGGAAGACGTTCATGAACCTGAAGCATCTACCTCGGCCGAGAATGTATTTGATGATGATGACACCCAATACATTGGCAACCAACTAGAGGAGGCACCTCAACAACAAGAATCAGAGACAACTGAAAGGTGTTATCCAAGCCGAATCAGAAAGCCTCCTGAGAGACTGAACCTTTGAACTGTTATACCTGAAGTTATATATGTATATATGTTATGTTTATTTGGGGATATGACTGTTAAGCTAAAAAGGGAGGATTGTGGTGTATGTAACCTGTTCCACCTTAAGAGAACTTAAGCCTGGTCCACCTTAAGAAAGGTACTACTTTCTTTGGCTGCTGTATACGTAATACCGGTGGTGACCACACCGGTATATAAGCACAGTGTAACAATATTGTATTCAGTGTAGTCCGACCTCCAACCAGTAAAGACCTGTTGAATTTACTCTTGTGGTCTGTGTAGTAATTCTTACCATAACACACAGACTTAACAGTACACACTAGGACAGTCTCAGTGTTTGTACACACTAGGACAGTCTCAGAGTTTGTACACACTAGGACAGTCTCGGTGATTGTTCACACTAGGACAATGTCAGTGTTTGAACACACTAGGACAGTCTCAAAGTTTGTACACACTAGGACAGACTCAATGATTGCACACACTTGGACAGTCTCAGAGTTTAAACACACTAGGACAGTCTCAATGATTTACACATTAGGATAGTCTCTCTGTTTGTACAAACTAGGACAGTCTCAGTGATTGTACACACTAGGACGGTCTCAATGATTGTAAACACTAGGACAGCGTCCGTGATTGCACACACTAGGACAGTGTCAGTACTTGTACACACTAGGTCAGTCTCAGTGATTGTACACACTAGGACAATCTCAGTTATTGTACACACTAGGACAGTCTCACTGTCTGCACACACTAGGACTGTCTCGCTGATTGTACACACAAGGACAGTCTCCGTGATTGTACACACTAGGACAGTGTCAGTACATGTACACACAATGACAGTCTCAATCTTTATACACACTAGGACATTCTCAGTGTTTGTACACACTAGGACAGTCTCAGTGTTTGTACACACTAGGACAGTCTCAATGATTTACACATTAGGATAGTCTCTCTGTTTGTACAAACTAGGACAGTCTCAGTGATTGTACAGACTAGGACGGTCTCAATGATTGTACACACTAGTACAGTGTCCGTGATTGCACACGCTAGGACAGTGTCAGTATTTGTACACACTAGGTCAGTCTCAGTGATTGTACACACTAGGACAATCTCAGTTATTGTACACACTAGGACAGTCACCGTGATTGTACACATTAGGAGTGTCAGTACTTGTATACACGAGGACAGTCTCAGTGATTGTACACACTAGAACAGTCGCAGTGATTGTACATACGAGGATAGAATCAATGTTTGTACACACTAGGACAGTCTCAGTGTTTGTACACACTAGGACAGTCTCAGTGTTTGTACACACTTGGACAGTCTCATTGTATGTACAAACTAGGACAGTCTCAATGTTTGTACACACGAGGGCCGTCTCAGTGATTGTGCACCCGATGCCATTCTCAGTGATTGTGCATACAAGGACGGTCTCAGTGTATGTACACACCAGGACAGTCTCCGTGCTTGGACACACTAGAACAGTCTCAGTGTTTGTACACACTAGGACAGTCTCCTTGATTGTACACATTAGGACATTCTCGGTGATTGTGCACACGAGGACATTCTCAGTGATTGTACACACGAGGACAGTCTCAGTGTTTGTACACACTAGGACAGTCTCAATGTTTGTACACACTAGGGCAGTCTCAGTGATTGTACACACTAGGGTAGTCTCAATGTTTGTACACACTAGGACATTCTCAGTGTTTGTACACACTAGAACCTTCGCCGTGTTTGTAAACACTAGGACAGTCTCAGTGATTGTACACACTAGGATAGTCTCAATGTTTGTACAAACTAGGACAGTCTCAGAGATTGTACACATGAGGACAGTCTCAGTGATTGTACACACTAGGATAGTCTCAATGTTTGTACACACTAGGACAATCTCTGTGTTTGTACACACGAGGATCTTTGCCGTGTTTGTGCACACTAAGACAGTCTCAGTGATTGTGCACACTAGGATTGTCTAAATGTTTGTACAAACTAGGACAGTCTCAGTGATTGTACACACTAGGATAGTCTCAATATTTGTACACACTAGGACAATCTCTGTGTTTGTACACACGAGGATCTTTGCCATGTTTGTGCACACTAGGACAGTCTCAGTGATTGTGCACACTAGGATAGTCTAAATGTTTTACAAACTAGGACAGTCTCAGAGATTGTACACATGAGGACAGTCTCAGTGATTGTAAACACTAGGACAGACTCTGGGCTGAAAATTCAGTAGGGTTAGCACCCCATTTGAGGCGCTAGAGGGCCTAGCGCCGGAGTTATGGCCGGTTTGTAAATTCAGTGGGGCCCTGCCATCGGCGTTAGACCGGTTGCGCTGCGCCGGCACCGATGATGTCATCGGTGTGCGCAGCGTCCCGGTTGCCGTGGTGACGGGCCCCAACGCCGAAATTGAGTTGCGGCCGCCTCGCCCGTGGCAGCCGCAACTAACGATGTTTCAGCAGAGTCCTACGCGAGTTAGCGCCGGCGCATTAAGGTCGCGCGGCGGCCGGCCGCTTTCCCGCCGGCCGCCTGCCCGCACCTCCCTCCCCGGACTCCTCCACCCCCCCCCCGCGGAACAGATGCCTCTGGCCTGCGAGCCCGGCACTTTTCCGAGGTGCCGGGCTCATTTTTTTCAAGATTTCAACGGCCAGCGGGCGGGTGCAGCCAGCTCCTCCTTAACTGAAGGAGGAGGCCTGCACTTCCCCAGCCTGCTGCGCCGCATCGGGTGCCGCAGCGCCGGAATTGCGCCGCAATGCGGCAGTCAGCGCCCATTTCGAGGCGCTGACACCCTCCTGTAGCGCCGGCAGCCGTTTGGGCGCGGCGCTACTGAATTTTTGGCGCGCGCAGGGGGACTTAGCGCCGGCGCTAAATTTCCGGCGCTAAAGCCCTGGCGTGGCGCCAACTGAATTTCTAGGCCTCTGTGTTTTACAAACTTGGACAGTCTCAGTAGTGGTACACACTAGGACAGTCTCAATGTTTCTTCACACTAGGAGCGTGTCAATGTTGTACACACTAGGACAGTCTCAGTGTTTGTACACACTAGGACAGTCTCAGAGTTTGTACACACTAGGACAGTCTCGGTGATTGTACACACTAGGACAGTCTCAGTGTTTGTGCTCAGTAGGACAGTCTCAATGTCTGTACACACTAGGACAGTCTCAGTGTTTGTACACACTAGGACAGTCTCAGTGATTGTACACATTTGGATAGTCTCTGTGTTTTTACACACTAGGACAGTCTCAGTGATTGTACACACTAGGACATTCTCAGTGCTTGTGCACACTAGGACAGACTCAGTGTTGGTACACACTTGGACAGTCTCCATGTTTGGACACACTAGGACAGTCTCAGTGTTTGTACACACTAGGACAGTCTCCTTGATTGTACACATTAGGACATTCTCGGTGATTGTACAGGCTAGGACATTCTCAGTGATTGTATACACGAGGACAGTCTCAGTGTCTGTACACACTAGGACAGTCTCAATGTTTGTACACACTAGGACAGTCTCAGTGATTGTACACACTATGTTAGTCTCTATGTTTGTACACGCTTTAGACATTCTCAGTGTTTGTGCACACTAGGAGCTTTGCCGTGTTTGTGCACACTAGGACAGTCTCAGTGAATGTACACACTAGGATTGTCTCAATCTTTGTACAAACTAGGACAGTCTCAGAGATTGTACACGAGGACAGTCTCAGTGATTGTACACACTCAGACCTTCACCGTGTTTGTGCACACTAGGACAGTCTCAGTGAGTGTACACAATAGGACAGTGTCAGTGATTGTACACACGAGGACAGATTCAATGTTTGTACAAACTAGGACTGTCTCAGTGTTTGTACACACTAGGAGAATCTCAGTGAATGTACACACTAGGACAGGCTCAGTGATTGTACACACTAGGACAGTCTCAATGAATGTACACACTAGAACATTCTCAGTGATTCTACACACTAGGTGAGTCTCATTGACTTTACACACTAAGACAGTCTCAGTGATTGTACACACTAGGACAGTCTCAGTGATTGTACACACTGGGACAGTCACAGTGATTGTAAACAGTAGGACACGCTCAGTGTTTGTATACATTAGGATATTCTCTCTGTAAACACTAGGACAGACTCTGTGTTTGTACACACTTGGATAGTCTCAGTGTTGGTACACACTAGGACAGTCTCAATGTTTGTACACACTAGGAGAGTGTCAGTGTTTGTACACACTAGGACAGTCTCAGTGTTTGTACACACTAGGACAGTCTCAGAGTTTGTACACACTAGGACAGTCTCGGTGATTGTTCACACTAGGACAATGTCAGTGTTTGAACACACTAGGACAGTCTCAAAGTTTGTACACAATAGGACAGACTCAATGATTGCACACACTTGGACAGTCTCAGAGTTTATACACACTAGGACAGGCTCAATGATTTACACATTAGGATAGTCTCTCTGTTTGTACAAACTAGGACAGTCTCAGTGATTGTACACACTAGGACAGTCTCAGAGTTTGTACACACTAGGACAGTCTCGGTGATTGTACACACTAGGACAGTGTCCTTGATTGCACACACTAGGACAGTGTCAGTACTTGTACACACTAGGTCAGTCTCAGTGATTGTACACACTAGGACAATCTCAGTTATTGTACACACTAGGACAGTCTCACTGTCTGCACACACTAGGACTGTCTCGCTGATTGTACACACTAGGACAGTCTCCGTGATTGTACACACTAGGACAGTGTCAGTACTTGTACACACAATGACAGTCTCAATTGTTACACACACTAGGACATTCTCAGTGTTTGTACACACTAGGACAGTCTCAGTGTTTGTACACACTAGGACAGTCTCAAGTATTGTACACACTAGGACAGTCACCGTGATTGTACACATTAGGACAGTGTCAGTACTTGTATACACGAGGACAGTCTCAGTGATTGTACACACTAGGACATTCTCAATGATTGTACACACTAGAACAGTCGCAGTGATTGTACATATGAGGATAGAATCAATGTTTGTACACACTAGGACAGTCTCAGTGTTTGTACACACTAGGACAGTCTCAGTGTTTGTACACACTTGGACAGTCTCATTGTATGTACAAACTAGGACAGTCTCAATGTTTGTACACACTAGGGCCGTCTCAGTGATTGTGCACCCGATGCCATTCTCAGTGATTGTGCATACTAGGATGGTCTCAGTGTTTGTACACACTAGGACAGTCTCCGTGCTTGGACACACTAGAACAGTCTCAGTGTTTGTACACACTAGGACAGTCTCCTTGATTGTACACATTAGGACATTCTCGGTGATTGTGCACACTAGGACATTCTCAGTGATTGTACACACGAGGACAGTCTCAGTGTTTGTACACACTAGGACAGTCTCAATGTTTGTACACACTAGGGCAGTCTCAGTGATTGTACACACTAGGGTAGTCTCAATGTTTGTACACACTAGGACATTCTCAGTGTTTGTACACACTAGAACCTTCACCGTGTTTGTAAACATTAGGACAGTCTCAGTGATTGTACACACTAGGATAGTCTCAATGTTTGTACAAACTAGGACAGTCTCAGAGATTGTACACATGAGGACAGTCTCAGTGATTGTACACACTAGGATAGTCTCAATGTTTGTACACACGAGGACAATCTCTGTGTTTGTACACACGAGGATCTTTGTCGTGTTTGTGCACACTAAGACAGTCTCAGTGATTGTGCACACTAGGATAGTCTAAATGTTTGTACAAACTAGGACAGTCTCAGTGATTGTACACACTAGGATAGTCTCAATGTTTGTACACACTAGGACAATCTCTGTGTTTGTACACACGAGGATCTTTGCGGTGTTTGTGCACACTAGGACAGTCTCAGTGATTGTGCACACTAGGATAGTCTAAATGTTTTACAAACTAGGACAGTCTCAGAGATTGTACACATGAGGACAGCCTCAGTGATTGTAAACACTAGAACAGACTCTGTGTTTTACAAACTTGGACAGTCTCAGTAGTGGTACACACTAGGACAGTCTCAATGTTTCTTCACACTAGGAGCGTGTCAATGTTGTACACACTAGGACAGTCTCAGTGTTTGTACACACTAGGACAGTCTCAGAGTTTGTACACACTAGGACAGTCTCGGTGATTGTACACACTAGGACAGTCTCAGTGTTTGTACACAGTAGGACAGTTTCAATGTCTGTACACACTAGGACAGTCTCAGTGTTTGTACACACTAGGACAGTCTCAGTGATTGTACACATTTGGATAGTCTCTGTGTTTTTACACACTAGGACAGTCTCATGATTGTACACACTAGGGCCATCTCAGTGATTGTGCACACAATGGTATTCTCAGTGAATATGCAAACTAGGACAGTCTCACTGTTTGTACACACTAGGACAGTCTGCATGTTTGGACACACTAGGACATTCTCAGTGTTTGTACACACTAGGCCAGTCTCCTTGATTGTACACATTAGGACATTCTCTGTGATTGTGCACACTAGGACATTCTCAGTGATTGTACACACAAGGACAGTCTCAGTGTTTGTACACACTAGGACCTTCACCATGTTTGTGCACACTAGGACAGTCTCAGTGATTGTACACACTGGAATAGTTTCAATGATTGTGCAAACTAGGACAGTCTCAGAGATTGTACACATGAGGACAGTCTCAGTGATTGTACACACTAGGACCTTCGCTGTGTTTGTGCACACTAGGAAAGTGTCAGTTATTGTACACACGAGGACAGATTCAATGTTTGTACAAACTAGGACTGCCTCAATGTTTGTACACACTAGGAGAATCCCAGTGATTGTACACACTATGACATTCTCAGTGATTGTACACACGAGGACAGTCTCAGTGATTGTACACACTAGGACAGTCTCAGTGATTGTACAAACTAGGACAGTCTCAGTGTTTGTACACTCTAGGACAGTCTCAGTGATTGTACACACTAGGATAGTCTCAATGTTTATACACACTAGGACAGTCTCAATGATGGTACACACTAGGACAGTCACAGTGTTTGTACACACGAGGACATTCTCAGTGATTGTACACACTAGGAAAGTCTCAGTGCTTGTACCCACTATAACAGTCTCAGTGATTGAACATACGAGGATAGAATCAATGATTGAACGCACTAGGACAGTCACAGTGTTTGTACACACGAGGGCAGTCTCAGCGATTGTACACATTAGGACAGTCTCAGTGTTTGTACCCACTAGGATAGTCTCAGTGATTGCACAAATGAGGATAGAATCAATGTTTGTACACATTAGGACAGTCTCACTGTTTGTACACACTAGGACAGTCTCAGTGTTTGTGCATACTTGGACTTTCTCATTGTTTGTACACTTTAGTACAGTCTCAATGTTTATTCACACTAGGAGAGTGTCAGTATTTGTACACAGTTTGACAGTCTCAGTGATTGTACACACTAGGACAGTCTCAGTGCTTGTACACACGAGGACAGTCTCAGTGATTGTACACACCAGGACAGTCTCAGTGATTGTACAAACTAGGACAGTCTCAGGGTTTGTACACTCTAGGACAGTCTCAGTGATTGTACACACTAGGATAGTCTCAATGTTTGTATACACTAGGAAAGTCTCAATGATGGTACACGCTAGGGCAGACACAGTGTTTGTACATACGAGGACAGTCTCAGTGATTGTACACACTAGGACAGTCTCAGTGATTGTACATACGAGGATAGAATCAATGATTGTACGCACTAGGACAGTCTCTGTGTTTGTGCATACTTGGACTGTCTCATTGTTTGTACACTCTAGTACAGTCTCAATGTTTGTTCACACTAGGAGAGTGTCAGTATTTGTACACAGTTTGACAGTCTCATTGATTGTACGCACTAGGACAGTCTCAATGTTTTTTCACACTAGGGCCATCTCAGTGATTGTGCACACGATGCCATTCTCAGTGATTGTGCATACTAGGACAGTATCAGTGTTTGTACACACTAGGACAGTCTCCGTGTTTGGACACACTAGGACAGTCTCCTTGATTGTACTCATTAGGACATTCTCAGTGATTGTGCACACTAGGACATGCTCAGTGATTGTACACATGAGGACAGTCTCAGTGTTTGTACACACTAGGACAGTCTCAATGTCTGTACATACTAGGACAGTCTCAGTGATTGTACACACTAGGACAGTCTCAGTCATTGTACATATGAGGATAGAATTAATGTTTATACACACTAGGACAGTCTCAGTGTTTGTACACAGTAGGACAGTCTCTGTGTTTGTACACACTAGGACAGTCTCAGTGTTTGTACACATGAGGACAGTCTCAGTGATTGTACACACTAGGACAGTCTCAGTGTTTGTAACCACTAGAACAGTCTCAGTGATTGTACATACGAGGATAGAATCAATGATTGTACGCACTAGGACAGTCTCTGTGTTTGTGCATACTTGGACTGTCTCATTGTTTGTACACTCTAGTACAGTCTCAATGTTTGTTCACACTAGGAGAGTGTCAGTATTTGTACACAGTAGGACAGTCTCTGTGTTTGTACACACTAGGACAGTCTCAGTGTTTGTACACATGAGGACAGTCTCAGTGATTGTACACACTAGGACAGTCTCAGTGTTTGTACCCACTAGAACAGTCTCAGTGATTGTACAAACGAGGATAGAATCAATGTTGGTACACACTAGGACAGTCTCAGTGTTTGTACACACTAGGACCTTCGCCGTGTTTGTACACACTAGGACAGTCTCTGTGATTTTACACACTAGGACAGTCTCAGAGTTTGTACACACTGGGACAGTCTCAGTGTTTATAAACACTAGGACCTTCGCCGTGTTTGTACACACTAGGACAGTCTCAGTGATTGTACACACTAGGATAGTCTCAAGCTTTGTATAAACTAGGAGAGTCTCAGTGTTTTTACACACGAGGACAGACTCAATGTTTGTATACATTACGACAGTCTCATTGTTTTTACACTGTAGGACATTCTGAATCTTGGTACACATTAGGACCGTCTCTGTGATTGTGCAATCGAGGCCATTCTCAGTGATTGTGCACACTAGGACAGTCTCAGTGTCTGTACACACTAGGACAATCTCCTTGTTTGGATACACTAGGATAGTCTCAGTGTTTGTACACACTAGGACAGTCTGCTTGATTGTACACATTAGGACATTCTCTGTGATTATGCACACTAGGACATTCTCAGTCCTTGTACACACAAGGACAGACTCAGTAATTGTAAATACAAGTACAGACTCAATGTTTGTAGACACTACGACAGTCTCAGTGTTTGTACACACTAGGAAAGTCTCAGTGATTGTACACACTAGGGCAGTCTCAAATCTTGTACACACTAGGACAGTCTCAGTGATTGTACACACCAGGACAGTCTCAGAGTTTGTACACACTAGGACAGTCTTGGTGATTGTACACACTAGGAGAGTCTCAATGTTTGTACACATTAGGAGAGTCTCAATATTTGTAGACATTAGGAGAGTCTCAGTCTTTGTACACACTAGGACAGTCTCAATGTTTGTACACACAAGGACAGTCTCAGTGTTTGTACACACCTTGACAGTTTCAGTGATTGTGGACATTAGGACATTCTCAGTGATAATGCACAGTAGGACAGTCTCCGTGTCTGTACACACTAGGGCACTCTCAATGTTTGTACACACTAGGACAGTCTCAATGTTTGTACACACATGGACAGTCTCAGTGATTGTACACACTAGGATAGTCTTATTGATTATACACACTAGGGAAGTCTCAGTGTTTGTACACATTAGGACAGTCTCAATGATTGTACACACTAGGACAGTCTCAATGTTTGTACACACAAGGACAGTCTCAGTGTTTGTACACACCTTGACAGTCTCAGTGATTGTGGACATTAGGACATTCTCAGTGATAATGCACAGTAGGACAGTCTCTGTGTCTGTACACACTAGGGCACTCTCAGTGTTTGTACACACTAGAACAGTCTCAATGTTTGTTCACACTAGGACAGTCTCATTGATTGTACACACTAGGACAGTCTCAGTGATTGTACACACTAGGATAGTCTTATTGATTATACACACTAGGGAAGTCTCAGTGTTTGTACACATTAGGACAGTCTCAATGATTGTACACACTAGGACACTCTCAATGTTTGTACACACTAGGACAGTCTCAGTGATTGTATACACTAGGACACTCTCTGTTTGTACACACTAGGACACCCTCTGTTTGTACACACTAGGACAGTCTCAGTGATTGTCCACATAAGGAAATTCTCAGTGATTGTACACACTAGGACAGCCTCAATGATTGTACACACTAGGACAGTCTCAGTGTTTGTACTCACTTGGACAATCTCAATGTTTGTACACACTAGGACAGTCTCAGTAATTGTACACATGAGGACAGGCTCAGTCTTTCTAGACACAATGACAGTCTCAGTCTTTCTAGACAAAATGACAGTCTCAGTGTTTCTACACACTAGGACAGCCTCAGTGTTTGTACACAATAGTACAGTCTCAGTGTTTGTACACACTAGGACAGTCTCAATGTTTGTACACACTAGGATAGTCTTATTGATTATACACACTAGGGCAGTCTCAGTGTTTGTACACACTAGGACAGTCTCAATGATTGTACACACTAGGACACTCTCAATGTTTGTACACACTAGGACAGTCTCAGTGATTGTACACACTAGGACACTCTCTGTTTGTACACACTAGGACACCCTCTGTTTGTACACACTAGGACAGTCTCAGTGATTGTACACACAAGGAAATTCTCAGTGATTGTACACACTAGGACAGCCTCAATGATTGTACACACTAGGACAGTCTCAGTGTTTGTACTCACTTGGACAATCTCAATGTTTGTACACAATGGGACAGTCTCAGTAATTGTACACATGAGGACAGGCTCAGTCTTTCTAGACACAATGACAGTCTCAGTGTTTCTACACACTAGGACAGCCTCAGTGTTTGTACACAATAGTACAGTCTCAGTGTTTGTACACACTTGGACAGTCTCAATGTTTGTACACACTAGGACAGTCTCAGTGATTGTACACACTAGGACAGTCTCAGTGTTTGTACACAGTAGGACAGCCTCAGTGTTTGTACACACTAGGACACTCTGAGTGTTTGTACACTCTAGGAGAGTCTCAATGTTTGTACACACTTGGACATTCTCCGTGTTTGTACACACTAGGACAGTCTCAATGATTGTTCACACGAGGACAGTCTCAATGATTGTACACACTAGGACAGGCTCATTGTTTGTAAACATTAGGTCCTTCTCAGTGATTTTAAACAATGGGACAGTCTCAGTGATTGTACACACTGGGACAGTCTCAGTGATTGTACACACTAGGACAGTCTCAGCGTTTGTACACACTAGGACTGTCTCAATGATTGTACACACTAGCACAGTCTCAATGTTTTTACACACTAGGAGAGTCTCAATGTTTGTACACACTAGGACAGTCTCAGTGATTGTACACACTGGGACAGTCTCAGTGATTGTACACACTAGGACAGTCTCAGCGTTTGTACCCACTAGGACTGTCTCAATGATTGTACACACTAGCACAGTCTCAATGTTTTTACACACTAGGAGAGTCTCAGTATTTGTACACACTAGGACAGTCTCAGTGATTGTACACACTAGGAGACCCTCTGTTTGTACACACTAGGACCCCGTCTGTTTGTACACACTAGGACAGTCTCAGTGATTGTACAACAAGGAAATTCTCAGTGATTGTACACACTAGGACACTCTCTCTGTTTGTACACACTAGGAAAGTCGCAGTGATTGTACACACTAGGAGACCCTTTATTTGTACACACTAGGACATTCTCAGTGATTGTACACACTATGACAATATCTGTGATTGTACACATTAGGTCAGTCTCAGTGATTGTACACACTAGGAAAGTCTCAGTGATTGTACACACTAGGACAGTCTCAGTGATTGTACACACTAGGACAGTCTCATTGTTTGTACACACTAGGAAACTCTCTGCTTGTACACACTAGGGCTGTCTCATTGTTTGTACACTCTTGGACAGTCTCAGTGTTTGTACACACTAGGACAGTCTTAAAGTTTGTTCACACTAGGAGAGTGTCAGTGTTTGTACACACTAGGGCAGTCTCAGTGTCTGTACACACTAGGACAGTCTCAGTGATTGTATACACTAGGACAGTTTCAGTGATTGTACACACAAGACAGTCTCGGTGTTTGTACACACTAGGACAGTCTCAGTGTTTGTACACACTAGGACAGTCTCAATATTTGTATGCACTAGAACAGTCTCAATGTTTGTACACACTAGGACAGTCTCAGTGTTTGTACACACTAGGACAATCTCAATGCTTGTACACAATATGTCAGTCTGAATGATTGTACACACCAGGACAGTCTCAGCGTTTGTAAACACTAGGACAGTCTCAGTGATTGTACACACTAGGACAGGCTCAGTGTTTGTAAACATTAAGACCTTCTCAGTGATGTTAAACAATGGGACAGTCTCAGTGATTGTACACACTAGGACAGTCTCAGCATTTGTACACACTAGGACCGTCTCAATGATTGTACACACTTGGACAGCCTCAATGTTTCTACATACTAGGAGAGTCTCAATGTTTGTACACACTAGGACAGTTTCAGTGATTGTATACACTAGGACACTCTCTGTTTGTACATACTAGGACACCCTCTGTTTGTACACACTAGAACAGTCTCAGTGATTGTACAACAAGGAAATTCTCAGTGATTGTACACATTAGGACACTCTCTGCTTGTACACACTAGGAAAGTCGCAATGATTGTACACACTAGGAGACCCTCTGTTTGTACACACTAGGACATTCTCAGTGATTGTACACACTAGGACAATATCTGTGATTGTACACACTAGGAAAGTCTCAGTGATTGTACACACTAGGACAGTCTCATTATTTGTACTCATTAGGACAGTCTCAGTGTTTGTACACATTAGGACAGTCTCAGTGTTTGCACACATTAGGACAGTCTCAGTGTTTGTTCACACTAGGAGAGTGTCAGTGTTTGTACACACTAGGGCAGTCTCAGTGTTTGTACACACTAGGACAGTCTCAGTGATTGTAGACACTAGGACAGTCTCAATCATTGTACACACTGGAACGGTCTTGGTGATTGTACACACAAGACAATCTCGTTGTTTGTACACACTAGGACTGCCTCAATGTTTATACACACTAGGACAGTCTCAGGGTTTATACACACTAGGACAATCTCAATGCTTGCAAACACTAGGACAGTCTCATTGATTGTACACACTAGGGCAGTCTCAAAGTTGGTACACACTAGGACAGTGTCAGTATTTGTACACACCAGGGCAGTCTCAATGTGTGTACACACTAGGACAGCCTCAATGTTTGTACACACTAGGACAGTGTCAGTGTTTGTAAACTCTAGGACAGTCTCAGTGATTGTTCACACTAGGACAGTCTCAGTGATTGTACACACTAGGACAGTCTCAGTGTTTGTACACACTGGGACAGTCTGTGATTGTACACACTAGGACAGTCTCAATGTTTGTACACACTAGGACAGTCTCAGTGATTGTACACACTAGGACAGTATCAGTGTTTGTACACACTAGGACAGTATCATTGTTTGTACACACTAGGACAGTCTCAATGTTTGTACACACTAGGACAGCCTCAGTGATTGTACACACTAGGACAGTATCAGTGTTTGTACACACTAGGACAGTCTCAGTGATTGTACACACTAGGATAGTCTCATTGTTTGTACATGCTAGGACACTCTCTGCTTGTACACACTAGGACTGTCTCATTGTTTGTACACTCTTGGACAGTCTCAGTGTTTGTACACACTAGGACAGTCTTAATGTTTGTTCACACTAGGAGAGTGTCAGTGTTTGTACACACTAGGACAGTCTCAGTGTTTGTACACACTAGGACAGTCTCAGTGATTGTACACACTAGGACAGTTTCAGTGATTGTACACACAAGACAGTCTCGGTGTTTGTACACACTAGGACTGTCTCAATGTTTTTACACACTAGGACAGTCTCAGTGTTTGTACACGCTTGGACAGTCTCAATATTTGTACGCACTAGGACAGTCTCAATGTTTGTACACTCTAGGACAGTCTCAGTGTTTGTACACACTAGGACAATCTCAATGATTGTACACAATATGTCAGTCTGAATGATTGTACACACTAGGACAGTCTCAGTGTTTGTAAACACTAGGACAGTCTCAGTGATTGTACACACTAGGACAGGCTCAGTGTTTGTAAACATTAGGACCTTCTCAGTGATTTTAAACAATGGGACAGTCTCAGTGATTGTACACACTAGGACAGTCTCAGCGTTTGTACACACTAGGACCGTCTCAATGATTGTACACACTTGGATAGCCTCAATGTTTTTACACACTAGGAGAGTCTCAATGTTTGTACACACTAGGACAGTTTCAGTGATTGTATACACTAGGACACTCTCTGTTTGTACATACTAGGACACCCTCTGTTTGTACACACTAGAACAGTCTCAGTGATTGTACAACAAGGAAATTCTCAGTGATTGTACACATTAGGACACTCTCTGCTTGTACACACTAGGAAAGTCGCAATGATTGTACACACTAGGAGACCCTCTGTTTGTACACACTAGGACATTCTCAGTGATTGTACACACTAGGACAATATCTTTGATTGTACACACTAGTACAGTCTCAATATTTGTACACACTAGGACAGTCTCAGTGATTGTACACACTAGGACAGCATCAGTGTTTGTACACACTAGGACAGTCTCAGTGATTGTACACACTAGGACAGTCTCAGTGTTTGTACACACTGGGACAGTCTGTGATTGTACACACTAGGACAGTCTCAATGTTTGTACACACTAGGACAGTCTCAGTGATTGTACACACTAGGACAGTATCAGTGTTTGTACACACTAGGACAGTATCATTGTTTGTACACACTAGGACAGTCTCAAAGTTTGTACACACTAGGACAGTCTCAGTGATTGTACACACTAGGACAGTATCAGTGTTTGTACACACCAGGACAGTCTCAGTGATTGTACACACTAGGACAGTCTCAATGTTTGTACACACTAGGACAGTCTCAATGTTTGTTCACATTAAGAGCCAATTATAATCCCCTGATTGATGATAGCTCCTGAATGTTAGTGTCAATAAATTATTTTTCACAGGTCAGAATACTTGTAACAGTGCTCAATTCACCAGCTGGTGCTATTATTCTGTAATATCACAGGTGCACTGGTCCCTATAACATATTTACAGTGGTTGCTATACCCTATAATTGTAGTGTATTTACCTTTAAGAAAGATCTACTTTTACAGCTCCTGTATACGGTAGTACCGGCAGTGACCACACCTGTATATAAGCCTTGAGCATGCCTCTGTACCCCCAGTCTTGAGACTACCCTACTCCAGTAAATACCTGTTGATTGTTAAGTTACAGCATCTGTGTGGTTATTGATAAACATCATACTCTCAGAATCACAGATCTAACAGTGGCGACGAGTGTTGATTCGAATCTACCTGCAACTCTGCATTTCCCTTCGAGGATTCGCTCCGAGAGGGCGGTGGAAGAAAGTCGAGGCCAGAAACACGGGCGTCGACCACGAGCAACTGCCCAGTCGTCTGGCAGAGAGTGAACATCGCAGGGGAGACTGTGGAGAGCCGGGCTTGGTTCCCCAGCCATGACGATCAGCAACAGAATGACGACAGGTACAGCGCAGACCCTTCCCGGACAGTGGCGGCTGGAGCCGACCGACGGCAGAGAAAAAACCGAGCGGCGTCGAGGAAAAACAAAACGGAGAGAGGGAGGGTAAAGCAGCAGCCGGGTTCAGGACCGAGCGCCGGAAACGGGAAAGGCGCAAAGAAAAAAAAAAATGCGCAGAGCACAGCCAGGGCTCAAGGGCTGAACAGTGTCCGCGGGGAGAAGAAGGGAGAGCGCAGGAGACGCCATTGATCCGCGGAGAAGGAAGAGCGTGGGAGATGCCATTTTTAGAAGCCGCAGCGGAGAAGAAGGGCGAGCGCAGGAAGAAAGGAAAGCGCGGGAGACGCCATTTTGTGCCAGTGGAGAAGAAGGGAAAGCACGGGAGACGCCATTTTTGACAGTTAAATCACACCCAGGGATGCCGAAGAGTGGCAGTATCTCTACGTTCGACAATGAAGTCGAAGATTGGGCAACATATGTGGAACATATTGAGGTGTACTGCAGGGCGAATGAAGTGCCAGATGCTAGGAAAGCACTGGTTTTGTTAAATTCCATGGGTGCAAAAACTTATGGGTTACTGCGAAACCTAATAACCCCAGAGAAGCCTGTGAATAAGAATTTCGAAAGCATAGGAGAAATCCTACAGGACCACTTAAACCCCACACCACTGCTGATAGCAGAACGATTTAAGTTCCATAAAAGGAACCAACACAAAGACAAAAACAATGCTGAGTACTTAACGGAACTGCGCAAGCTATCAAAACACTGCCAGTTTGGAGTGGGACTAGCAGATACGTTAAGGGACAAGTTTGTGTGTGGGCTTCAAAGTGAAGGAACCCAGAAACGGCTTCTATCAGAAAAGGATCTTACGCTGGACAAGGCTTTCAGTATGGCAGTATCACATGAAGCAGCTGCAAGGGGCGCTGCAGAGATACAATGGAGACTGCAAGAATATGGCACCAAGGAAATGTCCTATGGAACAGGGAAGTGTTATCGCTGCGGCAGAACAACACACGACCAAAAGGATTGTTGGTTCAAGGACCAAGTGTGCAGACAGTGTCGAAAAGCAGGACACATAGCAAGAGTCTGCAGGTCTGGGAAGAAAACCAACAGCAAGAAATCTCCACAGGAGAAGCACAAAAAGGTACACAAGGTGATGGACAGTAGTTCAGACGAACAGAAAAGTGACACAGACTCCGGAAGCAAGGAGCTGGGTTGTCTGAAACTACATAAGGTAACCAAAATGGAGGATCACCAGATTATCTGGGTTACACTCAAGGTAGACGGAGTCCAAGTGAAAATGGAATTGGACACAGGATCAGCCCTAACAGTCATAAACCAAAGGGACTACAAACGGCTATTTTCACATATACCCTTGAAAGCTACAGAGATTGTCTTGAAGACGTACATGGGGCAAAAAGTCTACCCCAAAGGAAAAATAAGGGTGAAAGTGATATACAAAGGCCAGGAATTACCTAAAATGGAATTATATGTATTGCCAGATGGAGGACCACCACTGCTAGGACGTGAATGGATCCGGAAGATACAATTAGATTGGCATTCCATACAGGCACTGAAGGTTGAGGCCAAAAAGCATGACGACGTCACACCTGGACGACTGTCAAAAATGCTAACTGACGCAAAAGAAGTGTTCCAGGAGGGCCTCGGAACACTAAAAGGCATAACAGCAATGATTAAAATAGAGGAAAATGCAAGCCCAAAGTTTCTTAAGGCCAGACCAGTGCCTTATGCGATCAGACCAGCCGTCGAAGCAGAGCTGGAAGGGTTGGAACGTTCAGGAGTACTGTCCAAAGTAGACTGGAGCGAGTGGGCTACACCCATCGTTCCTGTAATGAAGAGGTCGTTGAGTAATACACCTGGGGAACCAAAGAAGGTCCGCATCTGTGGGGATTTTAAGGTGACAGTGAACCCAGTCCTTCACACGGTACAATATCCGCTTCCACGAATTGAGGATATTTTCGCCTCGCTATCTGGAGGTAAACGCTTCACCAAAATTGATCTAGCCCAGGCGTACTTGCAAATGGAGGTAGAAGAAGCCTCGAAACAATACCTCACGATCAACACTCATAAAGGTCTCTATCAATACAACCGGCTGGTGTTCGGGGTAGCATCGGCTCCGGCTATTTGGCAAAGGGCGATGGATCAAGTCCTGCAAGGGATTCCAGGGACCCAGTGTTATTTGGACGACATCCTGGTCACGGGCGAAAATGACAGTGATCACCTCGCCAACTTGGAGAAGGTGCTCACCAGATTAAAGGAATATGGGCTACGAGCTAATCGCCACAAGTGCGAGTTTTTCCAGAAGCAGATCTCATATTGTGGCCACGTCATCGATGAAGAGGGGTTACATACGTCCCCTGAAAAGATTGAGGCAGTAGTCAAGGCTCCAGCACCGGAAAATGTGTCACAACTGAGGCCGTTCCTCGGGCTGGTAAACGACTACCATAAGTTTTTACCAAATTTGTCCACGGTATTACACCCACTGAACACCCTACTGCAAACAGGGGTACCATGGAAGTGGAATGACGAACGTAGACGAGCTTTCCAGAAGTGTAAAGAATTGATCACATCAAAAGAGGTGTTGGCCCATTTCAACCCAGCACTACCAATTCGTTTGGCATGTGATGCATCACCCTATGGTATTGGAGCGGTGCTGTCGCACAAATTCCCAGGCGGGTTGGAGAGGCCAGTAGCCTTTGCGTCTCGGTCACTAACCTCAGCCGAGCGCAACTATGCCCAGATTGACAGGGAGGCCCTCAGCCTAGTATGGGGAGTAAAAAATTCAACCACTATCTGCATGGGCAGAAGTTCACCTTGCTGACTGACCACCAACCACTTGTCTCCATCTTTAATCCTAAGAAGGGCGTTCCAGTGATGACTGCACAACGGTTACAAAGATGGTCCCTGTTTCTAGGGGCGAATCAATATGAAATAGAATAGAAAGGCACGAAACAGCATGGAAACGCTGATGGGCTATCACGCCTGCCACTGCCTACTGTGGACGAAGCACCAGCAGTGGACCCTATCGAGATATTTTATTCGTCAATAATGGAACGATTGACAGTAACGAACGCGGATATAGAGAAGGAGACCCGCAATGATCCGACACTGTCTCGGGTATATGATTTGACAGTGAGAGGATGGCCAACACATGGCGACTCACTGTTGCCAGCATTCTCATCCAGAAGAGAACAGCTGTCAGTATGCCAGGGGACAGTGATGCGTGGATCCCGAGTGGTGATTGTAGTGTATGTGCCTTTAAGTCAGAACTACTTTTACAGCTCCTGTATACTGTAGTACCAGCAGTGACCACACCGGTATATAAGCTTTGCGCATGCCTCTGTACCCCCAGTCTAGAGACTACCCTCCTCCAGTAAAGACCTGTTTATTGTTAATGTACAGCATCCGTGTGATTATTTAATAATAGCATATCCACTGAACCACGGATCTAACAGTGATTCCACCCAAGTTAAGGGAGAGAGTGCTAAATGAGCTTCATGAAGGTCATCTGAGAGGGGTGAAAATGAAAAGCCTTGCTAGGGCTTATGTGTGGTGGCCGGGGATTGATCAACAAATCGAGGACCTAACCAAGAGCTGCTCAGGATGCCAGAAGGTCCAAAATGCACCACCACATGCCCCTCTACACCCATGGGAGTGGCCCTCCTCTCCATGGCAATGGGTGCATATTGATTTTGCTGGTCCATTCATGGACTCAATGTTCTTAATAGCAGTGGATGCTCACTCGAAATGGCCTGAGGTGATAAAAATGTCCTCAACTACTGCAGAGATAATGATTGCAGTCCTACGGACCATATTTGCCAGGAACGGCTTGCCAGAGCAGATTTGCTCTGATAATGGACCACAGTTTGTGTCCGAAGAGTTTCGAAAATTTATGAGAAGGAATGGGGTAAGGCATAACACATCCGCCCCGTATCATCCAGCCACAAATGGATTGGCTGAGAGGTTCGTACAAACCTTTAAGAAGGCGATAAAGGCCATGTGCGATGACGAAATTCCACTACAGCATAAGGTGGACAATTTCCTATTAGCCTACAGAAATGCGACACATGCAGTCACCAACCAGACCCCGGCCATGATGTTCTTTAACCGAAGGTTGAGATCTCGTCTGGATTTGCTCTGACCAAATGTGCGAAGAAATGTTGAGGATAAACAATTCCAGCACATCAATGAGAAGCCGACAAGGAGCTTCAATGTAGGACAACCAGTCTTGGCCCGTGACTGCCAAACAGAGAAATGGCAACCCGGAACGATATGCACAAGGCAGGGGCCATTAATGTACACAGTGGATGTCGGGGAGAACATTGTGAGACGCCACGTCGATCAGATCTTAGCGTCACAGGAACGAGTCAACCCCATGTCTCGAGTACCTGGGGATGAACCCGACATATCGGTAGCATCTACCTCCGAACCAGTAGCAGTGGAAACCGATGAACTAACCGACGAAAAGGGGCCAGAATCGCCTCCGCACCAAGAACAAGAACCTAAGGAAAGGCGCTATCCTGAAAGGATCAGGAAGCCGCCCCAAAGACTGAATCTATAAATGGACTATTGTTGTTTAATGTACATGTTAAAGTGTTAATTGTTATTTGAATATTATGGGTACTGCTAATCTAAAAGGGGAGGAATTGTAGTGTATGTACCTTTAAGAGAGAACTACTTTTACAGCTCCTGTATACTGTAGTACCGGCAGTGACCACACCTGTATATAAGCCTTGAGCATGCCTCTGTACCCCCAGTCTTGAGACTACCCTACTCCAGTAAATACCTGTTGATTGTTAAGTTACAGCATCCGTGTGGTTATTGAAAAACATCATACTCTCAGAATCACGGATCTAACAATAATAATGAAGGATTAATATTTCTCTCTGTGTGTCTATATCTATATATTGTACATATATATATATATATGTTTATACATGCTCACACGCACACTATTATATACGCAGTATGTTATTTTCCTGTATGAATTTTACAACGGCTGTATCCGCACATGTTTATACATAATACCACTGCCTAGAGTTATGGAGGGTAGATTATTCTTTATAATATATACATGCATTGTTTCCCAACAATAAAAATGTATTATTTCCTTGTATTATGTGAAGAGCTGTCCCGTATGATAAACAAACAATGCTATTTCCCCAAAGTGCTTTTGCCTGATATCCTGTATTTAAGCCATCTAAACATGGTCTAATGGCCTTGATGTAAATAATTTGCTCCTAACCGCTCCCTTAATAAGAATTTTAAATCGGTGACCTCTTATCACTCACTCCTCAACCAGGGGAAATAGTCTTTCCTTCATCATCTTATATTTTATCATTTCAAAAACCACAATTAAATCTTTTCACCTTCTCTGCTCTGATAGAAACAGCCCCAGTTTTCTCAAGTCTCTCCTCATAACTGTAGCTTCTCATTGCTAATGCTACCCTGAGGTAGAGAGGGTCCTGATGTCTTTCACACGAAAATGTGAATCATTT
The DNA here is from genome assembly GCF_052327205.1 of Somniosus microcephalus. NCBI lineage: Eukaryota > Metazoa > Chordata > Chondrichthyes > Squaliformes > Somniosidae > Somniosus > Somniosus microcephalus. The sequence continues at coordinate 12,973,908 of NC_141015.1, forward strand.
TTATCTCCCGCGAACTTTACTGGATAGAAGCCTTGTGTGCTTAGAATTATAGAATCATAGAAATTTATGGCACAGAAGAAGGCCATTTGGCCCATCATGTCTTAGTCCGTAGCCCTGCAGTTAACAGCACTTCAAGTACATATCCAAGTACAGGTTGAGCGTCCCAAATCCAGAGTTCCGAAACCCTGAATGTTCCGGAATCCGGACTCCGGGACGATTGGTGGCAGGGGTCCAGAATCCGTAAAATGTCCCGGAATCCGGACACCCTGAGGGAGGCTTACCAAAAACCGGAACCTGTGCCCAGGCATTTCCAGACTCGGCAGGTGTTTCTGATGTCCAAAGTCTGGAACAATCGCAAACTGGGCTCGGGCGTTTCCGGACTTCGGACATCAGAAACACGTCCCGAAGTCCGGAAAACCCCAAAAACCGGCTCGGCCTCGGTCCCGAGGTTGCCGGATTTGGGATATTCTACCTGTACTATTTAAATGCGATGACGGTTTCTGCCTTAACCACACTTTCAGGCAGTGAGTTCCAGACTCCCGCCACCCTCTGGATGAAAAAAGTTCTCCTCAACTCCCCTCTAATCCTCCTACCAATTACTTTAAATCTCTGCCCATAATGGCTTCTGACCCATTCTAACCATGAAAGCCCCAAGTTGGATTCCTGCTCTGTGCCAAATTACCTGATCTCAGCCATACCAGCAGTGAGGACGTTGCAATTGACCCGAATATCCCTGGACTATGGAGGGGAAAAATCAGCCGTGAATTGCCCTGAATTGAATCAGTCACTATTACTATTCGTGCTGAATTTAATTTATCATTATTACTAACTGTCTTGAATTGTCAATTGTTATTACTCTCTCTGGTGAATTGAATCAGTTGCTATTACTGTCTGTCTAGAATTGTCAGTCACTATTACTAACTGTGATGGATTAAAACTGTCACTATTACTCTATCCTGAATTGTCAGGCACTATTATTACAAGTGCTAAATCGAATCAGTTGCTGAACTATCAGTTGATATTACTTTTCCTCTTGAATTTGGTGAGAGGCATAAACTGTATTGTATGCATTTCAATTACACAAAACCTATTGTAAAATTACAGGACAATATCCGACCCTTCAAGAGTCTACTCTGGGACATTTTCTGGGATGTTGCACAGTTTTTGATGCTACTATCACTCAGGGCGAAAGGAGATGAACGTGCTGGCTCACTGACCGATGCATCAGTCGCCTGTTCGATACATATGTGGACAGCAAATTGGCTGAGACTGTAGATGATGCCCATGACAGTCTGGAATAAGGCACAGCAAACAAGTCGAGGGAGGAAGGTGAGCTTGACTAGCATTGGCAGCGCCACACCTGTGCTGCAGGCTGGTTGCAAGTGTCCTCACCGCAAATGGCAACTGCCTTTGTGTTCACCAAGGGCTTGTGGAGTCATTTACTCATGGTCAATGCCAGTTAGATGTGTCAGGGCCTGCAGATATGGTGGATGGTCTAATGGCATGTGTAGATCGTCTGGTCCTGGTGCCAAGTGATCTCCCCGCTATGCCTTCTTTCATCTTGTAACACTTCATCTGTGAAATACTGTTTGTGGTGCTTCAAAACCAACACCCATCATTAATTTTAACTTGGCTTGCTGACTGCCATGGATCTCTTCAGTTGCCTGTTGCTCTCTGACTAACCATCAAAGTTTGTGTTATGAGAGTTCCTTTTTCATGTCCTCACGTTTTTTCAACATTCCCTAGTCTGCTTAAGTCTTGTAAATGTTTCAATTAAAGTCAGCTTCCTACTGAATTAGCAGACAATATTTGGCTATTTTACTTGGTTTTCTTTTACCACTCCTCTGCAAAACATAAGAACATAAGAAATAGGAGCAGGAGTCGGCCATACGGCCCTTCAAGCCTGCTCCGCCATTCAATAAGGTCATGGCTGATCTTCTATCTCATCTCCACCTTCCCGCACTATCCCCATATCCCTTTATATCCAAAAATCTAGCGATCTCTGTCTTGAATATACTCAACAACTGAGCCTCCACAGCCCTCTGGGGCAGAGAATTCCAAAGATTCACCACCCTCTGAGTGAAGAAATTTCTCCTCATCTCAGTCCTAAATGGCCGACCACTTATTCTGAGACTGTGACCCCTAGTTCTCGACTCCACAGCCAGGAGAAACACCCTCCCAACATCTACCTTGGGATTTGGCCCTTTATAAATGTAAGTTGATGCTATTTTACGTCCCACATAAACATGCTGTAAAACTAGAATACAAAAAGTAAACACTGGAAAAGCCTCAGACCTTTTAAGAGCCCTATCGCTCATGTAGATTTCCCTTAAGCACACTTTAGATGGGTGAGAGGAGAAATCAGCCTATGCTGGATGGAAAATCACCCTACGCTTCTCATAAATGCATTATAGTATTTAAAGAAAGCTATGGCTCTTTTGCAGTGAGTCTAAAAGGGCCTCCTGGAAAATCATACCTAGCACTAAAGTGGTACAGACCTGGCTCTATGAGTCTGAGTCAAATATTCCAGTCTCCCAGCGACTGTTCCACTCCAGTGTCCCCTGGCCTTAAGCGACTTAGTAGTTAGGTATTTTGTGGTGCAGAATGCAGAACAGTCTGGATACTATATGCATCCTCTGCAACCAGACATCTACAACTAGCAATTTCAATCTATCGAGCCTATTGTACAAGTGGCATTTGAGGGTTAATGAGGTATAGCATTCATAGCTGGGAGGAACTGCTGCATTTCGTTACTATTTAGTGAAACAGCAACAATATCAATTTCTTATACTTTGTATTTTCATCCTTGTGGGTACAGAGGTCCAGGAAAAGCATCCAGCAATTCATTCCGTTTTATTGGAAGACTCTTAATTGGGATCTGAGAAGGAAGGGAACACAGCAGCTGCTTCACTTGCTTCCACAATGTCACGGGAACGAGCCTTTTCATATCGGACCAACTGCGCATGAACAAATGGAATTTGAAGTGGCCAGGTCCAATCCTCGCTTCGTCTCTGTGAACTGGGTGAAGCGGTGCAACAATTTGTCTCACTATCCATGGGTAGGGAGAAGAAAAATCAGTCAGGCATCCTGCTCCTGATTGCCAACCAGTGTCCCTCCAGGAAAGTGCACGTGTGCGAAATGCATGAAGGATGTGATGCCTTCCATGGTTCAATAACCCATCACGTGAGTTAACACATGAAAAATGTTCACTTAGACAGGGCACTAGAGGACAGCTGGTGGACATGGAGCGAGACTCTTTCTTTCTTTTCCAGCACCTGGGTTCAAGCTCACCCTATGCTGACTGGGTGAACGTCTCCTCTTCCTTGGCCAGCTGTCGGAGCCCTACATGGGCAGTCTCAACCCAGGTTCAATTGAATGAGAGGATGAGGAACGAAACTGTCAAAAGTCCAGGATAAATTGTCACTGAGCTGTCAATTTCACTCAGAGATCATAAGAATAGAAAGTTTCCCAATGGTTCAATAGGAGTATATTTCTGAGATTGGGATTAAGCTTCTTCCAGGGGCAGAACAGAGGGAGCTTCACATTGTACCTAACTTCTGCCTATAGCTGACCTGGGAGTCCTTGATTGTGGAGAATGCTTCACTATATATTTAGCCCATGCTATATGAGACTAACGAGTGCGTGATCTTCACTCTATATTTAACCCATGCTATATGAGACTAACGAGTGCGTGATCTTCACTCTATATTTAACCCATGCTATATGAGACTAATGAGTGCGTGATCTTCACTCTATATTTAGCCCATGCTATATGAGACTAACGAGTGCGTGATCTTCACTCTACATTTAACCCATGCTATATGAGACTAATGAGTGCGTGATCTTCACTCTATATTTAACCCATGCTATATGAGACTAGAGAGAGTGTGATGCTGATGTTGTCTACCAAAGAAAGCCTTCTCTTTCCCAGTGCTGAAATCCCTCACTGTGGTGAGAAAAAAACAAAAGGCACACTGCGAGAGATTATTTTAGATAAAAATGCAGGGCCATGTCTATTGAACAAAAGGCAGATGATTTCCTAGAGGCAGTTGATCTCCGTGCTCAATGGTCAGTCATGTCTGATGTGAGCACTGAAGACAGGCAACTTGAGAAAGGTGCCTATGTGTTTGAGACATATAGATAAACTGTGATCAGTATAAGTCCAAACTCAGGAGCCCTGGATTAGGGAGGGAAAACATTATCCACAGTCCTGGTTACCTCATCGTGACCCCCATGCTGGGAAGTGTGGGTGTTAAGGTCAAAATCAAACTCAACTGTGATACCCCCTTCCCATGGTCACATTGCACAGCTTGAGCTGAAACATGAAGAATGCTCAGGGGTCTGCATCCATCGAACTGAACCCAAGCACCCTGAGGAGAGGAGGGGTAAAAGGTAGAAAGACACAGGTCATTCCAAAGTTATTTCCCGTTTGATTTCTATCCCCTTGTTGGGAATTATAATTTACACCCTACCCTCGCTCACCCCCTCTCCCCTCACCGCCCTCACCCCCCCCCTCCGCCCCACTCCACAACCCCCACCCCACACGGTGATATTTTCAAGCTTTGCATAAAGAAAACCGAACACATGGGGACGGTCTCTGACTAATCGTAATTACAGGTCTGTCTGGAAACGGTACAAGGCACCGAGTTGAAGATTAAGTCAGTGGCAATCAGATGGGCCACACACGCCACTCATCGGGGGGAATTGAATTCTGTTTCTGCTGCCACACTGAAAACAGAAAGGACCTCTGCTGAGAGAGAATAAGTCTTATCCTTTAGGCTATTTCCTTTTTGTCTTTTCAATTGGTTCCCCATCAGAAAGGGAAAAAAAAAAATCTTAATTTGTGAATTAATAGGTTTTCTCAGCAGAATTGCAAATTTTGTTTTAAATGTCACATTTCACACACAGTGGAGAACCTCTCTGCTCTGGGAACAATCACAGTCCTTCTTTCCAATAGCCACTGAGGGTAACATGCTACTTTTAATTTACAATAACACATGACAAAGGCAGAAATAATGGGCCTTATGACACCTGTGTCCCCTAAGCTTTCTCCAAAGACACAGTGTACATAATAGACGTCACACTACATTATCTCATTGTCCTTTTCTGGACCTTTTACCGAGGCCCCTCATATCCTCTGAAATTGGTAAGCGATGATTCCCACATTAGCCCAGAATTAATGACTCCAATTTGGTCACCAACTCAAGTTATCAGTTCTTCGCACCACACTCTGTATAATGTCAAAAAAAAAGGGCTTTTGTTTTTTGAGGTGGTGTGTGGCAGGAGTTATATTAACCCAAGGTGATTGAATATGCAATTTACTTTCACCTTCCTGTCAGGAGCCTGGGAGCAGTCAGGACTGAGCCTGCCTCCGCCGTGGCTGTCAGTGTTTCAGCCACGCTGCCAGACTCCCACCTACCTCCATTCTTCTTGCAAATTACATTTTCAAATTGGTTTCTGTTTTACAAACAAAGGTAATAGGAACAAATAAAACATTCCAATATATACTGGGGTCTGTCAGTCTCCAGAGTGTCAATTACTGATGTACAATTTTGTTTTTCCTATTGCAGTACCTTATCTTTGAAATTTAACACCTCCCTGTTTAGTTCGAAAGTCCCCTCCCAAAATAAGTGAGGTAAAAGTTTCTACTTGAAAAATATCCGGAGGACAAAACTCCCCTAAATATCATTCCTTTGCCAAAATAAGCTCGGGTGTAATCACTGTGTATTGATCTTGTGAATGTTCAAATCCCTCCATTGCCTCGCCTCTCCCTATCTCTGTAACCACCACCAGCCCTACAACCAACATTCCCACTAAGCTGCATGGCCATGGGGCCATGCAACCGTGCAGCTGTCTGCCGGTCCCGCGCAGCCCGGGACCGGCTTTTCAAATGTGAAATTTTGCACATGCGCGAAACTTTGAATGGGCCGTGCAGCCCGTTAAAGGGACCGCGGACCCCCCCCCAAAAAATTAGGCGGAACGTTAAATACAACCCTTCAAGATCTCTGCACTCCTCCAATTCTGGCCTCTTGCGCATCCCTAATTTTAATCACTCCACCATTGGCTGCCGTGCCTTCAGTTGCTCAGGCCCTAAGTTCTGGAATACCCTCCCTAAACCTCTCTGCCTCACTACCTCTCTCTCCTCCTTTAAGATGCGCCTTAAAACCTACCTTTTGGTCATCTGTCCTGATAACTCGTTATGTGGCTTGGTGTCAAACTTTATCTGAAAACGCTCCTGTGAAGCGTTATGTTAAAGGCGCTATATAAATGCAAGTTGTTGTTGAAATGTATCGATATTGTCATGCATGTAGAAATACATAGACACAATACTACAGATAGTCTTCAATTTTTCCTAGTGGGAATATTGAGTTTAGAATTAACCTTTCAAACATTGTCGCTGGTTCCCTAATGTCCTAATGTATAAAAGCACTGCCCTCTGCAGCAGGAAGCCAGACGGAACATAAGGTCCACTCCCGGTCACTAACTGATCTCAGCCACAGCAGCAGTAAGGGCAGGACAGTCAGTTGGCCTCAGCACCCTCTGGGTGGGGGGGGCGGGGGGCGGGAGGGACATATACACAAGCGTTCCTGCTGTCCCGTGACCTCCAGTGAAAAGCTCCTGTGTGCAGGTGTCAGCTCAGTCATGGTGCATCCCACAATCAAATAATTTGCCAAAACCGGCATCCTAGGCAGACAGAGGAATGGTTGATTGAGTGGCTGTACCTTCAGGGGAGGAGCAGAGGAGATAGTTCTGTGTGGAGGGGGAATGCATTCATTATCATGAAGCTTTTCAAAAGATAGGGTACTGTATACCTGACTGAAGCCCCTATCAACAACAACAACATTACAACAGTAACTCCACTTCAAAAGTACTTCATTGACTGTAAAGCGCTTTGAGACGTCCGGTGGTTGTGAAAGGCGCTATATAAATGCAAGACTTTCTTTCTTTATTTATTTATATAATGCCTTTAAGGTAGTAAAATGTCCCAAGGCGCTTCACTGGGGTGTTATCAGACAAAAATTGACACCAAGCCAAAGAAGGAGATATTCGAACAGGGGACCAAATGCTTGGTCAAAGAGGTAGGTTTTAAAGAGCGTCTTAAAGGAGGAGAGAGAGGCGGAAAGGTTTAGGGAGGGAATTCCAGAGCTTAGAGTCTAGACAGCTGAAGACCTCAACAGGAGTGTCGAGCCGGTCACCTCCTACATACCATGGATGCTACGTCATCTTAACAACATTTCCTCCTTACCAATAGAGAATGGTGTTCCCTCTTGATCATAAAGTATTTAAAATAAAAGTTAGTCTGATGCTCAGCACCCCTCCCACACTCTGTGAGAGCTACACAGATGAGTGTGAGGCGATAGGGTCACATTGAAACATGTATCTTCAGATCTGCTCCGCCCAGTTACATTCAACATAGCCGTTGTGATGAGGGAGTGCGTTACTCCGTCTTCTCACTAATTCAGCATCAGTGGTGACGATTAGTAATTCTACCATCCACCAAGATTAAGTTGGGCTGGAATTGTTTTTTTCATTCCAGTCCTGACATGGTTCAGGGCTTTATAGTGCCACTTCATGCTCTCGGCTAGTCCAGGTCTCACTGTCAAGTGCCGTTTTACTTTCATATTATCAGTTCATTTGTATTTTTCTCAGTCGACCTGCTGTGGCATTGCTCATGGAGAGCCAGAGGAAATGCTGCTTTATGACTCTACGGGGCGTCCTACCCTGAAACGCACATTCTGTTATCAGAGCCAGATGGCGCCTGTATTATGTGGCATTCTGGGATTTGGGGATCGAATTCCTCGAGCCTATGAGAACAGTGGCTATGATTATTTTATGCTTCTACCTATGCACTCAATTTTAACTCTCACCTTTCTTGAAGCTCAAGATACACAGAAAATGGTAGGCAACATTTAGCAGTCCAGAGATTGGCATTTAGCTGCACTGGGGAGGGGACGGGGTGGGGGGGGGGGGGAGATCCTGGGGTTTGGTACCATTGGGAGGAAGGTGATCTGGACAGATGCAGGTCTGCAGCCATGGTGATAATAGCTCCCATCCAAAACATTCTTGTTCAAAAAAGATGCAAACGTCCCTTCCCTTGATTTTACGTTACCCACACAACTGTTTACTAAGCATGTTTTTTTTAAATCTGGAAGTATAAGTAAAACACAACTGCCTGTAGTTGGTCATTTTCCTTTGTGACATATTAAGCTGAAAGGCTTTCGCGATTCAATTCCAATTTGTTTTTTGTTGGTCAAATCAGCTCAGATATCATTTTACGATCTCAGGAACGAGATGAAGAAAAATAAAATATTCCATTAGCTTAAATATTATATTATTACTGAAGAGTGTTTTCAAATTCTGAGCACCTGTTCATAAAGCATTAGCCCTGGCTCAGTGGCGCAAACTTTATTTTGAACATTAGACATTTCAGCTACTAACAAAAAGTGGCAGGCTAAAGGATCTCGATTTTTTCTGGAGACTTGATTGGTCCAGGTTCCCCTTGGCTATATTTATAGATTTTGGTTGCATTTTTTAGCTACTGAATTGTGATTTGTTCAATATGGAATTTGAGTGAATCAAAAAGGTAGAACAAGGAAGCATAACTAAAACCTTGAGCATGTGAATCAGGCAGTGTGCTACCGATATGTGAGTGAATCAAAAAGTGCAAAAAAACAGAGTGGGGCACAATTTATTGTGATGTACGTGCTATCATACAGTTTTTAATAATATTACCAATAAATTGCTTGTGTGGTGCCCATGGTTAGTTGATGAATATATACTTTTTTTAATATACACAAGATGGGGACAGAGACACTTTGAAACTCCCTCTACAGTGCCACCTACTGGCCAGAACCGACAATTATATTGTTACAGGCAATTGTTTACATACAATATTTGCATGCTAGTTACATAGGCAGCTTTAATGTTAAATATTGACATAAAAGCATGCCCAAAAATGTGGCATTGCTTTGGGCTTTCTTCTTTTTCCCACCCAGTAGGGCTATGTTTTGTTAAAAGTTTTGCCTATTCTTCATGTGTTTAAGGTTCCAACTGGTAACATCGCACAAGATTTATTAGAGTAATCTCTGCACTCTCTGTGAGGAAGTTGTGTTTGAAGAGCTCAGAGATAAGGCTACAGCACTGCAGCCCAATTCTCCAACTCGTGTTCCCTGAGAGGCAGCTCCCCTCTGGGAGCACAAGATGCAGAATTGAACCTATTTTGTGGAGCGAATCGAGGAAGCTGTTTTTGAATGTGTCTGAGAGAGCCTGTGATGGTTAGAGTCTCTGTGACCAACTCAAATTTTTATTCCCTCAACAGGTAAAACCAAAGCTCCATAGCACGTTGACCCTTGGAATGATTTGAGTACTCAATAAAGAACGCCCTTTCCCAAAGTATATAGGCTCCATGTAACTTTCGCTACTGCCTCTGTACAGAGGAAATTTACTCAAGCTTGCCCATCGCCTTTTAAGACTGAAACCACCCTGATGAAGATAATGAATCAACTCTAAACCGATAATCGCCACTGCTTGGCAGTACGAAGCGCCTTGGGATTTTTTTTGTACGTTAAAGGCGCTATATAGATGCAATTTGCTGTTGTTGTTGATAGAAATAAGTCCAAGTTTATACAGGCCAGGGAAGTGAGCAACCCTTCTTCACAAGTTCCACTCCCACCAATGCCTATTAGGAATATTGTCCCTTTAATGAACAATCCCCTTTGAGGAACATCAGCAAGTCATCCCTGAAAATATTGCTGACTTAAATAGTCAGTGGATATTTTAAACTTTGAATTCCTAGCCCAAAAGCACACAGAGCCTGAAGGTATGTCACTCTCTGGACACTAAGGGGAGATTTTCCGAGGACCGATATTTTAGCGTGGACGCTATTTTAAGGCAGGCGTTAACCCGTTTATTTAACCGGGTTAATGGTGTCATTTTAAATGAGTTAATCTAACTTTGGCAGGAATTTACAGGAAACTTTGGTTTATCCGGAGGTTGAATGTCCAGAAACCTCGATCCACCGGCAGAAATCAGGAGCCGTTTTGTTAGGTTTTTTTTCTTCTCGTGGCTTTTTTTTCAACAGTCAGGCTCTGCAAAGTCTCTCTGAAGCTGTTGCTAAGCTACAGAGATGCTTCGGGCCGACTGTTTAGAAGCTGTTGCTAAGCAACAGTGTTTGTTGCCAGATACGGAGGTTTTTTTCTTCTCGTGGCTTTTTTTTCAACAGTCAGGCTCTGCAAAGTCTCTCTGAAGCTGTTGCTAAGCTACAGAGACGCTTCCAAGGTACGGGCCGACTGTTTAGAAGCTGTTGCTAAGCAACAGTGTTTGTTGCCAGATACGGAGCTGAAAACCTCCATATGCTTCAACATTAGCGCTGGTTTGTCTGGCAGTTTTGATAGATCGGCAACAGCTCGGTCCCGTCGGTGCCGGATATCACAAAGTTTCCTGTACTGTGAGCACCTTAACTGCGTGAACCAAATGATTGCCCATCAGAAAATTGGCGCTTAAGTGTACTTTGTGCGTATACCAGAGCATTACTAGAAAAATCATACCTTAGCCAACACGCTTATTATTTATTTCCCTTAATTCCTCACCTCAAGCTGCTGCCACTGGTGGCAGGCCTGTTCCCAACAGTGTTACGCAGCTCAGAATGCTCTCCCCAGATACAATTCAAGTTTGGAAGCCAGTATATTGCTTGATGACTTTTTTACAGTTCAGATAAACACAGGGGGTGATTTATGTCTCGCTATCTCTCAGCATGAACGGGGCAGCAACAAGACGAAAATTAGAAAAACAAAACTACCAGAAGCCAGCCCCTTGCATTCGAAGTTACAGTACAGAAGGAGGCCACTTGACCCATCGTGCTGGTTTCTGTGTTAGCTCTACAATGAAAGCTATCCATTCTCCATAGTTTCTTTTAGAGAGAGGGGACACAGCGCAAAACACTGACAAGAAGCAAAGAGCAAAGGAGGAGGTCAGGTAAATCAGAATTGGTGACAGTAGCGTTAGATTATAAAAGCCTCAATATTTTAAGAGGAAGGAAAGAATGAAGAAGGTGTGGAGTTAGAGGATCCTATAAAAGAATGGGTTGACGTGTTCAAATCTTAAGAAAGGACACCATTAAAATGTAATCCTATTTTACTAATTCAATCATCAATGTTTTTAATTGAATAGATCTCAGTTTAAGAAGCATTTAACATTGAAAAAGGGAGAAGTGTAATTCGAGTGACCTGCATTAAGTAATGGATATCTCCTCAATGTTATTTGGGCATTTGGGTTACTACAGGCCTGCTGTGTTTGGTGATGGTATTGCTAGATACCACAACTGCTTCCTGTTGGATTAGGAGGTGCAGTCACATGATTAAAGCTCCTTCTAGTGGCAGTATTTTGATTCAGCTATCTGACCTATGAACCCTCCCTAATCCCTCCCTCCAAGCACAGACTGACAAGAATGTGCCCGAGATTTAAACCCAAGGAAACTGCAGATTAGGCAAATCATTTGAAACAGATGCATTGAGCAAATGTGCAGTCCATCACTGAGCAGTCCCTGTTGACATTTAACACCTTGCTCTTTTAGTTCTCTCGCCAGCCCTGTGCTTCTTCTGGTGAAATACTTCCTCAAAAAAACAAGTCAGGCTCTGACGCACTGGCGATCCATTCAAATCTCACTCCACTAAGACCCTGGTGAGGCTCCACTGAGATTCTAGAGGAATGCAAAGTGACTTCAAAGAGAGACTATGGGGGAAGTTCGGGTCATTACAGCCTGTATGCTGCAGTTTGCATACTCCAATATATGTATCTCATCATACGTACCCCATTGTACATACTTCACTGTGCGTATTTCAACATGCATACTGCAGTGTAAGTACTCCAGAAAGACTTGCATTTATATAGCGCCTTTCTTGACTACCGGATGTCCCAAAGTGCTTTACAGCCAATGAAGTACTTTTTGAAGTGTAGTCACTGTTGTAATGTAGGAAACGCGGCAGCCAATTTGCGCTCAGCAAGCTCCCACAAACAGCAATGAGATAATGACCAGATAATCTGTTTTTGCTATGTTCCAGTTCACCTATCGCTTAGAGTGCAAACTGCGTACCTCATTGAAGGCACCCCATCTTCACCCAGATGCTCCAGCATGACTACTCAATTGCTAAAAGCGCAGTGTACAAACTCCAGTGTTTGTACTTCAGGGTATAGACCCCCAATATGCACAATGTGGTGTGTATATTCCAGTTGGCATATTCTAGACTGCGTGTTCCAGTGCACACACTCCAACATGTACATATTATTGTAAATACTCCAACACATAGATTCCAGTGGTTTTTCTAAATTAGTTTATGGGATGTGGGCATTGCTGGCAAGGCCAGTGTGGAAGTTACAGCGCGCATGCTCCAGTTATCACATACGCTACTCCCCTTAATTCAACGTTTCTTAATTCAAGTGATCTGCTAAGTCAATTTTTACAGCATTAAATTATCCTTTTGATGTATTCTTTATGTTACTTAATTCAAATTATTGGATAACTCAATTTTTAGCACAGAAAAACAACTTTAAATTATCAGGACTAGGTTGTAGCATAACCTACATATTCCAGAGCATATTCCAGTCCGCATTCTCCAAAATACCAACTCTACTATACATATTTCAACATGCATATTACAGTGTACATCGCCAGTATTTATACCCTAGTGTGCATATTCCGCTGAGTATAGTTCAATGCAGATACTCCACTGTGTCTCTGAATCCCAGTGCATATACTTCAATGTAAATGCTCCAGTGTGTTTACCCCAAGACACAGGCAGAAAAGGGGAGTCCAGAAAATTACTTTAAGCTGAATTGTGAGAATAAGACAATGAGAGGCGCAGGTTCAAATGAATAAAGGGCAAATTCAAGATCATTGTCAGGGAGTTTCTCCTCACAGAAAGAGCAATCAACGCATGCAATGAACTCGCAGATAGAGCAGTAAAGATGAATCATTTAAGAAATAATTGGATATCGCAAGGGGGGGACTGTATGGTCTTCCTGGATTGATGAATTAAGATGGGTTGAATGGCCTTCCTCATGTGTGAATGTCTTGTTACCTTGTATAGTCCAGTATACATGCCCGATTGTATATACTCCAGCATTGATACTGAAGGGTATTTAATCCTATGCACTTAATCCAGTGCAATGTCAGTGTGTAAACTCCTAAGATTCTTTTAGGAAAAGGACAAGGCCATTTCAAACTTCACCTTCCCACCTGCTCAGCATTAAATTGTCTTTTCTACTGTCCAACCCTTTCTGCCGTTTCCTGATAATGTTCTTCACACCAACGCTAATACCCTTTGGATGAAAAAGCTCTACCTGATTTCCCTATTTTACACCGACCTTGGCACCAAGGAGACACCAGCAGGACATTGAGAGGTCTCACTCTGGGGTTGAGGAGTATTGACCATAATTAACGAGCTACACATGCCAGCAAAGTTCCAGGTTCAATCCCCCAGTCTGCTCCAGGTTAGCTGTCCCAGCAATATAGGCTCTACTATTGGGCTCAATCCCGTAAATCAGCCAGGGTTCTCAGTTCTGATCACTAGGGCGCGTTTGGACATTGGATGGTGTCAGGATTGGGCTCAGCTGTGATGCCCCCTTGCTGTGGAGTAGCCTGTGACGCTCAATGCCAAGATTCACATGTGACGAATGGCCAATAGGACACGGGTGCCCAGTGCCTGTGCAACTGTGGCCCAGCAAGGAGTCAATTCCTTCAGGAGCGAGGGAAGAAAAGGTGAAAAAAAAATAAAGGAGCATTGACGTCATTTAGCCCATCAGTAGCAGGAAGATTAGAATGACCAGTGCCCAGTGGGGCTGACAAAACTCTGTTTAATTACGGCAGCTTTCAATCTATTGTGGATGAAAAACGTTTGTTTTGTTTAAAAAAAAGTGCTGATTTCCCAATAAAAAGGAGGAAGCGATTGGGCTGACTGTGAATGACTCCTGCAGTTTTAATGGAACTACACTGCATTCCTCACAACACGGTCCTTTATAAGCACACAAAAACATGCTTTAATGAGAGGTGACTTACAGACAGTGTGATTCATACAGTTTCTATAGTAACCTTTCTAAGGTTCTGAGGGTGGTTTGGGCCTCGCTAACTTCAGCGTCATCTCAAGATATTTGATTTTCCAAGTATCAGAATAACCAAGAAAAAAAATCAAAACAATAATCACTACGAAACAGGTGGACAGATGTGGGAGAGGCTGAGCCCGCTGATTAAACAGAGATTCTGTGCACAGGCTAGTTAAAGCACGCAGTTTGCATCAGTGCGCAAAGGCTTCGAGTTAATACTGACTGCCACATCACTCGAATTGGTGTGTAGTTGCCAACCCTCCAGGTCTGCCCGGGAGTCTCCAGGAATTGTAGATTAATCTCCGGGACATTGCTCCGAACAACACGGAAGAAAAATCATAACAAAAGCAGTGTTTTCTTTCATTTTCTTTGAACGCTTTTATTTATTAGTAATAAAAATATGAGAGATGGAAAACTGTTTGACTGGGCGGGGCAGTTGGATGTAAGAGATCATAAACTTCCAGGGGTACATCCAACTGGAGTTGGTACCCCGAAACTGGTGGGAAGCAAACTTTCAAAACTTAATTGTTGTGCTCTTTAAATGTTGGTGAACAGGAACCTCTCCCGTCAGCTTTCCACTGGAGTTAAATTTAACCAGGAGTTGGGCACTGGAGACTGGAGTTCTGTGCAAACATGTATGCGCAGGCCAGACAGCGATGAGGAGACAGGAGCATAACTCAGAGCCGCCAACTCTGCATCACTCTAAACTAGGATCGCCAACTCGGGTTAGACATATTCCTGGCGGTTTCATCACCTGACTTCCCTCCTCCAACTGCCCCACCCAGTCAAGCAGCCTTCTTCTCCCATCTCCACAATTTTTATAACTACTGTAATAAATGAAAGCGTTCAATGAAACTGAGAAAAAACACACAATTGTTTTCAACGCCCTTATGCTTTTCTTCTCCCGAGTTGTTCGCAGCTGTGTCCAGGAGGTTACTCGTGAATTCCTAGAGACTTCGGGATAATCCTGAAGGGTTGGGAACCCCTACTCTAAAGAGGAATCGGATTCCAAGCAATCCCTATATAATAGCCTCTTACTCAATGATAAACCTCACCCTGCGGAGTGAGTGGGAAACTCAACACAGCTACGTAGTAAGTAATCTTGACTCTGCTGATTAGAAACATAGAAACATAGAAGATAGGAGCAGGAGTAGGCCATTCGGCCCCTCGAGCCTGCTCTGCCATTCAATGCGATCATGGCTGATCATCCAAATTCAGTACCCAGTCCCTGCTTTCTCCCCATATCCCTTGATCCCTTTAGCCTTAAGAAATATTTCCAACTCCTTCTTGAATATATTTAATGAATTGACCTCTACTGCCTTCTGTGGTAGAGAATTCCACAGGTTCACCACTCTCTGGGTGAAGAAATTCCTCCTCATTTCTGTCCTAAATGGCCTAAATAGTGACTCCACATAATAACCCTCACTCTGATGATTAAACAGGAACTCCACGCAGTTACACAGTGAGTAACCCTCACCTTGCTGAATAAACAAGGTCTTTGTTTAAAGTCAGCATTTTACTAATAAACTGCAGAGAATGAAGAATGTTTCTCGGCTGTCCATTTTTGCTAATTACACTCTGCGTTAACCCACATCCCCTCCACTCAGTGAATCGTTCTTGAAGATGCCAAATGTTAAGAAACACTCTTATGTTGGGACTGCTGCAGAAGAAATCCAGTCTTCAAAGGGCTTCACGAAAAACAAAACCTGCACAATGTTCCTCGTTCGGCCGCCGCCTTTACATGTTGAGTCACAAGCTGGGCTTCATAAGAGTGGATTTATGTTTATTCGTCAACATGAGGTATAATGTGTGAGTGTGAGAGTGACGATCTGTGAGTGTATGAGTGAGTATTTATCCATTAGAGTCTATAAGGGGTACAATTCAGCTTTGGCGGGGTACAAAGCACGCAGTAGTGGATCAGCCATTCATTATACAGCCCACACGAATTTCCCTTCAATTCACAACAGTAGAAAGGAAAGTCAAACGGGTTGTATAATGACCAGCAAATCTGCTACTGTCCATTTTGTACTGCTACAAAATCTGACTTTTACCCCCCTATCAGTATCTAAGCGTGAGAGTGTGAGCGCATGTCTGAATGGGAGTCGAGTGCGAGTGCGAATGTAATTGTTGTCTATGAATCAAATCGGGTAGATCTTGACTTTGTGCGAAGGGGTAAAATGGGTGATTGCGAATCGGCAGCCCGTTTTACACCTCTCCCCATTTTTATTTCCATTGAACACGATAGAAATAAAAATTGGGAGCGCCGCAAAACGGGCTGCCGATTCGCTATCACCCGTTTTACACTATCGCACAATGTCAAAGTGTAGCCCAGTGTGTGTGGGAGCTGGACTGTTGAGTGTGCATGTATATGTTCAAGTGCGTCAGTCTTATTGTGTGTAAAAGTGTCAGCATTTGTGAGTGTATCAGTGCATAAGTGAGTGGTGTTAATATGTGGGTGTGTGTGTTTGTGCCCATATTTATTAGTGTAAACATATGAGTGTGTGTCTGAGTGCATAAGGAGAAGTGCAGATTAATATCAATGTGCGAGTATGCAAGCATGAGTGATTGTAAAAATGGTTAAGAGTCACTTTCTAAATTTTAAATCATTAGTACATTTTATTTATTTATTGCCTATTTTCTCTTCCCTCTTCCTTTCGCCTCCCCTCCCCTCCTGACATGTGTGAATCCAGTCTGCAAAAGGTTGAAGTTTTTTTTTAAATGCTTTTAACACACACTTTGTTCTGCAGCCATCTTGATATATTGGATCACAAGATGCGCTGTGTGAGAGTGAATTTAGATTTACTTATAAACACGAGATGTGTGAGTGAGTTTGTGAGAAAGAAAGACTTGCATTTAAATCTTGCCTTTCACGACCTCAGGACGTCCCAAAGCGCTTTACAGCCAATGAAGTACTTTTTGAAGTGTAGTCACTGATGTAATGTAGGAAACATGACAGCCAATTTGCGCACAGCAAGCTCCCACAAACAGCAATGTGATAATGGCCAGACAATGTTTTTTTTTGTGATGTTGATTGAGGGATAAATATTGGCCAGGACGCCGGGGATAACTCCCCTGCTCTTCTTCGACATAGTGCCATGGGATCTTTTACGTCCGAACTCACGTGTGTTGGTGCATAGACCACTTCCAACTAACTATTCTTTATGTGTGAGTCTAGACAGCGAGTGTTGGCTATTTCACCACGGAAGGCACGGCAAATTCAATCTTACACCCAACGTGTACACAAACACTCTTTCCAGCAGGAATCACTGGATAGGGACTGGGGCAGGAACCCTGACTGACTTTTATTTTCTGAATGACAAGCTTCATTGGCCAACGCCGCTCACTGCATGTCGAAACATCGATGCCTGACACACACAACATTCCCTCGCTTGATTGTTGGCAGTTTTAAAACTCTCGGGTTTAATTTTCATTTTGCTTGTAATTCTACGTTTTTTTTTAATTTTCTCTGTGCAATGTGAAAGTTCAGTGGCTTCGTAATCATAATAGCACTCAGCCCTGGGTCGGCATCAGGTTTCTATCTAGCTCATTTGTTGTTCTGTATGAATGTGTCGGAATTGATTGATTTTTGTATTTCTTTCTACTTATAATAATGTTTATTCAATAAAATTAAAATGGAGAGCTGTGCTGTGTGCACTGAGTCTATAATCTGTAAGGCTCGAGGCTAAAAAATCATTTCTTCTCCCATCCCCTCTCTCCGAAATGGAGTGAAAGCATCTAACACATCACCAGTGCTTTCTGCGGCTGACCTGGGTGGCTTGCTACATCATCTTGACATGTAATTATCCTAACTCTTCTTAATCATTTCACCCAAGATTAATTGTATAAGACAACAGTGACAAAAGTGTAGGTCAGGCCTTTGAGTGGAAACCCCTCTTTCTGTTCAATACGTGCTTCATTGAATCAATTAATAAACTTCACTGAAAGGGAAGCAAGATTTTATTTTTTTTTGCGGTGGGGGGGGGGAGTGGTTGGTCGGTGTTATGCTCGGGTGGGTATGGGTTGGGGGAAGGGGGACGAGGCTGAATAGAATCTTCAGGGAATTCATTATACGATCTGCATAAGAAAGCTTTGGGTTTTTTTGCTAGGTGTCTGTCTGTTGAATGTGCTCAGAGATTCTAATATCGATAGAACCACACAGCCAGTTATTTTAAATAGTTGAATGCCTTAGCTGTTCCTTTCAGTCCCTTCCCCCCCTGTTTCACTCCCCCCCCACTCGCACCACTCTACTGTCTGAGCTTGTTCATCGCCCCACCTATTCCTTCAGTAAAATAGGGCAGGCAGTCCTGACTGTTGCCCTCTCTGATGGTTGGTGGTAGACTTGTACGGAAATTGAGAGGCTTGCTTTTCCTCTTATTTTCTCCAATGGTCTCCTGAAGACACTGATTCTTACTCGGATATGATTCCACAGCACTCCCCACTTTTTTTACCATCTGGTACCCTACCCAAGGCGCCATTCTTTGTGGGTGAGCCTAGACAGTGAATGCCAGGGAAGTTATCGACCATGGGGAGCATCACAGCTGATTCTACCCCTCACCCTCACCCAACAACCACACGTGACACACTTTCCAGCGAGGGAGGCACTGGGTGCCAATCAAGAGTAGGAACCCTGGTTGAGGTTCCTTCACTTTGGGCCAGAGATGCCGAGACTCATTAAGCTCCCATACCACAGTCCTGACTGACATCAACCAACTCGGCACAGATCAGAGACCATAACTGAGACCTTCCAGGTCCACATGTCACTCAGTCACTGACTCAACAAGCAGCCCAAATATCAACTGAGTCAAAAGTTCTCCTAGTGATCTACTAGGACAGAAAAAACTCTGTCCAACTGGGGCAGGCAGATCGGAGTGACCAATTGACAAAGTCGACCTTAACTGTAACGGGATGATTACACTACGCAGAACCCAGTTAGACTGACAAAACTGAGATTTAACCATAGCAGGCAAAATAGATGCTAACTGTGGGAAAACGTATGCCACGTAGGCAAATTGAAGTGACAGATGACTCTGGGACATGAAACCATAACAACAACAACTTGCATTTATATAGCCCCGTTAACGTAGTAAAACATCCCAGGGCGCTTCACAGGAGCGTCGTCAAACAAAATTTGACACCAAACCACAAAAGGAGATATTAGGACCGGTGACCAAAACCTTGGTCAAAGAAATAGGTTTTAAGTAGCGTCTAAAGGAGGAGAGAGAGGTAACGAGGCGGAGAGGTTTAGGGAGGGAATTCCAGAGCTTAGGGTCCTGCCAGCTGAAGGCACGGCCAGCAATGGAGGGGCGATGAAAATCGGGGATGCGCAAGAGACCTGAATAGGTGGAATGCAGAGATCTCAGGGGTTGTAGGCCAGGAGGAGGTTACAATAGATAGGGTGAGGCGAGGCCATGGAAAGAATTGAAAACAAGGATTAAAATTTTTTAATTGAGGTTATCGATGGACCGAGAGGTACCAGACTGCCAGAAAGAGGTACCCTTCTCTGTGATCGTCAAGCTACCTTAAATATTTGGCACCTTAAATATATCAGCACAGTTGCAAGACTGCGCAATGTTTTTAACACCATGATGAACCTGCTAGAGCATACAGAATTACACTATAATTATGTTGCCACACCTATTTCTAAAATGCATTGTGTGAACCTCGTCCATATCGCAATCGAGAGGATCCAAAACCCCACAACATTTTAAAACAATACTTTATCTTATGTAACAAGGATACATATATCATCTTATAAAAAAGAGAAATGATTGTTTCTGAAAGCATTTCTTACAAGCTCTTGGATACACATAGTAAATAATCAATGATCTTGAGTTATTAGAAAATCATCAACGAGCTGAGAAAATGACAGGGGAGGTTGCATTGGTATTTTCCAAAATACAGACATGTTTTCTCCCAGCAACATCAAACAATCCCCTAATTTAACTCATTTATCCACAGGATTCACAGCTGCAGAACTCACTAGCTCTCTTCCTACAGTCAAACACCATTTTAAAATCCAAGCTTGGTGCCATCTAATTCCTATTTCTTTACTTCATCAGTCTTGTCCCCCATTCCTTTCAGTCTTGGTGATGACCTGCACTGTGGCCCTTAAACCTTCACCTGGGTTTCTCAATACAAAATAATGGAGAGAACTCAACCCTCTACAACCTGGAGTCACCTCTCCGTGACTAAAGTTCAATATTGTGGAAGATCCCATTTTCTGAACCTTTGAAACTGAAGGAACATTCTGAGCTCTGAGTATAGAGGAGGGTATTAAGAGATGACAGGAATGTGGAGGTGTGAAACACCAGCTGTTCACAAGATTTGTCAACATTTTATTTTCCAAAATTGTGCCCTTTTATCTCCTCCTGTCCTGAAGGTGCTGACTCATGATCAGAAGTTGGTTTAACTGGTGCTGAATGCCCTCCAGTATCGCACTCGACTGCCCATTCTCCATGTGTGAGCCTTGGCAAGTGTCGGCAGCTGACCAGGCACGGGCAACACCAGGACCGAGTCTGATCAAGTCCTCCAATATCCAATTTCAGCAAGAGTCATTGGATGGTGACCAGGAGCAGGCTAATGTTGCCCTTCCCTAACTCAGGGCGACTGCTCACAGCAGGCGACACTTTCTACTGCAAGCACCTTTATGTCATTAATGGGACTTTACACGGCAAGGTGCAAAAGATATTTCTAAGTTTTCTTGGGTGATGCACAGTGGGGTTCACTGGTGTGATGAAATGTTTTACCGAATAATACGACGTTGTTGATTAATTTCATCTGTGCAAATTGACACTCTTGATTACTGTGTTTGAAATGATGCTTAAAGACTAGTGGAACAATGGCACAGGAAATGCGTAACATTGTGTTCATTTACTTTGATATTCACATTTAGGAAGTTATAGAGAAAACCCTTTTGCAATCATAGAATCATAGAATCATGGAACAGTACAACACAGAAGGAGACCATTCGGCCCATCGAGTCTGCGCCGGCTCTTTCGAAGAGCAATCCAGTTAGTCCCACTGCCCCGCCCTTTCCCCATATCCCTGCAATTTTTTGCCCTTCAAGTATTTATCCAATTCCCTTTTGAAGGCTGCTATTGAATCTGTAACCACCGCCCTGTTCTTACACAACAACTCTTACAGAAAAAAAGATGCACAACAGTTGACACAATCTTCCGGCACCCAAAGGGTTAACGCCGCTTGAACACCTCCTTTACTCTCTCTTTAAGCAGAGATCACACCGACCAAGCAGATTTATCTCCTCACAAGACAGGGGATACACTTAACTCCTTCACGGATGTAACACGCCAATATTCCCACACAAAAGCACCAATATGTGCCACCAACGGAAAGCGCCCACTTCTGTAAGCGGGTGAGGTGCGGCTGCCATCCGCCACCACAAGAGCGCACGGAGGCATGAGCTTGAAATTCCCATTACTAGAACTACAGGCCCTCCGCACGGAGCTCCAACCGTGCAGCCTTAATGACCAACACCTCGCAGCCGATCACATTACACAAACCCGATCGCAGAACCGAATTCTATAATAAACATTAAACCCCATCTGCAGACTAGCTGAAGCCAACAGCCTGAACCCTGTGTAAACTAGAAGATGATTACAGAGCAGATGGGCAGCACGCGGTCACTGTGCCAGAAACACTAGCTGCCCTACAGGTGACAGTACAAAAAGCTGGATCGTGTTTCCCTCTTACCTTCATCTCGTTTCCTCTTAGCCTCGCCATTCGATCGTGGAATGCCCAGAATCCCGTTGATGGAGTAGGATCCCACGGGATCATTGGATGCGGAGGATACAGGTGGAGAGTTTGTGCTGGGGACTGAAAGGAATCAATTATTTTTTTTTTAAAGTTGTGTTTTCACAGCACACTCAACACTTTAACCTGCTATGCTCTACAACCTGCTTTGGCAAAGCCAGCTGAGCATGTAATGGTTATAAACGAGAATGAACAACATTCTATAACACTCATAAACCAAGAGGCTAATCAGCATGGAGTATAACCAAAAATAATTTGCGTATTGCCAAGTGGACAGGAGCACCTCCTGATGTAATATTAAGACAAACAGGCTAGGAGGTTTCAGGTTCTATTCCCTGAGTTAACTGATGGTTAGTTGGGCAGCGTTAGGGGGCTTCAGTTGTTCGCAGTGCCGCTGAATTAGGGAGGGGGGGGGGAATTAGCCAGGGTACCCACACACGCCTGATTGCTGTCCAGTGACCTCTCCCGTAAAATGCATGTTAGGTGAATGCTGAGTGAAGATAGGGTCGGATTCGGCTGTGATACCTTCCAGAGACGAATAGCCGGCCAATACTCACTGTCAAGGCTCAGACGTGAATAAAGGCCACTCGAGCAAGGTATTGGAGGGCAGCTGGTTCCCCAGAGATCTGCAGCCCACTGAGTGGAAACATCTGGTGGGAACGGGGAGACAAAATTGGGAAAAAGAAAAATTGTAATTAAAAAGGAAGTGAGTCATCTCAGTCTGTACATTGAATCTCTGACAATGAAACTGAAAATATTATAATTAATAGGGGTTTGAAGCAAACAATATGTTATTGGGTTTCAGAGAGATGACCGTATAAGGGCACTAAAAGCAACATAGTTCATTCAGGTAGACTGCCTATGTTCATGGGTCAAGTAATTTTCTCCCTAACCCTGGATGGCTACAGTGGCATGGGTACTGAAAGTCCTCCAGTACCTGGCCCATGTGGCCACCCTTACATGTGTGAGTCTTGGCAGCGAATGTGGAGCCCTGGCTGATTTTTCATCTCCCTAGCCCAAGGTGCTCCAATTCAACCCACCAACAAACTCCTCGTGGACCAGCGATTAAGTCTGGGGCCTCTCGATCCAGATGGCTCTGTCTCTCATCAGGCTGTACAACTGCCCAGGAAGCCATAGGCCAAGCATCCGGCTGTGATGCCTTCCAGAGGCGAATAGCCGGCCAAGACTCACTGTCAAGGCTCAAGCATTTGAATGAAATAACAGGCTCACCCCACTTTCGCAAGTGCCAGAGAGCTGCTGATACCTGTGAAAGTGTGGCTCAGCATTAGCCAGTGTCCGTGGGAAAGGAGGGGTGGAGGGAGGGGAGGGAGGGTAACCAGGAGAGAACTGGGAGGTGGGAAGTCTCCTTTAACAGACAGCTCATTGTTTTTCTATCACCCTCTTGCCCTGGTTCAGTGAAAGAAGCTCCAGCCAGCGCTAACCTCAATTTAGGTTTCAACTGCAAGGGATTTTTTTTTAAACTTAAATGACATCTCACAGCGAGACCACACTCAGTGGCCTAACCATATGGCATGAAGTTCAGTAAAAACAATTAAATAATTATCAATAATTAATTAATAGGCAACATTTGACATAATCACAACTGGAGCATGGTGGTAATATAAGCGTGTCTGTGCAATTGTGTCGTATCACTGAACAGGTTAAACTTACACTGTGTCTGCGTGTTGTCACCCTCTCTCTCGCTGCATGTCTATGAGCAGATATGACCCTACTGAGGTATCTTTTGCTAACTCCTATTTTCAGGGTCCTTCAGCGACCACTCGTTGCAGGCAATTCATGGAGGAACCTCATCAGGAGCAGGGGCAGCTGACTGGAGTGAGAAGCAACTCGGTCTGGTCAAAAGTAGCCCAGCCAGCCAGCCAGCAGCAGCAGAATCTGGTGGGAGACTGCACCAGAACCACCCAAATACATAAGGCAGCCATTTACTTTAGTCTTTGTTCCCGCAGGCATGAGACAAAGCTAGCTTGGCAGCTGGCGCTCTCTGCCTCCGGAGGCAGGGCTGCAATGTAATGGGACATCAGAGCATGCCAGGCCACTGTCCCTTCAACTAATTTCTCCTGTGCTGCCCCTGACCCTCACTCGACGTTGCCAAGTTCATGTTGAGGTTGCTGACTGGCCCCAACCTCACTGGACTCGCTTCATTTTAAAACACGTCACACAAAATAGAGGCCAGAAGTGACTGGTTGTGATATTGGCAGATAAACACTTGCGTATGATGTTACTCTATCACAGTAACCCAGTGTGTTAATGCCCTTAGTTAAAAGAGCAGACATAGTCATTTAGCATGAATGTGTTAAGCTTATGTACAGTTTTTTTATATATATGCGTGTGTGTATAGCATATATGTGTGTGTATAATATAGATGTGTATATGTACATATGTGTATATATATATATATATATATGCGCATGTGTATAATGTTTGTAGTGTATTTGTGGTGTATATAATATATATGTATGTGTGTGTATATATGTGTGTGTGCATGTATTTATGTGTAGCATGTGTGTATATATATATTTTGCATTATACAATATGACTAAAAACAGTAGTGTGACTGACAGGTGAAACAATCAGCCTCCTGTCTTCAGTTACAGGCTGCTGTATTCCTGTATTGTTCAAATAGATCTGTGTGATCTTGCCGTCAGTAACTGCTCCATTTTGTGGGAGTGTATGCATGGCGTCTCACTGTGTTGTAACTGTAAAATTACACCAATTACCCCGGCCAAGATAATCTACAAATCTTCCCAGTAGGAGCACCGTCTGTGAAAACAAGTGCGAAGCAATTGGGACCCCCAGCTTTAACTTCTGCAGGCCCTCACCATGTTTATCAAGAATCACTCCCTGTCCAGACAGTTAACTCCCACCATCGCCCGGCTGTGTTGACCTTGAATTCCTCAATGTACAAACATCCCTCAAAGGCCCGCTGGGTAAAGGCACTGACTAATGTAGTACTGAGCCATTACAGACCAGGTTCCAGGGTGGACTACTGGTCTGTCCTCTGAGTTAAGTGATCTCAGACAAGGTTGGGTAGGGGTCCCACAATCTATCCTATCATTATTGAGCTGGAAAGGGGGAAACTCAGCCAGGGCTCCTGCTCGTGATCACTGACCTCTGCTGCATTTAGAGGGTGAGGATGGGTTCAAGCTTAGCTGTGATGGCCTCCATGGTTGGATAGCCTGCTGGCGCTCAGTGCCTAGGCTCATATTTGAAGAATGGGCAATGGAGTGAAATGCTGAGGGCTTCCCGCACCAGTGGAGCTGTACCCCAGCCACAGGTCCCACTTACAGGGGAGGAGGGAAGGAACTGTGCGGATGGGTGAGGATTGGAATGAATAACCTTATTATGCCAGAGGGGTAATTCCATAGCTAAACCAGGGCATTAGCTGCCACCTCCCCCTGTGTACCAAGAAGCACACTATACAGAGGACTAATTTTAGCAGCCCCTATTTTGGTTGATCTAGAACCCTCTGCCGATGGCTGCTATTGGTGTTGAAATATGGTAGTCTCAAAGCCTGGACTGATAAACTCCAAACATAGATTATTTGCCTGAATTATTACAGTCAAATTGGGAGATAATCTGCGTTTTACAAATGAAGAAGAGACATGGGGTGAGTGGCCCTTCTGCTTTTTGAGATCTGGGCGTCACACTGTCCTTTCACCTTTGGGACTTGCCATTGAATCCAGCCAGGAAGAGTAGGTTAAAATCTCCTCTAATAACTGTACAGAATGAGCTCTGCTTCCTGGTGACTGTGAATCCACAGCAGTAAGCTCCCCATTGTTTACCATGAATTGGCAATTTCATTCAAGAGGTCACAAGTACGGCGGGTGTGAGAAATGGAAAATGTCCCACTGGTACAGAAAGTGCTGCTGGCAGCTTAGCGCACCTAGTATAACACTCTCACCTCCAGGTTAGACCCACTGCACAACTTAAGCACCTGCGCCAGTAATATCCGTGGGAGTTCTCCCGATCTCTCGCCTGACCTTCACTGGAAGATCGGCAGAAATGCCGCAGAAACTGTGTCAACAGCCATTTACACCAATCCCCTGGGGTTCCTATTGATTACAGTGAGCGACCGGCAGAACTCCCACAGAAATTCCACCCCATAATCTAGACTGATGCTGCAGCGCAATGCGTAGGGAGTGCTGCATTGTCAGAAGTGCCGTCCTTTGGATGAGACATTAAACCGAGACCCTGAATCCTGTTCAAGGTGCTGCAGCAGTATCTGAGGGAGCGCTAACCAAGATTCAACCCTCAACTGATCATTAATCTCATTGCTGTTTGTGGGAGTTTCCAGATGCAAAATGGCCACCACATTCACCTACATTGTAACAGCTACCGCACTTCAAAGTAATTCATTGAATGCAAAGTGCTTTGATAAGGTGTTATATGAATGCAAGACTTTTTTTCTCGATGACCACAAACCAATCACAGTTTGATTTTAATTGTAAAATGTAGAAACATAATGACCAGCTTTAAAAAGCTAAAAGGCCATGCAGTATTCATAGGGTTAAGTGCATTCCTGTTTTTACAAAGCAATTGGGTATCATTGTGCATTTAAGAGTTAAGATCGTTTTTACAGGGGATATGTTATGCAGATAGGTGCATGTATATATTAAGCATATCTATGAAACATTGTGCATTGTTGGCTCTCGCTAACTTTACTGGCCTGTGCAGCTATCTTTTTTTTAAATTGTATCACACATTTTCATTATAAAGTATCAGTGACTGTATAGAATTATAGAATGACACAGCACAGACAGAGGCCATTCAGCCCATCATGCCTGTGCCAGCTCTTTGAAAGAGCTATCCAATTAGTCCCACGTACCTGCATTTTCTCCATAGCCCTGCAATTTTTTTGCGTTCAAGTATTTATCCAATTTCCTTTTGAAAGCTACTATTGAAAGCTTCCACCGCTCTTTCAGGCAGCGCATTCCAGATCACAACAACTCGCTGCGTAAAAATTTTAATTTTCATCTCCCCTCTGGTTCTTTTGCCAATTACCTTAAATCTGTGTCCTTTGGTTACCGACCCTTCTGCCACTGGAAGCAGTCTCTCCTTATTTACTCTATCAAAACCCTTCATAATTTTGAACACCTCTATCAAATCTCCTCTTAACCTTCTCTGCTCCAAGGAGAACAACCCCAGCTTCTCCAGTCTCTCCGCATAACTGAAGTCCTGTATCCCTGGTACCATTCTGTTAAATCTCCTCTACATTCGCTCTAAATCCTTGACACCCTTCCTAAAGTGTGGTGCCCAGAATGGTTTCACACTATAAACGTGTGCAGGCAAACAACGCGCACTCTGTACTCCCCTGTACTTCTGCTAAACATAAAACGGCAGAGCCAGAGTGTATAGGGTTATGTTGGTGAAAAAGGGGTTAAATTCGACACATGTGAAATGATTGGCATTTCTTCCCAGGTCTGTTTTCTCTCTTACCTATTGTGTGGCCTGGTGCAGTGACTGCTGTCGCAGGTCCATCCGGTGAGGGGTGGAAGGGCTGCTGCACTTTGGTCCGAATGATCCTGCAAACAAACCATGAAATCACATCAATTCACCTCAATGATCAGGGCGACTGACTACCTGGCCGCGGATAATCTAGTTGTCTGGCGTGTAAGGAGCCGAAGCTCCCCAGGCAGAACTCCCAGAGTCAAGGCTGCGTGAGGCGCCTGGTGCTGGGCGAAAAGGATGTGATTTAATTGATCCGAGGCTGGAGAAAAGTTGAGAATTAGTTGCAAGCCCAGTAATGCAAATAGAAAGCTATAAATTATTTGTGACAGGAATGCAATAGTGCTGTAATGCTGCTCGCAAGCCTTGTCCTATCACAGGATCCCCTGTACTAATGACACTTTGAAAGGGGTTCGCTCCCAATGAATTTTAAGCTGATCGTGTGCGGGCCTGTTATCATCTGAGCCAAGAAAGAGCGACTGTGGGGACAGTAGTCCTTGCTTCTGAATGATAACAGGCATCCTACAGTCGTGTAAAAAAAAAGTTCTTTTTTTATATAGCGATTTATTCCAGTAATTCTTTTTACAAAAAAAAATGCTATTTTTATGGGGAATATAAAAGCTTATTTCTCACTGTTTGGCGCAATGGATTGTAAAACCATCCCGTTAATAATTAAACGGGGGGGGGATCAAAATGTTTGAAATGTGTAGAATCCTCCCTTCTCAATGAAAGAGTTTGGGGTTTGTAAATTAATTAACACAAGACAGAGACACACTAATGTTTTGTTAAATAATGGCTTATCCTTTTGTTATTGTGACCCTCCCCAGCCTGTTTCTCCTTTGCTACCCCTTCCCCTCCCCAAGGCATTGACTGTCACCCTTTGGTCCCGTGAGCCTCCCGTTCCTCGACCAAGTGGCCCTGCCTCAATGCGCGCGACCCGTGGCATAAAGGGCTATTCCACCATGGGGGGTTCGCCGCCGTGCCCTGTCGCCCTGTCCTCGAGGGACTTGCGCACTGTCCAGTGTGGGGCATTGTGATCAGGAACAGGAGCTCAGGTTTCATGCTCCTCATTGCTAGCCCAGGGCCCCGTGGCCAATTTGCGGTAGCCCCTAGCCCCTAGCAGCCTGTCTTGAGGTCGGCTAACACACCACAGCAGTTTTACAGGACCCTTTACCAGCTGAGCCATGGGGACAGCTCGCTTTAAATACATTCTTCTAAACTCTGTTCCTTCTATAATATTTAAAAGCTGACTTTTTTCCCCTCCATGTTACTGCGTGACCTCTAACACTTGGGATCCCTGGTAGGAGTTCATATAAAAACAAGTCAATATACATCAAACACTCATTGATTTTAATGGCCACAAGATCGCCCACAATCTCCCTAGTAATGTCCTTGGGGCTACACGACCAAAGCTACAGGACTTATCAAAAAACATGTATCAATATTTTATTTGGATTTTCAAATTCCTCCATAACTGTTATTTGACCTATTGACTCGCGCCAGCCACATAAATTCACCGACTTTATTCGGAATCCATGTCGTGGATATTGAATAAGCAATTTAGAAGGGTGAATTAATGAGCTGGCCGTTGCGGAAAATTCCCTGAAGAAATATTAAAATTGCTTTGAGTCGGGATCAATAGCATCGAAAGAAGGACTTGTTTTTTTTTAATGGCCACCAGCCGCTTGGTTCTAATTCCTGACTGTAATGCAACAACAAAGTGAAGCCTTGTCTAGTTGTAATCTTTAAAAATTCATGCAGGGAGAGCGTTTAACTACAATGTGTACTTGCCAATGTAATGATCTGAGATAATCGGTGTATATTGAATTAAAAGCCAACACTGCAAAGCAACGCCCTTTCATTAAGGCGAAAAAAATACATTTAATTGTATTTCTGCATTCTAATCTTCTGTATAAACACCAGCCCCCGCAGCCAACTCGATTTCTTTCAACCCCACTCCAATTTAATTGAAGCTGAAAAGTTTTACAAACGTTCTCTAATGCGATTAATCCACACTTAGAATGTATCACACACGTATGTTGGAAGCTGTTCGAATTGCCCTTATGAGCGACCACGGTGCATGAAATGAATTTTTTCCAGCCTTATTTTTTTTTAAACACACACTGAAATTCCCCGTGAAACGCTTGCCCCGGATCTCCAAAGATCTCATTAAAATGTAATGCTGATGCCAGCACTAAAAAGCAGAACACTCCAAGCAAAGTTCATTACTGCAGTCCAGCAGCCTGTGCCATGGCACTCTCCCTCTCTCTCTCTCTCTTCCACATTCCCTTCTTCTGAGCACAACCTCCTTCGAAATGCACCTTGTCATGTTTCGATAAAACAGGATGCATTTTCAAATACGATTTTTTTTTTTTACTTTTTTGGTTTAACACACCCAATCTCAGTGATTTTCAACGTTTGAAATTTAAGAAAGGGGGAAAATGCAACGCTTTTCTGAACATTACAAGGCCGGGATTGTTGGGAGTTTAGCGACGGTCTGGTGGCGGAGGAGTAACAGCGAAAGCCCCGGGGTGGTGGGTGACTCGAGGCTCGGCTGGTTAGAGAGGGAAGGGGAGGGGAGATTACACGTTACTGTACACCCGAGGATGCTCAATCCCAGCCTCAAATCCGGAGCAAGACCCCCTCCAAAAATAAGTGTTGGAGAACTGTTGTTTCAAACACCTGTTAGACGCTTAAATAAGTGCAACTTGCTGGAAATAAATAGAATTGATTTTTTTCCCTTCTCTGTATAAAAGTGGATCTATTGAACTAGTTTTAATTTAATCACAAACGGATATTTTCCGTCACGGGTATGAGGTGTACATTAAACCCTGGGGGCCGACACTGCTCCTTAACTACTGTTAGTTTGTATTTTACAATATACTCTGTGAGAGTTGTGGAGAAGCCGAGGCAATCCGACTAGCTTTTCCTTCTCCAATCATTCAAGAATAAAATCAGAGGCAAAGGATAATTTATTGATCTTTCCCCAATTCCGACTTCCGCCAGTCCGGCAAGAGTTCCACACAGGAAGAAAAGTTCCCAAAAAAATTCAAACCTTCGAATGTTGCCTGACAACACTCATGTGCAGCGCCTCGGGGCGTTTTATTACATTGAAGGCGCTATTTTAATACAAGTTGTTGTAAAAGTGTGGATTTGCCACGGCAAAAATTTAAACAATTTTAGATCGAATTCTCTGTGTGTGTGACAACATGTAAGGAATCTCTTTCACTTGAATTGCCGGTGTAATGATATTAGTAGAATATCAGAGGACGCTGAAAGGGGGTAACGATTTCGGTTCGGTGAGATGTCTGCAGATTAATCAAAGGACATTCAGACTGGTCACCACCCAGAGATCAAAAGTAAAGCCCAGAGAAAGGGGAAACGGAACACCCAGTGTTGCAGATATTAAATCTTGGCCGGACTAGGCCGAAATCCGTCTGCGCCGACTGACAAGTTTTCTATATACTTCATTAAGGATTCCTTTATTTGTCCAATTTCAATAATTTAGGAATGAATCCGCGGAACTGGCTGTCGATCCTGTTAAAATCGGGCTTCAAAATCTGCTATTAATTGGGAGAGGTTACGGGGCAGGTGTTGGACGATGTGAAAGCTTTCTTCTTAACATGAAAAAACCCAGGCTTTCTAAAAGTTGTCAGTCTATATTCTTATCAACAGAAATAGTTTTGGTCCCAATAGCGGCTGGTGGGGAATAGTTGGGCGAGTTTTACGCTGGGGATGTGTGTGTTTAGGTCGGAGTGAGCTGGTGATTTTTCAGTGCGCGGTGTGCGGTTTCACATGGTTGAACCTCACTCTGAACTTAAGACAAAGTGTGCATTCACAGAGCAAGCCATCTCCATTACTGGTAAACATGTTTGCATTCCAGCATGATCCCAGATTCGCAAGTCCGGCCGGGTGAAGCTTTTTTATTTAAAGCGATGGGAAATAAAGAGAGAACGGAGAGAAAGAGAGAGAAGAGTGAGAGAGGAGGGTGAGATAGAGAGAGAGAGAGAGCGAGAAAACACGAGAGAGAGAGAGAGAACTGTAGAGAAGGAGAGAGCGAGAGAGATAGAAAGCAGAGAGAAGACAGACATGCACACAAAGTCCAAGGGATTGCTTTGCGGAGATTAGTTTTTCTTCGGTAGAATAAGTTTTCAACTTAGCTATCTAAAATATACGACAATAATTAATGGACCCAAGTTATGCGATGCGCCTGTGAGAAGCAGTCTCTGTAAATTCTGATTAAGGGTCTCGCTATCTTTGCAAAGAACTCTACGGATCTGGCTTATTTCGGCACTCCTTTCTCTGGCACTGCCCTTCCCGTGTTCCCATAACCCACGCCGACCGCCCCCAACCCGTCTATTTTTGTGTAAACTTCCCCCCCCCCACCCCCCCGCCGCGCTCTCCCCCGGGGTTGTTATGGGGACCCATTCCCAGCAGCTACACTTGTACTGTTAGCTGGACCGCGGCACAGGGGAGCAAGTACCAGCAACCTCCCAGGCTGCAATCTTTAAATCAATGTCCTTATAGACCCTCCTTAATAGTTTACATTTCCACCAGTTTGCAATTATATTAAACAGCGAAAAGGGCAATGCATCCGGGTCTGATCCACCTGCCTTCCATTGATATTGCTGTATAATTCACCCTGGTCCCAGGTGAGTTCAGAAGGGAGGGCGGCATTCCTGGTATTTACTGTGTTTTCATTAGGAGCCCATGTTTCAAAATTAAAATTACTTGTTGGCCGATTACATATACTTCTAGATTACTCTCATTGCATTGTGTATATATATATTATAATAAACAGACACTGTCCCTGGCGTGCTTAGCCCCTTTGAAGAAGCCTTGTGTTTGCAACTGATTTTGTTTTGGGGACAGAACGTTCAGTCCCTCTTGACCATATCAGTGAGACAGATTAATGTTCCCGGTGTTTCATCATTGAGATTTCATTTTTCTTTATATAATCTGCCAGGTACTTCCTCTGCCTCCGTTCCTCTCTCCATCTCTCCTTCACTGTGTTCTCGTGGTTAGATTGGTTGAACGGCTGTTTGGTTGGCTTAATCTCATTATTCCTATATTTACAATGAGGGTCGGTTTGGACAATTTCCTCTCCACTTCCTTAAACTTCCTAATTAATATCGCACAGATGAAATCAGTTTGACGCACGTATTCTTGATGAAATATACCTACTTCCTGATTTACCAAATAATAGGTATTGGGTTATAACTACATATAAACCTAATTATTAGAACATAATATCTGCATCAGTTATAGGACAATTCTCTCGTGTTCTGTATTTATTTGTGTATATTCATTTTTAACATTATAAATTAAGGCTTCCTATTTTATTCTCTGTGGTTCTGGAGGCAGTTTTGCCCCTTTCTTCCCCCCTCCTTTTCCCCGGGGCTGTACCTGTTGATGGAGCTAACGCTGGGCACACTGTCGTTGTCGCAAATCCCCTCGGCCAGCAGCCGGTCGCGAATCTCCCAAGCGAACATGGTCGGGTTCTGGCGCTTGTACTCGGCTATCTTATCCACTACTTTTGGGGTAGCGACCTTGGGTTTGGAGCCCCCAATGACTCCGGGCTTGATGCTGCCCGTCTCATAGTATCTGATAGGGGAGAAAAGCCAGATAAACGAAAAAAGATTACAAGTAAAACTTCAGCAAAGTATGGCTTCATTCCCGCTCTAGTATAGCGTTTAAACTAGGAGCAGGAAACTGCATTAGACATTCGTTTGTTATAATTGTATATAGGAATTATATATATAATATTAATTACACAATTGCTGTATCTCTTATATAATTAAATTTAAGGACACGCCAGCAAAACTCGACCTCACTCGTTATTTACAGCCTCATAAAATGGATAGGGAACAGTAAAACGCAAAATAAATCAGTGTGTGTATGCAAAAGTATTAACCTATCTGTGGTACAGTCCTCCCTACTCTGAAAAACCCCGTCACGTCGCTGGGAGATTAGAAAGCTAAAGGCACCGATGCACATCCTTTTCTTTTTTTTAATGGGGAAACAATTTTAGTAAGGGTATAATTAATATGAAAAATTGACAAGACTTTGAGCACCGAATTCTGCCTTTGGTGAAGGAGCGAGGGGTGGGTGGGGGGAAGCGAGAATCAGAAGCCTTCAACCAAGAGAGCGAAATAGAAAGGGGAAGGCAGCGCGAAGGGGCAGGAAGAGATTAGGGACAAGAGGAAGTCAAGAGATTTTAAGCACCGCCGCTGGTTGTGCCTATGAAAGTGTATTTATTTTCTAAAGTCCTGAGGTTCGGTTCGTTAAATGTGCCGAAATTAAAGGTCTTTATCTATAGGTGATGCTTCTTTTCAATCCTCCCTGTATTATCTGATGTGAAACCTGAATCCAGGCGCACATGTCACAGTGTGAACAAGGATTGTATGGCTGGCTGCCGCAGAGTCTTATTTACCCCACTGTCACGGAAAACAGGCCTCCCAGCCTCAGTGTGTTTTATGGTAAAGAATGGTGCAACAGGGCAGGTTAGATTGTTAAAATTCACAAATAGGAAAAAAAAGACAATAAGTAGCGCGCTGTTTGATTTCCACTATAAATGGAAGGTGAAATCTAACTAACAATCCAAGACCGAGTGTAATTCTAGCGCGGGTTTAACTCCGTGTAAGTGGGCTCAGTAACTACAGCGGGTTAAACCAGGGAACGCACCATGCATTAATGTTTTAGGCTATGGACTCCCAATGTGCACACTGGATATTGTAGAGTTAATGTTTTAAGGTATAAACACACCCTTGAAAGTAAAGAGCGAATATGTCCAGTGTCCAGACTGGATAACATTGGACTGATTCTTAGGGTTCACTGGGACCAGTGGATAATACCAACACCTTGTTTTCCCCACTGTGCACATTCCCAATGGCTACACTAAGCTGTTTTAACTGCACGCATGTATTCACGTTGCCCACTATACAATCGCTGATGTTAGGACACTAAATGCTCAGCGTGGTACGGGCAATTTGAGAGTTTCTCCATTGCTCCCCTATGCCAATTGCAGCGTGTTTCACTTCGAATACAATAATGACTTTTAGTTATCACTTCGCTCAATTATAATTCAAATAAAATCGCCACTCGGTTAGGTTAAAATGACAGCGAACAACAATTATTCGTTTGAAGATTTTAATGTTAGTGAATTGTGTGCCTGACTCCTGTTTCACTAGAGACGAGTCACTCGCAGTCCAGACCCGCATTCGGCTCACATGCAGTGACTTTGTCAAAGGACAGCTCACTTAATGCTGAGACAATAGTCATTAAAGATTTTACACTGGGCCCAAGTTTTAATTTCCAAAAAAGTTGTTATTGGTTTAATGGCATCTTCTCTATCCGTTCAGCTTCTTTTGAATTGCTAAAATACCTCAGTAGTTACATTTATATATATGTAATTTTAGGGAAACGGCATTTCTTAGTAAAGGAGAAGTGGTTTAATCCTGGTTTGAAGGAACCTGTTACTCCGAAGTAATGGGCCAGGCCGTGGGGTTCTACTCTTAAGGGGACAGAGTAAATCAAAACGAACGAAAACGAACTCAATTCCACCTGTTCCACTGAAACTGCAACTATTTGCATAAACCACGTCAATCTCGCCTGGCAACGAACTGCAAATCCTACCCCCACCCCTAAATTTATTCCACTTCTGGTTTGCAAGTGATTCCTTCCGTTACAGTCGATCTGATCTACTTAATGCTAAAATGTGTGCACAATTAGGAGTGGCAGTTCTAAAATGCTTCGCATATTCAACCGGTTTGGTGCTAAGGAGAGATTGTAACTGCTTTTACATGTAGCTACCCACCCACCTTCTGTCTGTGAGTGTCTGAGCCTGAGTCTGCACTCAACTGTTCGCCTATTATTCTTGGTACTTTCTCTCTGTCTCTGGATTGCCTTTCACATTTACTTTGGACTTTTCATATGTTTCCTGAGCGTTCTGACTTGCCTTAAAACTCTTTGGTGATTCTATCCATACTTTTGATTTAAAAAATAGTGACTGTTTTATTCCCGCTGTTAATTGCTTTCGTTACAAAAAGCATTTGAATTGTATAAGGCAAAAAACGAAATTGCTGATCAGTACATGCTTGGAAGTAGATTGGAGCATAAATTGATTTCGTTTTATGGGTCCTCTGTGTTGGAGCCACTGACCAATCTCTCATTTTAATTCTGGGATTATATACACAAAATATTAATCGGAAAATCATTCTGTTTAGTGTTTCTTTTCTCTCTGGCAGTATCACCCCTCACCTGCCCAATATCTTGCTGACACAGCCGTGGCTGACCCGCAGTTGCCGGGAGATGTCGCAGGGTCTGACTCCTTGGTGTGCCAGTTCCACGATGCGCTGCCTCACCACGTCTGGAAGGGGCCTGCCATTCACAAACACTCCTCCCAGCTGATTCACACCCCCATGCCCTGCAAAACACACACAACTGAACTCATCCCAGGTAGAACTGCAACCTGAAAGAGAGAAAAAACAAAGAGAAGGGGGGCGAAAAGAAGAAAAGGAGGAGTGGCAAAAAAAAAAGCAAAAGAATGGAACAGGGGAGAGAGGGAGGGAAGGAGGAGGAACAGAAAAAAAAGAACGAGAGGAAAAAAGAAATCGAAAGCATGGAATAAAGAAATTACATATATGTGGACACGTGTAGCAAAGCATACCGATACACATTTAACTTCACACATTAAATTAAAAGGCACATGAAATGCCATCTTTTAAGACTATATTATTTTAATTTACTGATTCATTCTGTCTTTTAAGGAAAACAAAAGCACATATATTTAACCAATAAAACAAAATCTCTGATACCATCCGACTAAATTACTGTATCTATTACAATATGCCGTAGCAGCTTAAACTGACAGAATTATTCAACATACTTTGAAAAAGGAAAATGATATGACTTAAAAAAACTATGTATAAAACTTTGAATTAGGTTCCATGTTTATTCTGGAACGGGTGTTGATTATATAGTGAGTGTGTGTGGGTGTGACTAAGTGTGTGCGTGTGTGAGTGTGAGTGTGACTGTGTGTGTGTGAGTGAATGTGTGTGAGTGTGTGACTGTGTGTGTGTGCGAGAGTGTGTGTGTGTGTGAC
This sequence comes from Somniosus microcephalus, assembly GCF_052327205.1. NCBI lineage: Eukaryota > Metazoa > Chordata > Chondrichthyes > Squaliformes > Somniosidae > Somniosus > Somniosus microcephalus. Next base: position 13,010,344 of record NC_141015.1, read on the forward strand.
TGTGTGTGTGAGAGTGTATGTGTGTGTGAGTGTGACTGTGTGTGAGTGTGTGTGAGTGAATGTGTGTGAGTGTATGTGTGTGTGTGTGTGAGTGTGTGTGACTGTGTGTGTGAGAGAGTGTATGTGTGTGTGAGTGTGACTGTGTGTGAGTGTGTGTGACTGTGTGTGTGAGAGAGTGTATGTGTGTGTGTGTGTGACTGTGAGTGTATGTGAGTGTGTGTGATAGTGTATGTTTGACGGAGCGGTAAGACGGTCTGTTTGTTGAACGGCACGCTGGTATTTGTGCGGAAATGGTGTATAAAGCAGCAAATTACAACAGTGCCGGATTCCCTCGCTGCAGGGCTTCATAGAGCCCGCTGAAAATTTCTCTGTCTCGGTTTCCTCTGTTTCTCCTATTGTGTGTGTGTATCCCCTTTACTGGGGGTACACGGGTTAAGCATTCTCTCACTGCCCTGCTCTGAAGGAGACTTAGCAATTTCATCGAGAGAAAAGATTTACAAGACAACAAAATGATAGGCAATTTCAGCACCGGCACTATGAAGTGAGAAGGGCTTATATATATATTAAAAAAATATTATATATATAGATGTGTTTCTACATGGCATATAAAATGCATATCTACTGGTGTTAATGAACAGAAAACATACGTTAATATATAAGTACAAGGGACGCATATACTCGACACTAATTAATTACGTGTTCCAAATGTTCAGATTTAAATATTTGCTATGCATACATTTCATGCAGCTAGTCCTTAATAATAATTCATTGTACTTGTATGTTACAGTTTTTTTTTAAAAAGCAGGGAATGCGTAAAAATGATGTGCTATTGATTGTCGATATGCTGTTTTATAGCGAACGGGAAGAATTATATCAAACGCCTCGGTATATTTACAAGAGCGTGTCATTCTCTGAAACAAGACAAGGAGCCTTCACGTGCACACGATTGTCTTCTTGTTGCTAATGTACTTGTTTGAGGTGATTTGGAAGTTTGTGTGTGTGTGTGTAGGAGTGACCGTGGTATTTCGGCGGATCACAATTCCTCCACTTCAAACAGTAACTTATTGATGCGAGGCGACTTCGCCAAACTCTCAATTGCCCTTAAATCGACCCATGTCGGAGGATTATAAATATGGATTTTTCCGAGGAGTAGCTGGAACAGATTTTTTTAAAGTCTCTCTTTCTCTCAATCTTTATCTTCTAAAAACATTTAATCTTGGTTCTATTTTACTCAATTGTAATGGAAAAAAATCGAGTTAAAAAACATTTGCCAATTTTTCCTAGAAAATAATACTGGGAGCACGGGGTAAATATTTGCTAATGATACTTGTTTATTCGCAGTTATCCTGGGCTCTCCGATATGTGGGCTGAAGTTACTGTCTGGCAAAACTATCAGATTCAACATCAATAATTCAGACTAGCTTTGATATCTCAGATTACGGATTATTTGAAGGCCGCATCATCAAGGAAAGATTAGAATAAATAATTTAAAAACCTTTTGCGCTGTAATATCTGTTAGCGAGTCTTTTCATATATATATATAAAATATATTTTACCCGGGTTCATTTTGTAAAACAACGGCAGAATAGGAATCAATTTGTATTTTTTCAGCCTTGTGTTGCATTCTTTCGAGCTTAGTATGATTTTAAATAGTCATTTTTGTTAATTAAATATGGTACAATATATATATCTCTGTATATTTATATCTAGCTACTTATATATAAATAGATGTGTGTGTGTGTTATTGCAGTGTGTCCGTGCTGTGGTTTATGGTGTTAAGAGATTTCTGCCAGTACTATAGGGCCCTACACGTGGATAGCGGTGAAATTAGACAGTGGATAAAGGCGGCACTTCATAAATATGTTTACAATATAAAGGACCAGAGAACATTCTTTTTATTACAATTCGAACTGTCTCTTTTAAAAAAAAATAATCTCGCATGTCTACCGACTTTAACAAGCAAGTGCGAACAGCTGGAAGCCGGGAAGCAGCAAAATCCGCCAAAGCCCTACCTGTATATCCCTGACAATAACAGCGTGACAACGCGAATATTAGTGAGGACATTGGCGAAAGAAACTGGGTTAATGTGTGTGGCGAGAAAATCATCTTCGCTTTGGTATCAAGCCGAGGAGTGCGAGGGGGGAGAGGAAAGTTCACTCAACCTCCTGGAAATATAAGCAACTCCTGGGAGTGTTAATCATTCGGTTTGCAAGACTAGATTTTGCTTGTTTAATGTTCTTCAAATACTGGTGTAATATGTGCCCTGGTGTATCTGAAATTAATCTAAACAATGCGTGCTTGTATATTTAGATCTAAGTGACTGTGACAAGTAAACGTTTCCTTCTGTTTTTATATATTCGCCGTGTTAGAAAGTGCTGAGTATCTCGTTATATCTTTGTGTAAAAAATACAGTAGCAATTATAAATAGATAGCTTTATTCATTTGCGCTTTGCAGATCTAATATTTTACTTAAAATAGGTTTTACTGGCGTTAAAGAAAACACAATCAATCGCCTACTCACTGTGCATAGCTGAGAAAGGATCTGCTTTGCAATGTATATCCATGAGTGCCAGCGCTACAGAAATGAACGGGGCTGGTTCCGCCGTCTCGTCTTTTAATTAAAGGCTTACGTTAATGCAGAAAAAACATTGACTGTAAACAAGAAAACAAAACAACAACAAAACCAACAAAAAAAACTTTTTTTTTCCTTTCCTCTCTCAGCTGGTGGCGACGAGCCGGAAAATTCAAAACTAGTCCTGCAAAGAAAGTTAAGTGACCGGCGCCCCTTGTCCTCGCTCACAGTCCTCTGCACGGAGAGATGGGGGAGCGGTCGGCAATCGGACAGGTGGGACGCATGTCCGTCCACTTTTCTGAGATGTTTGTAGAGCAAACAGGCATCAGTCGGAAACCAAGGCTCGGATTTATAGACTGTTTTGGAAACGAAACGCACACGCAGTGACGGGAAATGAACGCGCGATGCGTCGTTTTTGTCAAGATTCACTGTCCTCTGAAAATTCTTTACACCTTCACTCAAATCCTTCCTTGTCCCCCTCTCTCAAGTGCGACTGACGGTGCCCTGGTTGCGCCAGTGGTAACAGGCCGGTCTGCAGGATCAGAGGGAGGCGGGTGAGCCCAATGGAGCCAGAGAGCGTGTCTCTGCTTACTTGCTGGTGCTGGTTGCAGGTTTTGAAGTGCAGACTGAAGCCCGGGCTCTGCGTGGTTCTCTCTAAAACCCTGCGCAGATTCCAGCCACTCCAGTCCCCTTTAGAAAGATGGATGACTTGTCAGACAAAGGCAATAGATTACAACACTTTGTGATTCGCCAACGCAGATTGGACCCCAAATGAGGAGGTCCCGTGATCTGCCACTCTGAGAGTCACCATTCGCAAACACATACACACACTCACATAGACACACACACACTCACTCTCTCACACACACAGACACACACTCACATAGACACACAAACACTCACTCTCTCACACACACAGACACACACTCACATAGACACACACACACTCACTCTCTCACACACACAGGCACACACTCATAGACACACACACTCACTCTCTCACACACACAGACACACACTCACATAGACACACACACTCACTCTCTCACACACACAGACACACACTCACATAGACACACACACACTCACTCTCTCACACACACAGGCACACACTCATAGACACACACACACTCACTCTCTCCACACACACAGACACACACTCACATAGACACACTCTCACACACACAGACACATTCACATAGACACACACTCACATAGACACACACACTCACACTCTCTCACACACACAGACACACTCACATAGACACACACACACTCACTCTCACACACACAGACACATACTCACATAGACACACACGCACTCACTCTCTCACACACACAGACACACACTCACATAGACACACTCACACTCATTCTCTCACACACACAGACACACACTCACATAGACACACACACACTCACACTCTCACACACATACACACACTCTCACACACACATGCACACACTCACATAGACACACACTCACATAGACACACATGCACACACACTCACACACACATGCACGCACTCACATAGACACACACACTCACATAGACACACACGCACTCACACTCTCTCACACACACATGCACACACTCACATAGACACACACTCACATAGACACACACGCACTCACAGTCTCTCACACACATGCACACACTCACATAGACACACACGCACTCACACTCTCTCACACACATGCACACTCACATAAACACACAATCTCACATTCTTTCTCACACACACAGACACACACTCACATAGACACATACACACTCACACACTCTCACTCTCCTACATACACACACTACCACTCACACACACATATATATACATATATATATATACATAGACACATATTCTCTCTCACATACACATATATACACATATACACACACTCACACTCACACTCTTTCACACTCACACGCACACGCATACACCCCAAATTCAGATTCTGAGATTCGGTTTTATTAGGGAAATTGAATTAGGAAATAGCCCGTTTGATCCAAGATAAGTGGAATAAGTAAGTGGAGCTCAGCCAAGACCAACTCTGCAGAATATCTGTACCTCTTTTACTCCGTGTCTTGCTGTATGCCCCTCCAACATAGCATATGTAATCCTGTCTATTTTCAAATTGAATTCTGCGGGAACAGTCTCTCCCTGTACATCTGTTTGTTTTAAACAGATTGACTCTTTATTACAATCAGCCTCTTCCAAAGAAGGTTATATATCAAACGGCAACGATGGTGCCTCCACTTTCTGCGATGCTGTTTGTATCTCTGATTCGGTTTACCGATGTTTCTGTGTAACCGGATTCTTTTACCCCACCCCTCGCCAGTGCACCTGAGCTGTCTGACCTGCGCGTGTATGTTATGCACACAGGGTGGAAAGTGAAATTAGATTGACAGACATTAAAAAGAAATGTATTTGAGGGCATCAATGGAGTTTACAAATCACACTTCACCCAGTTTCCCTGATGCTTTTTTTAAAATTAATAACGTTTGCTCTTAACTTTTCTCCGAACCGGTGTGTGAAACGCATTAAGTAACTGACCCACAGCAATCTCACAGTCACATAACACGGCGAATGGAGTGACCAGACTAAATGTTAACTCTGTGCTAAGACCATTCCTTGTTACAGAACTCATTGGAAATCCTTCGGAAATGGATAGTTAATGCGCGTTTCATATTCGCTGCTAGCGGTGTCCTCATAACAGAATCTTTCAGATGTCCGTGTTTTATTTTAAAGAAATGATGTCCCCCCTCAGTTTGGAGTGATTGCGAGGTGATTTTTTTTCTCTCTCTAATGTTGTTGGTTGAAGGGAGTTGGGTGCCGTGTGGCCGAGTGTGCTGTAGGTGGCGCTGGCTTTTTACTTCTGGGGGAAGATCAGCTCGATAAAGATTTCGGGTGAGTTGAAAGTTGGAAGTGTTCAGAGTTACTGTAGCTCAGCGCTCTCTCTCTCTCTCTCTCTCTCTCTACTGGGCCACAATAGGAACTTTATTTTAAAAAAAACTCCCTGAAACACCGGCCAACAGAACTTTGTTAAATCTCTGTGGGCATAAATTTGATGAATAAAACCCCCCTTTGATCTCTTCCAAATCAGAGATTATTTGATACCGATATGTATATAAAGCCTGCCTCTGCGCTGCTGTTATGTTGCATTAATTTTACTATTTACCATTGCGACTCTTCTTGGAATCGAATCAATCGTCTGATTTCTTGGTGACAAATCATTTAATCTGTCAGCAGGCTTCTTGTTTTCAAACGATTCTCTGTCATCGTGTGCTCAATGTTGTAATTGAAATCTTTTCTTCGCGAAGTCTCTCTCCACCCCCCAGCACCACCCCCCCCCCCCCTCCCCATACCTCACCTCCAGCCCCGCAACCCCATTTCCCATACTTGAAGTCATTTTAGTTTGCAAACAATTCCCGCTTTCACTGCTCTGCTCTGCCGGCGCTTCAAGCCGGTGAGCCTCTTAAATACCGAACCAAACATTGTACTGCTCTGAAAAACATTCAAGTCGCGCATTTTCTGAAAACTGAAATATAACACTTAAATAATACTTTCAAATCAGCTCAGCCCACGTAATTCAGTCTTAATTCTTGTATTTTAATATATTTTTTTAAACAGTGAAAGTAGAATTTAGCCACCTGATCAGATTAAATAAAATGTAATCATTGCAAAACAGCAAAAGACTGGATTAAATCAGAGGGGGGAGCTTTTCAAGGCGCATTTACAACTGAGTCGCTGAGTCTTTTCCTGCGTTCTTCTTCCTAATTTTTTTCTCCTCTGGGAAGCAGCAAGTATATTAGGATCCAGAGTCGGATTCAGCTGCTATACGTTACCACACTAAATGTGAGGGAGGAACTGTCATTCTGTTAAACAGGACGTTCCAGGCGAATCTGTGCAAATTCATTTGATATAGCGCCGGAGTTATTAAAGGCTTGAAATGTTAATGGGGCTGGGGCGAAGAGAATAGTCGCTGTCACTTAAACAGTAAAGAGAGGTTGCAAATCGGAGTTGCAAGGGGGACACGGGTTTATATCATGAATCAAAAAAGGACAAATTAGTGCAATGTGGCGGCATTCTGTGTCACTTTGGCTACAATTATCCCGTGTAAAACGGCCCCTTAACTCTCTCAGAATGGTGGATAGTTGTAAGAATTTTCACCGCGCTGCTCAGACCTTGCGACCTCCTAAAAAGTGATAGTTACCGAGAATGCGGGAAAAAAAGATGCATCCAAACTGTTGGCTTTGTTGTATAAAAAAAATAAGGTTTTTTTCATCAGCCGTAACAAAAAGTTATTTCTCCCATGCGGGAGAGGAATTGGCAACAATCATTAACTTCAGATCAGTCGCTTTATTTATTTTTAGTATCGCGTTCAGGAAAGATCAACTTTCGAAAGCGATGTTCTATTGTGACTGTTCTCATACAACACTAGATTAACCAGCACAGCCTGGATTATGCCAGGTATTAAATCCATGACTGTACACTCATAATCCGAGGCAGGAATGAAGTGATTTCAAAATCTATAATTTTCAGTATTAATTACAAACCACAATGCAGACTGACGCCCACACTTGGGTCTTTGGGCCAGTGTTTCGGCGCAAGTCCCTCTCCAACTAATAAGAGATTCGCTGATCAAATAGGGAAGGGAAATAAAGTCTATTATTTGAGGTGCAATTGTGCCATGTCCTTTGGATGCCAGCCTGAGAAGAGGTGGGAGAGAGTCGGAGGGTTTGGGGGGAGTAATGGTTGGGTAACCCCGCTCTCCAGTCTTTCATTAACCTATTTCACAGGAAGCCCCCTTCGCTTCATTTGCACTACAAAGAGGCGCGCCGTCTCGCCCAACGGAAATTAAAGACAAATAAACTTTTTTTTGGGGGGGGTGGGGAGGGATGGGAGTGTGTTTTCAGAGAGAGAGAGAGAGAGAGGGGTCTGTGTGGAATCTCTAGATCAGCCCCTGGATGGCCCCAGTCAATCCGCAATCCATTTTATATACTATCTCTGAGAGGCAAATCCCTTGATCATGTTTTATCCAGACTCCTCTTGTCCGCTCACTGTTTAACTCTATAATCGTGTTGCGTGTAAATATACTGGCTGGATTTGACGCCTCTCGGTGTTTACACACAGGATTACTCGCGGCTCTATCTTTGCCTTTGATCTGAATTAACGGATCTGTTCAGTCACAGAGCAAGTGGCGACCGTTTAAAAGTTAAATGTAGAATTTGACGGACCATTGGGATAATGAATGGGAAAATATTTGTGTATAATTTAATTTTCAATATATACGTATGTTTTCTCAAACAGTGCTGTTCCAGTTCTCGCTGAAAAAAGTATTTTACTCCAAAATAACAAATCTTTTATTTTTGATGAATTATTTTCAACTTGCCACGATGTCCTGCCTTTCTTTTCTCGAGCCCTCTTTAATGCATTTTATAGGTAACCCCCGTGGAATGTTGTGACTTGAAGGATTCGTGTGTACAAACTGCGCATTGTTAATAGATAATAGTGTGTGCTTTAGTGTGAGGCGCTGTGTGTGTGTGGGGGGGGGGGGGGGGGAGGGGAGTGGGGGAGCGGTGTGTAAGTTGCACATTACCAGTGGTTAGGTGTGATTTTTGTTTGTAGAGAAGGGCGACGAGAAAAAATGACATTAAATAAGCTTCATCATATTTATATGTGTGTGTATATATATATATAATTAAGACATGTATATATATATATACATATACACATATATATATATATATACAGAAATACACACACAGGCACACACACATAAGCACACATATATACACATACATGTGTATGTATACACACAAACACACGCGTCTATATATACTACACACACATTTGTATATATACATACACACACATATATATATATACACACATGTTTGTATATATGCATACACACATTTACACACATATATACACACATATTTGTATATATACATACACACATGTACATATACACACATACATGTACATACACACATATGTACATATACACACACACATATGTACATATACACACACATACATGTACGCACACACACACACATTATATATATATATATAAACACACTCCTACAAATGATCTAATCAATCCCCAGCAAATAGCCCTTGTTCTCAAGCGGATTTCTAAGTGTATTAGGATGTGCTGGCGGGACAGGAATGGGCACATAGTGCCGGTCTGTGCTCTGTGCGCCCTTGGCTAGGTTTGGGGTTGCTGGATGTGCGTGTTTTGGAGAAGTTGAAGCGTTCTGGTGAAATGTAACGGCATCGGCTGCAATTTCACAGTCCGGAGAACATTTTGCCTGAAGCAACTTCTGTTTTTTTTCCCTCTTTTCCCCCCCTCCTCCCTTGTCTCAGACTCCTCCCCAAGATTATTGCTCTCTTACCTTACAGTGCTTGGCTACAATGCACAGTTCAAGAAAGAGGAAGCAGGGATAAAATAAATGTTATATCCAATCTGGTCACGCTACATCGGTAATAGCCTATTTTCCCTTCTTTTGCATCTGTCTGCTTTGAATGTTAATAGCACACGTGTAGAGCTACTTTCTCGCCACCTCACAATTAACACTTCTTTTCGGAAACTGCATCAGAAAATCTTAAGATTTTTTTTATATACGGCCGGCCCGGGAAAAAATAAATTCTATTCCAAATTCAAATCCAGGTGTTTTGTAGAGACCGTGTTAGTGAAACGGGTATGTGAGTGTAACTGCAACATTCAGTATTAGATACACTTTACATTAACTTTATGGGGGGGTTTTATTCCTTTATAAACCCCCGTGCCCCCTCCCCAAATTTAAATAATCTATTTCATAGAATTAAAAAAAACAATTAAATGAAGCTTGGTAATATGTAAGATCAGAGTAAAACGCACAAAAATACAGACATGGTGAGTCTGATGGATTAACTACATTTAGCCTATGCTGACATGCCCATAATGCATTTTCTTACCCAGACATAAAATATATGTTTATGACATATAACCAAAAGACCTGGTAATGCATATTTTATTCTAAAGTATAAGCTACATTTATTTGCTAAAACGAAACCGCAGTGTGTAAATGGATGGTTGATACGGGTTTGTCCGTGCCCATCACCATTCTGCACCCTGGTTTAAGGTTAGCAAGTCATGTTAACCGAGCCAGTCGTGGCTTTTTGTAAGGCCTCGGTGCTGAAGGCACCTGTAACAAGACTGTGGGGACTGAGGCGAGACAGGCACACACGAATAAATATAGACAGACACACACAAATATAAATACAAAAATAAAATTCACACACACACACACATATAGACACCGAGACAATGATGTACACACATATATAGACGAGCAAATATTAGCAAGCGCGTGTGCACACATATAGGCACACGCCCTGGCCACGTTCAAATTAAGCAATAAATGGACGCCAAACACACACACACACACGCAAATATAGACATATACAGATGGATATATACATATATAAACACGCATGTTCGCACACGTGTGTACACATACAGGCACGTAGATTTATAGTTAGACCAAGGAAGGTGACACCAAACACATTTACTCTCTCTCACACATGGCAAGTACACACACACACCCAGACACACATGGCCATCCCCTCAGATAAAGAAACGGGCTTTACACACATGCCCCAACACACATACACGCGCGTCCCAGAGTCTTGCTCTCCCCCACACTCAGATACATTGGCCATGTGTGGAATGGGGAAAGTTGCTCCAGTATGACCCTCTGAACTTAGATACGCACTTTTAGCTTTTGAATTTTCTGATTTGCAGCAGACAGTTTTCCTGGATCGGTGTTAAGGGAAGGGGGCAAATAAGAAAACAAATAAGGTTAGAAAATAGGAGAGAGGCGGTTAAAGAGAAAGTCATTGTGAATTGAAGCTAAAAGTCAACAAAGAGGGTGAATTACCGATAGATCGCCAACCTGCCGCATGGGATCTAAATATAAAACTCAGAAAAAGGTGGGGGTGGGGATGGGAGGGGGTTAAATGAAGAAGGTGCGATTAAGAAAGAATGTAAACGATCCTTTCTGGGCCTGGCTGAATTCTCTTTAACACCTGCATCACACGTATAAAGGCTTTCAACAATGTGCCACTGATTTGAATTACATTGTCCTAACTGCTCTTTAACAGATATGAAGGGGATAAGTCATTCATTTGGGAGAAATAGAATCCATTTCTGGATTTATAGTGTGTTTGGCTTTGAAAAGATTTCTTTCCGCTAACTCCGGGAGTACTGTTTTGGTTAGCAGATAATTGGTGGAAAAATGTAATTTGGGAATTGGTGATCATAGAGATTAAACCCCCAAAAAAGAGAGTTGATGCCTAATTAAAAGCCGTTTGAGCGAGTGACAGAAATCCATTTGTCTTTTAGCATCAGCTGCTAGCGGTTCCTGGTGGCTGGCTGGGGCCAGGAGCCCCCATTCGGAGAGCGGACTGGAATAGCTCCCCGCCCAGCCTGTGGCGAACGGGCGGGCGCTGGGCATTTCCACCTTCCCCTCTCAGCCAGGTGCACGGTTAGTGAATCCAAACTCAGACTTGCAGCTCTACCTCAGCTCCGCTCAGCTCCCAGTGTCGGAGGCAGCTTTAGCGATCGGTGCCTTCATGCTTCTGTAGGACCTTTGGTGCCAGTGGGTGTGAGTTTTACCACAATAACCTCTCTTAACCATCTTGCTGCAGGTTAAAAAAAAATTAACATTTCATTGTATGTAATTCGATATATTGGCGCGACGGTGTACCATTAAACGGGATAAAGTGAACGGTTTCTGTCAGATCGTGTTTGTTTAACACGAGTGCTTAACAATCGGGGAAAGCGAAAGAAGATTCATTAAAGAATATCAATTGATAATTTATAGTGAAATTTCATAATAAGCGGAATTTATTTGACAGCATCTCGTTTTGCTCATTGAGTACGGTATTGGCATTTGAAATTGGCATATGAAGTTTAATAATGTTTGGATAAATAGAGAAAAAAATGTATAGTATGTACAGTTTTATTTCCGACTAAAAAGTTCCCAGAGAAATACACCAAAAACCAAGAGCTATTTCTATTTGCAGGCTGTCAATCAATCACTTCTATCAATAGATCAATCACCGTGTCAATTAATATATCATATTAGAACTTCGCATGGAGCCAAAAGGCCAGAGCAGGCTGGAAATTATTTATTTAATTTGTGTTTCTGAGTGAGGCCAGGAGTCGAAAGGAAAGCGGTGCTTGAGAATGATTTCGTTAGCGTTTAATCAAAAATAATTGTTGCTATCGAGTCGCATCACAGTACCTAGAATAAAGGAGACCCAGGCAACGCTTGCCCGCCTGGGCGACAGGAACGGAGAGCTGATGTGGCCCCTGCATTTAATTCCTATATTGCTAACAATATCCGCAGCGCTGTGATAGAGCGCGGTGCATATTTGGAGATATTATTTCTCTGCTCTGCTGTTTAACGCCACAGAGCAGAGAAATAAAGATTCCCAGATTGCTCACCATTGAAAATAATTGCATCACAGCTGTGACTGCGTATTTATTTAAAATTAATTAGCGTCACCTAACACCAACTCGTCCGCGCTTGCTTCACTGAAACGCAACATTTAAAAAAAAATAGATTTAAAATTGGGACTTTGTTACTCTAAGAAAAGATATGAATTGAGCAAAAGTTTGTCATTTTAGAAACATTGGCCCACACAACTCGGGTGGACTAAAGAAATTGAATTTATTGCCCCATTATTAAATGGAAATTAAAAGTAAGATCTATTGGAAAGCGGGGATGGAATTGCAATGTATTTTTATTAAATATAAATAATTATGGGTGTTTAAAACTCAGATTGTGTACACCGTTTGCACTATTTTGTATCTCCTAAAATATCTGTAATATATGTGTGTATATTTAAATAATGTTGGGGTTTAATGCAGTAAGCGGCACCTGTGTTAATGAACACATGCACACACACACACACGCAGAGGGTTTGTTTGTATAAACGGTGCACCCGATGTTCTCACTGTTTTTAGCTCCCTTTACTGATGTGCGGGACCCACCAGGGGCAGTTGGTGTGAAGTGAAGTTTCGGATTTGCAGGGATCCCCACCCCGAGTGGCCTCTCTCTCTCTCTCTCTCTCTCTCCGGGAGGATAGCCGCAGCAACCAAAAGGCAAAATAAGCGCTTGCAGTATCGATCGAGGCAGAGTCTGGCCGAAAGCTCCACCGTCGCATTCATTCACAAAACTTCTACATTCACAACTGGCGCTCGCTCGCTGGAAGGAGATGGGATTTTTTTTTTAATTGTTCTTTCGTTCCTGGACCTTTTCTTTTTTTTAAAAAATCAATCGAATCGCGCAGACTAAATCACAATTACCCAATGACAAATAAATAAAGGTGATGCTTTTAATACTAATCCTCGGGGCTCCAGGCTTGGCGACAGTGCAGATTGCATATTCATAACGGATGTAGAACGAAGCCAGATGGACAATCAATTTAATTGTACACTCGACACGATCGGAGATTGATTTTTTACTTGATTTTTTTAATTTTGTCATAATTAATTAGATCATTACAGCCGTTCTGTATTGGTCTCCTAATTTGACTTTAAGGAGGACCAGCCATCGACCGTCCAGTACCTTGGCGTTTGTCAAATCCCTACCGCGAAAATACTTCACTATCATCTTTTTTCCTCCCAATTCTTTTAAAACCCCAGAATCTGTGGCTTGTTTGTCAGGGGCCCGGCAGCGACTCCTGGGCTATCAGTTATATTCCTGACCACCTTTTTAACTAAAGTTCACAGGGACATGTGAGGGGAGGAATCCGAACAGTGTGATGGGTTTTCTTTCTCAATAAATACGTCGAATAGAAGGAGGGGAGTGTTGCGGACAATCAAGCGGCCGGTTAAAAGCCAAAACAATGTCACAAAAGTCCATTTATAAAATGAAATGATCACAGAACGCCAGAGAAATTTTAAATCGACGCATTCATAATATATTTGAGTGTAAAAAAGCTGATATCCATGAATGGCAGACCGAAATAATTAAAGTGATGTACTTAAAAGTGATGATTTAAGAAAATACATCACAAGAAGGCTAAAACACCCGAGGCACGAGAAACGGCAAATGACAATGAAAATAATATGCAAAATCTAAACTAACTGATCAGTACAGGCAGAAGTTTATTAAAACGTGAAATAGAACCGTGATAAAAATCAGTGTCAGGACAAGGAAAATAAATTAGTTATACTGTACCGCCACTCGCCCTTAATAGGGAAAATCTAACACACTCTGCAAAGGACCAGAAATCCTTTGAAGTTACGAAAACAGGTACAATTTTATAATTAGACACGGAGCCGCGCCAGGTAACATCAGCTGAGCGCCCGGCACTTGGGCCTCGGCTGTGGTGTGAGGGATCTGGGCAGGGAGTGGGACTGGGACTGGGACTGGGACCTGGCCGCTCGGCTCCGTCTGTTGTGATGTTAAAATTCTGCCGGAGGCAGCCTGCCGATAGCACCGGTCCCCGGCTACCCCGTAACTGCAACTCCAACTCTCAACTCCTTGCAACAGTACACACACACACAAAAAAAAATCAACCCTGCAGCTTATCACAGACTGAAAGAAAAGAGAGAGAGAGAGCGAGAGAACACAGAAGCAATCACACCTCTTTGGCCCAGTTCAAATAAACAGTTTGACATGATGGGCGATCCTACCTGATCGCCTTGTTCTCTGAGCCATGCAAAGCTTTGCTTAATGGTCTGTTTCCCTTCGCACCCCAGTAAATCTTGCCGGGCTCCTGAACTTTCTCGCCGGCTTGTCGTGTGCCTCTTCCCCCCGCTGCTGCTGTTGTTTTGTTCCCCTTTTCCCTATTAGTATGGTGCTGATATCACCCCCTCTCCCACCCTGTGTGTCTTTTCTGGGTTTAAAAAAAATAATTCTTTCGCCCTACCTACAGCTAACTGAAACTAAACGGTTTAGGTAAACGTACCAAAGCTCAACTGAGCTGTGAACAGATAAAAGGGGAAATTAGAAACAGCGAATAAAGTGGAGCGATTCACTTGTGGGATATTAGTGGAAGAAATTGAACCCTCCGCTCCTTAACTGTAAGGTAAGAGCGATTAGGGAGATGGATCTGAAAAAACGATCCTATTTCCATACGGCCTCTGACTCAGGTAACAAAAGGAAAGGTAAGAGGTGATTAGACACTGATTATTTCGCTCCCCTATCACAATGAGATTCTGAGATTTGCACTTTCGAAGTCTGCTGGTGGTCAGCTTGGTTAACAACTTCCTGAAAGTTAAGGACGGTGGGCGGGCGGGTTGGGGGGGGGGGGGCAGAAATACACAAACTTCAGTCTGCTAACAGAGTGCAAGTCGACATAGCCGCAGTTACTTTGATGAGAGAGAGACGCTGATTGGCTGCTGCCTGCAGTCACCCTGCATTTAAAGGGGAGGGCGGTTTGCAACATCTTACCGCCACACACCTTTAAAATACCGTAATAGAAAGCCAGCCGCCCACAGGCACCCACCCGGAGCACGCTGCGCCGTTTCCCAGAGCTGACATTCCAAATCCCGAATGATTAAACCAATAACAAATGCCTTCATAAACGGAAACCATTAAAAACATGTTTATTCCAATAGTGATACACATCGAAAAGGATTGATTTCCGGGGGGGGGGGGCATGAAATAAAATGAAGTGATTGCTTTATGCCAGTTGCAGAAGTTTGAATAACCGAATCCCGCCATTCAATGTTCTGTTCTTAAAATTAATTCTGGGAACATTAAGTATTGCGAGATCTAGGGTTAGTGTTAGAGTTAAGATTGGGGTTAGAGTTAGTGCTAGAGTTGGGGTTAGGCTTGGTGTTAGGGTTGGTATTGGAGTTAAAGTAACTTGGGATTGGAGTTAAGGTTGGAGTTAGAGTTGGGTTGGAGTTAGGGTTGGTGTTGGGCTTGCAGTTGGGGTTGGTGTTAAGGTTGGAGTCCGGGTTGGAACTGGGTTTGGGATTGGTGGTAGGGTTGGAGTGTTGGTTGGAGTTCGTTTAGGTTTGGGTTGGTGGTAAAGTTCGGTTGAAGCCCGGGTTGGTGTTGGACTTAGTGTTGGAGTGAGTGTTCGAGTTGGAGATGGGGTTGGACCTAGGGTTGGGCTGGTGTTAAGGTTCGGTTGGAGTTAGGCTCGGCTAGGGTTAAGGTTAGGGTTTGTGTTGGAGTTAGGATTGGTGAGAGGGTTCGAGCAGGAGTTAGAGCTGCAGTTAGGGTTGGTCCTAGGGTCGGGTGAGCTGCTCCACAGCATGGGTATGCAGGTGGAATAGCCAGACTTTCCGTCCTTTATTAACTTAACTTTCTTGCATTTTTAAGCGGGTTGGTTGCAGTTGCTCATCCAGTCGAGGCACCGTCACTTCTGTTACCGCCACTCTGACCATTAATCCCTGTCCTTCCTGACAATATTTGCCGATATATTAATGGAATCGCTATTATTCAGTGCTCTTGCTAAACGGATTCGCGCGTCCCTGTGTAAAGTGAAAACGAATTTCAGCTGGCGAAAGGTTAAAGTCCAGAAACGACCCTCCCTGTCTGGACAAAGTTATCGACACAAGTCAAATACCCGACAGGGTGTCGAAAACGATAAATGAACCGCGGTTAAAAAGATGCAAAAAACCCGGAACAAATAAGATTAGAGCGGGTTGTGAAAGAAAGGCGAAAAATGTAAAAAGGGAAATTTAAACTAGAAATAATTCTAAATGGTTTCGGAAAGGTCAGTCATTATTTTTTAACAGTGAATGTCCATTCCCCAAGTAAAGATAGACCGAAAGTGTCTGGTGCTTGATCCGTTCAATCTAAAATGACAGTGCAAGTTCAGGCGCAGTTTATATTCAATTTTCTCATTTTAGCACAGCTCGTTTATGCTCAGCTGGTAGAGTTACTTGCCGTGTGCATATTATGGATATATGTTCTCTCTAACAGAAAGGCTGTGGAAGCTGGGAACGAAATCATCGCCTACAGCTGAGAGAGCGGAGAGCGGGTTCACCGTGTCTCGTGAACCGAAAGTGCGGGGCAGCGAGAAACACGCGGAGCAAACTAACCGGGGTCACACCGAAGGCCCGGTCAACGCATTGTTCCACCTAAACTATTGATGCACTTGTGAGAAATTTGATTTTATTCATAAATCTATACCACATAATAGAAAGTAAATTGCAGGTCTAGGAAGTGTCATGGAACACTGAGGAAAACTATTCCTATTAATATAAGTTTCTTTTTGATTTAGAAAGCAGCAAGGAGTGACTTGTGTTCCTTCCCTTTCCCTGTTTAAGAACATTCGTTTATTTCAGTCTCTGGTTAGAATAATTGCCCGTGGACCCCACTGGTTGGCGTATTCACTGTTTGACGACCAGGCCTATGATGTATAAAAATTATAAGTGTACAAAACAGTAACAAGATGAGAAAATAAAAATCGTTGTTATTATTATAAATATTAACTTTTTTGAAAGTTGTTAAAACTGTCTTCCTAACTTCACCGATTAAGTCTAAATTATGGGCTTTTTAAAATAAGTATTTTCCACAGATCCCCCCCCCCCCCACCCCCGTTTATACATCCGAACGAAACGAGCGGAGTGAAATATTTCGGATACCAGAAAGTTCAGGATAGCAGTCTACAGCGAGCAGACCTACCAAGGAAAGGCGGACATTACATTTGAATGACTGCTTTTCTAATATAGCATTGGAGAATCACACAGGGAATGCACACACACACACACATATACACACATACAATAAATAAGTATATAAAACATATATGTATGCATATCTCTAGATGGACAAATATAGCTTGCTATCTCATTTTGATTTAATAAACCTTAGCGCCAGACAGCAGCTGGTGATAAACTTATTTTGTAGAAAATTTATGAAATCTAATATATGAAATAAGCATTGTAAAAGAAGCAAAATGTGTAATTAATATGTTTGATTATGCACCCTGTATGATCTAAATATCATTCTATCTATCTATCTATCTATCTATCTATCTATCTATCTATCTATCTATCTCTCCAGTTCTCTATCTATCTACTATCTATCTATCTCTCCAGCTCTCTCTCTCTCTCTCTATCTACTATCTATCTATCTATCTATCTCTCCAGCTCTCTCTCTCTCTCTCTATCTACTATCTATCTATCTATCTATCTATCTATCTCTCCAGCTCTCCAGCTCTCTATCTATCTATCTCTCCAGCTCTCTCTCTATCTATCTATCTATCTATCTATCTATCTATCTATCTATCTGTATATGTGTGTGCTTTTGTGTGTAAATCAGGTATAGATTTAATGAGATGACAATCTGGAAATGACTTTTCCCCTTTGCTTTAATGCTTTAGATGTGGATCCGCTGATGATGGAGGGACGTTGCAGCCCGCAGGTATCGGCAAATTATTAACGAAATATTTGCATCTGATCTGCAATTTAATCAGGGATTATTCTCACACGGTAAACCTGATTTCAGAAACATTTTCAACCTGATAGATTCAATCCAACTACGCAGAGTTTTAGGCATGAGAAATGAAAAGTACAATTAATCTTTCTTGTCGAGAGATGGCCGGTAGAGAAACATTATGAATATACCGGAAACGGCGATACATCAAATCTTCATGTTGTTTGCTCAACATTAAATACTCCGTAGATTAGATTTTTAAAAACATACAGCCATATCGTTTCTTTAAATATTTGTATTATCTATAAAATAATTTATAAAAAGACTAGTTTACTGAAATCCAACATATTAATGTTTTCCCCACGTTACTTTTACTGTTTGACAACTTTTATCACACGTTCTCTCTATGTAAATTTTTTATCTATTTGATCCAGTATATGAATTATTTAATATCTTCCTGTAAAATCATGCAAAACATTATTATATCTAAAGTGATGATAAAGATTGCTAGACGTTATTCGGGTCTTTGACCAGAAGGGGCAGTATAATAAAGTGGAGCGAGGCGAGGCGCCAGGGTTAAAGTTACTGTATAGCTGTCTAATATTTGTCTGCTTCTGTTGCAGGTCCCTCTGTACAGCAGATTTGACTCAAACGATGTCGCAGGGACAGCGCAGCCCCGATATAGTGACCAGCACACAGCAGGAGAGACGCTCAGGTCCCGTCTCCATGACACCGCAACCGACTCCCAAATAACTGCGGACTTTGAAGCACAACTTTGAGAGAGTGACGCTCTGCTTGAGTTTCTAGCTCATTAACTCGCGCTTGCATTGCACCAGGCTAACTTAGTTCTGCACGGCTTCACCTGGCCCCTTATAACGTGGCACTGCAGGCCAGAGAGCTCCAAAAAAACAAACACACAGGTCCTCAGACTGGGGGCACCTACTGATGCTGGTCAGCAAGGGAGAAACTGAAGGAGAGGCGTCAATCAACAGTAAGAACTGCAACCGAGGGAGAGAACCTGCACAGCACACTTGCGTGTGGACACTGGCAGGGCTTAGTCCGGCTCGTTCCCTATCTCTTCATCGTACGGCTTCCCAATTCGCTATTTCCCACCAGTTATTCTTTCCCTAGTTGCCCTCAGCCTTTCACTGTGGGTCTCCTCACAGCGTAAAGCATTCCAATTTAGTAAAGAGTTACTGATTTAAGTTTACTGACACGGGGAGAGAATCCAATCTCGATGCGGCACCTCCGTTCTCTTGTGAGTGCTTGCCAGTCATACGGGTGGTTAGCTGAGATTTGTAAGCGTACTCTTCGGGATAGTTTTAGGGAGGGAAAAAAACCCACCAAAAGTCAGCACTACCGCCATTTAAGTACTCATTTCATGTGCGTTTCTAAGAAGCAATCACACCGCGAGCACGGGAGATTTCGCTCCTCTTTCAGCATCGGCTTTCAGTAAAACTCAGGGAGGTGACCAGAAAGGGAAGGTCTTGTAAAAAAGCTTGTCTAAATTCACGAGAAAGAAATGAATTGGACGCGCGGTGCTTTTTATTCGTTTAAAACAAGTCAGTCATAAAAAAGGGAGTTCGTAATCAATATTGAACAGTTAAAAAAGATCCCAAATAATGTGACAATTAGTTACACAGCACACGTATGTCCTCATTCATTTAATATGTAGATATATGGGCAAAAACAGCCGTGCCCTGCAGTAATTGATGGCAAGGTCCTTTCCAATTTAGATTTCCTAAGAGTTCTGTTAAGGAGGGAATGGCAGCGTTAACGATGTGTTCATTGTACAGAGAATGATAGTCCAGCCGGTCATTAACAGTTCTATATCATATTACGGAATGTATTATATATATATAATATGATATTCTAATATACATACAGTCACAGAGATAGGAAGTTCCTAAGGCTGGTGTGTTAGAGTTCATGTACAAACTATATCGCTTGTCTTGTGTAAAAAGAAACTCGTTTATTTCCAGTATTTTGTCTTCCATTTCGCTTGTTTGAACCTCCGGATAGAGTGGTCCAGCACCGATCGATTGGCGAATGAGCTGAACACACCTTGCGCAGCTCCACACTGCTCAGAGAGATAACATCCCAGAGACACATTTCATAGCCAATCTATTAGAAGATGATTTACATTGTGGGGCAGCCCAGCTGGACTTGGTTAAGTGAATGGAACCCACAGAAAGAGTGTGACTGTTTACATTAACAAGGACAAATCGCAAACTATATCAAACAGGGAGGATTACTGAACGCAGGGGCAACCGATTGAATTGTGTTCATTAAAACCATTTTATACTAACTTATTTGCGAACTTCCTAAAGCGTTCATTTGTTAGGTATTATTAGTACTACACATTATTCCCCGAACAAAATGCGGGAGGGGCTGGGAGTTGTGACTGACATTTAGATATTGCTCGCTGTTCGGTCCCCGTCTAGTTTGGAGAGGACAGCTGCATTCACTTTTGGCGCGGAGACTGATCTCCACAGTGCCCGAACCGCCAGATCTCAACACATAAACTCGTTTAACGGAATCTGGAAAATGAAATGATTTTATTGCCCCAGTGACATCAAGAAATAGAAAACAATATTTTGTCCTCACTATTGCAGAGTGATAAAACTTCACACAGTTACATGTCACCGTTCCACTTGTTTTAAGGCTTGTGTACTGAGATAGAGAAAATAAAATCAGGACAAGTCCCCCTCCCCTTCTAACGGCGACAGAGAGGGCTGCAATATTATTTTCAGAAGTTCCAGCAAAGTTTCAGTCACAGGAAGCCTCTGATCCTTCACCCTTTCAGAGACGAATAATTTTGTTTCCGACTTTTGCTGGCACTTTAGAACTTACAGACTGCGCGATACGAATGGGTTCAGCGCACTCTGTACTGCAGATATTGTTTACACAACGAACTTACTTATTTGCACTCCAAGCTTTTTAAAATATATAAATAATTCCCCCTTAAAAAAAAGAACTCCCATCTCCCTTCTAGCCAGTTTCTGCTAAGGCGCTCATTATTTGATCGCAGAGTGACCACTTTCCCTTTCTCAAGCCGAATCGTTATATCAACTTTTCAAGGCGAAGTAATTTCTATTAATTTACAAGTTTAGCAGCAAGTAATGTGTTGATATTGAGGGGGTGGTTTGGAGCCGGCCTGTCATAATCGTTTACACTTAAATGAGAATTGAAGTTTTCTCATATTTAATTCAATAATCCTTGTGTGTGTGTGTGTGTGTGTGTTTCACGGCGGATCTCCGATGATCGCTAATTACATTGTCCTGCCTAGGTCATTGATTTCATGTTACTGTACTGAAATTCTGCCTGACATGAAATATTAGCAGCAAAAACGCCACTCAGCTATTTAAGCATGCAACACATTGTAGATTACTGCAGTTTTTTATGGTCCAGAACCGAAGATGTCACGCATGTAGCCTGTGTTACAGTAGAAAACGGCTCAGCGAAGCAGCTTGGTGCCAGTTCTATTTAAATGAATGTGCACAGCAGTAAAAAGAGAAATGGAGATAAGTGCTGCTTACATCAAACCTGTATGCGTTTTAAATCCAAAAGTAATAACAATATTAATTAATACTTCTATTAGTAATGACTATTTGGGCATATTGTTTCACACACACACATATGCACACAGTTATATACAGAATATATATTACGTGTAAAAAATATTCATACAGAAAAGATTACTATGTTTAGCACAAACATATGAAAGCCTGTATATGCGATATGGAGGTTATTTTCATCTGCTGTTTATATCTTTCCAGGTGTTTTTTTTAAACTTTGGTAAATCGGTTAGAATAACAGTCTAGCCAATTAAACCGATTTAACAGTCATCTATCTACAAGGCATGTGCATTCATCACAATAGTCATAGTTCTAAAAACAAGAATCACTTCAAATTATTTATAAATTTGCCTTATTAATCATAGTTTGCAAAGGCTGGCGTTAGATATTCATGAAATCTGTGTATCTTTGAAAACCCATCAGTGATTTATATTCAATGGAACCTGTGCTACATCTTACCAAATGTACCGAGTTTGCCATGACACTGACTGTTTGCAGTTTTAAGTGTGGCGGACTGCACGTTCGGAAATTCAGAGATTGACAATTCGCAACAAGGTTTAACTTCAATCGTTGCAACCGAATAGCAACTGAGGGCCCAGTAACAGTCCGTTTACCGTGGGGTCCCACACTGTGGAAAAAAATAGTCCAAAGTAGTCCCATGCGTGGTGATGAAATATATGGCTGCAATAAGCTCTTTTAATGTTGAATTTCATTGCGTTCATGTTTTATTACTATGAAATTACTTATGTTTTATAAGTTATTGGGACTGTTAATGTTCCTTCATGTAGGTTTTACAGCCCCCTCTTTGAATTTTTGTATTCTCCCGCTTCGTTAACTTCAATGGGAGCGTCCCTTCTCTAATAGGATTGTGGTTCCAATAAGTGAAACTTTCATCATTGGCCTCTACAGCTTTAGAACGGCGAGCCTGTATTTCATGTGGATTAGACACCGTTTACAGTCCGCATAACCTTAAGTACAGACGTGCGTGACGCAGAGAAAGCTCCCAATCGGGGCACATACCGCCCAGAGGGAAACCGCTTGGCCCATCGCTCTCTCTCTCTCTCTCTGCCAGCCCTTTAATTGAACAGGTCGACTCCAATCGCATTTCTTTTCCCTGTATCATTTATCTTTTCTCACATACCTATCCAATTCCGCAAATAGCCACTTGTGGTAAACTATTCCACGTTCTCATCAACCTTTGGGTCAAAAAAAACCCTCTAACTTGCCCATCATTTATCTTGTGATAACGCACAGTCTGATTCACCGATTCTGATTCTGTTACTGATTTACCAAACAGTGAAACTCACTCCTGACCCTTTCAAAACCTTCCATAATTTTGAAATCCTGTTACATTTCTCTTATGCTATCTCTTTATTGACCTTTGTAGCAGGTTTAATGTTTTGAAATATTCTGGTTAAAGCATGTGCAATATAAAGGTGACATGGCCCTATGTCTGAGGTGCTGAGGCCTAGTTAAATGGAGCTAACACTGTATCACATTAAGAGCGGTGACAAGGTAACGATGGGGTGCAAAAATCTGCCCTCCATCCCCCCCTAGTTAGAAGTCTCATTGTTTTTGGACACGTTCCCCAAGTTCAGGTGCAACTATCTAAACCCCATCAATGATGTTTTATTGCTATGCAGGCATGTGGAGTTTTGTGGAACAAGCATTGTATTTCCTACAATGAGTAATAACACTGAAAAGAATATAAAAATATAAGCAGTTTCATAGCACAAATCATTGCATTCGGTGCAGTGATACAGCCAAAGTTTATCTCTGAATATTTTGTGGGGGTGAGAGCAGGATGAGCCAAGAGCTGGACACTTGACCAGTCATCTCACAGGAAATCATTTCTGAACGTTCCTAACGGCATGCTTTACTTTAAATGATGTAACAGCCATTGATTCCCAGTTTCAGTTGAACAGGGCGTGGCGTATGGAACCTGTTTCCCTCCGAGTTAATTTTTATTCGAGATTTTTAATGAGAGATTCTGCTCTTTTCAATGCAGGGCACCGACATTGGTCCATCACTTCCACCTTTTGTTCACTAAAAACTTACGTGTGAGTGAGTGATGAACGAGAAAGAACGTCAAACCCGTAGCAAAATGGACAATTGACTATGAACAGGGTAAACTGGGTGCGGAGCCCATGGCTCAGTATTAGTCCCTCTAGTGCTCCAAAGTTTAGCACCGGTATAACTTATATACAGAAAAATAATGGCTCCCTGGGAGTGAATTACTGCTTGGATTTTAGTAAAGATGGAAAATGTCCAGATGGATAATAAATCGAATAAGGAACAAATAAAGAAAGAACTTGCACATATCTAGCATCGTTCACACCCTCAGGATGTCCAAAAGTGCTTCACAACCAATAAATTATTTTTAAAGTGCAGTCACTGTTGTTATGTAGGTAGATGTGGCAGCGATTTGCGCACAGCAAGATGCCAATAACAGCAAATTAATGAATGACCAGATAATCTCTTTTTGTGGCACGTGTTGCTTGAAAGGGAATGATATCCAGGACACAGAAAGAACTCTCTGTACTTCTTTGAAAAGTTCCATGGGACTTTTTTTACGCCCACTTGAGCAGACAAATGGGGTCTTGGTGTAACTGCTCATCTGAATAAATATTGAATCATACAGTACAGCACAGAAGGAGGCCATTTGGCCCGTCGAGTTTATGCTGGCTCTTTCAAAGAGCAAAATATCTGAGCTACGGGCCATAATCAATTCATAGGGCCTAGATGCTTTATATAGTGAGCAATGGGGACCCGAGGGTGAGATACAAACTGGAATCCAATCCAGGGGTTCAGATCGATTATATATAGAATAACAGATCAAGGTGTTTAGATGGTTTACATAAAAGGGTTAATTCTGTAATTCTGCTCCTACTAATGAATTACATTTATAGGGACCATTTGTTGGAGAATTGAGGCTACAATGTCACAGCCCTACCTCCGCCCTGCAGTCTCTGCAAACACAGATACCCTCATGGAAGCACCGAATCACAGAATAATGAATACCCAGGACTGAGATACAGGCTGCAATCTAATCAAAGTGTTCAAATGGTTTATGTGTATTGAATAATGGATACGGGGGGTTCAGATAATTTAGATATGGAGAATGGATAGCTGGGAGTGAGTTATAATCTGTAAACTTAATGGAGGCATTCAGATGATTGGCATATAATTATTTCACTGTAAATTGTAGACAAGCATACTTCGCAAGAGTCACATTTTTCCATTCTCCACACCAAATGCCTCTGAGTGAGAATGGCATATTGGTGTCAAATAAGGAGCTATGGAGCAATGATTTGGTGTAACAGCCTAGTCTTGAAACATGGACCTTATGTTCCTGAGTAGATTGGCTAAATTGTCCAATTTAGTGTCAAAGTAAAGGTTGGACTTGAACTGGATTGAGACAGTCCAAGATCATTGCTTGCAGGGCACTCACAGTCACCAGGCACAGAAGATGTTCATCCTATCTATCTGACGTGGTTCAACCCAGATCCTACAAGGCTTTTCTGACCCACTGGACCATCTAGTCCTCCAGTTCTGATGTGTTTAAGCACTGAAAACACTAGAGGTTTTTTGCTGCTACCACTATCACCCCATGTTATAAAGCCCATGTGTGACATATGCTCTTGGCAGTAAAATCACAAACCTCTCCTCAGTGATACAGTGCTTGGGTGCTACAGAGCTGCACTGACAAATGTGGACCACAGCATGAAATGTTGTGATGACAATTTCAGCACAGCATAAGCATTCCAGCCTGTAATTTGCAGGAATATATTATTCAATGCAAAAGGCAACTGAACCCCTTGATTAGATTTCAGTTTGTAACTAACTCCAAAGGATTCATTATTCAATACATAACCCATATGAATCATTTGATTAGGTTCCAATCTGTAACCATTTCAGTGGGATCCATTTTTCCATATATAATCTACTTGACACTGCTTACTAAATGCCAGTTTACATACATGCCAACTTAGGGAGAGCATCTGCTCTTCCAGTGCTAATAATAGGGCACAATGCACCCCCAATTTGAAATGACTTCCTTTGCTTCATTTGGCATGGCCTCATTGCTCAAGGTGTTGGCTGACCAGGGCAGTGGACAGGTTTAGCATAGCTTACTCTGATTTGTACTCAACTGTTTTTGCTATATAGATCAACATTGGAGATGTTAAGCATCAAGTCTACTCATACTCCCAGCCTAGATCTTTCAACTTCACCCTTAGCTATTTCAGCACCATCCATTATGTTGCCCATTTTTTCTTCTTGCATGCAGAACCTTATATTTATCCAGTGGTGGAGCCAGTGGGGGTATCGGGGATAACAAACCCCCAATCATTTTGAGGTCAGCCAATGCATCTTTGGAGGACTGCCTCCACTTCTCTCCCAGGAACCTCTGTCACTTCGTTTGGCCTCCAGGTTTGGCCTCCAGGTTTTGCCTGCAAGTCTGTGTAGTTCCAAATTAGGGGCAATGTTTTGGTGCAACATCCTAGTCCAGGAAGATGTAAAGTGTCACCAAAGAGGGGGCAGGTGCATTGAAACATGCTCCCCTACTTCTGTCAGAATAGGCACCGGGGCAAAAGAGAGGTGGAGATCTGGTGTAATTGGGCCCCACCCCAAATTCCTTCCTTGCATGCCAAAATAACTCTATGTTGCCAGACGCCAGGAATTTCTAGCTCCTTATACCTAACTGCTATTGCACCATAATGTAGATTTGTGACCACTTTATTTTTGAACCGCTCACTGTCCGCCTGTTGTGATAGCTCATGTCAATATATCTCCCTGAGCTACTGTGTTCATGCTTGCTCATTGGTTTGTACCCACTCTTTGATCAGTCTCACTTTGGATCCAATTTGTTTCCCCCCTTTCCCCCATAATATTTGTATTGATCCTCTGAATCAAAAACTATAAGCTCCGAATCATACAACTTCATATATGCCAACCCTCCGCAGTTGTGGATGAAAGCCAACACTACTCCCAACTCTTACCTGGTGCCAATGCTGCACTGTGGAGTGAATGTAGCTGTGGATGGAATTTCTTATGATAGAAAGCAAGAAAGAAGGAAAGAAAGAAAGAAAGACTTGCACTTATATAACACCTTTCATGGCCATAGAATGTCCTAAAACGCTTTGCAGCCAATGAAGTACTTGTGAATTGTAGTCACTGTCGTAATCTAAGGTATTTCCCCAGCAGAGTTCCCTTCTCTTGGAGCAGCAGCATCGGGTAGGTGCTAGGAACGGTGATGATTTCCCAGAAGAGAAGTTCCTGTAGGGATCACTGAGCAAAGGCAAGACATTTCACCAGAGAGATGGGTGTTTAACTGAAGGGAAAAAGTATCAGTGAGCAAGTAAACCTATACTGTTCTCTTACACGCGGGGGGTTCGATGGGGGAGAGGAGGAGACTGCCAGCAAGAACTGGGAGAGAAGTGTACCAGCGGGAACTGGAAGAGGGAGGGGACCAGAGTGCTTTTTCATAAAGGGAGTGTCGAACATATAGAAATGTTGACACTGATATATTTTGTGTTCTTTGCCTGGCATATTTATGCTAAGGCCACATGTCAGCACAGTTAGCCCACAGTGATCTTGGCAATTCAAGATCACGTGGATTATTTTGATTCATTCGCAGGGTGTGGGCATCGCTGGAAAGGCCAACATTTATTGCCCATCCCTAGTTGCCCTTGAAAAGGTGGTGGTGAGCCGCCTTCTTGAACCGCTGCAGTCCGTGTGGTGAAGGTACTCCCGCAGTGCTGTTAGGGAGGGAGTTCCAGGATTTTGATCCAGCGACAATGAACGGTCGGCGATATACTTCCAAGTCAAGGTGGTGTGTGACTTGGAGGGGAACTTGCAGGTGGTGGTGTTCCCATGTGCCTGCTGGCCTTGTCCTTCTAGATGGTAAAGGTCGTGGGTTTGGGAAGTGCTGTCGAAGAAGCCTTGGCGAGTTGCTGCAGTGCATCTTGTAGATGGTACACACTGCAGCCGCAGTGAGCTGGTGGTGGAGGGAGAGAATGTTTAAGGTGGTGGATGGAGTGCCAATCAAGCGGGCTGCTTTGTCCTGGATGGTGTCGAGCTTCTTGAGTGTTGTTGGAGCTGCACTCATCCAGGCAAGTGGAGAGTATTCCATCACACTCCTGACTTGTGCCTTGTAGATTGTGGAAAGGCTTTGGGGAGTCAGGAGGTGAGACACTCGCCACAGAATACCCAGCCTCTGATCTGCCCTTGTAGCCATAGTATTATTGTGGCTGGTCCAGTTACGTTTCTGGTCAATTGTAACCCCCAGGATGTTGATGGTGGGTGATTTGACAATGGTAATGCAGTTGAATGTCAAGGGGAGGTGGTTAGACTTTCTTTTGTTGGAGATGGTCATTGTCTGGCACTTGTGTGACACATATATTACTTGCCACTTATCAGCCCATGCCTGAATGTTGTCCAGGTCTTGCTGCGTGTGGGCATGGACTGCTTCATTATCTGAGGAGTTGTGAATGGCACTGAACACTGTGCAATCATCAGCGAACATCCCCACTTCTGACCTTATGATGGAGGGAAGGTCATTGATGAAGCAGCTGTAGCAGGTTGGGTCTAGGACACTGCCCTGAGGAACTCCTGCAGTGATGTCCTGGGGCTGAGATAAGGATAAGGAAGGCCATTGGGCTTACCTTAATTCATCCATGTGGGACAACCTTAAAACTTACCCCATTGCTGCAGCTAATAGTCTCTTAAATAATTCCAGGGTTTTCAACTCCACACCCCTAATCTAGGAATTCATTCCAAGCGCTCATCATTCCCTGTGTGAAGAAGAACCTCCTGATATCAGTTCCAGCTTGAATCTGCGGCCCCGTAATCCACTCCGACGGTTCAGTTTAAAATAATATTCTGGATTAATTTATTCAATTCCCTTAGCTATCTTATAAAACCTCCATAAGGCCTAGAGCACTCCTACTCCTTCTGGCTCACGCCGACCCTATAAAAATGCAAAACAACAGCATTTTCCTGGGCCTCCTGTGGCCTGGGTCCTTTGCTGCCCGGAGACCATGGGGACGTAGACGGGTCTGCGGTTAAAATGGCGTGCGCGTCCCGATGACAGCATTGGGGCATGACATTGCTATTTAAATGAGGACCCCGCTCCTCTGGGACGGGAGGCCTTCCCATGCCTGAAGTAAAATGGTTTGCGGGGGGTGAGTGGGGGTGGCGGGAATGCATTGGGAATGCGGTGCAGAACCCCACTGCCATCTTATCCCCCGCCTGCACCATTCCCGCAGGGCAGGGAGAGTTATAATCAGCCCTTAAGGATCAGCCTCATGGCTCTTTTCTCCACTGTTCTCACTGCTTGTATGTCTCCACTGAGGCTTGGTGACCAGAACTGGACACAGAACTTAGCTTCGGTCTGACCAGTGCAATTTGATCATGACTTCCTCTGACTTGTTTTGGCCATGGAGTTCAATATTCTATTCTTTTTGTTGATTGATACTCTGCATTGGTTGGACACATTGAGCATTGAGTCCCTTAACCTGGGTTCTTTGAGGCTAGCTGTAGCACCCGACCGCCCTCGCTGAGATTAGCTTTCCATCTTTCTCCCCACCGCTCCTGAAGGACTTGACTCCCTCCAAGAGTAGTAGTCAGCCTTTAGTACCATGCCCAAGTGGCCATTATTCATGTGTGAGTTTTGACAGTGCACTCTTAAGGTTACAGTCTTAAAAGATAACACACATTTTTCACCACAGATGTCTCTGGTTGAGCAAGGCTGTCTGTTCTGTAATGATGCTGAAAGCACAGCTTCTGTGCTGTGTGCGGCCAGCAGGAGTAAGTGACACTGTCACTCAATGCTTAACAGAAGCACACAAGGAAATCCAGCCACATGTACATTTTATACAGTATAGTTCCTTTGTACTGTCTGCTTAGAGCAGAGAAAGTTAAGGGGAGATTTAATAGGAGCGTTCAAAAATTATGAAGGGTTTTCATAGAGTAAATAAGGAGAAACTGTTTCCACTGGCAGGAGGGTCAGTAACCAGAGGACACAGATTGAAGATGATTGGCAAAAGAACCAGAGGGGAGAGGAGGAGATTTTTTACGCAGCGAGTTGTTATGATCTGGAATGTACTGCCTGAAAGGACGGTGGAAGCAGATTCAATAGTAACTTTCAAAAGGGAATTGAATATATACTTGAAAGAGAGAAAGTTGCAGGGCTATGGGGAAAGAGTAGGGGAGTGGGGTTAATTGGAGAGCTCGTTCAAAGAGGCAGCACAGGCACGATGGGCTGAATGGCCTCCTTCTGTGTTGCACCATTCTATGAATCCATGACTGCATGGAAACCACAGTCATGCCTGTAAAATGCAGAAAGGCTGTTTCAATTTCAGAAAGTTGAGCTTTGTCACAATTGGCAACCCAAACGAGTACTAAAGAATGGGAAGGTGTCTGTATCTGGGTGGTGGGGGAAATACACTGCCAGAAATAGCCTCTGCATGAGTGGAAGCTACCTGCTGAAACTGATGCAGACTGTGATTCCTATGTACACAGGTGGACACACACAGACACAAACACACTCACACACAGGCGCACACACACTCACACACAGACACAAACACACTCACACACAGGCGCACACACACTCACACACAGACACAAACACACTCACACACAGGCACACACACACTCACACACAGACACAAACACACTCACACACAGACATAAACACACTCACACACAGACACAAACACACTCACACACAGACACAAACACACTCACACACAGACATAAACACACTCACACACAGACACAAACACACTCACACACAGGCGCACACACACATACATCCATAAGTATGCAAATGCATATACAGAGGCACACATAAGTTCATGCACGCACACATGCCATATGCATGCCAACAAATGCACACGTGTGTACACATGCACACACCCATGCACAAAGGCATGCCTATTTATACATGCACACACATTGATGTGCACATATTCACAGGCCTGCACATGTTCTCATTCATACAGACACATACATACACACACCCATGCACCCAAGCAGGAATACATACTCACATATACACACACACATCCGTGCACTCATTGAATCTAGCTATATTTGCAAACTCAGTTACATGTGCATGTCTGAACACATATATGTGCAGACACAGTTATACATGCAGGCATGTAAACACGGTGTATACACACTCACATGCAAATGCATATACATATTCATAAATGAGACACACTTGACACACACATGCATTCATGGATGCATGCATATGCATACTCATGCACATAGATGCACACATTCAGGCAGGCACATTTATGTACACCCACATGGACACACATACACTATCTCACTCTCTCAGGGACACACATATATACACACAGGAACAAACACATGCACACACACATACAGTGGCACAGAGCCACCCAAGGATGCGCACACATGGGAATATATACACTGACACACGAACACACATGCCACTGGAATGCCTTCTTGCTCACTAATTCATTGTTTTCCATTTGAACTACCACACTCTTAAGATCACTCAGTGTGGAAATGCACTGAGTGCTCTAAATTATACAGAGCTGAAAGTCCTGGGCTCAATATCTGGATTTCAGTACTTGGGGTGTTGCAGTTAGCTTCAGTGACCCTGGGCTAGGGTAGGGAACAATCCTCCATGGTTCATATTGCTAATATCTATCTAGCAATGTATGAGGATCCAGATACATGGATGAAGGTATATGGACAAAGGTATTTAGATGCAGGAATGTGGATGCAAGTGTATGGATGAAGCATATGGTTGCAAGTATATGGATGCAGGTATACAGACACAGGCATGTGAACACAGTTAAATGGAAGCAGATTTGTGCATTAACGTTATAGGGCACAGGTGTATGGAAGCAGGTATATGGAGGCAGCTATGTCGCACCCCAGCAACAGTAAGGAAGGAGAGAAGAGGGAAAAAACTGGGAAAAAAGAACCACTGCCTTGTTCAGGGTTTGGAGAAGTAGATAATTCAATGATGATCTAAACATTCACACTGTAACACTCATGGATAATATAAACCCGAGTGGCTGGTTTAACAATGCAGCGAGGCCTCAGCTGCTCAGGGCACCTCGGGTGAGTGTGGGAATGAATTAGGGGGTCAAACCTGACACATCAAAGCAGAAATAACAACAGAAAATGCTGGAAAAACTCAACAGGGCAGGCAACATCCGTGGAGAGAAAATAGAGTCAACGTTTCGGGTGAACCCTTTGTCAAGACTAAAGAGGCACAGGAAGTGAAATAGATTAAGAGGCCAGGCTGGGAGAGGGCAAAAGAGAAGAAGAGATATTAAGAGGTATTCAAAATGAGACGAGATGGTGATAGGACTAGTGGAGACAAAAGACGGCTCTAGATTAGGTGTGAAATGCGCTGGCAGAATGGGAGACAGCTGCCATGTGGGAGAGAGAAAAAAAAAAGTGAAAGTTGGGGAGGGGGGGGGGGGGGGGGGGGGGCGGCGGTGGGGGGGAAAGGGCCAAAACAAAGGTGTGGATAAAAAATATAAGTAAAAATGTAATAGGTGCCGAGGTTATGATCTGAAATTGTTGAACTCGATATTGAGTCCGGAAGGCTGCAAAGTGTCTAATCGGAAGATGAGGTGCTGTTCCTCGAGTTTACGGTGAGCTTCCGTGGAACAATGCAAGAGGCCGAGGACAGTGAGGTCCGAGTGGGAATGGGGCAGTGAATTAAAATGACAGGCGACCGGAGGCTGGGGGTCACCATTACGGACTGAACGGAGGTGTTCCGCAAAGCGGTCACCCAATCTGCGTTTGGTCTCCCCAATGTAGAGGAGACCACATCGTGAGCACATCAAAGCAGTTTCCCCTTGAATCTGGAGCTGCTGAGAGAAGCCGAGTGGTTAACAGCTAGCGAGCAACTGGTTGTAGGGTTTTTATACTTGTGGGAAGGAATGTTGAGTTCAGCTGTCAATAAATTGGTTATTGTTTCTGGAGGCCTTTTTCCTCTTAGGATCATAGGAACAGGAGTGGGCCATTGAGCCCCTCGCGCCTGTCCCGCCATGCAATGAGATCATGGCTGATCTGCGGTCAAACTCCATCTACCCTCTTGTTTGCAGCAAGATTCTGTGGGGGTGAAATTGGTCTTGGGTAGCAGTGCGGCGATAGAGAATCAGTGTAAGCTCGAGGAACAGCACCTCATCTTTCGATTAGAACTCAACATAGAGTTCAAGAATTTCAGATCATAACCTCGGCCCCTATCACATATATATATTTTCTTCTTTTTTTCTCTTCTTCCCTCCCACAGGGCAGCTGTCCTTCATTCTGCCAGCGCAATTCACACTTCATCTCGAGCCATCCTTTGTTTCTTAACCTGTCCCATTACCACCTCCTCTCGCCTTGAATGTCTCTTAATGTCTCTCAATGTCTCTTAATCTCTCCTGCTTTCTATCCTATCACTGACCTTCCCTTTTGTTCTTTCATCCCCTCCCCCTTTTCCCAGCCCCTAAACCTGCTCCATTTCCTGCTTTTTTCCAGTTCTGACGAAAGGTCTTCGACCTGAACCGTTAACTCTGTTTCTCCCCCCACGGATGTTGCCTGGCCTGCTGAGTTTTTCCAGCGTTTTCTGTTGTTATTTCAGATTTCCAGCATCTGCAGTATTTTGCGATCGCGATAGCGAATCAGTGCCTGTTTAACACCTCGCCCTTTGTGCTTGGCCAATGGAAAAGAAAATCGGGCAGGGTGTAAAACGGGCCGCGATTCACCACCGCCCATTTTGTGCTACCGCCCAAGACCAATTTCACCCTCTGTATGTTTGAATTACTGTAACCAAACTAATATAAAGCTACTGAAGTAAAAGAATGGCTTCCCCACAAACCCATTTGCTAAGCGCACTGCCGAGTGTACAACGGAGCCACGCATACAGACACGAGCGGGTCTCAGATTGAATCCCCGAGGCGAGAGAGGGGGATGAAATCAGAAGCCCTGTTGGAAAGTGCTCACGTGTGAAAATCCAAAGGACAGGATCAGGCTCGATTGTGAAATTCCCACAATCCAGTAATCTGCCAAAACTCGTTCGGAATGTAAGAACAGGAAGAGGCCATTCAGCCCCTCGTGCCTGCTCCGCCATTCAATTAGATCATGGCTGATCTGCACCTTAACTCCATTCACCCACTGTCACTCCATATCCCTTGATACCCTTACCCAACAAAAATGTATGGATCTCAGTCTTGAAATTGTCCCAGCATCTACAGCCTTTTGGGGAGAGAAATTGGGCAAAGGCAGGTATATGGAGTTAGGTCGTAGATCAGCCATGATCTCACAGAAGGACAGAACAGGCTCGAGGGGCTAAATGGCCTACTGCTGTTCCTATGTTCTAGATTGGAACTACCCTTTGTGTGAAAAAGTTGTTCCTGATTTCGTTACTAACTGGCCTGGCTTGAATTTTAAGATTTTGTCCCCTCGTTCTTGACTCCTCCACCAGTTTCTCTCTATTTACCCTATCAAATCCAACCTGACCCCCACGATACCCAACATGAAGAATGTGCGAACAAGGAATTCTTCACTAAGAATTGAAATTTTATTTGCATTCAGAAATTTAAATCTGGCAGCATAACCCAGCACTGCTGACTCGCATCTCTCTAAAGCAGGTACCAGTGTCAACCTGCTACTTGTAGTTCGCTTAACGGGGATCAGGAGAGTTCAGCCAAGATAGTCGAGCCATGAATGAAATCACTAACGCTGGGGCTAGCAGCCTCACACATGTAAACAGCAAAGGTCAACTGCTCCAGGACATAAAATGTGGCGAACTGGCAATAATGACAGAAGAGGAAAAAAGCATTCATCAATTGTGAATGCCTGTAATAAATACAGGGGCCTAGAAATTGGGCCACAACCATTTTTAGGCACGCGGGTGGGGGAAGCGGGGGGAGGGGTGGGGAAGGGGGCAGAGCTCACGTCCCCACACCTGAATGGTGAGGTACAAGGATCTCCAGGTATTGGGCCTTGGGTCTTATTTCAATGTCACTGGCAAAGTATCAAGAGCCCATCGGTGAAGAGGATTCCAAGATTTAGGCCATTGCTAGCTTTGCAGTGGGACTCAGGTAAGTGTTGTCAGGGATTGGGGCATGGGTCAGGGATTGGGACCTGGGTCATGGATAGGGGTGGGGTCATGGGTCAGGGGGTGGGGCCTGAGTCGGGGATAGGGATGGGCTCATGGGTCAGGGGTCTGTGGTCAGAGCCTGGATCGGGGTTGGGGCCAGCGATTGGGGTGGGGCATGGGTTGGAGCATGGATCAGGGGATGGGGATCGCAGGGGTCGAGTTGGGAGTGACGACTGGGTCCTTTAATGTGGGGTCGGATGAGGAGGCCGAGGGGGGTGAGCGGTCAGGGGTCAGGAGAGGAGGCGGGGGTCGGGGGGTAGAGCGATCAGGGGTTGGGAGAGAAGGTCGCAGTGTGTGATGGGGGCCAGGCGGGGAGCGATCGGGGGTGGGAAAGGATGGTAAGGGGGTGATCAGGGATTGGGTGCGGTGGCGATCAGAAGGGAGGTTTATATGTGGGGCCGGGAGGAGCAGGAGTGCGTATATTCAAGTAAGTTACTTATCTTCTTTGTTGTAGGCGATCCCTGGGGCTGGTTTCTCTGAGTGCAGCCCGTGATGGCGCTGGCTGCCTCAGGGTAAAAGAATCTTGAACATTAGCTGTAGTGTCTACAGGGGTCAATAATCCCTATAATATATAGAGGGTCTGATATTCCTTCTGTATAGGGTTTGATATGCCTTTTGATTTATACAGGGGCTGACTTTCCCTGCAATATGCACTGCATCAGATATTCCCTATAATATATACAGGCTCTGATATTCCCTATACTACATACAGGCTCTGATACTCCCTATAGTATATACAGGCTCTGATACTCCCTATAATATATACAGGCTCTGATACTCCCTATAATATATACAGGCTCTGATATTCCCTATACTATATACAGGCTCAGATACTCCCTATAATATATACAGGCTCTGATATTCACTATAATATATACACAAGTAAGGAGTGTGATGGAATACTCTCCACTTGCCTGGATGAGTGCAGCTCCAACAACACTCAAGAAGCTCAACACCATCCTGGACAAAGCAGCCCGCTTGATTGGCACCCCATCCACCACCTTAAACATTCACTCCCTCCACCACCGGTGTACCGTGGCTGCAGTGTGTACCATCTACAAGATGCACTGCAGCAACTCGCCAAGGCTTCTTCGGCAGCACCTGCCACTTCCACCACCTAGAAGGACAAGGGCAGCAGGCGCATGGGAACACCACCACCTTCAAGTTCCCCTCCAAGTCACACACCATCCTGACTTGGAAGTGTATCACCGATCCTTCATCGTCGCTGGGTCAAAATCCTGGAACTCCCTCCCTATCAGCACTGTGGGAGCACCTTCACCACACAGACTGCAGCGGTTCAAGAAGACGGCTCACCACCACCTTCTCAAGGGCAATTAGGGATGAGCAATAAATGCTGGCCTTGCCAGCGATGCCCACATCCCATAAACGAATATAAAAATTATACAGGGTCTGAAAATCCTTAAGATATATACAGGGCCTGATATTCCCTCTAATATATAAAAGATGTGACATTCTCTATAATATATATAGGCCTAGAAATTCACTATGGCCCCGCCAGCTGGCTAGCGCCCAAAAGTTAGCGCTGGGCGGGGAGCCATTTGCGATCGTCAGATATTCAGTTTTTGCGCCCCAATTCGGAACTGGGCGCTATTCCAGGGTGTGCCCGCCTCCGCTTGGGGCGCTGAAACTGAATTTCAGCGCTCTTGGCGCCGCTGCGCCAGCCGCTGCGGAGCGGCAGGCTGCGGTGCTGCAGGCCTCCTCCTTCTCTTAAGGGGGAGCTGCCTGCAACGGGGAGATCGCCGCTGGATAGTGCCGGCAAATGAGCCCGGCACCACGGAGAAGTGCCGGGTTCGCGGAAAGCAGCCGGCAATGCCGTGGGGGGGGTGGTGGAGGAGGCCGGGGAAGGAGGTGCGGGCAGGCGGCCGCCGAAAAAGCGGCCGGCCGCACCTCCACCTTAAAGCGCCCCACTAAGGCTACAGTACGGCCCCGTTTTCTGGTCGCTATTTGCGGCCGCTGCGGAGGAGGCGGCCGCAACTAAATATGGGGATCGGGCCGGTTTCGGGGCGGAACCGGGGCACTGCGCACACCGATGACGTCATCGGTGCCGGCGCAGCGCTAACGGCTACCGCCGCCAATACCGCTGCGCTGAATATCAGCGCAAACTCCTTTTTGGCGCAGAAGCCCTCTTTAGGCGGTAACTGGCCACAAAGCTGGCAGCGCCTTAATGAATTTCTAGGCCCAAGACTCTGATATTGGCTATAATATATAAAAGGCCTGATATTTTGTATTATATGTAAAGTGTTTGATATTCTCTTTAATATACACAGTGTCTAATAGTCCCTATAAAATATACAGGGTCTGATATTCACTATAACAAATACTGGGTCTGCTGGCCCCTATAATATTTGCAGGTTATGCTGATTACTATAATATACAGAACATTCTATTCCTTTGTAAATATATTCTTTAACAACCTAGATTATTATTCATTCCATGATGCAGCTTATTTTGTGTCATCAGCTCATGTCATGTTAATTTGAGCTGCGTGCTGCATTCTTGATTTTTATTTCAGTGCTATTTTAGCTCGTCATTGCGAGTTTACCTCTGAGCTCCAATAATTCCGACTCTTCCAAGCTTTCCGACTATTTCCCTTTAATATGTAAATATATTGGCAGTATAAAGTAACACAAATCTAGAAGCCTGATTCAAGGCACTGCCATAACTTTGATTAAATTCCCAGGCTTTGCTTTCACTTACGAGATGTCATTTGAACCCTTCGACGTGTTGCGACCTTACAACACATTTTTGTTTTCTTTTATCGTATTTTTTTTTCAACAAACATTATTACTGGGGTTAGCAGTCTCATGCCGAGAGCACTGAGCAGTGTCTGAAGAACCGGAATATAACATCACCATTCTACACTGTGTCACTGTAACTCAATAGCTATGATAATGTTCTCAGGAAACATTTATATATCGTGTTAACCTTTGCTGACAGCATGGTAGCTGGGGACAGATGTTTGAGGTTATGGAAAAAGCATGACATGAAGCCTACTTTGTCTCCCAGTGCTGCCATTATGGAAACACTAACTTGCCCTAGGCCATGGTGCTGTGTAAACAAACCCTGGCACTTTGAAAGCATCGCAGGTCTTTCAGGTTGCAAGTTCCAGGTCCTGCAAGTGCCTACTAAAGTTGAGAACAACTTATTTGCATTTACTTAGCATTGTCTTGTCTCATTTGTTGCATGAAATCAAATTTAGTTCATCCTTGCAGCTAAGTAATTTAAGCATGTCTTCCTGATAATTAAATGAAAATTCCTCTCCCTTTTTAGTTCCATCAATCTTCTGTCTAAAGGAAGAGAGCAGACCTGACGTTTCCTATTGAGGCACTTAATTGATTTGAAAACACCACTTGCCTCGTGTCTTTGTGTTGAGTTTAATATTCTTCGAGAGCCTTGTCTTTATCCCACAGTGGTTTCGAGCAGAACACTAAAGGTGAAAGTAATGTCACGACTTGCTCGTCTCCTTGTTTTGGATGGGAAGTGGAGTCATGGATTGGTGCTGGGCCCCCTTACTGTGCCTAATCTACATTATCAACTTGTATTGAAAACTGAATGCAAATTGGTTTAACTCTCAGATGGCACTAAAGTGGGAGGGGAGCAATCAAGTCAGAGGAAGTAGCCAGGCACCTCCAAGAGTTAGATACAATCTGTATGTGGACGCAACAGTGCCAGATGCAATTTAGTATAGGCAAATGTGAGGCAAATTCAAATTGGAAGGAACATTTATGCTATGTAAATAGTGTAGAACTGGCGGAAGGTGACATTGAAAAAGGATCTGGGGTGATAGCAGACTTGGCACCTAACGTATCAAATCAATGGAGCACCAGTAAACCAAATAAACTGAATCTTGAACAATATTGAAATATAACCAAATCAATATAGTGTAAGGCAGAGGGTAATGTGTGATGGTTGGATCTGACCTTGAGTACATATTATATCCAGTTTTGGCATCCAAGACACAAGAGGGAAAAAATTCAGTATCGCCCCATTTGGGGCAAGATTATCGGCCGTGCACAAAGTTTAGCGCCTGGCGCTAATTATCGCCTCCAACTGCAAACTTGGCTTTATCGCCCCTGGAGGTGATTGGAGTGCAAAGGCCGAGGAGCGAGGCGTTACTCAGAGCGTGGGCGCAGTGCAGGTGCTGTCAGTTACCGATTGAACACAGACACACTGGCGCTGGACAGTTCTTAAAGGGGAGGGTCGATCTTGCTTTCTGCCACACCCTGCTCATTGGAGCCTTGAATCTCAGCCTGAAGAGACCTGTGCCTAAATCTTCCAGCCAAGGACTATGGAGAGGGTGAGAGAACGAGTTCAGCACTTCAGCGAGCGGGCCTTGGAGGCTCTGGTTGGCGTGGTGGAGCGCAGAAGATCTATACTCTACCCTGAGAGTGTCAGGAGGCCTTTGCCGCGCGAGTACAGAAGAGTGTGGAGGGAGGTGGCTCAGAGCATCTCCTCCAGGAGCATGGTGCCCAGGACCCATACTCAATGCCGAAAAAAGTTCAACGACCTCACTCGGGTCGTCAGGGTGAGTGGCTTTTTTTCAATACCTCTCCATCCCTCCATCTCAACCTCACTCTATGGCCAGAGGGTCATAAAACCCCAATGTCCAACACCTATGGCCCTCTCATGAAACACACACGCACATTCCACACTTTGCATACAGTAAGGGCTATTCACCTGTGGGAGGAACATCAGGCAAGACCATGGCTGTATACAGTAAGGGCTATTCACCTATGGGAGGCACATCAGGCAAGACCATGGCTGTATACAGTAAGGGATATTTGTCCTTTTTGTCCTCTCTCCTTCCACTTGTCCCTCACAACACCAGCCTTTGACACTTTCAATCCAACTTACTAATTCACTGCACTCATTCCTCCCTTGCTGCCACCCTGTCTTCACACAAAAGCCACTCTTGTACCTCCCTGCTTTGAGATGGTGATTCACCAGCTGAGGAGACGGGCCCTCAAGCTGCCAGTGGGAGTGAAGCTGCAGGCGAGGAGGAAGATGAAGCCGGAGCATCAGCGCCACCCTCTCCCGAGGAAGCCCATGCTCACACTAGGAACACGCCTTCCCTGAAGGGGAGCAGGGGGGAATGGTTTGATGAGGGTGAAGCTCCGGGACCCAGCGGGCTGCAGCAACGCGATGGGGGTAGGGAATCTCGGGGGCCTTCTCCCCAGAGGGAGAGTAGGCCAGCGAGTCCTGCTGCATGGGACGCAGAGGAGGAGCGGCTGATCGCTGAAATGAACACCCAGGCGGTGGACATGAACACTGAGCTCATGGGTGCAGTGGGAAGGGTGCCCGAATGCATTGAATCACTGGCAAGGAGTGTGGAGCACTTCGCTGTAGCACAGGCGGATGTCACCTTAAAGCTTAGTGCTGCAATTCAGTCACTGGCTGCCATGACCCCATCTCAGGCTGCTCTCATGCAGAGTCAGTTTGAGGCCACGCAAGCACTGACTGCTGCCATCCCCACTGGTTCGGACACATTTCCCTGGGGCTCTCACCGCGCCGCAGCAGGCCAGCAATCTGTGCTCCAGCAGATTGTTCCGGATGCTGATGTGCTGCCCCGTGGGAGTGCCAGTGTGTCGGTCGAGCAGGGAGTTGCTGTCCTCTCTCAAGATGACAGCATTCCTGCCGCCACCACTGTCACTACCCCATTGCACTTGCCACCACCTGTAGCCCAGACTGCTGCCACCCATGCAGAGTTGGTGCAGTCTACAGCCAGGCCCTCCAGGCCCAGAGCTGGTTGAGGCCGTCCTTCAAGGGCATCTGCAGTCTCAGGTTCTAAAATTCAGCAGCCTTCCACCAGCCTTGCTGCAGCCACTGGGGCCCCATTGCGGAGGAGCAGTAGGGTGGGCAGGGGGGAAGTGCGCAAGGGAAGGAGATCACCCTTGAAGGGCAAAAAGTAGGAGGTGTGACAAAATGTTGGTCAATTTTTTATTAAAGGCCGAGATTTGTGTTCAAACTTTTGTTTAGTGTTTTGGACATTATCTCCAGTTATGTTAATTTGGCCCAGAAATTTGGGTCGGGGGCTTCCCGCGGGTGCAAGCCCCCGACCTGCACTTACCTTGCGCGCCGGCAGTTGAGCTCTGGGCTCCCGTGGAATTCCGCTCCGGGGCCTAGCCCAGCTGCCGGCGCGCTGTGCTTGCGTGTCCCAGGGACGTAGTTAGTGCGATGCGTCCCCTGGGATCACGTGAGCCATGGGCAGCCAATCAGAGGAGGGAAAAGCCCATTCATAAGATTGACAGGAAGACCTGTCTAAACTTATGAATATACGGGCCCCAAAATAACAGTAAACCTTCAAATAATTTTTTTTTTAAATCACACTTTTTAAATAAACTATAAATTACATTAAATAACTATTTTAAACAATAATTTAAATTCTTGAAAAAAATAATTTTATAAAAAAACAGGGCTAAAACTAAACTTACTTTGCTTTAAAGTATTTAAAAATAATAAACCTGTGGAAAAAATGTTTTAATTTTAATTAATTGACCACTTACCTTTTACAATGCAGGCCTTACGCCTGGTTTTTACATTTCTAAAATCTAAAGACTTACCCTCACGGAAAAACCTGTAAAAAATACGTAAGTTCAAAGCGCACGCACAGACTCCTGCACGCACGCGTTCGACCTCTGAACCCCTTCGTTCAGAGGAACGGAAGTGCCGGTTTCCCGCGCATGCGCAGTGCATGCAAGAAACTGGCACTTCCATCGGGTCCACGTGTGAGTACCCCGTGCGTACTCATGCGTTGGGACCCGAATTTCTGGGCCAGTACTGTTTTTTTGTGTTTCTTTCTATTAGTTTGTCATGAAGAAATGAAACACACAGAGTTTGTAAAATAAATACATTTTTGTATTCAAAATGTACATGTTTGGTCTTTGGAATCATTGCTGCCTTGGCCGGCTTAGGGGTTGCGAGTTGGTTTCATTCATGTTGTTCTCAATGGCAGAAGCCATTTCCTCAGCAGGGGCCTAGAAGCGGCTTGCTATCAGCCGTTGACGGACGGCCCTTCCAATTTCTACCTTGTGGGCCGTCCTCCCGCCTTGTTGCTGCTGATGATCATCTTCCTCCTCTTCTTCCTCCTCTTCCTCCTCCTCCTCCGTTGGTGCTCCAAGGCCTGGTGGCATTGGCTGGGTCATGAGGATTGCCAGGTTATGCAGCATGCAGCACACAACTACGAAGAGGGAAACTCGCTCAGGCAAGTACTGAAGGGCTCCTCCTGAGTGGTCCAGACAGTGGAACCGTTGCTTGAGCACGCCGATCGTCTGCTCACCGATGTTTCTGGTGGCGAGATGGCTCTCATTATACCGCAGCTCAGCAGGGGTGTTGGGGTTACGGAGCGGTGTCATCAGCCAGGTGCACAGTGGATAAACCTTGTTCCCGAGGAGCCAACCACTTGGGTGATGCGGTGCCTGGAAAAGTTCTGCCAAAGCAGTCTGGTGCAGGATGAATGCATCATGGCTGCTGCCAGGATAACGGGCATTGACAGTGAGTATCAGCTGTCTGTGGTCACAGACCAACTGGGCGTTTAAGGAGTGGAAGCCCTTGCGGTTGCGGAAATCCTCTGTGTTCTCATGCGTTGCACGCAATGCCAAATGCATGCAGTCAATGGCGCCCTGCACCATGGGGAAGCCCACTATCCTTGCAAAGCCCAATGCGCATTCATGCTGTTTGGCCTGGGTCATCGGGAAAGCGATGTACTGGCGTCTCCTTTTATAGAGGGCATTTGTGACCTGATGGATCCAGCAATGGACCGTGAACTGGAAGATATTGACGATGTCCCCAGTAGCTGCTTGAAAGGAACCGGTGGCATAAAAGTTCAGAGCCACTGTGATCTTCACTGCCACCGACAGAGATGCCCTGGTCCTCAGTAGAGGCTGCAGATCTGGCTGCAGCAGGTGGCAGAGCTCAGTGACCACCTCCTTGCTGAAGCGCAGCCTGCACAAACACTGCTCCTCAGAAAAATTAATGTAGGAGAATTGTTCCCTGAATACCCTGGGAGGGTAAGGTCTCCTGTGCAGAGGCCTGTTGACACTCCTCTGTCTGGCCATGATTGCCACCCTCTCTCTGCATCTCTGTGGCCTCCGAATCTGCAGGCGCAGGACAACGCCCAGAAACAGTGCAGCCCCCATAGTCTCTTGGCAATCAAAGTAATGAAGGTCCAAAACAAAAGTACCTGCAAAGTGATGCTCAGTAGCCAAAACTACTTCACACAGCATTGACTCTATGCAGAAGTCTCTCCCTCTCTCTCTCAGAATCTCTCTCTGTCAGAATGAGTGGTGCAAAAATGTCTACCACAGAAAAAGCCAGGAAGAGGCCACCTTTAAATAGTGCCCCCCCCCCCCCCGCCCCCCCAGCCCCACAACGACTGGGAACCATTCCAGTCTCCCTCTCATTGCTTGCGCCAGGTGGAAAGGAGGGGGGGCGCCACTCAATAGCCGGTCCGGGGCACCACAAGGGCGTTGACATCAAGTTCTGTGGGCGCAGGCGATCGGGGCAGTATTGTTTAGCGCCGCCGCAAAATGTCTGGTCAATTTCACGAGCGGCGCAGACATCGCCGCGCCCGGGCGCAAGTTGCTTTGCGCCCCATTAGCGCCCTCTTAAGGCGCTAACGGGAGGCAAAAATCAACTGACTTTTTCCCCCAAGGGAATTACTGGCACCATAGGAGCAGTGCGGAGAGGAGTCACAAAGCTAATCTAAAGCCTCAGAGGATTGAATTATGAGAAGACAGAACATGAGGGCCTGGCTTAACTGGTGAAAGGGCAATTTAGTCTTGCTATTGGGAAGAACTGCTTGACACAAAGTGTGTCAATGGAATGATCTTCTTGGTGGGATAGTGGAGATGATAACTTCTAGATTTATTTAAGATCCAGATGGATTAGGCCATGGAGTACTAGTTCTCATTTTTTAAGAGAATAACTAAAATATTCTTTATTTTCAAGTATTTGTGCTGTCAGTGTTGCTGGATGACCCATTGCAATAGACAGATACAAAAGGCACAGCTCCTTCAGATTATACGGTCAAAATGGGCACAAGCCTCTTGGAGAAGCCTGGGACCACCTATCAATTGTTTTCTCACCTTCACTCCTGAGGACCTGTATTACAGCACGGCTATTGAGGTAGAGGTAAGAAAGAGCGTTTTCAAATGGCTTGTGCAGAACAAGGAAATAGGCTCAGAAAGCACAATATTTCAGACTCACCGGGGTCTTGGGTGGCAATCTCTCCGTCATGGAGTAGGTGGAATGACTTGTTTGGCCATGCCAATGTCTTTTTATTCAGTGTCTCACAATTTCTCTTTTGTGTTTTGGGCCTTTGGATGCTGTACACAAACTGTCTGCATGCCTGGTGTATGTTGTGTAAATTCCCCATGAATTGTGCTCAATAACTGCCCAGTAATGCTGGGACTATTCTCATTTGCACAATAGTTTAAGCTATTATAAGAATGATCTTGCCAGGGATGATAATACCAGTGTGCTGGACTCCCACTTAGGTTAGTGTCAGCTGTGGCTCAGTGGGTAGCACTCTCTAGGTGGGAGGGGCTAGGAGTGAGCAGGTGTTACTGGTTGCCTGATTGCTGCAGGCAGTTGGAGTGAGT
This sequence comes from Somniosus microcephalus, assembly GCF_052327205.1. Classification (NCBI taxonomy): domain Eukaryota; kingdom Metazoa; phylum Chordata; class Chondrichthyes; order Squaliformes; family Somniosidae; genus Somniosus; species Somniosus microcephalus. The sequence goes on from NC_141015.1 coordinate 13,054,671, forward strand.
TTGTAAAAAGTTGGTGGTGTTTTTTTCTCTCCATGTTTTAGGGCCTTTTTGGCCCATAAACAACAGCCAGGTGGCTGCTGAGGGGTCCGGAGTGCCGGGCCCTTCAGAGGACAGTGTTCCCAAGATGAATTTAATTAGGGGAGAAACTGTGATTGGAAGGGAAAGAAAAAGGGCCAAAGATTTGGGCCGGGACTCCAGGAGGTTTGGGAAAGAAAACACAGTGGTGGTTCAGTGTGAGGATAAGGAGATACGAGCTTGGGATATTATCCAAGCGGTACATGAGGACTGTGGTGAGGGAAGCTGCTTTGCCTGCCGACCAAAGCCGAATGTTGGGTTCGAGGTGACGGTCAGTGGCCGAGAGGAGGTGGAAAGACTTTTACTCAGTTTGAAAGTTGGTGATAAGTTCTTGGAGGTATCTCTGCTATATTCGGAAGAGGTGGTGGTCTCATTCTTAAACTTGCCCGTTTATATTGAGGACGATGTGCTAATCAAAAAGTTGGAGTCGTGGGACATTAAAATTTGCTCAGCAATAAAGAGGAGATACTGTCCAGGAACATGGGTAGCAGATGGAACCCGTTACGTAAAGGTGCGGTTCCCAGAGGGGGTGAAGTCATTACCGTACAGCATGAAATTCGAGACAATGGAAGGAGTGCAGTACTTCCGAGTACTGCATGAGAACCAAGTGAAGGTTTGTTACTATTGTCTTGGACATGACCATCTTGTAAGAAACTGTCCAGACTTGTACTGTTATAATTGTGGTGAGTCTGGACACATCACTCGGAGCTGCAAGGCAGAGAGCTGTGGGGTGTGTCACAAAGGTCCCACCCGCTGTGAGTGTGAGGCAGAAGGAAGCTCTATGAGTGACGAGGAGATGGGAAAAGGAGCAGGAGGTGTGAGTGGAATGGCTGGAGGAGCGGAGCAGTCAGAGGACACAGCTGGTAAATTGAAGGAGAAAAGAGCACAGGAAGAGGCAGAAAATTGTGGAGCAGAGAACAGGATGGAGATGGTGGAAAAAACATCAAGTACAATGGAAAAGAACAAAGACAGCAGAGGGCAGCAAGGGTCGAGTGCAGACTCGAGCCTAAATATGGTTCAGCTCTCCCTAAAGAATCTGGTGTCTGCGGGGGGAGAGGAGGCGGGAGCGGGGTGCGTGGTAAATGTATGTACTCAAAAGAAAGACGGGGAGTCGGACATCTCAGTGAGCAGGAGGGGGCAAGACAAGGAGAGGGTGCAAGAGGCAGGAGCCTTAAAGGGGCAGCAGGACGGGAGCAGCGAGACAAAGATGCCAGAAGGGAGCAATATAGGTGCGCCATTGTCCCAGAGAGAGAAGGATCAGGGAGCAAGGGTCAGAGGTGGAGATGAGTTCGAAGGGAGCGGCAGCTGTTGGAGAAACCGCGATAGCAGGAAGACTCTCTATGGGAGATGATGGGCTGGATTTTCTTTGAGGAGTCGGGTAGGAGGCGGGACTACAACTTTCGGGGTTGTAGTCCTGCCTCCATTGAGTTCTAGCCAACCCACGCGATTTTGACTTGATTGACCTTGTTGAGCCCACCCAGCGGGCTCAGCCGGCCAATTAAGGGCCACCTGGCAACAGGTGACGTCACAGATTGATATTTCATCTGTCAAGACCTTTTGACAGATGAAATATCAGCGTTTCACAGCTGTTTGAGGCTGTCAAACACTGACAATCTGTACTCTTTAAGTTAATTCCTTCCTCTCAGGAGGATTAAGAGATCTCCCCAGTACAGAAAGCTGAATGCTGCAATTTTTGACAGCTCACAGCCATTCTGCTTTCTGTGCCGGTGAGATGAGGGACTCCTGAGACCTGAAGGAAGGAAGGCTGTAAAGGTAAGTAAAGGTATGTAAAACTTCTTTAAACACTTTACACACACCAAACACACTTACCTTTGCACTCATGCACCCATCACTCACCTGAACACCGGACATCTCAACTCCTCCAAGCCCTTCATCCTGACGGTCCGCCTCCTCTAACTTGGCATGGGTTTGGAGCCGTCGGGAATCCCACACTTCAACATTAAAAATAGGGATTAGGCTAAAAACTGCCTGTTAAATGCCTGTTAACAGGCAGTTAATTGGCACTAATCCCCTTCCCACCTCGGGGAGGCGGCTCCCAGTGCGGGTCGGGTACCCGCCTCCTTTGAAACTGGCATAATAATAATAATTCAACTTTATTGTCATTACACAAGTACATGAACAATGAAATGTGATCTTGCAAGCTCCCATGACTGGGAGAAGCAAAGCCGCTGCGTCGGTGCGCGCCGCCATTCCATTTCCACCATTCCTCCTGTCCGACAATCTTCAGCCCAACACCCGGGCCTGCTCACCAGCCGCTCCTCCTTCCATGACCTTCTCACCAACCGCCCCTCCTCAGGGCTCCTTCCGTGACCTTCTGTACCTGGTCTTCCCTGTTGGTCACCCCTCCAGGTACTAACCAGGCCTGGCTCTGCTTAGCTTCCAAGCCTTGCCAGTGACCCCCCGATTTCGGGATTTTAACCCCCCACACGCCTCCAATCCCGCCTCCACGGCCCAATGAAAATCCTGCCCGATGTATCTGATGGGGAGCAGGATTATGTTGTGGCAAAGCCACCAACGGACTCCTGTACAAATGTATAACTGTCTTTAACAGAGTGCTACAGCACCTATGTTTGTTTACTGCATGTAAATAGCCTTTCTGGATAAGTCCCAGAATCAACGCAATGACGTCATCACGTTGGTCACGTGATGCCCCAAACGGCGGGAAATGTGATGACGTCATGACGTCAGAGAGTGGGAGGTTCCCAATCCAGACCTGGCGAAACCAGCACCTGAAAAGACCTGTTTACTGTTGCTCCTGCATGCCTTTGTTTTGTTCTCTAGTTTTAATTAAACTTAGTTTATTTATCGAACTGACTCGACCTCCGTACTTTAGTCGGGGATCGGTCGATTCCTACATTGGTGACCCCGAAGCTTCGCGGCTGATTTTCGCGGAGGATGCGCAGAACAAACGATGGATGTGAATGCAGCGACCTTGAAACTCCCTCAATTTTGGGAACAACAGGCGGCCTCCCGGTTCGTCCAAGCGGAGGCTCAGTTCCAGCTTCGGAACATCGTGCTGGATCAGACCCGTTATCTTTACGTGGTCTCCGCACTGGACAGCTCGACGGCTTCCCGAATCATCAGTCTGCTGGAGACCCCGCCCATGGATAGCAAGTATGATACACTTAAGGTGCGACTTATGCAGGTATTCGGCCTCACGAAAGCGGAGCGCGCGCGACGTTTGCTCACACTCCCCGGGTTAGGCGAAGCTAAGCCGTCTGAGTTGATGAGCCAAATGCTCACACTCCTCGGGTCTGAGCCGCAGTGTTTTCTGTTTCGGGAGCTGTTCCTGAGCCAGCTCCCCGAGCAGGTGCAAGCAGCCCTCGCCAGGTCTGAGGCTACGGACGGTGTAGCGCTCGCGGCCGAACCGACACCATTTATGCGGCGATGCAGCAGTACTGTGCCACCTCGAAGCGTCCCGCCCCGAAGAACCCCGCATCGGCGCCTCCACCGACCAGCCTCTGCTACTACCACGCCCGTTTCAGTCCGAAAGCCAGGTGCTGCCGACCCCCATGTAGTTTCGTGCCAACTGCACTGAGAAAGCAGCAACACCGATTGCGAGAACGGAAGAACGACCCCGAGGTCGGTTTCGCATCTACGATGGCAGTTGGCGATTCCGGGAAATTGTTGTATGTCACCGACTCCATTTCGGGCCGGCGGTTCTTGTGCGACACAGGCGCTCAGTGCAGCATCCTCCCCACTTCGCTCCTCGACGTCAGGTCAGGGAGGCGAGGTTCTCCACTCCAGGCCGCCAATGGCAGCGCTATTCGTACGTTCGGGAAGCGGCGGATCCAGGTGTGTTTCGGCAGGCAACTTTTCCACTGGGAGTTTATAACCGCCAAAATAGCACAGGCAATCCTTGGCGCTGATTTCTTCTGTACCAATGGCCTATTGGTTGATTTACGTAATCGCCGTCTGATTCATGCCACCACGTTTGCCTCCATCCCCTGTTTTCGGGGCTCAGGCGCACCCTACGTGGGTTCCTGCACCGAGCCAACGCCCGACGACATCACCCGCCTGCTTGGGGAATTTCCGGAGCTCACTCGACCCACCTTCTCGGCGTCGATCGCTAAACATGGTGTTGAACACCACATCGCGACGACCGGCCCCCCGGTTTACGCCCGGGCTCGTCGACTGGAGGCCAGTAAACTCGAGGCCGCGAAGGTAGAGTTCGCCACCATGGAGCAGCTGGGAATCGTTCGCCGGTCGGATAGTCCTTGGTCGTCGCCGCTGCATATCATACCAAAGCCCGGCGGTGGTTGGCGGCCCTGCGGCAATTATCGGCGCCTCAATGAGGTCACAACTCCGGACCGGTACCCGATACCGTACATTCAAAATTTCTCCGCTCATTTAGCAGGCAATTCGTTCTTCTCCAAAATCGACCTCGTCCGGCGGTACCATCAATGCCCGTCCACCCCTAAGACGTCCAGAAGACGGCGGTAATTACCCCGTTCGGACTTTTTGAATTCCTCCGAATGCCTTTCGGTCTCAAAAATGCGGCGCAGGCGTTCCAGCGCCTTATGGATTCGGTGTTGCGGGATCTCAAGTTTCTCTTTGTGTATCTCGATGACATCCTGGTCACCAGTGCTTTGAAAGAGGAACATCTACAACACCTGCGCCTCCTTTTTCACTGCCTCCAGCAGCATGGCCTTATAATTAACCCGAACAAATGTCAATTTGGACTGAGGCAGATCGACTTTTTGGGCCATCGCATCACTGCAGCAGGGGCACTGCCGCTCCGGTCGAAGGTGGCGGCCATCGCTGCTTTCCCGCGCCCACAATCTGTTAAAGCGCTCCAGGAGTTCCTTGGTATGGTAAACTTTTACCATAGGTTTGTCCCCCGGGCCGCGCAGCTGATGCGGCCGCTCTACGAGGCACTCAGAGGGAAACCGGGGAAGGAACCTGTGGTTTGGACGCCGGAGATGGATTGTGCTTTTGTGGACACGAAGGAGGCCCTCGCCAACACGACGATGTTGGCGCACCCGCTGCCTGGCGCCACCATCGCGCTCACGACGGACACTTCGGACTGCGCCATCGGCGCCATGCAGGAGCAATGGGTCAACGGGACGTGGCAACCACTGGCGTTTTTTAGTCGCCAGTTGCGTCGTAACGAGCGTAGCTACAGCACGTTCGACAGGGAGCTGTTGGCGTTGTTTCTGGCCATCCGCCATTTTCGCTTTCTATTGGAAGGATGCCAATTCACCGCGTTTGTGGATCACAAGCCCCTGACGTTTGCCATGGCCAAGACGACTGAGCCGTGGTTGGCTCGGCAGCAACGACAACTCACCTTTATTTCCGAGTTTACCACCGACATCCGGCACGTGGCCGGCAAAGACAACGTGGTCGCCGATTGCCTCTCGCGTGCGTCCGTCCAGGCCGTCCAGCTGGGACTCGATTATTCGCTCATGGCTGCTGACCAAGTGGCTGATCCGGAAACGCAGGCTTTCCACTCCAACTTGTCCTGCCTGCAGCCAGCGGATGTGCTTTTCCACTCGGCTGGCACCTCCTTGCTCTGCGACGTCTCCTTGGGGGACCCGCACCCAATCGTTCCTCTGTCCTGGTGCAGGAACGTGTTCGATACCATTCACGGGCTTGCGCACCTGGGCGTGCGGGCTTCACATTTATTGCTAGCGTCCAAGTTTGTCTGGAGGGGAATGAGAAAAGATGTGCGCGACTGGGCCAACACCTGCGTCGTGTGCCAGAGGGCTAAGGTGCAGCGCCACATCAAAGCTCCCGTCGCCGTATTCGAGGTACCAGAGCGGCGGTTCGATCATGTTCATGTCGACCTCGTGGGTCCACTGCCGCCGTCACAAGGTTTCACACATCTTCTGACAATAGTCAACCGTACCACCAGGAGGCCATTCCTTTGACGTCCACCACCTCCGCGGATGTCGCCCGGGCTTTTCTTTCATCCTGGGTTGCACGTTTCGGTGTTCCGTCTGATATTTCGTCGGATCGCGGGCCGCAATTCTCGTCTGCTTTCTGGAACGCCGTGGCTTCGGGTTTGGGCACCAAGCTCCATCGGACCACGGCTTACCATCCACAGGCCAATGGATTATGCGAACGCTTTCATCGATCCTTGAAGGCGTCACTGCAGGCCACCCTCCAAGGGACCGCATGGATGGACAAGCTGCCGTGGGTGATGCTCGGGTTACGCACAGCGCCTAAAGAGGACCTGCAGGCATCGGCCGCGGAACTGGTTTATGGCCAGCCGCTCAGGGTGCCCGGCGAGTTTCTTCCGTCACCGACACGTCCGTGGTCAGCGGCTGAACAACTGGAGGCTCACCGAGCTGCAGCACACTCTTTCCTGCCCATTCCGACATCGCAGCACAGGTTGCCCGCGTCACACGTTCCGCCGGAGTTTATGCGGGCTAAATTCATTTTTGTCCGGCATGACGCCCACCGTAGTCGTCTCACGCCTCCATATACAGGCCCTTTTCAAGTACTGCAGGCGGGCGCCAAGAATTTTTTAGTGGACGTCGGGGGTAAACCTGACCACATTTCCGTGGACCGCCTCAAGGCCGCACACCTGGACCTCGAGCGACCGGTCGAGGCAGCACAGCCGCCGCGTCGTGGGCAGCCGCCCGTGGCTGCCGCACCTGACCCGACTGTTCCGCAGACTAACTCATCGACTGCACAACCCATTCCTCTCCGGGAATATCAGAGTCGTTCGGACAGGCTTGTCCGACCTCCTCTGCAATTGACTTTTGAGATTAAAGACACTTCTGGGGGGGCGCATGTGGCAAAGCCACCAATGGACTCCTGTACAAATGTATAACTGTCTTTAACAGAGTGCTACAGCACCTATGTTCGTTTAACCTTTCTGGATAAGTCCCAGAATCAATGCGATGACGTCATCACGTTGGTCGCGTGATGCCCCGAACGGCGGGAAACGTGATGACGTCATGACGTCTGAGAGTGGGAGGTTCCCAATCCAGACCTTGTGAAACCAGCACCTGAAAAGACCTGTTTACTGTTGCTCCTGCATGCCTTTGTTTTGTTCTCTAGTTTTAATTAAACTTCATTTATTTATCGAACTGGCTCGACCTCAGTACTTTAGTCGGGGATCGGTCGATTCCTACAATGTACCTGACGGTGAGTAGGCACAGAGAGTTACAGAAGAGCTTGAATGTGAGGAATTAGAGGGGGACAGAGACATGGAAGTGGGGGGTGGGGTGGCATCATGTGGAAAGGGAAAGGTTAGTGAGGGGCAGAAGGAGGGCGAAAGGGCAGCTCATTGGCCCTAACTTAATGCAAGGAAGAGGCTGAAACAGCAGGGAAGGTTCAAACAGGAGGTGAAAAAGAGTCGGAGGCTGCAGGAAAAAGCAACAGCTGGCCAAAAAGTTGGGAAGGAGCTTGAGAGGAGGGAAGGTCCAGAGATTAAATGATGGGCAGATTATCAGGCATACTTCCCTTCTTTGGAGCCATGATTACATTGGTCTCGATTCACACAGAATCACACAGAAACCCCACAGTGCAGATAGAGGCCATTTCGGCCCATCGAGCCTGCACCGACACATATCCCACCCGATCCCCGTAATGTGAACGGACTGAGGGATGAGAAGGAATTGCAGCAGTTGTTGCAGGGTTTTAAAGGCACGGACTTGTTATGTCTGCAAGAAACCTTTTGGGATGAGGATATCCTAGAAAGAGGTCAGAAGGTTTGGAAGGGAGAGATGTTTGCAAGTTGTGCAATAACAATAACCATAGAGGGGTGGCTGCTTTGGTGAGTCCGTCCATAAAAGAGAACATTGCCTTGGTGGACAAGGACACTGAGGGGAGATTTTTATGGCTAAGGTTAAAAATGGAGGAATTTAATTGTGATCTCTTTAATATCTATGCACCAAATGACCATTGCAAGCGTCGCAAGTTTTTTTGGGGGTTATTCACTGAAGTGGCAGAGGTGGAAAATCCTTGTATAGTGGGGGATTTTAATGTATTTTTATCTCAGATGGACATTTCAGCCCAGATGACCTTTAAGGATGATAACTTCAGAGGGGTGATTGTAAAAATTATGGCAAATTTAAATTTGAGAGACTTATGGAGGGACCAGAACCCCATAAAAAGGGAGTTCTCCAGATCAGGTTGGGTGGGTGATGTTTTAAAACAGAGCCGAATAGATTTTGTGTTAATGTGGGAAGGGTTAAGTTCTGAGGTGATGGAGATTTATTATAAAAAAGTATTTTTTAGTGACCACTCGGCTTTGGTTCTTAGAATTAGGAACAGCAGAGTTAAGATCAGTTCAGGGGTGTGGATTTTAAACAATCAATACCTGAAAGAAATTGCTTATAAAGAAGGGATTTTAAATATAATAAAGAATGCTCAAAAGGAACCTTTGTTCTTGAAAGAAAGAAGAGTTTGGTGGGACAATTTCAAATATGAGGTAAAAGTTTTTTCGGTACGTTATGGGAAAAAGAGAGCGGCAGTTAACCGGCGTCGAGAAGAGAATATAAACAAAAGGTTTACGGATGTCTGTAAAGCAGTTGACGGAGGGGATAAGGGAGCTGAGACTAAGTTCCGGGTGCTAAAGGAAGAGTGGGAGTTATTGCAAGCTGAAAAATGCAAGAGGGCCATTCTCCGTGCAAAGGCTAGAGATGCATTGGAGGGCGAAAGATGCACTAAATATTTTCTAGAGCAAGAGACGCTGCAACAGAGATTATCGTTAATTGAGGAGTTGAAGGTTGGGGAGAAGATCATTCATGAAAGTGGGGAGATTTTAGAGGCGGCTAGCAGCTTTTATCAAGAGTTATATGCAAAAGAAGACATTTCCAATTTGGCGATGGAGAAGGTTAGTGCTTTTATTGAAGAGGGTTTAAAGGAGGATGAAAGAAGCATGTGTGACAAAGAAGTAGGATTAGCGGAAATAAAAGTAGCAATAAGTGGAATGAAGGGGGGGGGGGGCAAAGCCCAGGGTCCGATAGACTAAGTGCAGAATTTTACAAAGAATTTTTTGAGATTTTAAGTCCATTGCTCTTAGAAGTTTTTTAAGGAAATTAAAATTGAGGGAAGCCCGGCCCCATCTATGAGGAGAGGTGTCATAAGCTTAGCTTATAAAAATAAAGGGGATAGACGGGATCTGAAGAATTGGAGGCCCATCACATTATTTGATATGGATTATAAGATCTTGGCGAGGGTTATGGCAAATCGTATGAAGAAGGTGTTGCCGCAGATAGTTTTGCCCTCTCAGTCCTATGGAGTCATAGGTCGAGACATCGCAGACTCTGTGGTCTCAATCTGAGATGCGATAGAGCTCATGGAAGACAGTGGGAGGGAGGCTTATGTATTAAAGATAGATCAAGAGAAAGCCTTTGATAGGGTCTCTCATGAGTTTTTATTGAAGGTTTTGGAAGCATTTGGTTTCGGGGAAAATTTCATTGAGTGGATAAGGATTTTTTATTCAAACATATTTAGCTGTGTTAAATGTAATGGTTTTTTATCGAAGTATTTTCCGATACAGAGCTCAGTGAGACAGGGTTGTCCCCTCTCCCCATTGTTGTACACATTGGTAGCAGAACCATTAGGTTACAAGATGCAAAAGAAACAAGGTGGAGTTGGGATTGTGGTCCCCAGTTCTGGGCTGGTGTCGGTGATACACCAATATGCAGATGACACAACCTTAACATTGAGAAATGGAGAGTCAGTGAGGAAAGCTATGGATGTAGTGGAGGAATATTGTAGAGCTTCAGGAGCCAGAGTGAATTATAGTAAGTCCCAATGCCTGGTTGCAGGAAGGGGTAGGGGGGAAAGGTTGGGGGAAAGTCCCTTTAAGGTGGTGGAGGTTTTGGAAGTTCTGGGGGTGCATATGGGGTGCAAGAAAGACAGGGATGAAGTGGATCGATTAAATTGGGAAGCAAACGTTATGAAAATTAAAAAGATTTTTGGAAGATGGGATAGAAGGTGGTTGAAAGTGCAAGGAAGAGTGACAGTGGTGTCTGCTCTCCTGCTATCTAAGCTATGGTACTTATTGACGGTGGAGGATATTCCTGAGTGGGTGGAAAAGTCCATCCGAGAGGCTTGTGTGAGGTTTTTATGGGAAGGGAAACCAGCCTTGGTGGCTTACAATACCATCATTGGATGGAGAAATCAGGGAGGACTCAATTTCCCAGATATTGATTTGAAGAAAAAATCCTTTAGCGTCAAATGGGTGAAGAGATTTCTTCAGAAGTCAAATACAAGTTTTTGGAAGAGTTGTTTTGAGCATTTTTAAAATGAAGTGGGATAGGAGAGCAGGGGATATTGTATATGGAATATAATAATATGTTTTTGAAATCGATTAAACTTCTCCCTAGGTTTTATAAGGGGGTTGTACAGACTTGGGCCCAATTTTTAAAAAGTGTGCAGTTTATGCCCAAGGGAGCTGAGGAATTTTTAGAACAGCCCTTATTTTTGAACAGGTGGGTCAACATCGAAGGAGAAGTTTTATTTAGTCAAACTTTTATAAAAGCTGGTATTATATCTGTGAAAGATGTATTATACGAGGTAATTCCAAGTTGGTTACCAGAAGGGATATTGAGGGACATGGTGTGGGAGGAGGATCAGGAGGTAGAGGAAAAAGCAACAGGGATCATGTATGAGAAGATTGTGAGGGCAATGCCACAGGATTGGATGGAAGAAATAAATGCGGAAATCTCCAAAGGAAGTAAAATGCGTCCTGCTTTTCCAAGCTTTCTGTTGGAGAAAGGGCGAGAGTTGGTCCAATTTGACAACTGTAATACTTGAGATTTCTATGAGGTATTTAGAGAATGGAGATTCAAGACACCTGCTGGTCAGGAGTTTTGGCAGAGTATATACCCACAGCTGGACTTCAATAGGATTTGGAAGGGAGTGTGGGCGAATTTTAAATGTCCAGAATGGATTGAACTGGATTTCAAATTGGCTCATAACCGGATTTTTACCATGACGGTCTTGTGCAAGATTGGGCGAGTGGAGGGGGCAACTTGCCCAGTGTGTGGGACATGGGATGAGACTCTGTCCCATTTACTGGTGTTATGTCTACAGTTAAATGATTTTAAGTACTATGTCCAACAGTTATGTGAAGTTTTTTTGCTGGGTGGGGACCGAAGAGCAAGAATGGGAATTCCGTGGGACTCAATTTTGAGATGGGGATTGCAGGAGAGTCTGCCCGAGTCTAGCGGAGCGGCAATTAATTTAATGTTCAGTTTGGCTAGATTCGTAATTGTGCAAAGAAGGAATGCGCTATTTTTTAAGGGGAGGAGAATCAATCTAAAAGAGTATTTTAAATATAAGCTAAAAGATCATTATAAGGCTCTGTGGATGTTTTATTCAGAAAGGAATTTAAAGATAGTATTTTACAATCAATTTTTAAAGTACAATCGATTAATATATGTTACAGGAGACAAATTAAACTTCAGGTTTTGATGTTAAAATGTGGTGACGGAATGGCTGTGCAGAGCGGCAGAATTGATTTGTATGATACAATGAAATGATCACGATGTTGTAAATGTTCTTAATGTTCAATAAAGTATATTTTTTTAAAAAGTAGGTAGCACACTCACCTCTGAGTCAGAAGGTTGTGGGTTCATAGTCCCACTCCAGAGACTTGAGCACATAATTCTAGGCTGACTCTCCAGTGCAGTACGAAGGGAGTGCTGCACTGTTGAAGGTGCCGTCTTTCTGATGTGATGTTAAACTGAGGTCCTGTCTACTCTCTCAGGTAGATGTAAAAGATCCCAAAGTGCTATTTTAAAGAAGCGCGGGGGAGTTCTCCCCAGTGTCCTGGCCAATATTTATCCTTCAACCAACATCACTAAAACAGATTACCTGGTCATTATCACATTGCTGTTTGTGGGAGCTTGCTGTGTGCAAATTGGCTGCCACATTTCCTACATTACAACAGTGACTACACTCCAAAAAGTACTTCATTGGCTGTAAAGTGCTTTGGGACATCCTGAGGTCATGAAAGGTGCTATATAAATGCAAGTCTTCCTTTTCTTTGATTTGCTTCCAAATCCCAGTCTCAGTAGATAGCTACTCCAATGAGCTCATACTCCTATGGGGTGCTAAATTAGCCTCAGCGCCCCTGGTCTATTGAGGCGACAAAATGGTAATCCAATGACCCGCTGATGGGAAGTGTATATGTGTTAGATGAGAAGAAGGATTGGGCACAGCTGTGATACTCTTCAAGCCAAACAGTTTTCCAACAGTCTATATCTAGGCTTACACATGACGAATGGCCAGTTGGGTGTTTTATTTTAAACAAATATTTCCCAGTCCAGTCTAAATCATCTGAAAACATCGTTCTTAAACCTCTGCTTTAATAAAACGGCTAAAGTCAGTTTTGGAAGTCATTCGTTCATATGAATGAGGTTCTGTGCTGATACCCCACAACAGGCTTTATTCTACATCTGGCTGGCATTTGCCGCAGTGCTGCATCCCCCCGTGCATGGTTAGAACAACATTTTTAATGGAGCAATAACTGGGGCAATTGTCATTTCAGAAAAGTACAGTGATGGCGCACAGGAGGGGTGTTTGGCATTCTGAGTTCAGGTGCGGGAAGGTGTAGGATTCTGAGTTAGGGGGGGCTATCAGCTACCAAAGACTAGACTGTGCACTGCTGCAGAGTGTTAGGAAGAGCCACCTGTTGCAGCCTCATCTGTAGCACCTTCTCTTTGCTACATATACGGGCCACAGAGTCAGCAATAACAGGACCAGGAAGCATGTTTCCCAGATGATACGGATGCTCCCCCATTCTGCACCCTCACTATTGCTGGAGGAGGGTATCTGATGTATGCGGACATTCTCTACCCCTTAAAGAGATGTGACTGTATATGGTGTCAGGGCACTGTGCCTAATACTTGAATACTTTATTAGCCTTTTGATTGTTGACACAGGAATATCCTTTAATCCTGAGCATGATAATAGACCATTGCTCCTGTATCAGAATTCCCTTGGACAATAAGCAGTTCTCCAATGTGAGGAAAATTGTGTAGCTCTTCCATATGTAAGGGTCCACTGTCATGTAGCTGGGGGTAGCTGGGAATTTGTCGTGTTGGGCTCAGCTTGCTAGTTTGCATTGCAGGCCACCTCAGGCACTAGGACCCAGCTGCTATCCTGAGGTCAGATGCTAAAGCAGCTTCCAGTAGCATGTCTGCAATATGGGAAAGGGCTGCTCCTATTCAAATCATCGCAAACACTTGCATGTGTTGCCTTTGGCATCTTGTAGAGAGTTTAATCTGTTGTATGCTTACATATTGTTAATGGCACTGAGTCTTTGTCTGGCACTTCCTTTCTCCCTCTGGGGGAATATCACAAAGTCCAGTGTAAGACAGACCTCAAGGAGCAATACAAGCTGTTGTCACTGCGTAGCGCAAACAGTTTTTATTTCCTGTGTGACCTCCCGTGGAATGCTTTAGTGTGTTTGTGTATAGATTTGAAATGCTCGTTACTTTGCTTTGTAAGCTCAACTCTTACTGTTAGGTGTTAAAGAATTTTGGCAAGTGGAAATTTTAAGACCATCTCAGAAAACAACACCTTTTATGAATTTATTTCATGACTCGTGTTGATTCAGGGTGGGAGATGGTTCCACCCCTCTAAAAAGATTTCAGCACTCACAGTTGTTCAGCCAAACTTAGAGGCCTAGAAATTCGCCTTGGGCGGTGGCGGTAAACGGGCGGTATCTGCGTTGTCTGATATTCACTGCATTGACTGCAGTGGAACTGAACATCCGGTGCTGCGTATAACGGGCGGCTGATCCGATACTGCCTGCTTTGCATCACCGCCCGAGAGGAATTTCTAGGCTAGAGTGTCGATGGGCCATTCAACTGTTAAAAAGGTGTCCCAGCACCTGAAGGCCACACAAACCTTCCAGTCGGGGTCACTGGATGGCGATCAGGAATGGGAGCTCGGTCTGATTTCCAACCCAGCGTCCCAGACTGGGGAAGAAGTTAATTTTGATCGGTTACCCTATTTTTATGTCAATCTCCTGAGTTTCTCTCCGTTTTCTTTACAGGTGCAACTTTCTGCTGTAAATTCAAAGGCGCTTGATTCAAATTGTCTGATAATTCAAACACTATGGCCTAGAAATTCAGTTGGCGCCGCGCCATAAATTATCACCTTTCTGTTGTATTCGAGTTCCTTAATGCTTTATTTTAAGTGAAAAATGTCGCTGAATTATCAGGAGCAGGCAAGATTCTAAGGTACCCTTCTGGTTCCCTATTTTATTGCTTTCAGTTTTATGCTGAGTGAGCACGTCTTTTTACTAATCAGTTTTTTATTATGTAACAATAAAGTCTAACTATAATCAGTAATGGCTTTTCATCTCTTACCCTTGTCGAAGCTGCCTTTGTAATAGAGTCATAGGCCTAGAAATTCGGTTGTGGGTCCGCCAGGGCTTTAGCGCCCGAAATTTTGCGCCGGCGTTAATGCCGCTGTGCCCGACGAAAATTCGGTTGCCCCGGGCCCAGACGGCGGCGGGCGCTAATGGAGGGTTTTTGCGCCTCACTATGGGCGTTCAGTGCAGTTTTGAGGCGCTAATCCCCCGCTGCGGCAGGAGGAGCTGCCTGCAGCCGACCGCTGGCCGGTCGATTCGCCCGACAAATGAGCCCGGCACCTCGGGGAAGAGCCGGGCTCGTGGGCCACACACATCAGTGCCGCGGGGGGGTGGTGGAGGAGTCCGGGGAGGGAGGTGCGGGCAGGCGGCCGCCGGGAAAGCGGCCGGCCGCCGCTCCACCTTTATGCGCCGGCGCAAAGGTGTGTAACATCCCTTTCAACAATCGTTGGTTGCGGCTGCCACGGGCGAGGCGGCCGCAACTGAATTTGGGCTTGGGGCCGGGTTACCACGGCAACCGGGACGCTGCGCACACCGATGACGTCATCGGTGCCGGCGCAGCGCTACCGGCTAACGCCGATGGTAGGGCCCAACGCAATTTTGTTACCAGCTATAATTCCGGCGCAAGACCCTCTAACGCCTCTAATTGGGCGCTAACCCCACCGAATTTCTAGGCCATAGAGTTATACAGCACGGATAGAGGCCCTTCGGCCCATCGTGTCCACGCCGGCCATCACACCCTGATGCAATGGGGAGGCAGCTGGGACAGTTTGATTTACATCATTGTCATTCCAAACCGGATTGTTCAGAACTTTAGAACAGTTGAAAACCCACGGGTCCGCTTCTTATGTCCTGGTGGCTGGGGGATATTCTACTGATGTTCATAAGGTCGTGTTATTTCTGCCAGCTGAATAATAGACACATCAGTCCTAAAGTTTTTGATCAGTTTTATCTGTGAAAGTATTATTTTGCTCCCAAGTTTTGCTGCTTGTTAATAGCAGAGGCCGAATTTACCACTCCAAGAGCAGGCCAACAAATAGAATGATGTCAGGAGACAATGGCCCAGAAATTCGGGTCGGAGGCTTCCCGCGGGTGTAAGCCTCCGACCTGCACTTAACTAGCGCGCCGGCCGTTGTGCTGTGGGCCCGCATGGGACTCCGATCCTGGGCCTCCTCCAACTGGCGGCGCGCAGTGCTTGCGTATCCCAGGGGCGCAGTTAGTTCGATGCGTCCCCTGGGATCACGTGGGCCATGGAGAGCCAATGATAGCAGGGAATGCCCATTCATAAAATTGACAGGAAGAGCTGTCACAACTATAAATACTATAAGCCACAAAACATCACTAAAACTTCAAGTACATTTTTTAAAAAATCACATTTTTAAAATAACTGTAAATTACATAAAATAACTATTTTAAACAATAATTTAAATTTTTGAAAAAATTAATTACATTTTCAAATGGGGCTAAAAAAAACGTAAATTTCTTTAAAGTATTTAAAAATAATACACCTGTGGACAAAATGCATCAATTTTAATTAATTTACCACTTACCTTGTTAAAAGCAGGCCTTGTGCCTGCTTTATACATGTGTGACTCCTAGAGACTTACCCTCCCGGAAAAGCCTGGAAAAAAAACGTAAGTTCAATGCGTACGCGCTGCCTCTCCAGCGCACGTGTTCCACCTCTGAACCCCTTCTTTCAAGGGAACGGAAGTTCCGGTTTCCCGTGCATGCGCAGTGCATGCACGAAACCAGCACTTCCATTGGGTCTACGCATGAGCACTCAGCGTGTACTCACCCGTGGTGACTTGAATTTCTGGGCCATTAGCAAAGTCCAAAATCCAACATGGCCAGCCTGACATCACAATCACCCAGCCCAACATCACACTCACCCAGTCCAAAATCTCTCACCCACTCCAACATCACACTCACCCATCCCCAACATCACACTCACACTGTCCGACATCACACTCACCCAGCCCGACATCCCACTCACCCAGCCCAACATCACACTCACCCAGGCCAACATCACACTCACCCAGTCCAACATTACACTCACCCAGTCCAACATCACACTCACCCAGTCCAACATCACACTCACCCAGTCCAACATTACACTCACCCAGTCCAACATTACACTCACCCAGTCCAACATCACACTCACCCAGCCCGACATCCCACTCACCCAGCCCAACATCACACTCACCCAGTCCAACATCACACTCACCCAGTCCAACATCACACTCACCAATTCCAAAATCACACTCACACAGCCCAACATCACACTCACCCAGTCCAACATCCAACAAACCCAGTCCGACATCACACTCACCCAGCCCGACATCCCACTCACCCAGCCCAACATCACACTCACCCAGCCCAACATCACACTCACCCAGCCCGACATCCCACTCACCCAGCGCAACATCACACTCAACCAGCACAACATCAAACTCAATCAGACCAACATCATAATCACCCAGCCCAATGTCAATCTCAACCAGCCTGAGATCACACTCATCCAGTCCAACATCACACTCACCCAGTCCAACATCACACTCACCCAGTCCGACATCACACTCACCCAGTCCGACATCAAACTCACCCAGTCCAACATCACACTCACCCAGTCCAACATCACACTCTCCCAGCCCAACATCACACTCACCCAGTCCAACATCACACTCACCCAGTCCAACATCACACTCACCCAGTCCAACATCACACTCAAACTTTGATTTTGGACTGGGTGAGTGTGATGTTGGACTGGGCGAGTGTGATGTTGGACTGGGTGCGTGTGATGTTGGAATGGGTGAGTGTGATGTTGGGCTGGGTGAGTGAGATTTTGGACTGGGTGAGTGTGACGTTGGACACACACAGCTCAACATCACACTCAAACATTCCAAAATCACACTCACCCAGCCCAACATTTCACTCACCCAGTCCAACATCTCACTCACCCAGTCCAACATCTCACTCACCCAGTCCAACATCACCCTCACCCAGTCCAACATCTCACTCACCCAATCCAACATTTCACTCACCCAGCCCAACATCACTCGCCCAGTCCAACACCACACTCACCCAGCCCAACATCAGACTCACCGAGCCCGACATCACACTCACCCAGTCCGACATCACAGTCACCCAGTCCAACATCACATGCACCCAGTCCAACATGTCACTCAACTAGGCCAACATCACACTCACCCAGTCCAAAATCACACTCACCCAGCCCAACATCACACTCACCCTGTCAAACATCACACTCACCCAGTCCAAAATCGCACTCAGCCAGTCCAACATCACACTCACTCAATGATGGTAGAGCCCAGCACGTGAGTGCAAAAGACAAGGCTGAAGCGTTTGCAATTATCTTCAGCCTGAAGTGCCGAGTGGATGATCCATCTTGGCCTCCTCCTGAGGTCCCCAGCATCACAGATGCCAGTCTTCAGCCCATTCAATTCACTCCACGTGATGTCAAGAAATTGCTGAAGACATTGGATACTGCAAAGGCTATGGGCCCTGACAACATTCCGGCAATAGCACTGAAGACTTGTGCTACAGAACTAGCTGCGCCCCTAGCCAAGCTGTTCCAGTACAGCTACAACACTGGCATCTACCCGGCAATGTGGAAAATTGCCCAAGTATGACCTGTCTACAAAAAGCATGACAAATCCGACCCGGCCAATTACCGTCCCATCAGTCTACTCTCAATCATCAGCAAAGTGATGGAAGGTGTCGTCGACAGTGCTATCAAGCGGCACTTACTCAGCAATAACCTGCTAACTGACACCCAGTTTGGGTTCCGCCAAGGCCACTCAGCTCCTGACCTCATTACAGCCTTGGTCCAAACATGGACAAAAGAGCTGAACTCAAGAGGTGAGGTGAGAGTGACTGCCCTTGACATCAAGGCAGCATTTGATCGAGTGTGGCATCAAAGAGCCCTAGCAAAACTGAAGTCAATGGGAATCAAGGGGAAAACTCTCCACTGGTTCGAATCATACCTAGCACAAAGGAAGTTGGCTGTGGTTGCTGGAGGTCATTCATCTCAAACACATGACATCACTGCAGGAGTTCCTCAGGGCAGTGTCCTAGGCCCAACCATCTTCAGCTGTTTCATCAATGACCTTCCCTCCATCATAGGGTCAGAAGTGGGGATGTTCGCTGATGATTTGCACTGTGGTGTTTCTGTGTTCTGTGTCTGTGTGATTTCGCACTGTTCAGCACCATTCGAGACTTGTCAGATACTGACGCAGTCCATGTCCATATGCAGCAAGACCTGGACAACATTCAGACTTGGGCTGACAAGTGGCAAGTAACATTCGCACCACACAAGTGCCAGGCAATGACCATCTCCAACAAGCGAGACTCTAACCATCTCCCCTTGACATTCAATGGCATTACTATTGCTGAATCCCCCACTATCAACATCCTGGGGGTTACCATTGATCAGAAACTGAACTGGACCAGCCATATAAATACTGTGGCTACAAGAGCAGGCCAGAGGCTGGGAATTCTGCGGCGAGTGTCTCACCTCCTGACTCCCCAAAGCCTTTCCACCATCTACAAGGCACAAGTCAGGAGTGTGATGGAATACTCTCCACTAGCCTGGATGAGTGCAGCTCCAACAACACTCAAGAAGCTGGACACCATTCAGGATAAAGCAGCCCGCTTGATTGGCACTCCATCCACCACCTTCAACATTCACTCCCTCCACCACCGGCGCACTGTGGCTGCAGTGTGTACCATCTAAAAGATGCACTGCAGCAACTCGCCAAAGCGCCTTCAACAGCACCTTCCAAACCCGCGACCTCTACCACTTAGAAGGACAAGGGCAGCAGACGCATGGGAACATCACCACCTACAAGTTCCCCTCCAAGCCACACACCATCCTGACTTGGACCTGTATCGCTGTTCCTTCACTGTTGCTGGGCCAAAATCCTGGAACTCCCTTCCTAACTGCATTGTGGGTGTACCTACACCATATGGCCTGCAGCGGTTCAAGAAGGCGGCTCTCCACCATCTTCTCAAAGGCAATTAGGGATGGGCACTAAATGCAGGCCTAGCCAGCCAGCGACGCCCACATCCCATCAATGAATTAAAAAAAACATCACACACACCCATTCCGACATCACACTCACCCAGTCCAAAATCTCACTCATCCAGCCCAACATCACACTCACCCAGTCCAACATCACACTCACCCAGCCCAACATCACACTCACCAAGTCCAACATCACACTCACCCAGCCCAATTTCACACTCACCCAGCCCAATTTCACACTCACCCAGCCCAACATCACACTCACCCAGCCCAACATCACACTCACCCAGCCCGACATCACACCCACGCCGTCCAACGTCACACTCAACCAGCCCAATTTCATACTCAGCCAGCCCAACACCACAATCACCCAGCCCAATATCACACTCACCCAGCCCAACATCACACTCACCCAGCCCACAATCACACTCATCCTGCCCAACATCACACTCACCCAGCCCGACATCACACCCACACCGTCCAACGTCACACTCAACCAGCCCAATTTCACACTCAGCCAGCCCAACACCACAATCACCCTGCCCAATATCACACTCACCCAGCCCACCAGCACACTCAGCCAGCCAAGATCACACTTACCCAGCCCAACATCACACTCACCACTTCCAACATCACACTCATCCAGCGCATCAGCACACGCACCCAGTCCGACATCACACTCACCCAGTCCAACAACACACTCACCCAGCCCGACATCACACTCACCCAGTCCGACATCACACTCACCACTTCCAACATCACACTCATCCAGCGCATCAGCACACGCACCCAGTCCGACATCACACTCAAGCAGTTCGACATCACACTCACCCAGCCCAACACCACAATCACCCTGCCCAATATCACACTCACCCAGCCCAACATCGCACTCACCCAGCCCAACATCACACTCACCCAGTCCAACAACACACTCACCCAGCCCAACATCACACTCACCCAGCCCAACATCACACTCACCCAGCCCAACATCACACTCAGCACTTCCAACATCACACTCATCCAGCGCATCAGCACATGCACGCAGTCCGACATCACACTCACGCAGTTCGAAATCACACTCAGCCAGCCAAACATCACACTCACCCAGCCCACCATCAAACTCACCCAGACAAACATCACACTCACCCAGCTCACCATCACACTCAGCCAGCCCAGATCACACTCACCCAGCTCACCATCACACTCACCCAGTCCAACATCACACTCACCCAGTCCAACAACACACTCACCCAGCCCGACATCACAGTCACACCATCCAACGTCACACTCACCCAGCCCAATTTCACATTCACCCATTCCAACATCAGATTAACCCAGCCCAACATCACACTCACCCAGTCCAACATCACACTCACCACTTCCAACATCACACTCATCCAGCGCATCAGCACACGCACCCAGTCCGACATCACACTCACGCAGTTCGACAACACACTCACCCAGCCAAACATCACACTCACCCAGCCCACAATCACACTCACCCTGCCCAATATCACACTCACCCAGCCCAACATCACATTCAGCACTTCCAACATCACACTCATCCAGCGCACCAGCACACGCACCCAGTCCGACATCACACTCACGCAGTTCGACATCACACTCACCCAGCCAAACATCACACTCACCACTTCCAACATCACACTCATCCAGCGCATCAGTACACTCACCCAGCCCGACGTCACACTCACACCGTCCAAAGTCACGCTCAACCAGCCCAATGTCACACTCCCCAGTCCGAAATCACACTCACCCACCCCAACACCACACTCACCCAGTCCAACAACACACTCACCCAGCCCAACATCACACTCACCCACCCCAACATCACACTCACCCAGTCCAACAACACACTCACCCAGCCCAACATCACACTCACCCAGCCCAACATCACACTCACCCAGCCCAACATCACACTCACCCACCCCAACATCACACTCACCCAGTCCAACAACACACTCACCCAGTCCAACATCACACTCACCCAGCCCAACATCACACTCACCCACCCCAACATCACACTCACCCACCCCAACATCACACTCACCCACCCCAACATCACACTCACCCACCCCAACATCACACTCACCCAGCCCAACATCACACTCACCCACCCCAACATCACACTCACCCAGTCCAACATCACACTCACCCAGCCCGACATCACAGTCACACCATCCAACGTCAAACTCAACCAGCCCAATTTCGC
Source organism: Somniosus microcephalus (assembly GCF_052327205.1). Classification (NCBI taxonomy): domain Eukaryota; kingdom Metazoa; phylum Chordata; class Chondrichthyes; order Squaliformes; family Somniosidae; genus Somniosus; species Somniosus microcephalus. The sequence goes on from NC_141015.1 coordinate 13,076,328, forward strand.
ATTCACCCATTCCAACATCACACTCACCGAGTCCAACATCACACCCACCAGTTCCAACATCACACTCACCCAGTCTGACATCACACTCACCCACCCCAACATCACACTCAAACAGCCCAACATCACACTCACCCAGCCCAACATTACACTCACCCGGCCCAAGATCACAGTCACCCAGCCAAACATCACTCTCACCCAGCCCACCATCACACTCAGCCAGCCCAGATCACACTCACCCAGCCCAATATCACACTCACCCAGCCCAACATCACACTCAACCAGCCCAACATCACACGCACCCAGCCCAATATCACACTCACCCGGCCCAAGATCACACTCACCCAGCCAAATATCACTCTCACCCAGCCCACCATCACACTCAGCCAGCCCAGATCACACTCACCCAGCCCAATATCACACTCACCCAGCCCAACATCACACTCACCACTTCCAACATCACACTCATCCAGCGCATCAGCACACGCACCCAGTCCGACATCACACTCACGCAGTCCAACATCACACTCACCCAGCCCGACGTCACACTCACACCGTCCAAAGTCACACTCAACCAGCCCAATTTCACATTCACCCATTCCAACATCACACTAACCCAGCCCAACATCACACTCACCCAGTCCAACATCACACTCACCCAGCCCGACATGACACTCACCCAGTCCAACATCACACTCACCCAGCCCAACATCACACTCACCCAGCCCAACATCACACGCACCCAGACCAAAACCACACTGACCCAGTCCAACATCACACTCACCCAGTCCAACATCACACTCACCCAGTCCAACATCACACTCACGAGTCCGACATCACACTCACCCAGTCCAACATCACACGCACCCAGACCAAAACCACACTGACCCAGTCCAACATCACACTCAACTTGTGCAGCATCACATTCACACAGCCCAAATTCACACTCACCCAGCCCAACATCACACTCACCCAGCCCAACATCACACTCACCCAGCCCAACATCACACTCACCCAGCCTACCATCACACTCACCCAGCCCAACATCACACTCACCCAGCCCAACATCACACTCACCCAGCCCATAATCACACTCACCCTGTCCGACATCACACTCACCCAGTCCAACATCACACACACCCAGCCCAACATCACACTCACCACTTCCAACTTCACACTCATCCAGCCCAACATCACACTCACCCAGCCCAACATCACACTCACGCCATCCAACGTCACACTCAACCATCCCAATTTCACATTCACACATTCCAACATCACACTCATCCAGCCCGACATCACACTCACCCAGTCCAACATCACAATCACCCAGCACAAAGTCACACTCACCCAGTCCAACAACATACTCACCCAGTCCAACATCACACTCACCCAGTCAAACAACACACCCACACTGTCCAACATCACACTCACCCAGTCCAACATCACACCCACCCAGCCCAACATCACACTCATCCAGCCGAAATTCACACTCACCCAGCCCAACATCACACTCACGGAGTCCGACATCACACTCACCCAGTCCAACATCACACTCACCCAGTCCAACATCACACTCACGGAGTCCGACATCACACTCACCCAGTCCAACATCACACGCACCCAGTCCAACATCACACGCACCCAGACCAAAAGCACACTGACCCATGCCAAACTCACACTCAACTTGTGCAGCATCACATTCACCCAGCCCAAATTCACAGTCACCCAGTCCAACATCACACTCACCCAGCCCAACATCACACTCACCCAGCCCAACATCACACTCACCCAGCCCAACAACACACTCACCCAGCCCAACATCACACTCACCCAGCCCAACATCACACTCACCCAGCCCAACATCACACTCACCCAGCCCAACATCACACTCACCCAGCCCAACATCACACTCACCCAGTCCAAAATCACACTCACCCAGCCCAACATCACACTCACCCAGCCCAACATCCCACTCACCCAGCCCAACATCACACTCACCCAGCCCAACATCACACTCACCCAGCCCAACATCACACTCACCCAGCCCAACATCACACTCACCCAGCCCACCATCACACTCACCCAGCCCAACATCACACTCACCCAGCCCAACATCACACTCACCCAGCCCATAATCACACTCAACCTGCCCAACATCACACTCACCCAGCCCAACATCACACTCACCCAGCCCAACATCACACTCACCCAGCCCACCATCACACTCAGCCAGCCCAACATCACACTCACCCAGCCCACCATCACACACACCCAGTCCGTCATCACACTCACCCAGTCCAACATCACACTCACCCAGTCCAACATCACACTCACCCAGTCCAACATCACACTCACCCAGCCCAACAACACACTCACCCAACCCAACATCACACTCACGCAGCCCAACATCACACTCACCCTGTCCAACATCACATTCACGCAGCCCAACATCACACTCACCCAGTCCAATATCATACTCACCCGGTCCAACATCACACTCACCCAGTCCAACATCACACTCACCCAGTCCAAAATCACACTCACCCAGTCCAACATCACACTCGCCCAGTCCAACATCACACTCACCCAGTCCAACATCACACTCGCCCAGTCCAACATCATACTCACCCAGTCCAACATCACACTCACCCAGTCCAACATCACACTCACCCTGCCCAAATTCACACTCACCCAGTCCAACATCACACGCACCCAGCCCAACATCACACGCACCCAGCCCAACATCACACTCACCCAGCCCAACATCCCACTCACCCAGCCCAACATCACACTCACCCAGCCCAACATCACACTCACCCAGCCCAACATCACACTCACCCAGCCCAACATCACACTCACCCAGCCCAACATCACACTCACCCAGTCCAACATCACACTCACCCAGCCCAACATCACACTCACCCAGCCCAACATCACACTCACCCAGTCCAACATCACACTCACCCAGCCCAACATCACACTCACCCAGTCCAACATCACACTCACCCAGTCCAACATCACACTCACCTAGTCCAAAATCACACTCACCCAGTCCAACATCACCCTCACCCAGTCCAACATCACACTCACCCAGTCCAACATCACACTCACCCAGTCCAACATCACACTCACCCAGTCCAGCATCACACTCACCCAGCCCAACATCACACTCACCCAGCCCACCATCACACTCACCCAGCCCAACATCACACTCACCCAGCCCAACATCACACTCACCCAGCCCAACATTACACTCACCCAGCCCATAATCACACTCACCCTGCCCAACATCACACTCACCCAGCCCAACATCACACTCACCCAGCCAAACATCACACTCACCCAGACCACCATCAAACTCACCCAGCCCAACATCACACTCACCCAGTCCGACATCACACTCACCCAGTCCGACATCACACTCACCCAATCCGACATCACACTCACCCAGTCCAACATCACACTCACCCAGCCCGCCATCACACTCAGCCAGCCCAACATCACACTCACCCAGTCCGACATCACACTCACCCAATCCGACATCACACTCACCCTGCCCAAATTCACACTCACCCAGTCCAACATCACACGCACCCAGCCCAACATCACACGCACCCAGCCCAACATCACACTCACCCAGTCCAACATCACACTCACCCTGCCCAAATTCACACTCACCCAGTCCAACATCACACGCACCCAGCCCAACATCACACGCACCCAGCCCAACATCACACTCACCCAGCCCAACATCCCACTCACCCAGCCCAACATCACACTCACCCAGCCCAACATCACACTCACCCAGCCCAACATCACACTCACCCAGCCCAACATCACACTCACCCAGCACAACATCACACTCACCCAGCCCAACATCACACTCACCCAGCCCAACATCCCACTCACCCAGCCCAACATCACACTCACCCAGCCCAACATCTCACTCACCCAGCCCAACATCACACTCACCCAGCCCAACATCACACTCACCCAGTCCAACATCACACTCACCCAGCCCAACATCACACTCACCCAGCCCAACATCACACTCACCCAGCCCAACATCACACTCACCCAGCCCAACATCACACTCACCCAGCCCAACATCACACTCACCCAGCCCAACATCACACTCACCCAGTCCAACATCACACTCACCCAGCCCAACATCACACTCACCCAGCCCAACATCACACTCACCCAGTCCAACATCACACTCACCCAGCCCAACATCACACTCACCCAGTCCAACATCACACTCACCCAGACCAACATCACACTCACCTAGTCCAAAATCACACTCACCCAGTCCAACATCACCCTCACCCAGTCCAACATCACACTCACCCAGTCCAACATGACACTCACCCAGTCCAACATCACACTCACCCAGTCCAGCATCACACTCACCCAGCCCAACATCACACTCACCCAGCCCACCATCACACTCACCCAGCCCAACATCACACTCACCCAGCCCAACATCACACTCACCCAGCCCAACATTACACTCACCCAGCCCATAATCACACTCACCCTGCCCAACATCACACTCACCCAGCCCAACATCACACTCACCCAGTCCAACAGCACACTCACCCAGACCACCATCACACTCACCCAGCCAAACATCACACTCACCCAGACCACCATCAAACTCACCCAGCCCAACATCACACTCACCCAGTCCGACATCACACTCACCCAGTCCGACATCACACTCACCCAATCCGACATCACACTCACCCAGTCCAACATCACACTCACCCAGCCCGCCATCACACTCAGCCAGCCCAACATCACACTCACCCAGTCCGACATCACACTCACCCAATCCGACATCACACTCACCCAGTCCAACATCACACTCACCCAGTCCAACATCACACTCACCCAGCCCAAAGTCAGACTCACCCAGTCCGACATCACACTCACCCACCCCAACATCACACTCAACAAGCCCAAATTCACACTCACCCATTCCAAAATCAGACTCACCCAGTCCAACATCACACTCACCCTGTCCAACAACACACTCACCCTGCCCAACATCACACTCACCCAGTCTAAGATCACAGACACCCAGCCCAAAATCACACTCACCCAGTCCAACATCACACTCACCCAGTCTAAGATCATGGACACCCAACCCAACATCACACTCACCCAGTCCGACATCACACTCATCCAGCCAAACATCTCACTCACCCTGTCCAGCATTCAATGGTTCAAGCCATAATTCCAATGCACTCAGTCCAGCATCTAATGCACCCAGTTCTCAATTGAACATACCCAGCCAAGCATCTAATGCACCCAACCTGTAGTGTATGTACATTTAAGAGAGAACTACTTTTACAGCTCCTGTATACTGTAGTACCGGCAGTGACCACACCTGTATATAAGCCTTGAGCATGCCTCTGTACCCCAGACTTGAGACTACCCTACTCCAGTAAATACCTGTTGATTGTTAAGTTACAGCATCCGTGTGGTTATTGAAAAAGATCATACTCTCAGAATCACGGATCTAACAGTGGCAACGAGTGTCGATTCGAATCTACCTGCAACTCTGCATTTCCCTTCGAGGATTCGCTCCGGGAGGGCGGTGGAAAAACGTCGAGGCCAGAAACATGGGCGTCGACCACGAGCAACCGCCCAGTCATCTGGCAGAGAGTGAACATCGCAGGGGAGGCTGTGGAGAGCCGGGCTTGGTTCCCCAGCCACGACGATCAGCAATAGACTGACGACAGGTACAGCGCAGGCCCTTCCCGGACAGCGGCGGCTGGAGCCGACCGATGGCGGAGAGAAAGCCGAGCAGCGTCGACGGGGTAAGACAGAGGGTAAAGCGCACAGGGCGCAGCCGGGGGTTGAAAACCGAGCGGCGTCGAGGAAAAACAAAACGGAGAGAGAGAGGGTAAAGCAACAGCCAGGTTCAGGACCGAGCAGCGGAAACGAGAAAGGCGCACAAAAAAAAAAGAACGCGCAGATCACAGCCAGGGCTCAAGGGCTGAACAGTGTCTGCGGGGAGAAGAAGGGAGAGCGCGGGAGACGCCATTGTGCCGCGGAGAAGAAGGAAGAGCGTGGGAGACGCCATTTTTAGAAGCCGCAGCGGAGAAGAAGAGCGAGCGCGGGAAGGAAGGAAAGCGCGGGAGACGCCATTTTGTGCCAGCGGAGAAGAAGGGGAAGCGCGGGAGACGCCATTTTTGACAGTTAAATCACACCCAGGGATGCCGAAGAGTGGCAGTATCTCTACGTTCGACAATGAAGTCGAAGATTGGGCGACATATGTGGAACGTATTGAGGTGTACTGCAGGGCGAATGAAGTGCCAGATGCTGGGAAAGCACTGGTTTTGTTAAATTCCATGGGTGTAAAAGCTTATGGGTTACTTCGAAACCTAATAACCCCAGAGAAGCCTGTGAACAAGAATTTCGAAAGCATAGTAGAAATCCTACAGGACCACTTAAACCCCACACCGCTGCTGATAGCAGAACGATTTAAGTTCCATAAAAGGAACCAACACAAAGACGAAAGCAATGCTGAGTACCTAACGGAGCTGTGCAAGCTATTGAAACACTGCCAGTTTGGAGCGGGACTAGCAGATACGTTAAGGGACAAGTTTGTGTGTGGGCAGCAAAGTGAAGGAACCCAGAAATGGCTTCTATCAGAAAAGGATCTTACGCTGGACAAGGCTTTCAGTATGGCAGTATCACACGAAGCAGCCGCAAGGGGCGCTGCAGAGATACAACGGAGACCGCAAGAATATGGCACCAATGAAATGTCCTATAGAACAGGGAAGTGCTATCGCTGCGGCAGAACAACACATGACCAGAAGGATTGTTGGTTCAAGGACCAAGTGTGCAGACAGTGTGGAAAAGCAGGACACATAGCAAGAATCTGCAGGTCTGCGAAGAAAACCAACAGTAAGAAATCTCCACAGGAGAAGTACAAAAAGGTACATAAGGTGATGGACAGTAGTTCAGACGAACAGAAAAGTGACACAGACTCCGGGAACAAGGAGCTGGGTTGTCTGAAACTACATAAGGTAACCAAAATGGAGGATCACCAGACTATCTGGGTTACACTCAAGATAGACGGAGTCCAAGTGAAAATGGAATTGGACACAGGATCAGCCCTAACAGTCATAAACCAAAGGGACTACAAGCGGCTATTTTCACATATACCCTTGAAAGCTACAGAGATTGTCTTGAAGATGTACACGGGGCAAAAAGTCTACCCCAAAGGAAAAATAAGGGTGAAAGTGATATATAAAGGCCAGGAAATACCTAAAATGGATATATATGTATTGCCAGATGGAGGACCACCACTGCTAGGACGTGAATGGATCCGGAAGATACAATTAGATTGGCATTCCATACAGGCATTGAAGGTTGAGGCCAAAAAGCATGATGACGTCACACCTGGACGACTGTCAAAAATGCTAACTACGCAAAAGAAGTGTTCCAGGAGGGACTCGGAACACTAAAAGGCATAACAGCAACGATTAAAATAGAGGAAAATGCAAGCCCAAAGTTTCTTAAGGCCAGACCAGTGCCTTATGCGATCAGACCAGCTGTCGAAGCAGAGCTGGAAGGGTTGGAACATTCAGGAGTACTGTCCAAAGTAGGCTGGAGCGAGTGGGCTACACCCATCGTTCCTGTAGTGAAGAGGTCATTGAGTAATACGCCTGGGGAACCAAAGAAGGTCCGCATCTGTGGGGATTTTAAGGTGACAGTGAACTCAGTCCTTCACACGGTACAATATCCGCTTCCACGAATTGAGGATATTTTCGAATCGCTATCTGGAGGTAAACGCTTCACCAAAATTGATCTAGACCAGGCGTACTTGCAAATGGAGGTAGAAGAAGCCTCGAAACAATACCTTACGATTAACACTCATAAAGGTCTTTATCAATACAACCGGCTGGTGTTCGGGGTAGCATCGGCTCCGGCTATTTGGCAAAGGGCGATGGATCAAGTCCTGCAAGGGATTCCAGGGACCAGTGTTATTTGGACGACATCCTGGTCATGGGCGAAAATGACAGTGATCACCTCGCCAACTTGGAGAAGGTGCTCACCAGATTAAAGGAATATGGGCGACGAGCTAATCGCCACAAGTGCGAGTTTTTCCAGCAGCAGATCTCGTATTGTGGCCACATCATCGATGAAGAGGGGTTACATAAGTCCCCTGAAAAGATTGAGGCAGTAGTCAAGGCTCCAGCACCGGAAAATGTGTCACAACTGAGGTCGTTCCTCGGGCTGGTAAACTACTATCATAAGTTCTTACCAAATTTGTCCACGGTATTACACCCACTGAACACCCTACTGCAAACAGGGGTACCATGGAAGTGGAATGACGAACGTAGACGAGCTTTCCAGAAGTGTAAAAATTGATCACATCAGAAGAGGTGTTGGCCCATTTCAACCCAGCACTACCAATTCGTTTGGCATGTGATGCATCACCCTATGGTATAGGAGCGGTGCTGTCGCACAAATTCCCAGACGGGTTGGCGAGGCCAGTAGCCTTTGCATCTCGGTCACTAACCTCAGCCGAGCGCAACTACGCCCAGATTGACAGGGAGGCCCTCAGCCTAGAATGGGGAGTAAAAAAATTCAACCACTATCTGCATGGGCAGAAGTTCACCTTGCTGACTGACCACCAACCACTTGTCTCCATCTTTAATCCTAAGAAGTGCGTTCCAGTGATGACGGCACAACGGTTGCAAAGATGGTCCCTGTTTCTAGGGGCGAATCAATATGAAATAGAATATAAAGGCACGAAACAGCATGGAAACGCTGATGGGCTATCGCGCCTGCCACTGCCTACTGTGGAGGAAGCACCAGCAGTGGACCCTATCGAGATATTTTATTCGTCAATAATTGAACGATTGCCAGTAACGAACGCGGATATAGAGAAGGAGACCCGCAATGATCCGACGCTGTCTCGGGTATATGATTTGACGGTGAGGGGATGGCCAACACATGGCGACTCACTGTTGCCAGCATTCTCATCCAGAAGAGAACAGCTGTCAGTATGCCAGGGGACAGTGATGTGTGGATCCAGAGTGGTGATTCCACCCAAGTTAAGGGAGAGAGTGCTAAATGAGCTACATGAAGGTCATTTGGGGGGAGTGAAAATGAAAATCCTTGCTAGGGCTTATGTGTGGTGGCCGGGAATCGATCAACAAATCGATGACCTAACCAAGAGCTGCTCAGGATGGTCCAAAATGCACCACCACATGCCCCTCTACACCCATGGGGGTGGCCCTCCTCTCCGTGGCAACGGGTGCATATTGATTTTGCTGGTCCATTCATGGACTCAATGTTCTTAATAGCAGTGGATGCTCATTCGAAGTGGCCTGAGGTGATAAAAATGTCCTCAACCACTACAGAGAAAACGATTGCAGTCCTACGGACCATATTTGCCAGAAACGGCTTGCCAGAGCAGATTTGCTTTGATAATGGACCACAGTTTGTGTCCGAAGAGTTTCGAAAATTTATGAGAAGGAATCGGGTAAGGCATTACACATCCGCCCCGTATCATCCAGCCACAAATGTATTGGCTGAGAGGTTCGTACAAACTTTAAGAAGGCGATAAATGCCATGTGCGACGATGAAATTCCACTACAGCATAAGGTGGACAATTTCTTATTAGCCTACCGAAACGCGACACATGCAGTTACCAACCAGACCCCGGCCATGATGTTCTTTAACCGAAGGTTGCGATCTCGTCTGGACTTGCTTAGACCAAATGTGCGAAGAAATGTTGAGGATAAACAATTCCAGCACATCAATGAGAAGCCGACAAGGAGCTTCAATGTAGGACAACCAGTCTTGGCCCATGACTACCGAACAGAGAAATGGCAACCCGGAACGATATGCACACGGCAGGGGCCATTAATGTACACAGTGGATGTCGGGGAGAACATTGTGAGACGCCACGTTGATCAGATCTTAGCGTCACAGGAACGAGTCAACCCCATGTCTTGCGTACCTGGGGATGAACCCGACATACCGGTAGCATCTACCTCCGAACCAGTAGCAGTGGAACCCGATGAACTAACCGATGAAAAGGGGCCAGAATCGCCTCTGCACCAAGAACAAGAACCTCAGGAAAGGCGCTACCCCAAAAGAATCAGGAAGCCGCCCCAAAGACTGAATCTATAAATGGACTATTGTTGTTTAATGTGCATGTTAAATTGTTAATTGTTATTTGAATATTATGGGTACTGCTAATCTAAAAGGGGAGGAATTGTAGTGTATGTATCTTTCAGAGAGAACTACTTTTACAGCTCCTGTATACTGTAGTACCGGCAGTGACCACACCTGTATATAAGCCTTGAGCATGCCTCTGTACCCCCAGTCTTGTGACTACCCTACTCCAGTAAACACCTGTTGATTGTTAAGTTACAGAATCCGTGTAGCTATTGAAAAACATCATACTCTCAGAATCACGGATCTAACAACACTCACCCAGCCCAACATCACACTCACCCAGCCCAACATCACACTCTCCCAGTCCAACATCACACTCACCCAGCCTAACATCACACTCACCAAGCCCAACATCACACTCACCCAGTCCAACATCACACTCACCCAGTCCAACATCACACTCACCCAGTCCAACATCACACTCACCCAGTCCAACATCACACTCACCCAGCCCAACATCACACTCACCCAGTCCAGCATCACACTCACCCAGTCCAACATCACACTCACCCAGTCCAACATCACACTCACCCAGCCCAACATCACACTCAGCCCTTCCAACATCACACTCACCCAGCCCGACATCTCACTCACCCAGTCCGACATCACACTCACCCAGTCCAACATCACACTCACCCAGTCCAACATCACACTCACCCAGTCCGACATCACACTCACCCAGCCCAACATCACACTCACCCAGTCCAACATCACACTCACCCAGTCCAACATCACACTCACCCAGCCCAACATCACACTCACCCAGTCCAACATCACACTCACCCAGCCCAACATCACACTCACCCAGTCCAACATCACACTCACCCAGCCCATCATAACACTCACCCAGCCCATCATAACACTCACCCAGCCCAACATCATACTCACCCAGCCCAACATCATACTCACCCAGCCAAACATCACACTCACCCAGCCAAACATCACACTCACCCAGCCCAACATCACACTCGCCCAGTCCAGCATTCAATGGTTCAAGCCATAATTCCAATGCACTCAGTCCAGCATCTAATGCATCCAGTTCACGATTGAACATACCCAGCCAAGCATCTAATGCACCCAACCCAGCCTGCATTCCTAATCCTGATCACTATCTCGTAATGCCCCTGGATTCTGTATATATGTGGGTATCAGATGAGAGCAGTATTGGACTTGGCTGTGGCATGTTTTACACTTGCATGGTAGAATAACCTGTTGATGCTGACTCTCTATGTTCACACATGTACAGTCTTTTGAACAAGGCTTCTCAGGTTGTCAGTGCCATGAAACTAACCCAGGAAGAGAGTGTTTCAAGAAGAGAAAGCAACAAAATTAGGGAGGCGAAAGTGTATGACTGTGGAAAGGCAAGTGATGGATGTAATGAAAGCTGCATAGAAACCAATGAGTGACAGAAAGAGTGAGAATGTGAAATGCCTGAGACAGTAAAACGTCTGTAATTTGCAATTCACTGGTGTTCAGTGGCTGCTCGTGGATTAATGATTAAAATCTTTTGTCTGGCAGATGGAAGACTCACACAGAACATTCACAACCTACTTTATTCAGGAGTGTTCGCATAATCACAGTGAAAACAATTGCAGCCAATCACGTCATGATTTCATCATTACAACCCGTTCTAGTGCAGCACTAAAGAGGAAACGTAAACTACTGATTATCCTCAACATTTTCATTCTATATTAGATTATTAAATGACTTTAGCATTGTGTAAGATCAAAAGAGACCATTGCAATATATCCTACTGGCTCCGAACGCCAAAATATATAGCAACAACAACTTGCATTTATATAGCGCCTTTAATGTAGTAAAGCATCCCCAGGCACTGCACAGGTGTATTATAAGATGAAAAATTTGACACCGAGCCACATAAGGATAAATTAGGAGAGGTGTCCAAAGGCTTGGTCAAAGAAGTAGGTTTTAAGGAATGTCTTAAAGGAGGAAAGAGAGGTAGCGAGGCAGAGAGGTTTAAGCAGGGAATCCCAGAGCTTAGGGCCCAGGCAATAGAAGGCACAGCCACCAATGGTTGAGCGATTATAATCAGGGATGCTCAAGAGGGCAGAATTAGAGGAGCGCAGATATCCTGGGGGTTTGTGGGGCTGGAGGAGATTACAGAGATAGGGAGGGGTGAGGCCATGGAGGGATTTCAAAACAAGGATGAGAACTTTGAAATCGAGGCGCTGCTTAACCGGGAGCCAATGTAGGTCAGCGAGCACAGGGGTGATGGGCGAACTGGACTTGGGGCGAGTTAGGACACGGGCAGCTGAGTTTTGGATGACCTCAAGTTTACAGAGGGTAGAATGTGGGAGGCCAGCCAGGAGCGCATTGGAATAGTCAAGTCTAGAGGTAACAAAGGTATGGATGAGGGTTTCAGCAGCAGATGAGCTGAGGCAAGGGCGAAGACAGGCGATGTTACGGAGGTGGAAGTAGGCGGTCTTGGTTATGCTGCGTTATTGTTCATGCCACTTGTTCCCTCTCTCTGCCGGTTATCTATCCTATTATTAAATTGTGTAAGGAGGATTGTGGTGTAATCCTTGTCTGGTCCTAGCTGAGAACCCCACTTACAACATTGTCACTAATGAACCACTTTCTATGTTACAACAGTTTTTGATATATAACAGTTCTTGACATACTACCATCTCTGATGTCCCATTTTCTGTGCTAGTGTCAGTTGTATCACAGCCTCTTAAAGACCACATTCATATGCCACAATTATGATATGCCACAGCATTTGATATACATTCTTTGATATATCGCAGTGTTTGATATGGCAAGTACAGGAAACTCTCATTTAAACGGCACCTAAATATCCGGAATTCTCTATTAACCGGCAAAATTCATACTCCGAAAACACCTCAATAACCGGAAATGTTGCCAAGTCCGAGTCCAAGTCTCCTGCAGTGGCCGAGTTAGTCAATGGGGGTAGTTCTCCAAACTGCCACAACTCGGCTTCTTGGCACTGTCAGAAGTCCAAACACCTCAATAACAGGAGTCTGACTCTTTGTTTGTTAAAAATAGCCTCGATAGATAACCCTCTCCGTCATCTGGGATTTTTAATCAACCGGCACCATCCCGGTCCCGTTGCTGCCGGATACCAGAGAGTTTCCTGTACTCTGATATCCAACAATTTCTGAATAACTTCTATATCTCCTGCTGAATAGAAAACAAAACTTGCATTTATATAGTGCCTTCCACAGCGGCAGGATGTCCCAAAGTATTTCACAATAAACTACTTTTGAAGTGAAGTCACTGCTGTTTTGTAGGCAAATGTGACAGCCAATTTGCACACAGTAAGGTCCCACAGACAGCAATGAGATAAATGGCCAGTTAATCTGTTTTGTAATGATATTGGCTCAGGGAGGAATGTTTGCCAAAAATTCCCCTACTCTTCTTTGAAATAGTGCCAGGGGATCTTTTACGTCCACCTGACCAAGTAGACAAAGTAACATCTCATCCAGAAGAAAGTCGTTCCGACAGTGTAGCTCTATTCCACTAACTGTACTGAAGTGCCACATTTATACCCAGGCACCCCCATAATTTTGGGGGAAAACCAATTGCGTGGCTTAAAAGATTGCGGTAGTTTGGATGTAAGTGAGTTACCTGCGTAACTACCATTTGCCCAAGTCTCCTCGATCTGCTACGTCCATTCATCAAAGCCTCTGCCTGAACAAATCTCCGCCCACAAAACTGGCCAGGCCCCGACAGACACAGCTGGAAGCAAAGTTCTTTTTCTGGTCTTTCGATAGCAATTTTTCAAGTGTTTTTTTTTTGTAAATTTATCCTCACTGAGACCTGCTATATATATTCTGTTGCTTTGAATGTGTTTTCATGGCATAATTATAAATCACATCAAAAATGGAAAAGCTTCCCCTATTGCAGGTTCCTAAACATGCTGTGTCTGGTGTGCATGAATGATGGTGAAATTAGTTGAAACTTTTAATTTTAAGACTAAAAGAAGAAATATACTGCTGTGGGTTCAACATTTCCTTGGGTGCATTCTAATGAGATTTGCTGGCTACTTGTGTGTAATTTGACATTGGAAAAATGGATGCAAAATTGGGCGCATTTTTGGGTCTAACTTCCAGGTTGTGCCCCAGAAGGAGATCCCAGGCCAATGTGTCCAGAGTGGATTTTTGCCTTTACCGCCTGCTAATCTAGTGGAGCGAATTAGCCGCCCGTTATAGAACTTGCCCGATTTACATTCCCATGAAATCTGCAGGTTCTGTAACCGGGTGGTGAAGATGAAGTTCTGCCTCCTGCAGTCTTGTAGTGGGGCTTGAACCCCAGAGCTTCTTGGGTCAGCAGGGAGAGTGCTACCGACTGAGACAAGCCGACGTGACAGCCCAAATGTCTAGACGTTACGTGAGAAACGGATCGAGCTGGGCTGGGAAGCCCTCCTTGTCGAATGGCCTGCTAGCAGTCCCTCAGAGATTAAGAATGGTCACTTGGCCAATGTACCAGAGCACTGTCGGTCCAATTCCATGGAACTGTACTCCAGCAAGGGACAGGGAGAGAACAGGGAGAAACAAGGGGCGCGATCTTGCCAGCCCTGGGGAGGCAGGTATGGAGGCGGGACTGCCGGGAAAATGGCAGAATCTAGGGGCGGGTGCCCAACCCGCCCCCAGCCCGCCTCCGTGCCATCTTGCTAGGAGGCGGGTAGCTGACCTGTGCCGGGTCCCGTCTCCTTGGAGGTGGGAAGGGGATTAGTGCCACTTATCTGCCTGTTAACAGGTAGTTAACAGGCAGATAAGAGGATTATCCCCATTTTACCCACAAAAGTACGGGCTTCCCGAAGGTTCCGAACCCCGCCAGGGTCACCGAGGCGCGTGGTGGGTCTGCGGGGGTCAGAGGGGTGCAAAAGTGCGCTGTGGAGGTAAGTGATGGGTGCAAGTGTGGAGAGGTGAGTATGTGGGGTAAGTGGAAAGTGTTAACAAAAGTTTATTTACCTTTGTTTCTTTCTGCAGACTTCAATCGGTGGGTATGTGGAGAGTCTCGTACCTCCATTCTCCAATGCAACAACCATCTAATTTCTGCTAAAGAAAGAGGTTTGATGAGTCTTGAATTCAATAACTCATCAAACTACAGAGAATGTCAGTGTTTGACAGCTTCACAGAGCTGTCAAACGATGACAATTCATCTGTCAAAAATTTTTGACAGATCAAACGTCATACGTTGACGTTCTCTGTAACTGGCTTTCCCTTAGTTGGCCTGCAAAGCCCGCTGGGCGGGCGTAACAAGGTCAATCAAGGGACAATAGCGTGGGTTGGCCAGAAGTTGATGGGGGCGGGACTGAAACCCGACAAGTGGGAGTCCCGCTTCCAAAAGCTCCCCATTGGCAAAATCCAGCCCAAGGTTACTGCATTGTATTATTGAGTACGTCTCAATGAAATGTTGTAAGATAAAATATTCCAGTTCAGAAAAATGCTCTAATCCAGCATCATTTTCACAGTCTCAGGATAATGACTACAGTACTGCACAACATCACCTTGTTTCAGGTCAGGATGAGGGTTTAAATAAATAATTTAATAGTTTGTGCATCCCTAGAGTGAGTGACAGTGCGATGAAACATTTACTGGTGAATGTTCAGCAAACTGTAAAGGTGTCTCTGTGTATACACCTGGCACCGCAGGAGGCTTCGTCTGTTATTCTACCTACTTGACTCAGAATGAATCAGCAGAGAATGATACTGATGGTGGGTTGAATCCTGAAATTCATTTTGGTGGAGAGGGGAGAATTACACTCCAGTCACTTTCAATTCAGCTCCGTAATGGTTGAGTTACACTTCCAAAAGGAAACAAAAATATTTCTTCGACCCCACCCCACCCAACTGCATGAAAAGATCTAACGGTACTTTGTGAAATCACAGCTACAGCCAGACCTCCTAGCTCAGAAATGTTTATTGATGGGCGCTGGTGCTGAGTTCCTCAGCTAGGAAGTCTCAGCGGGGGTATGGGGAAGGACTGGAAACAGCGGCAGGGAGTCTTTACGCAACACGTACCTTTGAAAGTCCAATTGTGTACGAGTTGGATTGAATGCTTCTCATTTCAATCATTTAATCGGAGCATTTTGCACTGTGTGTACTGATACAGTCAGTCTCTGTAAGTACCGATATAGTCACTCCCTGTGTGTCCTGATCCAGTCACCCCTTGTATGCAGATACTGTCACTCCATGTATGTAGAAATACAGTCATTTACAGGAAACTTTGTGATATCTGGCACCGACGGGACCGAGCTGTTGCCGTCCCATCAAAACTGCCGGACAAACCAGCGCTAATGTTGAAACATACGGAGCTCCGTATCTGGCAACAAACCCACAGCTTCTAAACAGTCGGCCGTACCTTGCAAGCGTCTCTGTAGCTTAGCAACAGCTTCAGCGAGACCTTGCAGAGCCTGACTGGTGAAAAAAAAGCAACGAAAAGAAAAAAAAGCAACGAAACGAAAAAAAACTAACGAAACGGCTCCTGATTTTTGCCGGTGGATCGAGCATTCCGGACAGTTAACCTCCGGATAAACCAAAGTTTCCTGTACATTATTAACTGATGCAGTTACTGTGTGTACTGATAGTCACTCATTATATATTGATACAGTCACTCTTTGGCCATGATTTTATTGGAGGAGGTGGATTGGAGTCGGGTTGCCTGGTGGGCGGGTTCCGGACCTGCTGCCGGTTTCAGCCAAAAAACAATTTACATTAAGTGGGCTGACCAAGCCCGCCGTGCGTGCTACCCGGCCCAGTGAGTGGGAGTGGGTCTGCTGCTCGCCTCTGCTGACGTCATTCCTTCAGTAGTTTTTAAGGGGCCCATGTAGCCTTAGCTTCTCATTTCGTTTGTGCTGCTTGGGAAATGGGCCCAGGTCACCATGACTGCCGCAAGAGCAAAAGCTGCTCCTCGTTTTGATGAAGACTCCCTCCATGCTCTTGTGGAGGGAGTAAGACGGCGCAGGGAGATTCTGTTCCCTCTCGATGGCCCGAAGAAGCCTCCTCAGCAGACAAAGGCAGCCTGGCTGCACATTGCTGAGGAGGTCAGCACAAGGTCCTTATGTTCATGCACATGGGGGCAGTGCCGAAAACGGTTCAATGATCTGCTGCGATCAGCAAAAGTGAGTATCATATCACACTTAACTTCAATCTGCTTCCCTTCTCTTCTCATCACCAGCATTCTGCATGTCAGCCTGCTCCTCCACATCCCACGTTACCCTTACTTCCCTTGCACTCTTAACTATCCCTCTCTCTCTATGTACTGAATCACTTCACCATCCCACTATGCACCCCTCACACTCGCTCTCACTGTTATGCATTGACAACAACTAACAACGCATAGGGAGGCACCTTCCTCTTGGCACCTCACTCCATCTTGGTCTCCCTCTAAGCTTCTATTTTATGGATTCTTCACACTCACTCCATCAATCTCGCTGAAATTCCACCTGTTTCCCTCCTGGCAGGAAAAGATAGCCCACAATAAGAGGGAAAGAGGGAGGACAGGAGGAGGGCCACCATCTCTGGCAACTTTGACAAGTGCAGAGGAGGCTGCTCATGACACCGTGGGAGGCGGCGAGGAGCTGGAAGTGGGGGACGGAGAGACGGGCACAGTAGAGGAAGCTGGTGACAGAATAGATTTGCAACCCTCTCAGTTAGATTTCATGATTGACTGAAATGGCATCTGATGTTCATAGAGATTGACTTTTGATCATCTCTACAATAGGATGTGTCTGCTACCTAAATATCAGATGTCTAACTCATGCCTTTACGCTCCCAAAGGCCATCGAGAGCCCCCCTCCCCACTGTCCAGGAGGAAGTGCTGGATGACTCCTCAGAGGAACATGCAGCCTCTGAGGGAGCAGCGTCAGCAGGACTCAGCGCACCCAGCACCAGTGCAGATACGCACACCTCGGCGGGTCCTTCACGACATAGAGTTGTCACCTGGTGTATCACAGCTCACAAGTGAGCATCAGCAGATGGTGGAGACAGCGACAGCAGTGGAGAGTCCTTATTGGAGGTCGCAGGATGCTCTTAGCTCTGCTCAGCTACATGTAGACGCTGTGCCTCTGGGGCCATCTAGAAAGAGAGCGGTGCTGGAACTTCAGGAACACGTGCAGGGGTCTCTGATAGGGTTTGCATCCAAGGTAACTGCGAGTGTGCAGAGAATGGAGGAGTCCATCTCAAACATGAGCATTGCCTTGGTGGAGGCAATGGTGCATGAACGTGCCACCATGGAGAGGGTGGCAACCTCCATGGAGGAGAAGACTTGCCAGACTCAACAGAGCATGATGACTCTTCTAAATAGATGGTCTGCTATGGAGGATAGATGGACATCTATTGAGGAGAGGCACCAAAGGTACATGGATGTCCCTGTTATGAGGACTGTCAGTACAGAGATGAGTCCTCATGGCCCCACTGATGTGCAGCAATGTGCTCTCCACTTGCTAGCAATGATGCTTCTGGTGGAAATGTGGCTCAGATTGTATCGCTCCTCAGCCTCGTTTGATGGCCTCCTCATTGGTGTCATGAGCCACTTTTTCAGGGGATAGCCCTTGTCGCCAAGTAGCCATCCGGAAAGTTGGGTTGGCGGTTTGAAGAGCTGAGGCCCAGTAGACTGCCGCAGGATGAAGGAGTCATGGCAACTGCCAGGGTACTTGGCACAAACATGCATAATGATCTTCCTGTGGTTACAAACCAGCTGGACGTTAAGGGAGTGGAAGCCCTTGCGGTTGACAAATACAGCTGGGTTGTGATGGGGTGCCCTAATGGCCACATGTGTGCAGTCTACAATGCCCTGCACCCTTGGGAAGCCTGCCATATTAGCAAAGCCAACCGCACGCGAAGTTACACTTGCTTCATCCATGGAGAAGTGGATGTAATTGTGCGTCTTTGCAAAGAGAGCATCGGTAACCTGCGTGATGCAGGAGTGTGCGGCTGACTGGGAGATGCCGTTGATGTCTGCTACTGATACCTGGAAGGAGCCCGAAGCAAAGAAGTTCAGTGCAGTGGTGACTTTGAGAGCCACTGGTAAGGAGTGTCCACACGCTCCTCTGGATGCCAGGTGTTGGTGCAACATTGTGCAGATGTCAGCGACTACGTCTCGCGAAAGTCTCAGCCTCCTTTGGCACGGCTGCTCAGTCATGTTGAGGAAGCTCATCCCCTGCCTGTAAACCCTGTGTTGGGGGTATCTCCTGCGGCGCGGTGCAGGCCTGTGCTGACACCCTCTGCCCTGTGCAGCATCAGGTGGCTGAGGAGAAGGTTGACGCTCCTGCTGTTGGTGCTGCTGCTGTGCCTGCTGTTGGTGCTGCTGCTGTGCCTGGTTGTGCTGCTGCTGTGGCTGGTTCTTCCTCCGAATCTGATGACCAGGATGAGAGGATATAAATGGTTCCCATTCCGCTGGTATATCACAGAATCACAGAATCACAGAAACCCCACAGTGCAGATAGAGGCCATTTCGGCCCATCGAGCCTGCACCGACACATATCCCACCCGATCCCCGTAACCCCACGTATTTAATCCCCCTAACACTAAGGGTCAATTTATCATAGCCAATCATCCTAACCCGCACATCTTTGGACTGTGGGAAGAAACCGGAGCACCCGGAGGAAACCCACGCAAACACGGGGAGAATGTGCAAACTCCACACAGACAGTCACCCGAGGCCGGATTCGAACCCGGGTCCCTGGCGCTGTGAGGCAACAGTGCTAACCACTATGCCACATCTCAGTTGAGGAATTGAGGTTGCAAGCGCTTAGTCAAAGAGGCCAGAGGATGTTCCAAGGAGGTCACATAGCAGATGGATCTCAGCTTGAACACTCACAAGATCAGTAGAGTTGCAAAATGTTTGCCAAAACCTCAAAGCACTAAGTTGTGGCATCAGAACCTCAGCCATGTTGTAGGACTGCTTTTAAGCTGCTGTAGCAGCTGCCAACAATTCAGCTCCTTGCTAAACCCGGCACAATGCAGCTAGCGTGTTTGTCTGACGATGGGCAACATGCAGCAAATGCTCCAAAATCGGAACAGGCAGTTAAAATAAGATTATCAAGGCAGTTAACAAGCTGTTAACTGCCTTAAGTGCCTCTCCCGCCATTTGGTGTTGGGTCTGATCGGGACTCGCTGACCCGACACTTGGTAAAGTAGCGCAGAGGCGGGATGGCGGCGGGTTCGCGACCCACCGTCAATCATTTAGATTTTTACTGCCGACCCGCCTCCAAACCCGCCCTCTGAGCACCGGCAAATTCGCGGCCATTGTGTTTACTGATACGTTTGATCACTTCGTGTGCTGCTACTCTGTGGGAAAAGACAGGCGATGCTTTGGAGGTGGAAGTCTTGGTGATGGAGAGGCTATGGGGTTGGAAGCTCAGCTCAGGGTAAAATAGGTCACCCAGGTTGACTAATCTGGTTCAGCCTTAGGAAGTGGCCAGGGAGAGTTGGTGGCTAAGCAATGGCGTCTGTGGCGGGGATTGAAGACAATGATTTTGGTATTCCCGATGTTTAATATTAATGTCTAATTTTGAAGCTATTGCCAGCAAGCAATTGCCTAAACCTTTTATACACACTGCAGTTTGACCTCAGCTCCACCCACTCACAGACACTATGGTAAATGGTTCCAATGACAGTCGCTGAAATCAAAATGAAATCACGGAGTAACAGAGCGTGAACTCAGTTCAGACAATTGTCGCCCAGTGAATTTCTAATGCTGTTTGGACGTCCGGGGGGAGCAGTGAGTGGGGGTAAGGGGATATCTGCGGTTTGCTTTGCTCACAGTTCTCCCGTGAAACAATTAGCCCTCGCCCCAAAGTCAGCTGTGGCAGAGGGGTAGGAATTTGTCTTGGCTGGTATTGCATTGCCTCCCGTTATACGCCTCGCTTGACATTCAGCTCCATTGCAGTCAATGAGCTGAATAGCGGGCCGAGCGTTTAACGGGCGCTCGATGCTACACTGTCTGTTTTAAGATGAATTTCTACCTCAGCGTACCCAGAACGGTTTAGTCCACCCTCTCAAACAAGGGATGATGCAAATATATACGGACCCCTTGAGAGAAAGGATACGTTATTAAAAATCATTATTGCATAAAAGTAATAATTAAAAAAACCTACTAAAATATTAAATTTTGCACAGAGCCATATAATTAACTAATATGAAGCATTAATGCAAGAAATCATTTTTTTATGTGGATAGTATTATTTTAGCCTAGTTCATGCCTGAATGTTTATCACTTCAACAATTTTATCAGGGTGCATAAAAATTAAAATACACAAGTATTGCCCCACCCCACAACATGTTACCCCCTGTAAAAATTCAGCTCTGAATTTACAGTATAATAAAATAAAACATTGAAATGAGTGGCTATACTGAGAGAATCTTATTGAACAGGGGGAAAAATAGGTGCTGTTGTTTAGTTCTGACACTGCTATTTAAAAAAAAGAATGAAAAACTGCTGGCAGATTCCCCAAAGGGGTTAAAGGGAAGCCACGCTTACACTGAACTAAATTAAGTGTTTGATAATTTGGAAATATTTGGGCTTGCCTGAAATAAGACAGCTTATCACCGTTCCCATCCCTCTGTCTGCTCACTGAGCTCCAACACCAACATAAATGGAATGAAGAAAGATCAGTTGGAGGTGGGGAGAGGCTTGGCAGATTTAATTAATTACTGCATATTAAAATGTTTGTTTACAGAAATGAACAGCTACAAAGGTCTGATGTTAATTAATTTAAAGCATAGTTTCCTGGTCCTGGCAGCATGTCGACATCCACGTCGGTAGTTTAGTGGCAGGTAAGCTTGTGTCTCATTGAATTTATATCAACCGCTTTGAGGTGTGTTGGAAAAGAATTAGCACACGGTCCGTAACTACAATGAGCGCTGGTTGAATAAGGAGTCACGGGGGGCAGACACAGGCACTGCTAAAGGATCTTGCTCGCAGAACCGTCATTTCAGCAGATGCTGGAAAAGATAAATAAAATCCTTACCCTGCTGAATGAGTATCGATTTACCTTGGATCTAACCCTTGGTGCTGACGCTGGGTGCGAAAAGTTGAAAGTGTTTCCTTCTCGAAGCTGGTGGGGCAGATGTTCCTGTTCCTGCATTGGGGCCACTCGATTATCTGGAAGCAATGTGTACAGGAAAACTGGGCTGTGAGGAGTGCATGGCACCAATGGAGTCAACCTGATTTTCCTCTGCCCAGATAATCCAATAACCCCAGGTGCAGGATCAGGCAACATTGTCTAACCTTGCT
This sequence comes from Somniosus microcephalus, assembly GCF_052327205.1. Classification (NCBI taxonomy): domain Eukaryota; kingdom Metazoa; phylum Chordata; class Chondrichthyes; order Squaliformes; family Somniosidae; genus Somniosus; species Somniosus microcephalus. The sequence continues at coordinate 13,098,764 of NC_141015.1, forward strand.
GGGCATAATAAGCAATTCTCCCAGCCTGTCGCCTCTTACACTGTCTAAGGACAGAGGACACACTCAGTCAATTAAAGAGGCTCAAATCATTTTGCAAACCATGGGGGATTGTAAGTGGTATATTTGGACCACAAAGGGGGCAACTTGCGTCTCACTACCGCCTTGATGGCCGTCAAAATCAGAACCAAAAGCGAGCAGTAGCAAGTCATGCCAACTTAGCGCTGCGATGGTGCCTGTTCTGATTTTCAGGGGGACCTGGATGCTGGTCGCCAGAACTCCCGCCTGAAGCAGATGGGAGCCTCATGCAGAAAAGCAAATGGGGCCAAGTAACCTCGGGATGTGGGCATCGCTGGCAAGGCCACCCTTTACTGGTCATCCCTAGTCGCCCTGGAGAAGGTGGTGGTGGGTCTTCTTCTTGATTCGTTGCAGTCCATACAGTGAATGTGCTCCCACAGTGCTGTTAATTCTTTGTAACAGTTTGATACAACTGAGTGGTTTGCTGGGCCACTTCAGAGCACAGCTAAGAGGCCCACACCATGTTGGTGTAGGACCAGAGTTACATATAGGCCGGAGCAGGTAAGGACGTCCTTAGAGTTCTCCCTGGTGTCCTGGCCAATGTTCCCATAATTTTTTTTGGGGTGGGTCATCGCTCCTTTAAGGGGCTAGGCAGCCCATTCAAAATACCGCGCATGCAAGGTTTTTCCTATTGAAGAGCCAGCAAGCCGGCTGTGCGGGAGGTCCAGAGCACTGCGCGGCCACGCAGCTTAAAGGGAATATTGATCCTGGCAAATATTCATCCCTAAACCAACATCACTAAAACAAATTCATTGGTCATTATCAATTGCTGTTTGTGGGATCTTGCTGTGCACAAATTGGCTGCCGTGTTTCCTACGTTGCAACAGTGACTTCAACATTACTTCATTGGCTGTAAAACGCTTTGCATCACCCCGAGGTCATGAGAGGCGCTATTTAAAAGCAAGTCTTTCTTTTTTCTACAGGGACGTTAAGTGAACCAGTTGGATTTTTACAACAATCCGACAGCTCCATGGTCACTTTTACTGACAGCAGCTTTATATTTCCAGATTTAAAAAAAAATTGAATTCAAATTCTCAAACTGCCATGGGATTCGAACTCACTTTCTCTTGATTGTTAGTCCAAGGACCCTGGATTACTGGTCCAGTAAAATACCAGGACACTACCGTACCCTACCAAAATAAACCATCATGATGTCATTGAGACTCATTCTTGTCTCTGCCCACCTGACTATCACCAGTTCCTGCTCCTACCCACCAACCATGGGTGGTATAAATCGGGAGGCGGCCATTCAGAGCGATACTTAAAGAGAACCTCAACCGCTGCCAGATAAAGCTGGATAGAGCTTGTGGAGACGTTTTTATGTCAGTCGTTTGTGGGTTTTCTACCTTAACTGCTGTAAGTTTTCTATTCATGTTACTGGGTGCTCCACAGTGCTGCTTCTTTCCTCTCGTGGGGGGAATCAAGAACAAGGGGACATAATCTTAATATTAGAGTTAGACCATTTAGGAGTGAAATCACATTTTCACTCAAAGGTTGGTAGAAATTTGGATCTCGCCCCCCAAGAGGCTGCAGATGCTGGGATAATTGGAGTTTTCAAGACTGAGATACAGGAAACTTTGGTTTATCTGGAGGTTGTATGTCCGGAAACCTCGATCTAACGGCAGAAATCAGCAGCCATTTCGGTTAGGTTTTTTTTCTTCTCCTAGCATTTTTTTTAACAGTCAGGCTCTGGAAAGCGTCTCTGTAGCTTAGCAACAGCTTCAGAGATGCTTCCAAGGTATGGGCCGAGTGTTTGCAAGCTGTTGCTAAGCAACAGTGTTTGTTGTCAGATATGGAGATGAAAACCTCCGTATCCTTCAACATTAGCGCTGGTCTATCCGGAAGTTTTGATAGGTCGGCAGCAGCTCGGTCCCGTCGGTGCCGGATATCGCGAAGTTTCCTGTAGATAGATTTTCGTTAGGTAAGTTTATCAAGGGATATGGAGCAAAGGTGGGAAAGTGGAGTTGAGGTGCAGATCAGCCATGATCTAGTTGAATGGCGAGGGGCTGAATGGCCTACTCCTGTTCCTAATGTTCCTACTATGAGTCGCTGTCACTTAGTGGTACCTTTACACCTAACTGAAATGAACACTGAAATTAACCTTTCGCTGAAAACCTGACGGTCTTTATAGCACTGCTTCAATCTCAACAATAGTACAGCAAAGAAAAATTGGCACATCTATAAGCCCCCAAGACAATGAGGAATCCTATAGTGAAATTGTCATAAGACTTCTGCCAAATAATGGGAAGAAAGGCATTTATATAGCGCCTTGCAAGACCTCACTGTTGTAATGTAGGAAACACGGCAGCCAATTTGTGCACAGCAAGCTCCCACAAACAGCAATGGGATAATGACCAGATAATCTGTTTTAGTGATGTTAGTTGAGGGATAAATATTGGCCAGGACACTGGGCAGAACTCCCCTGCTCTTCTTCGAAATAGTGCCGTGGGATCTTTTATGTCCACCTGAGAGGGCAGACAAGGCAAAACTGAAACCACTTCACATCACTACTAAGCATCCAAAAGAATGTGCAGCACTCCCTCAGTACTGGACTGGAAAGTCAGCCTAGTCTCATGAGTGGGACTTGAACCCACAACCTTCTGACTCAAAGGGGGTGATTTTAGCTCAGGTGCGGGCTGTTGTCATGATATCCGACTTTCGTGTTTCCCACACAAGTCTAAATGGATGTGGGAGATTGATGCAATTTTAACTCAATTGGCCAATTGATTTTCAACGTGTGGGAAGCCTTTGCAAGGGGGTTTTTCATGACTGAAAGTCCCCTCCGATGACGTCATCATTGCTGCTGCTTTTAAGGTCCACAGCAAGCCTTGTTTCTTCTGCAGGCTTCCAAGCTTCCTCCATTTGGTGGCAGAGGGACCTGCAGAAGAGATGACAAGCGGGAGGGCAAGAGCAGCTCCTCGCTTTGATGAGGCAGCACTTCAGGCATTGGTGGATGGGGCTAGGGCCAACAGGGAGGTCCTGTTACCTTCATCAGGGAGGAAGAGGGCTCCCACTCAGACCAAGGCAGTGTGGATGCAGGTGGCTGAGGAGGTCAACTCCCTGGGAGTCACCCGCAGAACCTGGACACAGTGCAGGAAAAGATTTCATGACCTTCAGCACACTGGAAAAGTGAGTATGAGTTTCCCATTACCCTCAAGCTGATCCCCATCGTCTTTCCTCACCAGCACTCAGCTTCAACAATCTCTTCCTCCACATCCCATTTGACACTGACACCCATGCACCCTTAACCATTCCCTCTCTCTCTATGCTCACATTCACATAACTATTCCACCATGCAGCCCTCACACTCCCTCTCACTCTGATGCTTTGAACACAACTGACAACACACAGGGAGGGCCCTTGGTCTTGCAACCTCAATCGATCTTTGTCTCCTTCTAAGTATCTATGCTATGCTATCTCGACACTCACTCCTTCATTCTCACTCAACCTCCACTTGTCTCACTCATTGCAGGAAAAGAGAGCTCACAACAAAAGAGAGCGAGCCAGGACAGGAGGAGGGACAGCCTCAATAGCTCACCTGACCCCCTGGGAGGAGGCCATCCTGGAAATCATTGGTATTGAGGATGATTCGCACATGGGGGATGGACAGACGGGTGCAACACAGCAAGCTGGTGACAGAAAAGTTTCCTATATTCTCTCTTTGACATTGCATGAGTCGCTGATAATGATTGTCAAGCTGTGACAGATGGACTTATGAGCATCTGCAAAAAGCTATGTGCGTGTAGCCTTAGCATCACATCTGTAACTCTTTCCTTTACTACCCCACAGGACCATCACAAGCATCCATCCACCCTAGCCAGGAAGAAGAGGCTGAGCAGCCAGACTCCTCAGAGGAAGCTGCAACCTCTGAGGGCACAGCGTCAGCAGAATTCTGCGCACCCAGCACCAGCGCAGACACTCACACCTCGGTGGGACCATCAGGACATAGAGTAGTGTTGTCACCTGGTGTATCACAGCTCACAAGTGAGCATCAGCAGACTGTGGAGACAGGGACAGCAGTGGAGAGTCCTAGTCGGAGGGTGCAGGACTCTGCCAGCTCGGCTCAGCAGCATGTCGACCCTCTGCCTCTGGGTCCATCCATGAGATCAGCGGTGATGGAACTCCAGGCACAGATGCAGGAGTCTCTGGCAGGTTTTGTCTCCAGGATCGCTGCGAGTGTGGAGCGAATGGAGGAGTCCATCGTGAACATGAGCAGAGCCTTTGTGATGTCATTGGCGCATTAACACGGAAAGGATGGCTACCTCCGTGTTAAAGCTGGCTACTGTGCAGGAGAGGATGGCTACGGTAGAGGAGAGGAGGGCTACAGCTTAGTCGCCAGGGTATGGAAAACATGGTCATTGTTCAGAATAGAATGACATCTCTTGAGGAGCGATGGGCATCTATTGAACAGAGAAACCAGACCTTCATGGAAGTCCTTCTGAGTAGGATCCCCATGGGTCCCCATGGCCCACCTGATGTGCAGCAAGTTGCTCTCCAGCCACTTGCCGGCACTGAGGGGGACCTGACCCATGAGAGGGAGGTTGGTGGCAGACCTCATGGAAGTGGGGGCTCCTCTCCAAGCGCTCACACTTCCATGCCACTGCAGAGCCCTCGGTCAGAGCCCCACCAGAGCCCACACCCAAGTGAGATAGGCGTCTCAACCCCTGCACAGCCGCAGGAGCAGCAGACTGTTGACAAGCCCTCACAGGCTCGCAACCCCAGAGGACGCCCGCCAAAGGTGTCGAGACAGGAGCAGCAGGAAAGTGAGCAAGGGGCATCCACATCTGCTGAAGCAACAGGGAAAGCACTATGTAGGAGCACGTGTAAGAGGAAAATTCTGCACAAATAGTCACAAGAGTAGTCACTTGGGTGAAATGTTGTGATTATTGTAAAAATGCCATCAGCTTGTTCTTGTACATAAAAATTCTGATGGCAACTGTTGCAGTTGTGGCGTGTGTCATTTCGCGAATGGGACTTTCTCATTGAGGGCTTAGGATTACTTGCACTTGTCAGTATGCTGGTCAAATACAGTAGCTAGGAATTCGCAGGGTCTTGGCCATTGTCGATGTTCAGGTAAGAAGCTGCAAAGCAAAAGTGTTTGATTGACTAGGCTAAGCAAATCTGGCCAGGATGAGTGCGTTCCTTGCATCCCGGTCAGCAATGTTCTCGCGTAATGCTGCCACTGGTTGATGGGCCTCTGCAGGATCTTCATTTTTGCCCTCCTCTGAGGAGGAGGAGGAGGATATGTGAGGAGCCACTTGGTCCTCAGGAATCTGCAAGCCACGACGCTGTGCCATGTTGTGAAGTGCACAGCAAACCACGACGATTCTGGAGACCCTGGCTGCTGAGTACTGCAGGGCTCCACCTGATCTATCCAGGCATCTGAAGCGCATCTTCAGCAAACCGATGGTTTGCTCGATAATGGATCTGGTGGAAATGTGGCTGGAGTTGTAGCTCTCCTCAGCTTCGTTGGCTGGCCTCCTCAACGGCGTCATTAGCCACGTCCTCAGGGGATAGCCCTTGTCTCCATGTAGCCATCCGTTAAGTTGGTCTGGCGGACTGAATAGCGGAGGCACACTAGACTGCCGCAGTATGAAGGAGTCATGGCAACTGCCAGGGTACATGGCACAAACATGCAAAATTTCCTTCTTGTGGTCACATACCAACTGAACGTTAAGGGAGTGGAAACCCTTGCGGTTGACAAAAATACCTGGATTGCGAAGGGGTGCCCTTAGGGCCACATGTGTGCAGTCAATGATGCCCTGCACCCTTGGAAAGTCTGCCAGATGAGCTAATCGAACCGCTCACGCCGTGACACTTGCTCGATCCTTGGTGAAATGGATGTGATTGTGCGCGATGGCAAAGAGGGCATCGGTTACCTGCGTGATGCAAGTGTGTGCGGCCGCCTGGGAGATGCCGCTGATGTCTGCTGCTGATCCCTGGAATGAGCCTGAGGCAAAAAGGTTGAGTGCGGTAGTGACTGACGGCCACTGGTAAGGGTTGTCCACCTGGTCCTCTGGGCAGCAGGTCTTGCTGTAGCATTGCGCATATGTCAGTCAGTACCTGTCGCGAAAGTCGGAGCCGCCTTTGGCACTGCTGCTCAGACATGTTGAGGTAGCTGACCCTGTGTCTGTAGACCCTGTTTGGGGGGTATCTCCTGTGCCGACGGGCTTCCAGGTGCTGGCCCCTTCTGGCCTGCGCAGCTTCAGGTGGGTGAGCAGCAGTCTGGCGCTCCTGCTGTTGCTGCTGTTGCTGGTGCTGCTGTTGTTCCTGGTTCTGCTGGTGCCGCGGCTGGTGCTCGAGCTCCTCTAATGCCCAGATGGGAAGGAAATAAATGGCTCCCATGCTTCTGGTATATGCCTCCGCTGAGGAAGCGCTGAGTGAAGGTGGCGAGAGGGGTTTCCCAGGAGGTCACACTGGAGATGGGTGTGAGGCACCAACCTTCCACAGGTGTGGTTAAGCCTTCTAAAAGTTGCCCCAAGTCCCGCCCGCCATTTTTTGCGATTTTAGCACCCTGCCCGCCTGAAAGCCTGCCTCACGAGGCCAAAGAGTCAAGTGCTACGAACTGAGCCACGACTAACACCAATATAGCAAAGGATAGTAAGAGGTTTGCCTGTATTGTATTTTAATTACAGCAATATATTGTTTGGATACAGGAACATACAGAAAGCAGTGGGCTTGCTCCGACCACATTAATTAGACAGTGGAAAAGAACTGATCATTGGAATAGATTTTTCATCAGAAAGCAGCGCCAATAAGACTTCATTTGGTGACTCATTGAATGAAGACGTGCTCTGCGTTGTACTGAGACATACACACAGAGCATCACTGACCCAATCCTTGATCTGTGCTGAGTTTGCTGTGCTCATCTGGCTCTGTAATTGGAGCTCTACAGTTGGGTCACAATTTCCCAAGGCCACAGAGGGGTACGTGAGCCAGGGTCTCTACTGTTGGTCACTACCCAGTGAGTTCTACTTGAATGTGGCTCTTTGGAGTGAAGGGATAATTACTAGTCCTAGCCCCTTTAGGGCTACCCCAGATCAGGCGTATTCCCCAGACGTTCACTTTCAACTAAAGTTAGAGGTAGCCGAATCCTAAAGATGCTTAATTGGGTCTAAAGGTCCAGACTATCTCTCCCTAAAGGAAAGGAACAAACTGAAGATGTTACCGCCCTCCAGATAGCACTTTTAATAAGTTTAGCTAGACTGTAACCTTCCGGATATTTTGAGGGTCCGGAAAACTCCCCCAGAATTCTGCAACTCCTTACCAAAGAGTATACAGAGACTGAGTTTGCGAGTTTGATACAGAAGTACTATGTGAGACAATTCTAAAAATATATAGATTTATTAAAGAACCGACATGTAATTATAGTTGGTGTTTCAATTGCGACATTAACAGTTCCAAATACAAAAATCTTACAATTCTATTATCAGAGATCCTTATTTTCAAATCTTAACTTTGTTACATTTTTACATTTCTTAGTCTTATTCCAGGATATCCACCAAAATCAACTACCTTTTTGATCCCTGAGGCTCAAAGAGTTGAAGACTTACAGAGCTTGCCTCTGAAGCCTGAGAATCGCTTTGCCCCTTTACAGCGAATCTGTCTTCCCATTTGAAAGTTCAATTTTTACACCCTTTTGCATTGGTATTTCCTTTGACGTTTTCTGCTGATGTAAGCTAATTATCTCTAGTCATTTTTCTGTTGACTTCTGCAATCTTTACAGTCAGATCAGCTTGTAGCATTAAAAATCATGCCTCTACCTTTAGGTGTTCAAAACTTATCATAAAAAACGGTGTGGAGCAGATATTTCTATTTGATGTCATTCTTACCAAAGTCTTCTGTTTGTGTCTCTTTCCGAAGTGTAAATTAAAAACACCTCAACCGGGTGCACCATGGTCTTCTTAGTTGCCTCAACTGGTTGTAACACAGACTCGTGTCTCCGTGTTTCATTTGATGTTACTTTTACGAAGGCATATGTTTCTTTAACTTTCTGTGTTTGTTTACAAAGTATACTTTAAAACACCTTGGCCTAGAAATTCACTTGCGTTTGCGCCCAATTAGGGGCAAAAGAGTGGGTTGTGCCGGAAGTTGCGTCGCGCCCGAAATTAGGTGGGCCCTAACATCGGCGTTAGCCGGTAGCGCTGCGCCAGCACCGATGATGTCATCGGTGTGCGCAGTGCCCCGGTACCGCCCAAAACCACGCCGATCCCCATCTTCAGTAGCGGCCGCCTCATCCGTGGCAGCCGCTAACAACATCGGGAGACCGGGTCCTTACAGCAGCCTTAGCGGGGCGCTTTAAGGTGGAGGTGCGGCCGGCCGCTTTTTCGGCGGCCGCCTGCCCGCACCTCCTTCCCTGGCCTCCTCCACCCCCCCCCCCCGCGGCATTGCCGGCTGGTTTCCGTGGAGCCCGGCACTTCTCCGTTGTGCCGGGCTCTTTTGCCGGCACTTGCAATCGGGGCTCCGGCCGTTGCAGGCACCTCCCCCTTAAGAGAAGGGGGAGGCCTGCAGTACAGCAGCCTGCCGCACCGCATCGGGTGGCGCAGCGGGACCGGCAGCGCTGAAATTCACTTTCAGCGCCCCAAGCGGGGCGGCCAAACCCTGGAACGGCGCCCGGTTCCGCTTTGGGGCGCTGAAAGTGAATATGGGGCGGGCACAACTGGCTCCGCGGCGGGCGCAAAATTTACACCGCAAACGAGCTGGCGGGGCTATACCCAATTTCTAGGCCCTTAACTGGGTGTACCATTGTGTTCTGTCCAAGGCTTCAGACTTTCAGGAAACTTTAATCTTCTGTTTCAACAAGGCTATTGATTCAGTGTCAACAACTTATCTTATCTTAATAGCCTGTATGCTGTTTACAGCTTTTTCATTGTTAGGTTTTTAATTTTCAAGCCCAGTTTGTCATGTTTAATAAAGTCAGAATTCTTTTATGGAACGGTGTATTTTTCTGAATAGGTATATTGCTTACTCCTTCACAGGAGATGCCTGTGATAACAGGATCAGCTTCAGCTGTGAATCCTCTAGGGTTGAACAACCTGCTGACTTTCACTGTCTAGCCTCATAAGTGAAAAATGGTCAAGGTATCAGAGAACCCATGGAATGATGTCCTAATTAGTGGAGTTATCAGAGCACTAATGGAACAGTGTCCTAGTTAGTGGAGTTATCAGAGCACTAACGGAACAGTGTCCTAGTTAGTGGCGTTATCGGCGCACTCATGGGATGGTGTCATAAGAAAATAAGAACATAAGAAATAGGAGCAGGAGTCGGCCATACGGCCCGTCAAATTCAGTAAGATCATGGCTGATTTTCGACCTCAACTCCACTATCCCGCCTGATCTCCATATCCCTTGATTCCCTTAGAGTCCAAAAATCTATCGATCTCAGTCTTGAATATACTCAATGACTGAACCTCCACAGCCCTCTGGGGCAGAGAATTCCAAAGATTCACCACCCTCTGAGTGAAGAAATTTCTTCTCATCTCAGTCTTAAATGGCCGACCCCTTATCCTGAGATTATGCCCCCTAGTTCTAGACTCTCCAGCCAGGGGAAACAATCTCCCTGCATCTACCCTGTCAAGCCTTTTCAGAATCTTATATGTTTCAATGAGACCACCTCTAATTCTTTTAAACTCCAGAGATTATCGGCCCAATCTATTCAATCTCTCCTCATAGGGCAACCCTCTCATCCTAGGAATCAATTTAGTGAACCTTTGTTGCACTCCCTCTATGGCAAGTATGTCCTTCCTTAGGTATGGAGACCAAAACTGTACACAATGCTCCGTGTGGTCTCACCAAGGCCCTGTATAATTGTAGCAAGACTTCCTTACTCTTATACTCCAACCCCCTTGCAATAAAGGCCAACATATCATTTGACTTCCTAATTGCTTGCTGTACCTGCATGTTAACTTTTTGTGTTTTGTGTACAAGGTCACCCAAATCCCTCTGAACACCAACATTTAATAGTTTATCACCATTTAAAAAATATTCTGTTTTTCTATTCTTCTTATCAAAGTGAATAACCTCACATTTCCCCACATTATACTCCATCTACAACCTTCTTAATCTGTCGATATCCCATATATATATCACATCTTACTTTCCCACTTCGCTTTGTATCGTCAGCAAACTTGAATACATTACACTCAGTCTCTTTATCTAAGTCATTAATATAGATTGTAAATAGCTGAGGTCCCAGCACTGATCCTTGCAGCACCCCACTAGTAACAGCCTGCCAACTGGAAAATGATCCGCTTATTCCTATTCTCTGTTTTCTGTCCTTTAGCCAATCCTCCATCCATGCTAACATATTACCCCCAATCCCATGAACCTTTATCTTGTGTAACAATCTTTTGTTTGACACCTTATCGAATGTCTTTTGAAAATCCAAATATACTACATCCAATGGTTCCCTTTTATCTACCCTGCTAGTTACATCCTCAAAAAACTCTAATAGATTTGTCAAACACGATTTCTCTTTCATATAACCATGCTGACTCTGCCGAACCATATTGGCCCTGAAATTAGGATCGGGAGCTTGCCGCGCGTGCAAGCCCCCGATGTGCACTCACCCTGTGCGCCGACACCTTAAGCCCAGGCCTGCTTGCATTTCCTGTCACTGGCCCGGTTCAGATGTCGGCGCGATGTGCTTACCTGATCCAGCGGTGTAGTTAGTGCGATGTGCCGGCTGGGATCAGGTGAGCACTGTGCAGCCAATCAGGGGAGGGGAAACTCATTCATGAGTTTGACAGTAAGAACTGTCAAACCCATGAAAAGTACGGGCTGCCAAAACACTACTTAAACTTTAAATAAAATTTTAAAAAACATCCCACTGATTATATTAACTATAAATAAGTTTAAAAAAATGTTTCAAACAATTAATCAAATTTTTGAAAAAAATAAATTTTTAAAAAATAGGGTCTAAAACCAAACTTACCTTACTGTAAATTCTTTAAAAATAATAAACCTGTGGAAAAAAAAATTCTAAATTGTACTAAAAGCCCACTTACCTGTAAAACTAAGTACTTACGTCTGGTTTTTCCACACGTAAAAACCGGAGGCCTTTACACTCGGGCAACTCTGGAAAAAAAAAGGAATTTCACTGCGCATGCGCTGCCTGTGCAGTCGCACGCATTCTGCCTCTTAACCCCTTGGGTCAGAGGACAGGAAATGCCGGTTTTCAGTGCATGCACTGTGCATGCTGAAAAACGGCAATTCCTCCGGGCACACGTGTGAGTACCCCGTCCTTACTCACGCGTTGGGAGAGGAATTACTGGGCCATTATGATTTTCTAAGTGCCCCATTAACACTTCCTTAATAATGGATTCCAGCATTTTCCCGATGACTGATGTCAGGCTAACTGGCCTGTAGTTCCCTGTTTTCTCTCTCCCTCCTTTCTTGAACAGCGGGGTTACATTTGCTACCTTCCAATCCACTGGGTCCATTCCAGAATCTAGGGAATTTTAGAAGATCACAACCAATGCTTCCACTATCTATGCAGCCACCTCTTTTAAAACCCTAGGATGTGGGCTACCAGGTCCAGGCGATTTGTTGGCTTTTAGTCCCATTAATTTCGCCGGTACTTTTCTTTACTTGTATTAATTACTGTACGTGCCTCTCTCTCATTAGATCCTTGGTTCCCCGCTATTTCTGGTATGTTTCTGGTGTCTTCTGCTGTGAAGACAGACACAAAGGGGGCAATTTTCCCAGCCCGAGGAGGCGGGTTTGATGGGTACGATTCGGTCCTGTCTCCATCAGTCGGGAGAGGTAGTTAAGACCCTTAAATAGTAGTTAAGGGCCTCTAAAATCCTATTTTGACAGGTCTTTGTTATTTTGCCACATTTTGTGCATGTTGCACGACCCTCCTAAACCATGCCAGCTAATCCTGGCGGGTTGACAAGTGGGTGGCCTCCTCACAGCTGCAGCCCCACCATTAAAACGGAGCTTTCATCAGGGATCAGTTGCAGGTGGCAGAACTTTTGTTCCAAAGATTTTTCAGCAGTTTTAGCAGACCTACCGAAGTCAGAGGTGCTGCAGCTTCTATCTGTCAACTGTGGGACCTCCTTGGAAGACCCTCTCCCCGCTTGGACTGAGCGCTTCCCCAACGGAGGTATCAGCCAGCAGCATGGGAACCATTTATTCCCTTTCATCATGGACCTCAGATTCGGATGAAGAGCAGCCACGGCAGCAGCAGAACCAGGCAGCTCAGCAGCAACAGCGCCAATCCCCTGCTCACCCACCTGATGTTGCATAGGTTAGAAGACGCCAGTGCATGGAAGCACGTCGCCGCAGGAGATACCCCTCTCTCAGGGTTTACAGACAGAGGATGAGCTACCTCAACATGACTGAGCAGCAGTGCCAAAGGAGGCTGAGACTTTCGCGACAGGTTGTCAGAGACATCTGCGCACTGCTGCACCAACACCTGGAGCCCAGAGGAGCGGGTGGATGCCCCTTACCAGTGACTGTCAAAGTCACCACCGCAGTCAACTTCTTCGCCTCAGGCTCCTTCCAGGGATCATCAGCAGACATCAGCAGCATCTCCCAATCGGCCGCCCACAGTTGCATCACCAAGGTTACCGATGCCCTTTTCGCAAGAGCACACAATTACATCCACTTCTCAAGGGATCAAGCAAGTGTAACCGCGCGTTTAGTTGGCTTTGCAAATATGGCAGGCTTGCCAATGGTGCAGGGCATCATAGACTGCACACATGTGGCCCTTAGGGCACCCCATCAAAACCCAGCTACTTTGTCAACCGCAAGGGCTTCCATTCCCTCAACGTACAGATCTGGAGGTTATATCCCTTGCCAGCTGGACCCACACAGCCTTGGTTTCTTTGGGAAACAGATTGTGATGTGGGGATTGGACCCCATTGATTTATTTGATGAGGGGAAGAGCTCCTCCCTGCTAGCTCTCGTCCCTTCAACCAGCATACCCAGCGCCTCATCCGAGAACCTCAGGGAAACCCTTGCCTTGGAGCTGGCCATTCTTCAAGGAGATAAAAGTTTGGAGGTGCTGCACCGTCGACCAAAAACCAGTGGAAGAGCCAATGCAGCAAGCAGCCCTTAAATGAAGCTGGATAAATGACATCAGCAGAGGCGAGTTTCAGTCCCAAAAGACTAATTGTGCCAGGGGAACCCACACCTCTGAAATTAACTGGCCAATTAGGGGTAAATCACAAATTTTTCCCACCTCACAGTGGAGGCGGGTTTGGAACCCACCCAAACTGAAACCCACCTCCAGCCTGCCTCCATTGGGAAAATCATGCCCATATTATTAGCTTAATGTCTCTGCCATTTCCTTATTCCCCATTATAATTGCTCCTGTCTCAGCCTCTAAGGGACCCATGTTTACTTCTGCTACTCTCTTCCTTTTTACACACTTGTAGAAGCTCTTACAATTAGTTTTCATATTTCTTGCTAATTTACTCTCATTTTATTTTCTCTTTATCAAATTTTTGGTCGTCCTTTGTTGGTTTCTAAAACTCTCCCAATCCTCAGGCATACTACTCTTCTTGGTAACATTATAAGCCTCTTCTTTAATCTAATACTGTCCTTAACTTCTTTAGTTAGTCACAGATGGATCACTTTTCCCATGGATTTTTTATTTCTAGTCAGTGGAGGTAACGGAGCACTGATGGAATGGTGTCCTAGTTAGTAGAGGTAGCGGAGCACTCATGGAACTGTTCCGAGTTAGTGGAGGTATTAGAACTATATCCAAACAGCAATTAGCACCTTCAGGAGAGTAGGAAAAAATGACAAAAGAAACACCAGTATTATATTTGTTTTGAATTAATGACAGAATTATATAATCGGTGTACAGCCAAGTAGAAAGTCACTGTTTACCGACTTGTAGCTGTAACTATTAATCATCGAGAATTGATATTAATGGAGCACCACCTCCACATGACAATAGATCGAGCATTGTCACTCTCTCATTTCCTCTGTACCAGAAAGCCATGTTGCACTCCAGGGACGGATTGTCTGAATTTGAGGAGCCAAGGCTTTTCAGCGACTTCCAAAATTCCCAGTGGGTCTTTAAACTTCACTTTCCCAAAATGGGTTGTAAGTGACAGTGGAGAAGTAGTCAGCAATGTCTCTCAGGGGAAATATAGGTTTATTAGATTACGATAGTCGTACACAGACAACAGAGGGGCCTTATCACAGGTTCTTAGTTCTGCACTTCAAAACTTTCAAGAGCAGAGGAATTTGGAATGTGGTGTGCGGGTGAGCCCCATTGATTTATTTACAGATTGTGATGTGGGGATTGAGCCCCATTGATTTATTTACAGATTGTGATGTGGGGATTGAGCCCCATTGATTTATTTACAGATTGTGATGTGGCGATTGAACCCCATTGATTTATTTACAGATTGTGATGTGGGGATTGAGCCCCATTGATTTATTTACAGATTGTGATGTGGGGATTGAGCCCCATTGATTCATTTACAGATTGTGATGTGGGGATTGAGCCCCATTGATTTATTTACAGATTGTGATGTGGGGATTGAGCCCCATTGATTTATTTACAGATTGTGATGTGGGGATTGAACCCCATTGATTTATTTAGAGATTGTGATGTGGGGCGAACCCCATTGATTTATTTACAGATTGTGTTGTGGGGATTGAACCCCATTGATTTATTTACAGATTGTGACGTGGGGAATGAACCCCATTGATTTATTTACAGATTCTGATGTGGGGTGAACCCCATTGATTTATTTACAGATTGTGATGTGGGGTGAACCCCATTGAGTTATTTACAGGTTGTGATGTGGGGATTGAACCCCATTGATTTATTTACAGATTGTGATGTGGGGGTGAACCCCATTGATTTATTTACAGATTGTGATGTGGGGGTGAACCCCATTGATTTATTGACAGATTGTGATGTGGGGTGAGCCCCATTGATTTATTTACAGATTGTGATGTGGGGAATGAACCCCATTGATTTATTTACAGATTGTGATGTGGGGATTGAGCCCCATTGATTTATTTACAGATTGTGATGTGGGGTGAGCCCCATTGATTTATTTACAGATTGTGATGTGGGGATTGAACCCCATTGATTTATTTACAGATTGTGATGTGGGGATTGAGCCCCATTGATTTATTTACAGATTGTGATGTGGGGTGAACCCCATTGATTTATTTACAGATTTTGATGTGGGGATTGATATTGATTTATTTACAGATTGTGATGTGGGGATTGAGCCCCATTGATTTATTTACAGATTGTGATGTGGGGATTGAGCCCCATTGATTTATTTACAGATTGTGATGTGGGGAATGAACCCCATTGATTTATTTACAGATTGTGATGTGGGGATTGAGCCCCATTGATTTATTTACAGATTGTGATGTGGGGATTGAGCACCATTGATTTATTTACAGATTGTGATGTGGGTGAACCCCATTGATTTATTTACAGATTGTGATGTGTGGATTGAGCTCCATTGATTAATTTACAGATTGTGATGTGGGGATTGAGCCCCATTGATTTATTTACAGATTGTGATGTGGGGATTGATATTGATTTATTTACAAATTGTGATGTGGGGATTGAGCCTCATTGATTATTTACAGATTGTGATGTGGGGAATGAACCCCATTGATTTATTTACAGATTGTGATGTGGGGATTGATATTGATTTATTTACAGATTGTGATGTGGGGATTGAGCCTCATTGATTATTTACAGATTGTGATGTGGGGAATGAACCCCATTGATTTATTTACAGATTCTGATGTGGGGTGAACCCCATTGATTTATTTACAGATTGTGATGTGGGGTGAACCCCATTGAGTTATTTACAGGTTGTGATGTGGGGATTGAACCCCATTGATTTATTTACAGATTGTGATGTGGGGGTGAACCCCATTGATTTATTTACAGATTGTGATGTGGGGGTGAACCCCATTGATTTATTGACAGATTGTGATGTGGGGTGAGCCCCATTGATTTATTTACAGATTGTGATGTGGGGAATGAACCCCATTGATTTATTTACAGATTGTGATGTGGGGATTGAGCCCCATTGATTTATTTACAGATTGTGATGTGGGGTGAGCCCCATTGATTTATTTACAGATTGTGATGTGGGGATTGAACCCCATTGATTTATTTACAGATTGTGATGTGGGGATTGAGCCCCATTGATTTATTTACAGATTGTGATGTGGGGTGAACCCCATTGATTTATTTACAGATTGTGATGTGGGGATTGATATTGATTTATTTACAGATTGTGATGTGGGGATTGAGCCCCATTGATTTATTTACAGATTGTGATGTGGGGATTGAGCCCCATTGATTTATTTACAGATTGTGATGTGGGGAATGAATCCCATTGATTTATTTACAGATTGTGATGTGGGGATTGAGCCCCATTGATTTATTTACAGATTGTGATGTGGGGATTGAGCACCATTGATTTATTTACAGATTGTGATGTGGGTGAACCCCATTGATTTATTTACAGATTGTGATGTGTGGATTGAGCTCCATTGATTAATTTACAGATTGTGATGTGGGGATTGAGCCCCATTGATTTATTTACAGATTGTGATGTGGGGATTGATATTGATTTATTTACAAATTGTGATGTGGGGATTGAGCCTCATTGATTATTTACAGATTGTGATGTGGGGAATGAACCCCATTGATTTATTTACAGATTGTGATGTGGGGATTGATATTGATTTATTTACAGATTGTGATGTGGGGATTGAGCCTCATTGATTATTTACAGATTGTGATGTGGGGAATGAACCCCATTGATTTATTTACAGATTGTGATGTGGGGATTGAGCCCCATTGATTTATTTACAGATTGTGATGTGGGTGAACCCCATTGATTTATTTACAGATTGTGATGTGTGGATTGAGCTCCATTGATTAATTTACAGATTGTGATGTGGGGATTGAGCCCCATTGATTCATTTACAGATTGTGATGTGGGGATTGAGCCCCATTGATTTATTTACAGATTGTGATGTGGGTGAACCCCATTGATTTATTTACAGATTGTGATGTGTGGATTGAGCCCCATTGATTTATTTACAGTTTGTGATGTGGGGATTAAGCCCCTTTGATTTATTTACAGATTGTGATGTGGGGATTGAGCCCCATTCATTTATTTACAGATTGTGATGTGGGGATTGAGCCCCATTGATTTATTTACAGTTTGTGATGTGGGGATTGAGCCCCATTGATTTATTTACAGATTGTGATGTGGTGATTGAGCCCCATTGATTTATTTACAGATTGTGATGTGGGGATTGAGCCCCATTGATTTATTTACAGATTGTGATGTGGGGATTGAGCCCCATTGATTTATTTACAGATTGTGATGTGGGGTGAACCCCATTGATTTATTTACGGATTGTGATGTGGGGATTGAACCTCATTGATTTATTTACAGATTGTGATGTGGGGATTGAACCCCATTGATTTATTTACAGATTGTGATGTGGGGAATTAACCCCATTGATTTATTTACAGATTGTGATGTGGGGATTGAGCCCCATTGATTTATTTACAGATTGTGATGTGGGGATTGAGCCCCATTGATTTATTTACAGGTTGTGATGTGGGGTGAACCCCATTGATTTATTTACAGATTGTGATGTGGGGGTTGAGCCCCATTGATTTATTTACAGATTGTGATGTGGGGATTGATATTGATTTATTTACAGATTGTGATGTGGGGATTGAGCCTCATTGATTTATTTACAGATTGTGATGTGGGGAATGAACCCCATTGATTTATTTACAGATTGTGATGTGGGGATTGAGCCCCATTGATTTATTTACAGATTGTGATGTGGGGATTGAGCCCCATTGATTTATTTACAGATTGTGATGTGGTGATTGAGCCCCATTGATTTATTTACAGATTGTGATGTGGGGATTGAGCCCCATTCATTTATTTACAGATTGTGATGTGGGGATTGAGCCCCATTGATTTATTTACAGTTTGTGATGTGGGGATTGAGCCCCATTGATTTATTTACAGATTGTGAGGTGGTGATTGAGCCCCATTGATTTATTTACAGATTGTGATGTGGCGATTGAGCCCCATTGATTTATTTACAGATTGTGATGTGTGGATTGAGCCCCATTGATTTATTTACAGATTGTGATGTGGGGATTGAGCCCCATTGTTTTATTTACAGATTGTGATGTGGGGACTGAACCCCATTGATTTATTTACAGATTGTGATGTGGGGAATGAACCCCATTGATTTATTTACATATTGTGATGTGGGGATTGAGCCCCATTGATTTATTTACAGATTGTGATGTGGGGATTGAGCCCCATTGATTTATTTACAGATTGTGATGTGGGGATTGAGCCCCATTGATTTATTTACAGATTGTGATGTGGGGTGAACCCCATTGATTTATTTACGGATTGTGATGTGGGGATTGAACCTCATTGATTTATTTACAGATTGTGATGTGGGGATTGAACCCCATTGATTTATTTACAGATTGTGATGTGGGGAATTAACCCCATTGATTTATTTACAGATTGTGATGTGGGGATTGAGCCCCATTGATTTATTTACAGATTGTGATGTGGGGATTGAGCCCCATTGATTTATTTACAGATTGTGATGTGGGGTGAACCCCATTGATTTATTTACAGATTGTGATGTGGGGGTTGAGCCCCATTGATTTATTTACAGATTGTGATGTGGGGATTGATATTGATTTATTTACAGATTGTGATGTGGGGATTGAGCCTCATTGATTTATTTACAGATTGTGATGTGGGGAATGAACCCCATTGATTTATTTACAGATTGTGATGTGGGGATTGAGCCCCATTGATTTATTTACAGATTGTGATGTGGGGATTGAGCCCCATTGATTTATTTACAGATTGTGATGTGGTGATTGAGCCCCATTGATTTATTTACAGATTGTGATGTGGGGATTGAGCCCCATTGATTTATTTACAGATTGTTGTAAAGTCTGTGGGTTGTATCGCGAAGTAATACACAGACTACAAGAGTAACTTAAACAGGACTTTACTATTCGAAGGTCAGGGCGAATCTGCCCAATAAATTCTGCCACAGCACTTATATACCGGTGTGGTCACCGTCGGTATTACAGTATACAGCAGCCAGGATAAAGTAGTGCCACACCTAAAATAGTTCTCTTAAAGGTGGACGGTTACATACAATAGTTCTCTTAAAGGTAGAACAGTTACATACACTACAATCCTCCCTTTTCAGCTTACAACATACTTATTCCCCATTAACATAACATCATAACATATCCAACTTCATGTTACAACAGTTCACAGAGGTAGTCTCTGCGGAAACAGTTCACAGATTCAGTCTCTGTGGGAAACAGTTCACAGATTCAGTCTCTGATCTTCTTGACTCGGTCCAGACCACGCCTCCGTGGTGTAGTCGGGTCACCTTGCTAGAGGAACTCATCCCATAGTCCTTCCCTAGACTTAACAGCTTTACTTCCATCACTTCTGAACCAGCATTGCTGACTTTTTAAAACAAACAAAGAACAGTTGGATTGCCTTGGGAAATTTTCCTACTTTCCAACTGATTTGGCTCCGTTCGGGGGACCACGTGTGTGATCGGGTAGAGGTAATAATGGTTCAGATGGTTATCATCTTCTGCTTCGTCTTTTCCTTTTTTTGCTTCTTGGAGACTCTCGGGGCTCCATTGTCAGCTGCCAGCTGTAACGCCACCATCTCCCTATGTTCCTTAGACTTTAAGTGATTCATCCTGATTTCGGCACTTTGGGAGTTCTCGGCACAAGCTGGGCAGACCAGGTCCTCGTAATATTCAGTGTCACTCAACAGATCATGGTAATATTCGGTGTCGTCCTGAGCTAGGCCAGCGAGAGGGTCTTCTATTTCCTCCTTACCCAGCTGGACGTTAGCCGACTTTTGTTCCAATTCCCGACATCTGTCCTGAAGAGACTTCATCATGCGTTCAGATTCATCCCGCTTTTTCTGGGCTTCCTGCAAGTCTTTTACTAATGACCTCATTTGTGATTTCAATACTTCAACTTCATTCGGAGATTGATTGATCGGACTATTCAATCCCTCTACTGAAGTAGCTGTTTCAGTATTCTGTTGTTCTACATTGCCGTGTGTCAGCGTACTTTTGGCATCCAAGGGCTGTTCTGCTGCAGACTTCTCAGTCTGGGTTGCCACCTCAGCTCTTCCAATGACTTTTGAGAGCTCCCTTCCCTTTGAAGATTGAGGCTCGTATTTAAGTTTTTCCCATTTTAGAGTTTTATCCCTCAGCATATGAATGAGTTGGCTGACTGTTAACTCTTCTGCCATCATCCCTTTTCCATTAACTACAGGGCTGTTTATAACCTTGCCCTGGAGGAGTTGGCTGACTGTTAACTCTTCTGTCCTCATCCCTTTTCCATTAGCTGCAGGGCTGTTTAGAACCTTGTCCTGGGGCTCCTTTGCTGCTTCTACTTCGCCATCATCCGCAGCCCCCACCATTCGAATTTCCACAAATGAATCGTCCAGTGATGCTGCACCCAACTTCAGTAGGAGCTCGGAAGTCATGTCGACCAACTCAGCTTTTTCTGCCTGCAACCTGCTAACCAGCGCCTTCAGTTGCGGCACATCTTGTTCCACCGGATTGGAGCACGCCCCTTCAGAAGCCGAATCAGCTTTGATTCGTTTGGCCTCCTCGTGCAGACGGTTTGTGTGCTCCTGCTCCCTTTTCTTCCCCAGCTGCTTCTGTTGTCTTCCCAGATTCTCCCATTCGGTATCATAGAACTTTTTCATTGCTTTCATCTCTTGCTCGAGACGGCAATTCAATTGTTCTATTTGCTGTCGTAATCTGAAATAAGTTTGCGTTCGAGCTCGATGTTCCTCAGTAATATATATGTCTGTAACTTGAACAGACTCAGAATTCTCTGTCAAGCTATGTTGTTGTTGTTCAGAGGAATTCTGTTCTGAAACTTTGTTCTCCTCTGGAGCATAAGCCTTTATGCCCACATTCGTTCTACCAACCTTAGTCAGCAAGTTCATTTTAGACTTGTCTTTCATGCTTGGGCTGGTCTTATCGTCATCCGTTTCAGAGTCTGAGCTGATTGTCTGCCCCGAGTCCTCACTCGTTATTGCTTTGAGGTAGTGCCATTCCACGTCTATTTTCTTGATCCACTCCCGTCCTAGAAGTGGTGGTCCTCCCTCAGGTAGTACGTATAAGTCCATTCCGGGGTGTTCTTTGCCCTTGTCTCTCACCTTCACTCTTATCTTTCCCATGGGGTATACTTTATGCCCCGTGTATGTCTGCAATACGAACTTGGTATCTCTCAAGGGTATATGTGAGAATAGCCGGTTGTAATCCCTTCGATTTATGACTGATAGGGCTGATTCAGTGTCCAATTCCATTCTCACTTGGACTCCGGCTATTTTTAGCATGACCCAGATAGTTTGTAGGTCAGCTTCCTTACTCACATTATGAATTCTCAGACTACCCAGTTCCTGGCCGCTTGGGTCTGAATCCGAATTCTGTTCATCTGAACTCTTCTCAACCACCTTGTGTACTTTGTTGTACTTTTCCTGTGATGGCTTTTTTTTTTGGTTGTTGGTCTTCTTCCCTGACCGGCATACTTTGGCTATGTGACCCAGTTTGCCACATTTCCTACAGTCCTGGTTTTTAAACCAGCATTGGTTCTGGTCGTGTGTTGTCTTCCCACAATGATAACATTTCGTTGCACCCGAAGTAATTTGATCCACACTGAGGACCGCTGCCTTCAGCTGCATTTCCGCAGTTCCTTTCGCTGCGGCTTCATGTGATGCTGCAATAAGGACAGCCCTATCCAGTGTAAGGTCGTTCTCTTCGAGCAGTCGCTTTTGCGTTCCTTCCTTCGACAACCCGCACACGAACTTGTCTCGCAATGCCTCTGTCAGATTTCCTCCAAACTGGCAGTATTTCGCTAGCCTACGCAGTTCGACCAAGTATTCCGCGTTGCTTTCCTCTTTCCGTTGCGTTCTCGCATAAAATTTGAATCGTTCCGCCAACATCAGCGGTGTGGGGTTCAAGTGATCCTTCAGAACAGCAACAATATTATCGAAGGTTTGATCCGCCGGTTTAACTGGTGCTAGAAGATGCTTCAATAGCCCGTATGTCTTCGCCCCCATCGAATTTAGCAAGGTTATAGCTTTATCATCATCCTCTATTTTATTGGCCTCACAATATATCTCAATGCGTTCTACATACGTGGCCCAATCTTCTACCTCGGAATCGAAATCGTTGATGTTACCACGCTTAGGCATCTTCACCTCCCTGATAAACAACAACGAAATATTTCTTTAACTCTTTTTTTTTTCCAAGATGGCGGTTTCCCCACGCTTATCTTCTTTCCCCGCCCCTTTCAAAATGGCGGTTCCCGCTTCTGTCTTTTTCTCCGCCTACTGGTGGCTTCCCGCAGTTTCCCATGCTTATCTTCTTTCCCCGCCCACTTTCAAGATGGCGGTTCCCGCTTTTCTTCCCCTGGCGGGAGGGGTAAGCTTTTCCCTCGGGCGACGGCCGCTGGCTTTCGGGGTTCGCAGCCTGCTCTTCGGCTTCAGCGCGTTCCCTTCTCTCGGCCGGGCAACCGGCTCTGGGTACAACCCGTTGACGGCGAACGGTCTCAGCCGCTGGCTGGATCTCGCTCAGTCTCCCTCGCTCGGGCTCTGTCTCTCCGGTGCTGGGTACAACCCGTTGACGGCGAACAGTTTCAGCCGCTGGGCTGGATCTCGCTCAGTCTTCCTCGGGCTCTGTCTCTCCCGCTCGCTCTCTCTCGGGCTCTGTCTCTCCCGTTCGCGCGGTTCTCGCTCGGGCTCTGTCTCTCCCGCTCGCGCGGCTCTCAATCACGCCTCCCAGCCCTCTCGCAGTCCGGTGCTTCCCTCCCCGGCTGCGGCTGAGTTCTCCGCGATTTATTTATTTTATATCTTCCCGCGCCTTACGATCCCGGTCGCAGTGCCTCGTGGTCGCGGTATTTGTCCGGCCTTTTTCGCCGTCGCGGTCTAGTCGTCTCACGACGCTCCCCAGCCCGCTTGTACCGCGGCTTCTGCTCCACGCTGCCCCAGTCTCAGCGCCTCTGGGCCCGACTTCTGTCCGGCTCCTTTCCCCCTCGACCGTGGTCGAGTGCACCGCCCTTATCCTCCGTTTATTTGTTTCTATTTTCCCTTTACTCACAGTCACCGTGGCCGACATGCTTCTCGTGTTGATCGGCTCACTCACCACCGTGGCAGAAGGGACAATCCGTGCCTGTTGCTGATGGAAGACTTCGTGTTTGAAATCTTCCTCCTTTCTTGGTCTGCAGACTCGAGTTTTCTCTCAGCAAAACGACGAGGGCGGTTGCCTCTTCTCGACGCTCGTTTACTTCTTCAGAAGTATTGTTGCCGCAGGGTAAGATCGAACTCGTCGCCACTGTAAAGTCTGTGGGTTGTATAGCCCCATTGATTTATTTACAGATTGTGATGTGGTGATTGAGCCCCATTGATTTATTTACAGATTGTGATGTGGGGATTGAGCCCCATTGATTTATTTACAGATTGTGATGTGGGTGAACCCCATTGATTTATTTACAGATTGTGATGTGTGGATTGAGCTCCATTGATTAATTTACAGATTGTGATGTGGGGATTGAGCCCCATTGATTTATTTACAGATTGTGATGTGGGGATTGAGCCCCATTGATTTATTTACAGATTGTGATGTGGGTGAACCCCATTGATTTATTTACAGATTGTGATGTGTGGATTGAGCCCCATTGATTTATTTACAGTTTGTGATGTGGGGATTGAGCCCCATTGATTTATTTACAGATTGTGATGTGGGGATTGAGCCCCATTGATTTATTTACAGATTGTGATGTGGGGATTGAGCCCCATTGATTTATTTACAGTTTGTGATGTGGGGATTGAGCCCCATTGATTTATTTACAGATTGTGATGTGGGGATTGAGCCCCATTGATTTATTTACAGATTGTGATGTGGGGATTGAGCCCCATTGATTTATTTACAGATTGTGATGTGGGGACTGAACCCCATTGATTTATTTACAGATTGTGATGTGGGGAATGAACCCCATTGATTTATTTACAGATTGTGATGTGGGGATTGAGCCCCATTGATTTATTTACAGATTGTGATGTGGGGATTGAGCCCCATTGATTTATTTACAGATTGTGATGTGGGGATTGACCCCTATTGATTTATTTACAGATTGCGATGTGGGGATTGAGCCCCATTGATTTATTTACAGATTGTGATGTGGGGTGAACCCCATTGATTTATTTACGGATTGTGATGTGGGGATTGAACCTCATTGATTTATTTACAGATTGTGATGTGGGGAATGAACCCCATTGATTTATTTACAGATTGTGATGTGGGGATTGAGCCCCATTGATTTATTTACAGATTGTGATGTGGGGTGAACCCCATTGATTTATTTACAGATTGTGATGTGGGGGTTGAGCCCCATTGATTTATTTACAGATTGTGATGTGGGGATTGAACCCCATTGATTTATTTACAGATTGTGATGTGGGGATTGAACCCCATTGATTTATTTACAGATTGTGATGTGGGGATTGAGCCCCATTGATTTATTTACAGATTGTGATGTGGGGTTGACCCTCGCTCATTCATATGGCAATATGCGACCATTAACTTACAAAGAGTAGCAGGTAAAATAACAGAAGTCATTCTGACAAGTAGGCTGGCGGATTGCCTGTACAGCAATAAGTAATAAGAAACCTGCTTGATAAACCTTCTTGACTTCTTTGTGGTTCTTACAAATAAAGCAAATTGTGGAACTTCTAATGCGGCTGAAGTTCCTCTTCATGCAAAGGTTAGGTGTTAACCGGCAGATAAAGTTTTCTGCACTGCTTTACTCTGTATACTTTATAGAAACTGGGCTGTAAAGTAGGAGACAACTGATGCTAATCAGATAGCAGTTACAGGAATGCCTCTTACATCATTAAACAGACCAGCTATAAATAGCACTCTGGGGGTCAAATGTGGAGTATGTAATTAACGTGAGACTGAAGGTATAAACCAAGATCATTGCAGATGCCACGAGGAATACAAGAAGGAGCAGAGGGACTTGCCACCAAAGGTTGGGAGGCCATCGCTCAGGAAGTCAGCTTGGTGCCACAGATCCAGAGACAGTGAAAAGATAGCCTTAAACTGGTGAACTTAAGCTCATGCAAAACTCTGCTGCCCGTATCATAACTCGCACGAAGCCACATTTACCCATCGCCCCTTTGCTCGTTGATCTACATTGGCCCCCCGGTCCCCGAACACCTCCGTTTAAAAATTCTCATCCTAACATAAGAACATAATAAATAGGAGCCGGAGTAAGCCATAAGGCCCCTCGAGCCTGCTCCGCCATTTTATAAGATCATGGCTTAACCATTACATCAACTCCACATTCCCGCCCTATCCCCATATACCTTGATTCCCTTAGTGTCCCCAAATACTCATGTTTAAGTCCCCCATTGCCTCACCCCTCCCTATCCATGTAACCTCCTCCAGCCCTAGAACCCTCCGAGAAATCTGTGTTTCTCCAACTCTGGCCTCTTGTCCATCTCCCACTTCCTACAGACCACCATTGGCAGCCGTGCCTTCAGCTGCCTAGACCCTAAACTCTGCAATTCCCTCCCTAAACCTGTCCGCCTCTCCACCTCTCTCTCCTCCTTTAAAACCCTGCTTAAAACCTACCTCTTTGTCACCTGTCCTAATATCTCATTATGTAGCTCAGTGTCAAGTTTTGTTTGATAACGCTCCTGTGAAGCGGCTTACGTAGAATTATATCCCAATGGATCCTTCTTCGACTTGGTGTCAATTTTTGCCTAATTAAGCTCCTGTTTACTATGTTAAAGGTGACGCTATATAAATGCAAGTTGTTGATGTTGAATAAAGTGCCAAGGTGCGAAATGAGAAAGGTTGTGAATAAATATGTATCCTGTTATAGGTAGCCACTGACGTCAATCAAAGTGAATTACAGAGGTCATACAAATTTACTCAAGTATCTTAACATTCTTAACCCAGTTGATCCTGTAACCTGCTGTAATTGCCAACAAAGTTGCATCTGAGGAAGATTGGAGACTGACTAGAATTAATCACACATGTATTTGATAATTACAATGGACTATGTCAGCTCTCAAACGTTCACTCGATCATTCTGCAGGGAACAAAAACAACTTGCATTTTTATAGCGCCTTTAACATAATAAAACGTCCCAAGGCGCTTCACAGGAGCGTTATCAGACAAACGTTGACAACCGAGTCAAAGAAGTAGAAATTAGGGCAGTTGATCAAACACTTGGTCAAAGAGGTAGGTCTTAAGGAGCATCTTAAAGGAGGAGAGGGGGGTGGAGGGGCAAAGAGGTTCGGGGAGGGAATTCTGGATCTCAGGACATAGACGGCTGAAGGCACAGCCGCCAATGGTGGGGCGAAGGAAGTGGGGGATGCGCAAGAGGCCAGAGTTGGAGGAACGCAAAGTTCTAGAAGGCTTGTAGGGCTGGAGGACGTTACAGAGATAGGGAGGGGCGAGGCCATGGAGGGATTTGAACACGAGGATGAGAATTTTAAAATGGAAGCATGGTGGACCGGAAGCCAACATGGGTCAGCGAGCACAGGGGTGATCAGTGAGCGGGCCTTGCTGTGAGTCAGGATCCGAGCAGCAGAGTGCAAGGTGTTTTATGTTCAGATAAGCTCAGTGGAAGAACCTAAGCTGTCCTCCTGCCTAAAATACACTGCACAAAATAGTCACTCATTCAATGCACATTTACCATCGCCTCACAGAAAGAGGCCACGTTCAACAGAAGGCAAAGCAGCAGATGGGTGGAGACACTGAGCAGGCCAAACTGTTCATCTTTTCATAGATGGAGGTGTGTGACTGAGAAGCTGAACAGGGCACAGAGGACTCCATCTGAAGTAGAATTTGTATAATTGTAATGCATATATCTTCTCTGTGTAAATGTGTCTCAGCAGGTGTAAGGCAATGACTGTGTTGCATCGTGAGATGTATTATGTACTGTCTGTGCAGCAAAAACATGCCTAACTATGCACGCTGACTTATCATCTGCCTTTTCCTTCTTGTTATGGCTGTTGCTAACTAAACAAACAACAAGCCTCTCGCCCACAAACTTTACCACAGCACTGAGCGCTTCAAACAGGCAACAATCCAGAGGCAGGCACTTACGGCTTTTAAAGATTTAAGGAGCAATTTTAGAGTGCGTCGCCTCACACGGACGCAATGAGCAGAGGTAGAATCTGTAGAATTGGTAGTTTCTGATGGGCACAGGCTGAAGGTTTCTCTGTCGAGTCACTTTGTGGTGCCAAGCTCACAAGACCAATTCTGAAATTTCCTGAGCATGAATGTGAGCGCCAGACTTCTTGCATTACAAACCGGCCTTGCTAAAGTTGCAGATTCTACTACCCAGTTGAGCACTGCCCAGACGGAAAGGATTCACAGCTGTGGAGATTGCCAGTGAATACCATTCTACATCAGCACGGGACACCTCAGGGCCTCAGGCAGTAAGTACAGCGCAATAGTTTGTGTCTTATGAAGATGCAACACATCACCTTAAACGTTACTGCCATTCTTGAACGGAATATTTTCTACTTAAGCTGGGCTATTGAGGAATGATTGCTCATGTAAAAATAAAAGTTTCAATTAAATATAACGGCAGACCCACAAATGATTCAATCGGAACTTGGCAAACTCACACTGCTTCCTGCAGTTGCTCCTTCTCACCATCCTCTGCCTCCGCCTCCTGCTCATGTGCTATGGCTTGTGGCTACTCATTGTCCAAAAGCACATGTGTGCCTCTCTCAACAGCAGCATGCAGCTCACCGCTACCATTCCCCAGCTCACCGCTACCGTTCCCCAGCTCACAGCTACCGTTCCTCAGCTCACCGCTACCATTCCCCAGCTCACAGCTACCATTCCCCAGCTCACCGCTACCATTCCCCAGCTCACCGCTACCGTTCCCCAGCTCACCGCTACCGTTCCCCAGCTCACCGCTACCGTTCCCAAGCTCACCGCTACCGTTCCCCAGCTCACCGCTACCGTTCCCCAGCTCACCGCTACCGTTCCCCAGCTCACCGCTACCGTTCCCCAGCTCACAGCTACCATTCCCCAGCTCACCGCTACCGTTCCCCAGCTCACCGCTACCGTTCCCCAGCTCACAGCTACCGTTCCTCAGCTCACAGCTACCGTTCCTCAGCTCACCGCTACCGTTCCCCAGCTCACCGCTACCGTTCCCCAGCTCACAGCTACCGTTCCCCAGCTCACCGCTACCGTTCCCCAGCTCACCGCTACCGTTCCCCAGCTCACAGCTACCGTTCCCCAGCTCACCGCTACCGTTCCCCAGCTCACCGCTACCGTTCCCCAGCTCACCGCTACCGTTCCCCAGCTCACCGCTACCGTTCCCCAGCTCACAGCTACCGTTCCCCAGCTCACCGCTACCGTTCCCCAGCTCACCGCTACCGTTCCCCAGCTCAACGCTACCGTTCCCCAGCTCACAGCTACCGTTCCCCAGCTCACCGCTACCGTTCCCCAGCTCACCGCTACCGTTCCCCAGCTCACCGCTACTGTTCCCCAGCTCACCGCTACCGTTCCCCAGCTCACCGCTACCGTTCCCCAGCTCACCGCTACTGTTCCCCAGCTCACCGCCACCGTCCACCCAGCTCACCGCTACCATTCCCCAGCTCACCGCTACCATTCCCCAGCTCACCGCTACCATTCCCCAGCTCACCGCTACCATTCCCCAGCTCACCGCTACAGTTCCCCCAGCTCACCGCTACCATTCCCCAGCTCATCGCTACCGTTCCCCAGCTCACCGCTACCGTTCCCCAGCTCACCGCTACCATTCCCCAGCTCAACGCTACCGTTCCCCAGCTCATCGCTACCGTTCCCCAGCTCACCGCCACCATCCACCCAGCTCACCGCTACCATTCCCCAGCTCACCGCTATCGTTCCCCCAGCTCACCGCTACCGTTCCCCAGCTCACCGCTACCGTCCACCCAGCTCACCGCTACCGTTCCCCCAGCTCACCGCTACCGTTCCCCCAGCTCACCGCTACCCTACCCCAGCTCACCGCTACCGTTCCCCCAGCTCACTGCTACCGTTCCCCAGCTCACCGCTATCGTTCCCCCAGCTCACCGCTACCGTTCCCCAGCTCACTGCTACCGTTCCCCAGCTCACAGCTACCATTCCCCCAGCTCACCGCTACCATTCCCCAGCTCACCGCTACCGTTCCCCAGCTCACCGCTATCGTTCCCCCAGCTCACCGCTACCGTTCCCCAGCTCACCGCTATCGTTCCCCCAGCTCACCGCTACCGTTCCCCAGCTCACTGCTACCGTTCCCCAGCTCACAGCTACCGTTCCCCCAGCTCACCGCTACCATTCCCCAGCTCACCGCTACTGTTCCCCAGCTCACCGCTATCGTTCCCCCAGCTCACCGCTACCGTTCCCCAGCTCACCGCTACCGTCCACCCAGCTCACCGCTACCGTTCCCCAGCTCACCGCTACGGTTCCCCAGCTCACCGCTACCATTCCCCAGCTCACCGCTACCGTTCCCCAGCTCACCGCTACCGTTCCCCAGCTCACCGCTACCATTCTCCAGCTCACAGCTACCGTTCCCCAGCTCACCGCTACCGTTCCCCAGCTCACCGCTACCATTCCCCAGCTCACCGCTATCGTTCCCCCAGCTCACCGCTACCGTTCCCCAGCTCACCGCTACCGTCCACCCAGCTCACCGCTACCATTCCCCAGCTCACCGCTACCGTTCCCCAGCTCACCGCTACCATTCCCCAGCTCGCCGCTACCGTTCCCCAGCTCACCGCTACCATTCCCCAGCTCACCGCTACTCTTCCCCAGCTCACCGCTACTCTTCCCCAGCTCACCGCTACCGTCCACCCAGCTCACCGCAACCATTTCCCAACTCACCACAACCATTCCCCCAGCTCACCACTACCGTCTACCCAGCTCACCGCTACCGTTCCCCCAGCTCATCGCTACCGTCCACCCAGCTCACCGCTACCGTTCAACAACAACAGTAACTTGTATATATATAGCGCCTTTAACATAGTAAAATATCCCAAGGCGCTTCACAGGAGTATTTTAAGACAAAAAATATTTGACACCGAGCCATATAAGGAGAAATTAGTGCAGATGACCAAAAGCTTGGTAAAAGAAGTAGGTTTTAAGGAACGTCTTTAAGGAATAGCGTGAGGTAGGGAGGCGGAGAGGTTTAGGCAGGGAATTCCAGAGCTTAGGGCCCAGGCAACAGAAGGCACGGCCACCAATGGTTGAACGATTATAATCAGGGATGCTCAGGAGGGCAGAATTAGAGGAGCGCAGATATCTCGGGGGGTTGTGGGTCTGAATGAGATTACAGAGATAGGAAGGGGTGAGGCTATGGAGGGATTTGAAAACAAGGATGAGAATTTTGAAATCGAGTCGTTAGTTAACCGGGAGCCAATGTAGGTCAGCGAGCACAGGGGTGATGGGTGAACGGGACTGGGTGTGAGTTAGGACACGGGCAGTCGAGTTTTGGATGACCTCAAGTTTACGTAGGGTAGAATGTGGGAGGCCAGCCAGGGGTGTGTTGGAATAGTCAAGTCTAGAGGTAACAAAGGCATGGATAAGGGTTTCAGCAGCAGATGAGCTAAGGCAGGGCGGAGACGGGTAATGTTACGGAGGTGGAAATAGGCAGTCTTAGTTATGCTGGGGATATGTGGTCGGAAGTTCATTTCAGGGTCAAATATGACACCAAGGTTGCGAACAGTGCGGTTCAGCCTCAGACAGATGTTAGGGAGAGGGATGGAGACAGTGGCCAGGGAACAGAGTTTGTGGCAGGGGCCGAAAACAATGGCTTCAGTCTTCCCAATATTTAATTGGAGAAAATTTTTGCTCATCCAGAACTGTTCCCCAGCTAACTGCTACCATTTTCCCAGCTCAGCGGGACCTTCTCCCAGCTCAGCAGGACCATCCCCCAGCTCACCAGGACCATTGCCCAGCTCACCGGGACCATTTCCCCAGCTCACCGGGACCATTTCCCCAGCTCACCGGGACCATTCCCCAGCTCGCTGGGACCATTCCCCCAGCTCACCGGGACCATTCCCCAGCTCACTGGGACCATTCCCCCAGCTCACCGGGACCACTCCCCAGCTCACCGGGTCCATTCCCCAGCTCACAGGGACCATTCCCCAGCTCACATGGACCATTCCGCAGCTCACCAGAACCATTCCGCAGCTCACCAGAACCATTCTTCCAGCTCACCATGACCATTCTGGAAACGACGTATAATTATTTAGCAAACCATTTGGACATTTGTTGAGTGGTGTCCTTACCTGTTTATGAGCACCATTGGGCACCGTCGATGGTGCCACCCCTTTTAAAATGGAGTAGCCTCATGGTTTCCTGGGAGTGAGTTTCAAGGAGTGCAGTAGGGACAGAGGATGCAGTTAACAATTCACAGGAAGATTTAGATCAGTTTCCAATTGGCTGACAAATGAAATTTACGACTGACAAATACAACGAATTACATTTTGGGCAAAAACTGAGTGACATAAATATATAGTGAAAGGAAAGGAATTAGCACAGAGAGAGTTAGACAGAGACCTGGGAGTAACAGTTGAATTGTGGCTTCCAATGTTCAGGGGATCAGATGGTTTATATTTATATAAGATTTAGATGCATGGGAGTGAGTTACAGGGTGCAATCTGATCAAGGGGTTCAGATGGTTTCTTTATAGAATAATGGAGTGGGTTGCAAGCTGTAATCTGGTCGAGGGTCAGCCAGGAAGATCGAGAAGAGCATTGATGTGATGACATAGGTTTGCTTGACCCCAGTCCGTACATGAATTGGGTCTGTGGTGGGTACATTGGTCAGGATCCTGTAAATCCATTGGCAGGATAGGTGCACCAACGCCAGTGTTCTCGCTCAGGCCAACATCCCCAGCATCGAAGCTTTGACCACGCTCGATCAGCTCCGATGGACAGGTCACATCGTCTGCATGCTCGATGCGAGACTCCCGAAACAAGCGCTCTACTCGGAGCTCCAAAATGGCAAGAGAGCCCCAGGTGGGCAGAGGAAATGCTTCAAGGACACCCTCAAAGCCTCCTTGAAAAAGTGTAACATCCCCACCGACACCTGGGAATCCCTGGCCCAAGATCGCACAAAGTGGAGGAGAAGCATCCGGGAAGGCGCCGAACACCTCGAGTCTCTTCGCCGGGAGCAAGCGGAAGCCAAGTGCAAGCAGTGGAAGGCGCGCACGTCATCCCAAGCACCCTACCCACCCGCCCCTTCAACAACCGTCTGCCCCACCTGTGACAGAGACTGTAGGTCCCGCATTGGATTAATCAGTCACCTGAGAACTCATTTTTAATGTGGAAGCAAGTCATCCTCGGTTCCGAGGGACTGCCTAAGAAGAAGAAGATTGAGGGGTTCAGGTAGAATCACAAACTGCAGAGGATCAGTTTAAGATGTTTAGAACGGCACTCTGGATACTAAACTGTGCAGACAGTCTTCAGCTTACATCAATGTATACATTACTTTTCAAACGTTTTGGAGTTTGGGCATCTTATTAAGCTTCAACTATTTTTACAATATGTTGTCATTAAGCTTATTTAGTGGATTGGTACAGCCAGTCGATTCCATGTTGTGGATGGGTGTCTGTATACATGCTGAAAACTCAATGATTGTGATGTAATCCAGGACATGTCTAAGGGTGGAATTCACATGCTATGTTCACTCACACCATGAGAAACATGGGGCAATGCAATTGGAGATGTTGTCTGTCCAAGGTTGCGTCTGAAAAGCATTTAGAGCTGTACAGCATTTGGTACTTTTAACTACAGATCTGTCATGGGGAGATGAATTTAGGGATCTGAAATTTCCTGTGGAGGCGTAACCGGCAAGCTGTGCCGAAAGTTACGCCCATTTTGCCGACAGCAATTTATGCCGAAATTTCCTGCCAATCTCATTAGTATACGGCGGACCATTAAAGCAAGCAGGAATCAGCATCAACCAATCGGGACCCGAGGAAGGCGCACAGCTCACATGGTACATTCCTTCTTTAAGTATGAAAATTAAAGTTTGAAGCCATCTAACCGTCATTCATGCACATTAGGCACAGCATGTTTAAGAAAATGTAATCGTGGAAGCTTTCCAATTTTTAATGTGACTTATACTGACACCAGAAAAATGCATTGAACGAAACAGAAAATATAGAGCAGGTTACCGTGAGGATAATTTTTTTTTTTAATCGCTTAAGAAGTGGCCATAAAATGCCAGAAATATGACTGCCTCCTGCTGCACCTAAAATTCTAGGTGTAATTTTAAGCTCGTTGCGAACCAATTGCAGGAAATTTGTGTGTGCAGCTTTTTGGCCTGGGGCGGAGCCATTATAATGAGCCGGGATGCGTTGGGGCACAGGGATTGGCTGATGGATGTAAAAGGCGGAGGAAATTCGGGCGTAGCGTAATTACGTGTGTAACACACTTGCGCCCAAGTTTCCTCCATCTTTTTACACCGGGTGCTTGCTTCTCGCCCGATTATCCGCGTCTCTGAACGCAAATGCGCAGGAAATGCCAACCCAGACAAGGCACATTGAAGCAGTTTGGCACTGCTGTGATGTTTGCCTGCAGGACATTGGTACCAGTCCACTAAATAAGCTGAGTGACAACACAGCAGTACCTTGTGTTATATTTTATTAGACTGCACTAACGGTTGCACACTAAGGTTTCGCTTGTTTTGTTTGCCAAAGGTGAATTGAATTTGGTTATTATAGAACAAACGGACTCAGTGGTGATGATACAGACTATTAGACTGAACTGCTTGACTAGCTCCCACTGCCCCAGGTAGCATTAGCCAGTGAAAATAGCAACCCCCAGCCCACCTACTCTAATTAATGGAATTACAATTATGCAAATCAAATACACATGGGATAAGAGGTGGCACCTTCAGTGATGTCCTAAAACTAATGGCGAAAAAAAAAATAAAGTATCGACAAGATTCAGCCACATATTTTCTCAATCTACACAATGTAACATTTAATTAGATACTAAATTTGGAACACCCCAACTAATGCATCACCCTCAGGCTTTGTAAGTAAAGTAGGATTTTGGTTCCGCCTTTGAAGAAACTTTTCCGATTGAGTTCGCAATATCATTCTGTCCTCTAACGTGTCCCAAATGGTAATCTAACAGGCCATAGCTTCACAGAGGATTATCAGGTCTGAATGAGTCAGGAGCTAGTTTAGATACAGCACCTCCCATGGCTTACTGGATAAAGGCGCTGTCCAGGGTACTACTAGCCATAGAGGTCAGCAGGTCTCGGGTTTGATTGCTGGCCTGTAATGAGTTAGCTGGCCTCAGATGGGGCAGCGGCTGTGGCACTGAAATTGGTCTCAGTATCTCTTGCTCTTAGGAAAGGCGCAAAAAATAATCAGCCAAGGATTCCTAGTCCTAATGAAAGGACAAGCCCAAAATTCACAAAAATATGCCCTGAATTCAGAAATTTGAATGACGACCAAAAACTCCCATACCTACTAGGGGAACAGAGAAATTGTGTAACCTTAGCGGCACACTGTTACAGCTTGCCATAAACAGAGGGACAACCATTAAATCTAAGAAAAGAGTATATACAAATTATATGAATGTATATTTATACACTCAGGGATATATCTGTTTATACATTGTATGGATAGACCTGCATTTATGTGTTCAACCATAAATGTTTTTTGATGCTTTGGCAACATAAGATGTACCTTGTCATGCCAATAAAGCGATTTGAATTGAATTGAAAGAATTTGCATGTATGTTATAGCGTCTTTCACAAACTCAGGACATCCCAAAGCGCTTTACAGTCAGTCAAGTACTTTTGAAGTGTAGTCACCGTTGAAATGTAGGAAACATGGCAGCCAATTTGTGCACAGCAAGCTCCCACAAACAGCAATGGGATAATGACCAGATAGTCTGTTTTCAGTGATGTTGGTCGAACGATAAATATTGAACATAAGAACTAGAAGCAGGAGCAGGCCATTCGGCCCCTCGAGCCTACTCCGCCATTTAATGAGATCATGGCTGATCCGATTTTGGCCTCAACTCCACTTTCCTACCCGCTCCCTATAACCCTTGACTCCCCTGTTGCTCAAGCACTGGCCAGGACACTGGGGAGAACTCCACTGCTCGTCTTCAAATATTGCCGTGGGATCTGTTACGTCTATCTGAGAGGGCAGACAGGGCCTTGGTTTAATGTCTCATCTGAAAGATGCCACCTTTGACAGTGCAGCACTCCCTTGGTATTGCATTGGAGTTAGCCTGGATTATGTGCTCGAGTCGCTGGAGTGAGGGCTTGAAACCACAACCTTCTGACTCAGAGGCAAGAGTGCTACCATTGAGCCAAGGCTCAGGAACTCAGTGACCCCTGCCTGATAATATGTGTGTGGGGATAGTAAGTGAGGACAGAATCGAGCTGTGATGTCCCTCCAGGTGGAATAGCTTACCTGCTGCTACAAATGAGGAATGAACAGTGGAGTGGATACCGGAGATCCTTTGGGACTGTGCCTCGACACAAGAATGTGATACCTGGAGGTGATGTGGTCAAATTGGAAAAAGAAAGCAGCGATATGAGAAACATTAATATAACAAAATACCTTACTGGCTTTAAACTTTCAATTGCTCCCACTTTGCACAGATTTCTCCAATGATCTAGTAGATAAAGGTGCCGTCACAGAGATCGGAAGGCCCCAGGTTTGACTTCTGGGCCAGCATTGTCCTCCCAGCAGGGGGTCTCCATCAGGGCAGGACTTCCACCTACCATCATAAGCCCAAACCCACGTTTGTGGGTCAGAGGTCTTGCAGGATGGACTCCCGACAGGATCGCTGGCACTGAGGGGGAGCCGGTCGCTGCAGAAGCGGGAAATTCTGCCGGTGCCACAATGGGACTGCCTGAGGAACCAGAAGAGGCAGGAGCGGCGTTAAAGGGGCAGAAGTGCTCTGTTGATTGGAAGAAACATCCCCTGTGAAGGCCTGGGCTGATACTGGGACCTTCAGCCCTCTCCCTCCATGGGGGCCACCTCAGGCCTGTTACTGTTGCTTCCTGGGACCTACTGCCACGTTCTCAATGGCGGCTCTGGGAAGATACAGTGGCAGGTGGTTGATGGCAGGAATAAGTGCCAGGGCCCAGGTCCCGCCACCTCCCAACATGTGGTGTGTTGAGAAGGAGCAGCCAATGTTGGTCCAGTCAGAGCAAAACACAAGTCGGGCAGGTGAGGTGCCAATAACCCCCAAAATCTCCGTCATTATCTGCCACTGCTCTGCCCAATTTCTAGCTGGATTTGCAGAGATGAATCCAGCTACTAGTCACAGCTGAGTTAGCTGTCACAGCCTTATAGCTGACCCCCCGGGTAGTGAGAGGGGAAATCAGCCAGGATTCTCACTTCTGATCAGTAGCCAGTGACTGCTGCTGAAACATCTGCTTGTGAGAACAGGATGCGATGCTATTCACAGTTGATCAGCTCATCCACACTGAAGGAAGAATGGCCAATTGAGTGAGGCATCCACAGGTCTGTCAGCACCCAAGGATCCAGTAAGAGCCAGCTCCTTCAGGAGAGGGGGGGACAAAATGGCGGGCCGGGGGTGGAAACTTCCTCCTAATTGAAAACCCATTATTTACTGGCTGGGAAAACGCTGTTGATTGGAATCCGATTTAAATCCCTAAATTACAAAGTTACTCTCCCCATTCCAGTCAGTCTTCTTACCGAGGTATTTAATGAGATTTTGGGGGAGAATTTTGGTATCGGTATCGCCCCGCTTGGGGGCGGTAACTTTTGAAAGCTGGGAAACTTAGCAGCAGGCACTAATGATTCCCAGCTTTTTCTAAATTCGGTGTTTGAGCTCCAGGAAGGAAGTGGCGCGCTAAATCAAACCTTCCTGGAGCGCTAAAGAACGCAGTGGGGCGGTGGTGGTGCAGCGCTGCACAATGTCCCGTGCAGCGCTGCCGCGATCCGAGGCTCCTTCCTTCCCTTAAAGGGAAGGCCCATCGCTGCAGGCTCTGCATTGGGACCAGTTAGCTGGACCCCGACGGCAGCCACGAGTGCCGGGCTGATCGATCGCGGCCCAGGAGAATTGAAAAAAAGCATTCTACAAATTTTCCTACTTACCTCGGCAACCTCCCCTTTAACTTCCGCCCCCGAAGTGCCCGGCCTCCCGAACAACGCCTCCTGCAGGTGTCGGTGTCATCGCCCGGCAATGCTGCAGGGGGCGGAACCGAAGTTCGGGTCCCGGGCGCTACTGGGACGATGCGCACGGTGATGACGTCACAGTCTCCGGGCGCAGGAGATCGCAGCGCAAAGTGTTACCGCCGCCGCAAACCTCCCGGCCAAGTTAGCGGGAGTCGTTCATCTCGCCACGCCCGGGCGGTAAGTCATTAGCGCCCGTTATTGTCCCACGGGAGGCGCTAACCCACCGAGTTTCTCCCCCTTTAATGCTAAACATGTCAACTTTTCCACATTTGGAACAGTCTAACTGTTCGTGTTGTCACCTTCTGACTCCATTGTTTTACTCAGACACAGTGCCAGAACATTCTCTGAGCCATCTGCTCATAGCTCTGATCAGCCCTTCCTTCCTTTTCCTTTTGCCCTTTCTGGGGTTATGGAGATGATCAGCGAGTGTTTAAGCTGCAGATTCCTACTATAAGAGATTATAGCCACAAAGAGCTTGGAGGAAGGCACTGATCATTGGAGACAGCCATCCACAGATACAGGTGTTACTGCAACACCCGGGTTCAACCAACTGTGAAAACCCAAACTTGCTCAGACAACTGTTTATCTTGGCCAACTTCAACATGCAGTAATAACCATCCATCTGGTTACTCAAGAAAGGAGAACACAGATTTATCCTACGACACGTATCATCATATCTCAACGAGCATAATTAAAGGGGCACTGTCTTCCGAAATTTATGCTTTGCAATCCAAAAATTCCTTCATGGAGATGGTGATGCGTTGGGTCAGCAGGAACGGGCAGCTATGTGTGTAGGCCAACTTATTTTAAGATCATAGTGTTCGTAATGAGCTTGTTTGGTGCACTGCTTTGGTTGCCTCCTGAAATGTCTTTTAAATAGTAATTTGTGGCTTGCAAGATATTGGCCCTTTCCCGTCTGGTAAGAGATACCGAAGCATACGGTCTCGTACCAACAGGTTTCGAAACAGCTTCTACCCCTAGGCCATAAGACTCATGAACGATTAATTTATTATTATTTATTACTGTTGTTTTATTTATTATTACTGTCTTTCTATTAGTATTTCTATTAGTATTTTTATCATTGTTATGCCATATTTATTCCAATGTTGGGAGGACTCGTAAAAATCAACATTTCATTGTGCAGTACACACGTCTGCTGCATATATGACAAATAAAATTGAATTGAATTGAATTGAATTACAGTGAATGTCATAGAGATTGGCTTTGAATAGAATGAACAAAACAGCCACTGGAAGGCTCAGTTGGCAAGTGCACTGGTAAGTATAGAACTGAGCCAGTTCTTGGTGACCTCATTTTATCTTACCCACCGACATGATGGGTCGAATGGCCTCCGTCTGTGCAGTAAATTTATATGATTCTATGAAAGTGCCTTAAATTAGAGTTGATTTTTCTTCCATTCTTCAGGGCACTCCTGGGAATGTGCAACTTTACTCAGGAGTGTAGATTTTCCGACTGTGCGCTCCTGATGCCGAGCCTCGCCCGCTTAGCGCGGGCATCGGGAAATAGGGTGGGTGCAGTCAGTGTGAGCCTTCATGTCGGCAGTGGGTGGTTCAAAACTCAATTGAGTCAGCAGTGACATCCAAGTTAGGAGCTAGTCAAAACGCACCTGCAGAAATTCTGACAAATTGGTCACTGACAATCCTAAAGAGCAGCTACATGGTCGAAGTGATGAAGAGTGCTTTATTCCAGCTGTGGAACCTATCAATTTGAACATTAATGGTGGGAGCTAAGGTCTTGAAAAGTCTGTTTCACTGACGGGGCACTTCAAGTTAGTGTGGAAGATGAAAGGTGCTCCTGAGGTCAGCAGGGCAAGCCATGAATAAACAGAGGGTTCAGGTGGTGTGGGATGACACTGCTTCAAGGGTGCCACTCTGAAAGAAGGTGTCTGATTTGAAGGAAAGTGGTAAGGCAAGCAACAAGGATGGCTCTCAATGATCTCAAACCTCTTTCAGTTGGGATGAATGGCGTGTATTGTTTTATATCAGCTCCCTGAGCAAATCATTAGACCCTTTACCAAGAACTCCCAGACCCTGGACCTTCCCAATATTCCAAGTCCGATGCACTCCACAAAGTGTAACTCTACTCAACATGAGCAACATCATGAGGGATCCAGTATTTCTTTATGATTCCAAACCCAGGCCTCCAAACCATTGAAACAAAGGGTGAACTGGTGAAGCTCATTGAACTTGCCTCATTGAACTTGCCACAATGCAAGCTGGTCGTGGTTAATGTTACAGTGTAGGAATTGACTAATTCCTACGAGTAACGGAGATCGACACAGGAGAACAATCAAACAGGTCTTTACTCAACGGAGATGCCACGAGGACTGCCTGGGCAGTCCCGTGGTTTGTGACGTGACGTCATCGCGTTTGCCCGCGTTTTCCCGCGCTCTTAAAGGGGCCACGCCCCGTACATGCAAACTCTATATACAAAACACAGTAATGCCTAACACAATGGTACAGGTTTAGGCTGGTGTTAGAACATCGTTAAAGAGCATTATATACAGTTAGCCAGAGTCATTCAGTGGTTCTGCCACAACAGAATCCACCACCCAGACAGGCAGTGAAGTGCAGCGAGTGTTGCCAGCTCCGTGGACCACTACACGACAGCAATGGCACCTGCAGGGCAGCCTCGGACACATAGTTGGGGCATATCTCAGGAACCTGGCCATTGATGATGCGGAGCGGTTGGGGCCCGGATTTGGAGAGCACGACTCATGAGGTTATGGGTAGAGTCCACAACTGATCATGCCTGATGGCCTTTTTACACCCTTCTTTATGTATGTTTGCATTTCCATAAAATACAAGATGCGACAAAGGCTAGTTTTAATCGCGTTTTAGAGGCTCATTCAGGACAATCAGGAAGGAGCAATTTGGAGATCTCTGCTCACAGAATGCCTGAGCTGCTTCACATATTGGCCCTCTACAATGGAAAGCAAGCAGAGACACAGGAACATTTAGGTCACAAGATCACAAGATAATTAAGGCCTTTCGGCCTATCTTGATTCATCTATGCAGAGAGATCCTAACCCCTCCCGGACCTCTTCTACCATCCAGGTGTTCTGGAATTCCCTCCCTAAACCTCTCCGCCTCTCCACCTCTTTCTCCTCCTTTAAGACGCACCTTAAAACTTACCTCTTTGACCAAGCTATTGATCACCTGTTGTAATAGCTCCCTATGTGGCTCAGTGTCAAATTTTGCCTGCTGGCGCTGCTGTGAATCGCCTTGGGTTGTTTTACTACATTAAAGGCGCTATATAAATGCAAGTTGTTGTTGTTAAATGATTCTGGGGTTTTTGCCTCCATGACTCCATCTGGAAGTTTATTCCACATGTTGATCAACAAACAATAAATAACAGTCGGGCAAATTTAGCTGAAATAGATTTACATCATTCTGAATTCTGTGCTGATTGCCGAAAGGTCTGTTTGTAGATCTCTAGCGATGCAAAATCCTTGAAAATTGTCCACCACTTCTGTGCCACGTTTCATACTGGCTGCTCTGATGCAGGAAGCTCATGCTCCCTCTCTCTCTCGGCCTTCCTGGGCCCAACTTGTTGATGCTCCTCTTCAGCAGGAACTCCCAGGCCCTGAACCTTACCAATATTTTCCATACGCTCCCCGAAGTGTAACCTCCAACTCAAGAATCCAAATGGCTATTTGAGCAATTACTGGAGGCCGAGTGGAACCATAGCTTGGTGAGCGAGGGAACACCTTCAGGAGAGGTAAAGTACAGTGAGAGCCTCTTCTTCCTCCTCCTGCTCCTGATCCATATCCCTGGTGACAAGGGCTGTGCCCTCATGATGTCCAGGTTGTGGAGGATTCAGCAGACCACCAGGAATCGTGGGGAAATTTAGAACTCGGGGGCAGAGTTTCAGAATAAAGTGTCGCCCTTTTAGAACTGAGATAAGGAGGAATTTCTTCTCTCAGAGGGTCGTAAATCTGTGGAATTCTCTGTCCCAGAGAGCCGTGGAGGTTGGGTCATTAAATACATTTAATGTAGAGATAGACAAATTTTTGCAAGATAAGGGAGTGAAGGGTTATGGGAAGCGGGCAGGGAAGTGGCTTTGAGCCTTAGATCAGCCATGATCTTATTGAATGGCGGAGCAGGCTCAAGGGGCCAAGTGGCCTATTCCTGCTCCTATTTCTTATGCTCTTATGTTCTTATGAATCAGGACACATGCTCCAGTGAGTACCATAGGTCTCCTCCAGAGAGGCCCAGGCAGCGGAACTGTTGCTTCAGCACCCCAATGGTCTACTCTATGATGTTTTGTGTGGCAGCATAGCTCTCATCTATCTATATATATATAAAAGGATCCGTCCGTCTGTTTGTCTGTCTGTCTGTCTGTCCGCTATACACTCAAAAGTTATAGAGCGTACCTACACATATGTTATATCAAAAGAAAGCTTATGATTAGGGAAGTTTCATAGGCATATTTACTTTTTGGTCAGACAAAAATTGTTCGGACATTATACAAAAAAGTTCAAAAACCCGCTCATTAACGGTTGACCAATCCTACTGCTCATTAGCGTTGAGTGATGTGATGGTTGACCAATCCTACAGTTCAGTGACCTGATGGTTGACCAATCGGTGCGTCACAGGGGGTGTTTCATTCCATGTGTGGGTGGGACCTAATCCTGCAGCCTCCCGAAACGTAGCCTCCATTTTTTCACTGCTTTTACTCAACAGCGAGCAGGGCAGCTACGGCAGCCCGCTGGAGCGGGAGGTGAGTTGGGCTCACTCGGGCCGGGCCTGACAACCGCTCGGCCCGAGACACAGAGCGGGGGAGTGGCAGCGGCCGGCCGTCAACCGCGCGGCCCTGTAAACTGCCGTTTTACAAAAAAGCCTAGGCAACGCCGGGCACCCCCAGCTAGTTGTACATACACTGGCCATGTGTGGTTGGGTCGTGTGGCGGAGTCATGAGCCAGGTGGTCAAGGGACAGCCCTTGTTGCCCAGTAGCTGCCCTCTGGTTTGTTTTGATGGTTCAAAGACTGAGGGAGCAGTGGACTGGTGCAGAATAAAAGCATCATGACTGCTGCCAGGATATTGGGCATTCACTATCATGATGCGCTGAGCATGGTCACACACCAACTGCACATTCAGCGAGTGGAAACCTTCGCGGTTGCGTTACATCTCAGCATTTAGAAGTGGCGCCGCAAAGCCACGTGCATGCAGCCGATGGCGCCCTGCACCATGGGGAAGTCTGCTATCCTGGCAAAGTCAGATGCTTGTTCTGCCTGCTTCTCTCTGGTCAGAGAAAAGACAACAAAGTCCCCTTTCCTGGCGTAAAGAGCGTCTGTCACCTCTCTTTTGCCGCAGTGGACGGCGAACTGGGAGACGTTACAGATGTCCAGCCTGGAAGGATCCCGGCGTGAAGAAATTCAGGGCCACGGTCACCTTCACAGCCACTGGCAGCGCTGTCCTTGCCCTGGAGTGAGGCTGCAGGTCTGGTTGCAAGAGGTGGCAGAGTTCTATGCGCACCTCCTTCGTAAGGCGCAGATGCCTCACTCACTGCCCCCGGCTCAGGCTGAGTAAAGAGAATTGCTCTCGGAAGACCCTAGGTGGGTAAGGCCTCCTGCTGAGGGCCCTTCTCCCCCTCCCCTGCCACCCTCTGCGAGCAGCTTGACCTCTTCTTTGCTGCCACTGCTCCAGCTTCCGGTCATGATGCAGGCCAAGGGGGAGGACAACTCGAGCCCCCATGACTGGGAACAAGTGTTCTGAGCAGAACCCTTGAAATCAGAAACAAGGCTTTCTCCACTTGCAGCACCACTCCTGTCACCTCAACAACTTTAAGCAACTCTCGAAAGCTGCAAACACCACCACAAAATCAAGTTACCAGAAAGTTGGTGATGATCCCTTTAAACAGCGCTGGTGGGGGTCTTTCCTGTTGCTGAACGCATGCTCAGCTGTGCGAGGTTAAGACAGGGCGATAGCTCCAGCGATGACGACTAAAATGGCAGCATTGGTGTCAAATTAGTGTTGCACACTGATTGACGTCACGATCTGCCTCCTTGCCATACTTCCAGCGTACGCTCTTAATGGCTGCCCTACCACCCTCACCAAGATGGCGTGCAGTGTGGCCCACACCAGGAAAGTGCGCACGCTGCTCGGATGCCATTTTTGTCCCAACTCAGCACCCATAGTGCCCAAACAACGGGCGCTACGCAACCAAATTTTTAGCCCAAGAGATTTAGGACAGAGAGCAGGAATTTTTTTTTTACATAGAACTTTATGAAACTGTAGAATGCATTGCTGGAGGTAGTGATTGAAGCAGAATCCATAGCAACATTTAAGTTGAGTTTAGATTGCTGATCGAAGGAAAGGGGGATCAAGGGATATAGGAAAAAGGCCTTATGGGATTAGAACTACTGCTTGTGTGGTGGGCAAACACC
Organism: Somniosus microcephalus; assembly: GCF_052327205.1. Taxonomy (NCBI): domain Eukaryota; kingdom Metazoa; phylum Chordata; class Chondrichthyes; order Squaliformes; family Somniosidae; genus Somniosus; species Somniosus microcephalus. Next base: position 13,142,503 of record NC_141015.1, read on the forward strand.
GAACAACTGGATGGGGCGAATGGTCTGTTTCCGTGGTAAAATTTCTATATTATTTAATGTAAGGTGTCTTTCTCAATGAGAATAAAACAGCTATTCTTCCAACGTATCCTGGGTCAGACTGTACAAGAGAGCACAAGAGAGATCAAAAACATGAGAGGCATTGCTTTAATAGTTGCACACTGTGGTGGCTGTAAAATAATGATCCCAGGTTACACACGTGGGCTAGCTCTAACACACAGGGATAATTACCATAATTGGACTTTAAGAAAGAGCAAACTTGCATTTATATAGCACTTTATCAACTGCTCACAATTACAAAAGCATTGCATTCCTAATGAATTACTTCTCAAGTGCAGTCACTGTTGTTTTGTAGGCATTCTGCACACAACCAGGCCCCACGAACAGCAAATGACCAGTTAATCTGTTTTGGTGATGTCGGTTGAAGGGGGAATTTTGGACCAGGATACTTAGGGAACTCCCTGCACCTCTTCAAATATATCCACTTGAACTGGCAGATGGGGCCTCTGTTTAACATCTGATCCAAACGGCAGCATCTTCAACAGTGCATCACTTCCTGAATTCTCAGCCTAGCATTTGTGCTTCAATTCCCGGAGGTGGGCTTGAGTTTAGAAACTTACAATGGCGAAGGTGCAAAAAAGATTGACGAGGATGACTGAGAGGTTATAACTACAGGAAACTCTTTATTATCCAGCACCAACGGGACCGGCGTGGTGCCGGTTTATCAAAAAGTCTGGATTACAGAGAGATATTGTTGAAAGGTACGAGAGCTCCGTACACAGCAACAAATCCAGGCTTCCCTGTTGCTTAGCAACATGTGCGATAACTCTGGCCACAGACCAAGCATCCCTGTTGCTTAGCAACAAGTGCACGAACCCCAGTTACACAGCCACAGATCCAGGAACTGCCACTAATATGAAGTAAAACTTACCTGAACCTACTCCTGAATTTTGCCGGTTAACAGAGGTTTCCGGTTATTGAGGTGCCGGTTAAAAGAGAGTTTCCTGTCAGGAAAGATTGAACAGGCTGGGGCTCTGTTCTCTAGAAAGGAGAAGGCTGAGGGGTGACCTTTAAAATTATGAAGGGATTTGATAGGTCGATGTAGAGAAGATGTTTCCACTTGTGGGGGAGTCCAAAACTAGGGATCATGAATATAAGATGGTCACTAATAAATCCAATAAGGAATTCAGGATAAACGTCTTTTCCCAGAGCGTGGTTAGAATGTCGAACTTGCATGAAGTAGTTGAGGTGAACCGTACAGATGCATTTAAGGGGAAGCAAGGTTTTGGGTGGGGTGGGGAGTGTATATATTGTGATACACAAGGTATCACACTTGTGAGGGACAGGCTCGATAGACCCAAAGGGTCTTTAGATGTCCATCATTATTCGTGTGCTTATGTAAGCTAGACAAGTACATGAGGGAGAAAGGAATAGAAGGATATACTGATAGGGTGAGATGAAGAGGGTGGGAGGAGGCTCGTGTGGAGCATAAACACTGGCACGGACCTATTGGGCCGAATGGCTTGTTTCTGTGCTGTAGATTCTATGAAATTCCATGTAATTCTATGTAATCATCTGGCTCAGAGGTGAGAGCGCCATTAACTGAACCAAACGGCCAGTGAATAAACTTAGTTAACTGATCTCCCTGAAGTGAGCGTAGGTAGGCTAAAATTAGCCTCAGCACCTCAGGCTGCAAAGAGGAGACGTCAGCCAATCTTTCCACTCCTGACCACGTGAGGACAGGATCAAGCTGAGCCGGGATGGCTCCGTTGGTCAAATAGCCTGCTGGACACTCCCTGTCTCTCCTAACATGTAAAAAGAACACTTGGGAGCGAAACTGGAGGGCTGCTAGTGCCTGCGGAAGCCAGCAAGCGTCAGAGGCTTCAGGAAGGAGAGGAGATAATTTGGAGAAAGAGGGCGAACAGGAGTGAGAAAACAATGAGCAAGTCAAAATAAATCAAGTGAATAAATATCTGCCACTGCAACACTGAGGGTGTTTAAAATGTTCTCACACTCAAGAATGGACTGAAGCAAACTACACGCAGACACGCATCATGGGTGGTCTCCCTGTGGGGCTCTGTCATGGACAATGATATATCCTTTCACTTCGGAGGTCAGCCCAGTATATCACCTGCAATCGATGATGTCAATAAATGAGCCTCAACGAAGCAGACGGTTGTATGTAATCCCATGTTGCAGGAAATCAGCCGATGGTAAGAGGGCAGTTAAAGCAATATTTGAAGTGCAGAGTCCTCCTTGTAGTTTTGCTTTTTGGTGACCTCATTTCATTTTATAACTTACACCTCTTGCTTCTTGCGTGTCCGTAAAAGGAAGAACTCGCATTTCTACAGCGCATTTCACGACCTCAGGATGTCCCAAAGTGCTTTACAACCAATGAAGTACATCTATAGTACATACACTGCAGTGCCTTTAATGCAGGGAAAACATCCCAAGGTGTTTCACAGAAGCATAATCAGTGAAAAAGAATTGACACTGAGCTTGGTCAAAGAGATAAGTTTTAAGGAGGATCTTAAAGGACGTGAAAGAGGTGGAGACTTTTAGGGAAGGAATTCCAGCGCTGCATCGTGCTAACTCACAACACCAACTAATCTCCTCCATGAACCTGTTTTCATTATGATTGGGAGTGAAAGACAATGGGCTGTATTTTCCGATCTGGAAAAAATCTACGCACTTTCCCGAGGCGTGTATAGTTCCGGTGTTGGGCCTGTCCAACTCCAAGTGCGCAGGGCTCAGGTATCCCAGAGGCGCAGGCGGTTCGCAAGCGTCCCCGGGATCACGTGAGCCATGGGGAGCCAATCAAAGAAGGGAATCTCCCTTCATACACTTGACAGGTAGACCTGTCAAATATATGAATGGAGATCACCCCAAAAACACTTTAAAACATTAAATACATTTAAAAAAATATCACATTTTTTAAATTAGTTGAATTTACAATAAATTAAAAATTTTAAACAGAAGTTTTTTACAGGGCTAAAAATAAATTTATCTTTTTTAAACTATTTTAAAATGATAAATGAGTGAAATTTAAAAAAAACTTTTTTTCAAATCTTATGCTGGTAAAAACAGGCTTTACACCTGCTTTTACCAGGCATAAGATTTCTAAGGGTTTTCTGCGGGCAGAGGTTCTCCAGAAAGCAGAACTATCCGCCCGCAGAGGCCCTTCTCCAGGGCAGGCGTCCGATCTGTCAAGAGGATTCTTGACAGATCGGAAATGCCAGTTTTCAGTGCATGCGCTGTGCATGCCTGAAACTGGCATTTCCAATGTCCCTACGGATGGGTACACAGCACGTACACACCCATAGAGATCGGAATATCCGGCCCAATGTCTTTATTAACAGTCATTGCACTGAGATAATGAATCAATAATGATATCTGAAACAACGGAGTTGAAAAAAAGGGCCCTCTATATCCACAGGGCCTCTTACACCAGTGTTGTGCCCAGAGGCAGGCCTCTGTCAAACAGATGAAAACACTTCATTAATAAGTTGAGTTCTGATGCCCTGTGCAGCTGTTACTAAGAAATCCTCTAAGGAATGGTCTTCCTGATGCTCTACTCCATGTTGTTCCGTCTCCAAAACAACTAGGGCCACATTCGCCAGAGTCTCAATATCCAGGCTCTCCAGAAGGCAAAGCTGTGCAGGGCACAGCGAGCTTCAACTCTGTGGAATACTCAATCTGAAGAATTTTACAAAGTCTTCCTGATCTAGTAAGGTAGCAAAAGCACCTCTTTAAGAACCTGATGGTCCTCTTAATGATCAATCTGCTTGAGGCTTGTTGTTATGCTCCTCAGCTGCTGTACTTGCACCTCTTAGAGGGGTCATTATCCTTGGCAGCAAGGGCTACAATTTGTCATTGACAAACTACCCGTTCACTTGACTATCTTCCATGAACAACACATGAAAGACAGAATTACTGAGGATGACTGCACTGTGGCAACTTCCAGCCAATCTGGTCTTCAGGTAAAGGTTTCTTTACACCTGATCATATACAATATGGACATTCAGAGAGTGGTACACCATTTTAGGAACATAGGAACAGGAATAGGCAATTCAGCCCCTAGAGCCTCTTCCACCGCTCAATTAGATCAAGGCTGATTTGTATCTTAACTCCATCTACCTGCCTTGGTTCCGTAACCCTTAATACCCTGGCCTAACAAAAATCTATCAATCTCTGCTTTGAAATTTTCAATTGACCCCCAGCCTCAGCAGCTTTTTGCAGGAGAGAGTTCCAGATTTCCCCCACCCTTTGTGTGAAGAAGTGCTTCCTGACATCACCCCTGAACGGCCTGGCTCTAACTTTAAGGTTATGCCCCCTTGTTCTGGACTCCCCCCATCAAAGGAAATAGTTTCTCTCTATCTACTCTATCAAATCCTTTAATAATTTTAAACGCCTCAATTAGATCACCCCGTAATCTTCTATACTCGAGGGAATACGAGCCTTGAACTGGATGGCCCTTCATGCTGCTGCCTTACTGTGATGACAAACTGGATGAATTCTCCAGCTTACATAGAATTACTTAGAATTTACAGCACAGAAGCAGGCCATTTGGCTCAACTGGTCTGTGCCAGTGTTTATGCTCCATACCAGCCTCCTCCCACCCTACTTCATCTCACCCCATCTGCAGATCCTTCGAGTTCATCTAGGCCATCTAGTTCAATCGTGTTGCTGGTTTCCATGAAGTGCAGGGGATAATAGATGGCACCCACAGACTGTTGCGAGCTCCTACCGTTAACCCCCTCAACAGCTGTCCTGAAAAGTGTGGCAGTTGTCTGACGGACACATGCCTGATGGCCCTCTGGTTCACATTGTACAGAATCCCTGTGGCTGCTTCAAACGAGCCTGTGCCATAAAAGTTGAGCGAGGTCATCGATTTCACAGCCCCAGGCGGAGCTGTCTGAGCAGATGATCTTGGCCGCAGGTCTTCAAGCAATAAATGACACAGCATTCCATTAGCCTCTTTGATGAAGCACTGCTTGCAGAGCTCTTCATGAGATCTTCATAACATGACCTATACCCACCCCTTTGTTGGGGGGGGGGCGTGGTTAATAGCTTGTAGGGTGCATCCTCCTCTTATACTGCCTCACCCTCCTTTTCACTATCCTCCACTGCAGACAAGGGATGTCCACTGTGAATCTCAAGAGGCCCTTGGCCAGTCAGAGGCAAGTCCAGCTCAATGCTTTAAAAGCTCTTCTGTAATCCCAGCAAGTTTGAAATTCTAATCAGGCTGTGGGCTCCAAAGTAAAGGCCGATACTGGCGACAGGTACACTGCCTTCAGGTGTCAGCCGTGGCTCAGTGGGCAGCACTCTCGCCTCTGAGTCAGAAGGTCGTGAGTTCAAGTCCCACTCCAGAGACTTGAGCACAAAATCTAGGCTGACACTCCAGTGCAGTACTGAGGGAGAGCTGCACTGTCGGAGGTGCCGTATTTCAGATGAGACGTTAAACCGAGGCCTCGTCTGCCCTCTCAGGTGGATGTAAAAGATCCCATGGCACTATTTTGAAGAAAAACAAGGGAGTTCTTCCCGGTGTCCTGGCCAATATTTATCCCTCAACCAACATCATTAAAAACCAGATCATCTGATCATTATCACGTTGCTGTTTGTGAGACCTTGCTGTGCACAAATTGTCTGCCGCGTTTCGTACATTACAACAGTGACTACACTTCAAAAGTACTCAATTGGTTGCAAAGCACTTTGGGATGTCCTGATGTCATGAAAGGTGCTATATAAATGCAATTCTTTTTTTCCTTTCATTCTAACTTACCCCTTGTGCATTGGGGTTATGGGATTTGGGGACTCAACTGCCATTTATGTGCATTACCATATATGTTAATGAGCTCTTAGCAGCTTCTGTAAGTGCACAAGTAGAAGACCCCAGAGCATCTCGCAAACTGCAGTATAGCTGTTATGGGATGGAAGCCCAGCAGGAACGGATCCCATCCTAGAATCCACCTCCAAAAAATGCCAATGCACTCATTTTAGGCCAGAAATGTACCAAAAATGGCAAGTATATTTGGGAAATAGCAACAGAAAATGCTGGAAAAACTCAGCAGGTCAGGCAACATCCGTGGACAGAAATTTGAGTTGACGTTTCGGGTCGAACCCTTCTTCAAAACTGGAAAGAAAAGATAGATCGGAGGCAGGGCTGCGATCGGACAAAAGAATAAAAGAAACAAAAGAAGTAAAAAACAGACAATGAAAGGTGTTAGAAGCTAGACGAGATGGTAATAGGCTGAGATTGGGTGTAAAGTGTACTGGCAGGGCAAGGGATAGCTGCCAGGTGTGAGAGCGAAACAAAAGGAAAGGGGGGGCGGGTAAAGGAGTGGAAAAATTACAAGAAAAAATGAAATAGGGGCCGAGGTTATGATCTGAAATTGTTGAACTCGATATTGAGTCCGGAAGGCTGCAGAGTGCCTAATCGGAAGATGAGGTGCTGTTCCTCGAGTTTACGTTGAGCTTCCGTGGAACAATACAAGAGGCCAAGGACGGTGAGGTCCGAGTGGGAATGGAGCGTTGAATTAAAATGACAGGCGACCGGAAGCTCGGGGTTACCCTTACGGACTGAACGGAGAACGGAGGTGTTCCGCAAAGCGGTCACCCAATCTGCGTTTGGTGGTCTTCTGAAATTAGGGAGTGATGTGGCAAGGCAGAGGGGCTTAAAGAGAGTGTTCTCGAGGGCAGGGGTGCAGTGGCTGAAAGTGCAAGCCACTGCCTCTCCCCAATTGCTAAAGCTGAGGCAGAAGTATGAGGAGTAAACCAGCATCAAAAACAGGGAGAGAGCAGGTGGGGCTGTGCGCTGGAAAAAGTCATGTGGTGAGGCTGTGAAGGGATTTGAAAGGCAGGGCGAAGGGCTTGAAATCAATTTGCCAGGGCACAGGGAACCAATGGAACTTGTCAAGGATTAGGTTGATGAGATTGAGGGGCTTTGGGTGAGTGAAGATGTGGGATGTGGCGTTAGAGTTTGTGGCGGGTGGAGTCCCGGGAAGCCCCATAATGCACATGGAAGAAGCCGAGCCGCAAGGTGATAAACAGCTGGATTGGAGTTTCTGCAGAAATGCAGTATAGGTTAGGAAAAGAAAAAAAAATTACATCGAATGACATCGATTTTACAACACAGAGACAGGCCATTCGGCCCAACTGCTCTCTACTGGTGCTTATGCTCCACACGAGCTCCCATTCTACTTCATCTCACCCTATCAGCATATCCTTCTTTCCTTTCTCCCTCATGTATTTATCTGGCCTCTCCTTAAATGCTTCTATGCTATTCGCCTTAACCACTCCCTGTGGTAGCGAGTTCCACACTCTCACCACTCTCTGGGAAAAGAAGTTTCTCCTGAATTCCCTATTGGATTTATTAGTAACTATCTTATATTTGTGGCCTTTAGTTCTGGTATCTGTGCCACTGTTACAAGGCTTGATAGGATGGATGCTGGGAGAATGTTTCCCTTGGCTGGGGAGTCTAGAACCAGGGGCCACAGCCTCAGGATAAAGGGTAGGCCATTCAGGACTGAGATGAGAAGGAATTTCTTCACACAGAGGGTGGTGAATCTTTGGAATTCTCTACCCCAGAGGGCTGTGGAGGCTCAGTCATTGAGTATATTCAAAACAGAAGTTGATAGATTTCTGACTAGTAAAGGCATCAAGCGATATGGCAATAGGGCCGGTGAATGGAGTTGAAGCAGAAGATCAGCCATGATCTCATTGAATGGCGGAGAAGGGCCGAATGGCCTACTCCTGCTCCTATTTCTTATGTTCTTATGTTCTTATGGGTCTTTCAAAACTTATCAAAACAAGGCAGAAAAAATAGAATGGAAGGTTTGTGTTGTTTGTTTTGCCAATATCGCTCAGAGGGCAGGTTTCCCACTCTCTGAGAAAGGGGTTGTCTGGTGCCGTGTTTGTTACTGCAGGTTATTGATTCTAACTATCTTCTATGGCCTTGAAATAACTAAGCAACAATAAAAGAAGCAACATTCAGAGATCTTTATCAACATCCATCATATCCTCTCTGTCTCTAGACATCCACAATGCATATTATAGTGATGAGTGTGTTAAAGAGTCTATTATATCAAAGAGTGTTCTGAGAAATGTACGATGTATTAAAGATTAGTGTACTGAAGAATGAAGTTACTTCATGGATTTGTAATGTGAGTATGAGCCATATTAGACAGTGTTATAAGACAGATATTAATTATATTGGAGTACGTGATAGTGAGAGTATGAGGTGTCCTAGAGAGTGCCCAAGCAAGGTGTGCGGGAGATTATAGTGTGTGATAGTGAGGATATATAAAATATCAGAGAGTACTACAGTGAATTTTATGGAGTAAAAGCAGAGAGTGTTACAATGAGGTGTATGAGGTCTAGTACAATCTTACAATTAGGTGTATGGGGTACAGCAGAGTGTGTTACAGTGAGGTGTATGGGGTACAATGAAGGGTTACAGTGAGGGGTATGGGGTATATCTGTGATTGTTATGGTGCCGGTTATAGAATATAATAGCGAGTGTTACAGGGAGTGCTGTGGGGTATATTAGTGTATGTTATAGTTAAAGGTGTAGGACACTCTATAATTTTATAGTGAAGGGTGTGGTGTACATTAAGAAGTAGCCTGGGTTACATGAGAGCATTATAACGAGAGGTAGTGCTATTGTTTGACAGTGTTCTAGTAATGGGTGGCGTATGTATAACGCTAAGTAACGCCCGTGTCGATCTAACATTGCTTTTTTGATTGAACAATTAATGTGTTTCTCTTCCTTTCAATGGATCAGCAGTGATATATTACAGAAGATGCATGTGTGTGTGTGTGTGTGTGTGCGTGTGTGGGGGGGGTGTATGTGTGTGTTTGTATTTATATGTGGGGAATGTGTTTGTATGTGTGGGGGTGTATGTGCGTTTATGTATGAGTGTCTGTGGCTGTGTGTTGGAGTTTGTGTGTTTTTGTGTATGTGGTTATGTACATGTGTGTGGGTGTGGGTGTCTGTGTGTCTGTGTGGGTCTGTGTGTGTGTGAGACACAGTGTGTGTGTATGCGTGTGTGTGTAGTCAAGAGCATCTACGGCCCAAGCACCCAAGGTCCTACCCCACTGCGGGCCAAGAACGGAGAGGTACTCATCAAGGACAGAGAGGCAGTCAGTGCCCACTGGAAGGAACACTTCAAAGATCTCCTTAACCAAGACTCTGTCTTCGACGCGAGTGTCCTCAACTCCATCCCGCAGCATGCTACCCGCCACCATCTCAGCACAACCCCAGCCCAGCATGAGATTGAAAAGGCCATCCGACAACTGAAGAACACCAAGGTCTCAGGAGCAGATGGAATCCCTGCCGAGGCACTAAAGCATGGCAGAGAAGCACTACTGGCACGAATTTATGAACTCATTTCTCTTATCTGGAAGGAGGAGAGTATGCCAGGGGATCTCAGAGATGCCGTAATCGTGACCATCTTCAAAAAAAGTGACAAGTCCGATTGCGGTAATTACAGAGGAGTTTCCCTGCTGCCTGCCACAGGGAAAGACATCGCAAGAATCCTCCTCAATTGCCTTCTCCCAGTGGCTGAAGAGCTCCTCCCAGAGTCGCAATGCCGCCCACTAAGGGGCACAATGGACATGATCTTCACCGCGCGTCAATTACAAGAGAAATGCAGGGAACACCACCAACCGCTGTACATGGCCTTTTGATCTCACAAAGGCCTTCGACACGGTCAACCATGAGGGATTATGGAGTGTCCTCCTCAAATTCAAAAGTTTGTCACCATCCTCCGCCTGCTTCACGATGACATGCAAGCCGTGATCCTGACCAATGGTTCCACCACAGACCCAATTCACGTATGGACCAGGGTCAAGCAAGGCTGTGTCATCGCACCAACGCTCTTCTCGATCTTCCTTGCTGCAATGCGCCATCTCACCCTCAGTAAGCTCCCCACTGGAGTGGAGCTAATTTACAGAACAAATGGGAAACTGTTCAACCTCCGTTGCCTCCAGTCCAGATCCATGGTCGTCCCATCCTCTGTCATCAAATTACAGTATGCAGACGACGCTTGCGCCTGCGTTCACTCGGAGGTCGAACTCCAAACCATCGTCAACACCTTCACCGAAGCGTACGAGAGCATGGGCCTTACACTAAACATCCGTAAGACAAAGGTCCTCTACCAACCTGCCCCCACCACACAGTACTGCCCCCCGATTATCAAAACCCACGACAAGGCCTTGGACAACGTGGACCACTTTCCATACCTCGAGAGCCTACTGTCAACAAGGGCAGACATCGATGACGAACTCCAACACCGCCTTCAGTGTGCCAGTGCAGCCTTCGGTCACCTGAGGAAGAGAGTGTTTGAAGACCAGGACCTCAGACCCGGCACTAAGCTCATGGTCTACAGAGCAGCAGTGATACCCGCCCTGCTGTATGCCTCAGAGACATGGACCATGTACAGCAGGCACCTCAAAGCACTGGAGAGGTACCACCAACGCTGCCTCCGCAAGATCCTGCAAATCCATTGGCAGGATAGGTGCATCAATGTCAGTGTTCTTGCTCAGGCCAACATCCCCAGCATCGAAGCTTTGACCACGCTCGGTCAGCTCCAATGGACGGGTCACATCGTCCGCATGCCTGATACGAGACTCCCAAAACAAGCGCTCTACTCGGAACCCCAGGTGGGCAGAGGAAATGCTTTAAGGACACCCTCAAAGCCTCCTTGAAAAAGTGCAACATCCCCACTGACACCTGGGAATCCCTGGCCCAAGACTGCACAAAGTGGAGGAGAAGCATCCGGGAAGGCGCCGAACACCTCGAATCTCTTCGGCAGGAGCAAGCAGAAGCCAAGCGCAAGCAGCACAAGGAGCACATGTCAACCCAAGCACCCCACCCATCCGGCCCTTCAACCACCTCCTGCCCCACCTGTGACAGAGACTGTAGGTCCCGCATTGGACTCACCAGTCACATGAGAACTCATTTTTAATGTGGAAGCAAGTCATCCTCGGTTCCGAGGGACTGCCTAAGAGGAAGAAGTGTGTAGTGTGTGTGCGTGTGTGTGAGAGAGTGTGTATGTGTGTGTGTGAGTGTACGTGTGAGTGTGTGTGCGTGTGAGAGAGTGTGTGTGTGTGTGTGTGTGAGTGTAAGTGTGAGTGTGTGTGCGTGTGTGTGAGAGAGTATGTGTGAGTGTGAGTGTAAGTGTGAGTGTGTGTGTGTGAGAGAGTGTGTCTGTGTGAGTGTGAGTGTAAGTGTGTGTGTGTGTGCGTGTGTGAGAGAGTGTGTATGTGTGAGTGTAAGTGTGAGTGTGTGTGCGTGTGTGTGAGAGTATGTGTGAGTGTGAGTGTAAGTGTGAGTGTGTGTGTGTGTGAGAGAGTGTGTATGTGTGAGTGTGAGTGTGAGTGTGTGTGTGTGTGCGTGTGTGTGAGAGTATGTGTGAGTGTGAGTGTAAGTGTGAGTGTGTGTGTGTGTGAGAGAGTGTGTATGTGTGTGTGTGAGTGTAAGTGTGAGTGTGTGTGCGTGTGTGTGACTCACTGTGGTCAAATAGGCTGCCAATACTCACTGTTTCGGGTCACACATGAAGAATGCTCACCTGGGGAATGTAATGGAGAATCCCCGGTCATACCCAGCAAGGGGTGAAATCCTTCAGCGGGGTGAGGGCAAGGGAATTAAATTGAAAAAGGAGGAAAAAAAGCACCACAAAGTTATAGATATCTTGGAGAACAACTATTTCCCTTAAAATTGTCAGTTTGACATTCATTTGTGAGAGGCAGAATTACATTAAGGCAGAAAGCCTTTCTAATAAGCCAGGCATTCTGTCTTGTTTAAGAGAGCAAAGTGGAAGCAAAGGGCAGTGTGTTGTTTTAAAGTAGAGCTTCAAGCATCTTTCTAGTGATTGGAGCAGCACTTCACATCCCACACAAACAAATAAGACCCTGGTGATTCAAAGTGAGATTGATATCCCCTTTCTGTACTTCAAAAAAAAAGTATTTTGAATATTGAGAGAGGTGGATTTTCCTCTGGGAATGAAGCAGGGCTTCTCTTCACCGCCTCCCCGCCTCCCCATCCCTCCAGACAGAAAATCGCTCCGTGGATTTTTTCAGCTTCATCAATATTCACTCTTCCTCGCGCAAGGCAGCACATGGTGGCAGATGAAATTCCTTATTACATCGTGAGATGGATGGGAGTGCTTTCCCTTTAAGAGTACCTGATATTAAACTCTGAATAGAAACAATTTACGGAAGGGTTGGATACAGTTTGTTGAAAATGACAGCAACTTTAAAAAAAATAAATGTGCGCCCAAGTCCCACTTGACTATTAACCCGGTGATTCCCGCTGTATGCAGTTAAAGACTATTGAAACTCACGTGTGGCCATGCCCCTGCAATCTCACCAACACCGACATCTATATAGCGTTTTACTTGCTCCCCCCCCCCCCCTTCTTGACGTGCCTGCTGGATAATGGTGAGATTGAAAAATTGAGGGTTATTATTTTCAAACAAATGCTCGACTATAGAATATAAGGAATGCAAAATGCCTGCCATTGATTTTTTCAGCAGTGATCCAATCGGGCAGCTTTGATACTGTTCATAAACCTTGACAGCAAATGTTCTAACTCTTTATGACATCATGGGAGTCGCTCGATTGAGTGACTGGATTTCACCTGTCTATTATCCTGCACATATCCCATTGTTAACCATGTATCAGTCTCCATGTTCATCACTCCTAGTCGGATATCCTTCTATATGAACCTTATTACCAGAAATCTATTGGCCCAGAAATTCAGGTCCCAACGCGTGAGTACGCACGGGGTACTCATGCGTAGGCCCAACGAAAGTGCCGGTTTCGTGCATGCACTGCACATGCGCGGGAAACCGGCACTTCCGTTCCCCTGAAAGAAGGGGTCGAACGCGTGCGCCGGAGAGGCAGCGCGTGCGCATTTAACTTACGTTTTTTTTTGCAGGTTTCTCCGGGAGGGTAAGTCTCCAGCAGTTACACTTTTAAAAAGCAGGCGCAAGGCCTGCTTTTAACAAGGTAAGTGGTGAATTAATTAAAATTAAAACATTTTTTCCACAGGTTTATTATTTTTAAATATTTTAAAGAAAGGTAAGTTTATTTTTAGCCCCGTTAGAAAATGTAATTCATTTTTTCAAAAATTTAAATTATTGTTTAAAATAGTTATTTCATGTAATTTATAGTTATTTTAAAAATGTGATGATTTTTTAAAATTTATTTGAAGTTTTAGTGATGTTTTGGGGCTTATAGTATTTATAGGTTTGACAGCTCTTCCTGTCAAACTTATGAATGAAGCATTCCCTGCTACCATTGGCTCTCCATGGCCCACGTAATCCCAGGGGACGCATCGAACTAACTGCGCCCCTGGGATACGCAAGCACTGTGCGCCGGCAGTCGGAGGAGGCCCAGGATCGGAATCACATGCGAGCCCACAGCTCAACAGCCGGCGCGCTAGATAAGTGCAGATTGGGGGCTTGCACCTGCGGAAAGCCCCCAACCCGAATTTCTGGGCCAATGATTCCATTTGTAATTCACTACGCAACGCCAATTTTCCGTTCTGCAACTCACTTCACGCCCTGTCTCCGTCATGTTCTCTGTTACTCATTGCTAGCTTCTGCCTGTGGCTCTGCCTGTGCATCTCCCATACCATTGCTTACAGCGAGTTGCAGAATACTTTGTCTTATAACGATTAGACTTTGCACCAAATTACACAAAATGTGTCGCGCGATGATAGAGGATGTAGATTGAGCTCCGCATGGACTGAGATACATTTTGCACAATTGTTAAAAAAACAGAAAAATAAATAGTACCTGGACAATCTCTTCATATAGGGAAATTATCTATCTTCTTCTAGGCACGAGATGTGTCTCCTCCCCCAAAAAGATTAATTTTAAACATTGCTCCCCTTAGCAGCAGAATAATACAGAGGAGTAATATAAACCAGCATAATATCGAACTTATCAGGAGCAATGCCACAGGATAGCCACTAGTATATATCCATCTATGATATATTAAATGTTTTTCGTATAATAGATACATCTTTTAAATCCAACATTTAACCTCTCAAAAACTTCTTAGCTGCACTATTTCCACCACACTGAGTCAACATGGATTTATGAAAGGGAAATCCTGTTTGACAAACCTATTGGATTTCTTTGAGGATGTAACTAGTGGAGTAGACAAAGGGGAACCGGTAGATGTGGTGTATTTGGATTTTCAGAAGGCCTTCGATAAGGTCCCACACAAGAGGTTGGTGAACAAAATTAGAGCACATGGAGTTGGATGGATTGAGAATTGGTTAACAGACAGAAAACAAAGAGTAGGAATAAACGGGTCTTTTTCAGGATGGCAGGCTGTGACTAGTGGGATACCGCAAGGATCGGTGCTTGGGCCCCAGCTATTCACAATCTATATCAATGATTTGGATGAGGGGACTAAATGTAACATTTCCAAATTTGCTGATGATACAAAGCTAGGTGACAGTGTCAGTTGTGAAGAGGATGTGAAGAGGCTTCAAGGGGATCTCGACAGGCTCAGTGAGTGGGCGAGAACATGGCAGATGGAATATAATATGGATAAATGTGAAGTTATCCACTTTGGTAGAAAAAACAGAAAGGCAGAGTATTTCCTAAATGGTGAAAAATTGGGGAATGTAGATGCTCAAAGGGACCTGGGTGTCCTTGTACATGAGTCACTGAAAGTGAATGTGCAGGTGTAGCAAGCCATTAGGAAGGCAAATGGTATGCTGGCCTTCATTACAAGAGGATTTGAGTGCAGGAGTAAAGAAGTCTTACTCCAATTATTTAGGGCCTTGGTGAGACCATACCTGGAGTACTGTGTACAATTTTGGTCTCCTTACCTATGGAAGGATATACTTGCCATAGAGGGAGTGCAACGAAGGTTCACGAGATTGATTCCTGGGATGGCGGGACTGTCGTATGAGAAGAGATTGAGTAAACTAGGCCTGTATTCTCTTGAATTCAGAAGAATGAGAGGGGATCTCATTGAAGCATACAAAATTTTTTACACTTCCCTCCCTGAAAGACCCTCGACCTAATGTTCTGTCATGCTTTGACACAACACTTTGTTGACTGGCTCAAGTTTTGTAATCATTAAACTGCAATAGATTAAAAGTCTGAGAAAACTCTACCACTATATAGAAAAAAAAAGAAAGCGAATCAGTCAACAAAGAAATCAAATATTCAACAAAAAATTCAAAATTCTTTCAACGCAATAAATCAGAACTCAAAGCAAAAACGGATTCAATCATTTTGCTCAAAATATTTTCTTCACTAAAGCTTTCTTTCACCGCTTTTCTGTCTCACAAACTTAAATATCCACATCACAAAATATGGCTTAACATAATAAGCACATTAAAAACAGATGTTTCATAATGCCATGATTAAAATGACCAATAACATTGTCTTTCAGTACCTTCATTCATGTTTTTCCTCAGCGGCCTTAGTCGCTCTCAATAGCCTGGTATTGGAGCTAATGTTCTTTCCACAATGATCATCTTGTGAGCTGAACTCATCACTCGCTGCGTAAAAAAGTTTTTCCTCACGTCCCCCTGTATCTCTTGCCCAAAACCTTAAATCTGTGTCCCCTAGTCCTTGTACCATCAACTAGTAGGAACAGCCTTTCCCCGTCTAGCCTATCTAAACCCATCATAATCTTGTACACCTCTATCAAATCACCCCTCAACCTCCTTTGCTCCAATGAAAACAAATCCAACTTCTCCAACCTGTACTTGTAGCTAAGATCCCTCATCCCCGGAACCATTCTGGTAAATCTTCTCTGCACCTTCTCAAGGGCCTTCACATCCTTCCTAAAGTGTGGTGACCAGAACTGGATGCAATACTCCAGTTGTGGCCTAACTAGCGCTTTATAAAGGTTCAGCATAACTTCTCTGCTTTTGTACACAATACCTCTATTTATGAAACACAAGATCCCATATGCTTTGCTAACCACTCTCTCAATATGCCCTGCCACCTTCAGGGACCTATGCACATTAACTCCAAGGTCCCTCTGACCATGCACACTCTTTAAAACTGTGCCATTAAGTGTATATTGCCTCTCCCTGTTCCTTCTGCCAAAATGCATCACCTCACACTTCTCTGTATTAAATTCCATCTGCCACTTATCTGCCCATTCCACTAGCCTTTCTATGTCCTGTTGCAGTCGATTGGTATCATCATCACTGTTTGCCACACCCCCAAGTTTAGTGTCATCGGCAAATTTAGAAATTCTACTTTGTATTCCAATATCCAGGTCATTTATATATATCAAAAAAATCAGTGGCCCCAGTACTGACCCTTGGGGAACACCACTGTCTACCATCCTCCAGTCTGAAAAACAGCCATTTACCACAACTCACTGATTTCTGTTTTTAAGCCAGTTCCTTATCCAAGCTGCCATTGACCCACCTATTCCATGAGCCTCAATTTTGTTAACCAGCCTTCTATGTGGTACTTTGTCAAATGCCTTCCTAAAATCCATGTAGACAACATCCATTGCATTTCTTTCATCGATCCTCTCTGTTACTTCATCAAAAAATTCAATTAGATTAGTCAAACATGATCTGCCTTTTACAAATCCATGTTGCTTATACATATACTTATGCCTGAAATTTTGAGGAGCATTTGCAGTGTGGAGAAACTCCTGGAGTGCATTTCTTTTATTCATTCTCGGGATGTGGGTTTCGCTGGCAAGACTGCCATTCATTGTCCATCCCTAATTTCCATAGTGGACTGATACAGCTGAGTGGCTCGTTGGGGCCACTTCAGAGAGCAGTTAACAATCGACCATGTTGGTGTGAGGCTGGAGTCATGTATAGGCCAGACGGGGTAAGGGCGGCAGGTTTCCTTCACTAAAGGATATTAGTGAACCAGTTGGGATTTTACGACAATCTTTATGTTCACTTTTACTGCTACTTGCTTCAGATTTTTAAAACTGGATTAAAATTCTCAAACTGCCATTGTGAGTTTTGAACTCACGTTCTCTGGATTAATAGTCCAGGCCTCTGTATTACCAATCCAGTAATATAATCACCAGACTACCGTACCCTGACATCATTGAAGTCAATGGAGAGTAAAACTGGGTGGGGTGCAAATCGAGCTTTGAACCCAAACCTGCTCTATTCTCACGAGACGGGTTAAGTTAAAATCAGGGCTCATGTCATTCCTCAGGCATGATGAAAGGTTGTTTTTCCAAATGATTTGGATATAAAATCACTCTCTGAGGTAAAGTTTCACAAAAATACTATTAAAAAAAAATTCACTTCAGCGGGGAATATTTTTACTCACCGACGCTCGGTGGGGGGGGGGTCCGATTCTGGGGGGAGTGGTGGTGTTTGTATGAGGTGGGGTCTGATGGTGGGAGAGCTTGGGGGGCCAGGAGGAAGCACTCCTGCTCTTCCTGTTCCACAAGGAGTGCTCCCTGAGGCTGCCTTTGCCTCACTGCAGTTGTTGGGTTTCCGAAGGCCTGAGAAACCCGACCGGCCACAGTTAAACATGCCCAGTAGGTTAAATCCGAGGCTTACAGCCTCATTAACATATTAAAATGCCAACCTGCCTCCTGGCAGCGGGCTGGCTGCCCGCTCCTTGTCCCGACACGCCTCAAATGTTTGGCCATTTAACCTCCCACCCGCACCCACTCCCATCCGCTTACCCATGTTAAAATTCCCCCCAGGGACTCACTCAAAGAGAGACAGGCAGATATAAAAGATAAAGAAATAGAGAGAGAAAAGGGTATGATTCATGTGCTTTGTCCAAAAAGTTGACATAAAGATTTATTTATTATTCTCAGTGAAAAGGGGAAAGGGCGGGGGAGTGGGACTGTATTGATTTCTTTGTGGGTTCAATGACGAGACATTTATGAAAGAGAATGTCTTTTAATCTAAAGTCTTGTTCAACTCTTTTAACAGCATTTACAGGAGACATCAAGCTAGTGATGCATCTAGAACGAAACCGAAACTAAACTAACTGCCTTGCTTCTCTCGGTCACATGCCCTCTGCTGGTCAGGCACAAGCAATCAATACATGCAATCATGCTATTAAGGCATCATAATCGAACAGGCAAATACCATCTCTATTTGCTGATATCATTACAGGGACTAGCTGAAGTGCTCTTGCAGAGAACCGGCACGGGTTCGACGGGCCGAATGGCCTTCTTCCGTGCTGTAACCATTCTATGATTCTATGAAAAGCTCAAGGCACCCTTTCTCAGGCTATTACATTATTTATGATTTGAAAACAAGCTGGATGATGATGCTAGAACTTTATTTTGAGGTAAAATTTCACAGGAACAGTTTAATCAAGTGTTTATTTTTTACTTCAGACTGAGGCGAGTTCAGAGATTGAGACAGAGAAACAGATGGGACCATTAGAGCATCCATGCTTTTTCTTGTTTCTACTACGAGTTCAAAAAACTCAGAGTGGTTAGAATGTTGAATTTTTTTAACACACGGGGTGGTTGAGACGAATAGCATAGCTGCATTTAAGGGGAAGCTGGATGACATCATGAGGGAGAAAGGATTAGAAGGATATGTTGAGATGAAGTAGGACAGGAAGAGGCTCATGTGGAGCATAAACACTGGCATAGACCTGTTGGGCCGAATGGCCTGTTTCTGTGCTGTAAATTCTATTTAATTTTATCCAGATTTATTTATGCACCGGCTAAGGGAAACCTTAATTATTTATTTTACAAGAGAAAATTAAAAAGCGCTTGCTTCATTGTCTTTTGACAGAAGTCTGAGAAACACCTTTTGAAATTCTTTAACTGTAGGTATGCATCCTGCTTCACTTCTACATCCCAGTATCATCCTTTTATGTAAGAGCATAAGAAACAGGAGCAGGAGCAGGATATTTGGCCCTTTGAGCCTGCTCCACCATTCAGTAAGATCATGGCTGATCTTCTACCTCAACTCCACCTTCCTACACTATCCCCATATCCCTTGATTCCCTTAATATTCAAAAATCATCAATCTCTGTCTTGAATATACTCAACGACTGAGCCTCCACAGCCCTCTGGGGTACATGGAGATGTTACACTGCAGTCTTCACACACCAAGTATCCTACTTTTTTTTAGAGATGCCAAACACTCTTAAAATGCTGTTTCTGAGCTGCAGCCTTAAACTGACAGAGCATTCCATTTTGCAAAGTTCCCTGACCAAACAATTGAACTCTGAATGACCTGAGGGTCTTTCAACTGAACAATTAGGCACTGGACCCGATTTTAACTCCAGGTGGGTTCCCCGCTCAGGCCTGAGTTAAAATTACAGTCGGGTCTCAATGATGTCATCGGGCTGCAACATGCGTATGGAAAGAAGGACCCCGTTGACTCCGGGCGTGTGTCCTTGCTGCCTGCTCAGGACAGCAAGTTAAAATTGCAGATGTTGCAATCATTGTGGCTTTCGGACAGGTAAGATTCAGGGCATTTTTAACTGCCCACCTGCCAGGTTTCTGCTGAGTGAGTGGGGTTATAATCGCCCCCTATAGAGCTACAGTTCCACCTTATTAGCAGAATAATGCATTGCATAGTATAACATGCCTGTCTTATACTATGCAATGCATTATTCTGCTAGTGCAGATACAATAATAGAAGTAAAGTGGGGAAGAGCTTAGCCCTGAGAAAAATAATAATAGTCTGTAAACAATCATGCTTTTTAATGCATTTGGTACATTTAAGAAAGAAGTAAACTGGTTAATTCTGCCATTGAAATTATCCACTAATGTCATGAACTGTAATTCTGACCTCAATTCTGCTCCTGTTAAAATGCCATGGACTTCACTTAATTTTATTGTGAAGAGAAAGCGAAGGGGTTGATTTTCAACGTGCTGCCCGGGTACGGATCGGCCGCCTGAGAGGGAAACGGCACCGTTTTCAGGGCTATTGGTTTCTGAAACGGCCAACTTCACGCCCAGGCGGCAAGTCGAAAATCTCCCCCAAAGAGTCCTTGAAAAGTTTAGATAATGCAGTAGGAAGGAACTAATATTTGTGGAAAAAGGAAGAACAGTGCACTCCCTGCCACGTCTATAACGCTCCAGTGGGTGGGAAAGTAACCAGGTCCTTTCTGCGCTTGCCGGAGTTGCAACTGCACAGAGGGTCCTGGGAACATAAGAACATAAGAAATAGGAGCAGGAGTGGGCCATTCGGCCCCTCGAGCCTGCTCCGCCATTCAATAAGATCATGGCTGATCTGATCTTGGCCTCAACTCCACTTTCCCGCCCACTCCCCATAACCCTCGACTCCCCTGTAGCTCAAATATCTGTCAATCTCTGCCTTGAATATATTCAGTGACTCCGCCTCCACAGCTCTCTGGGTTAGAGAATTCCAAAGATTCACGACTCTCTGAGAGAAGAAATTCCTCCTCATCTCCATCTTAGACGGGCGACCCCTTATCCTGAAACTATGCCCCCTAGTTCTAGATTCTCCCATGAGGGGAAACATCCTCTCTGCATCTACCCTGTCGAGCCCCCTCAGAATCTTATATGTTTCAATAAAATCACCTCTCATTCTTCTAAACTCCAATGAGTATAGGCCCAACCTGCTCAACTTTTCCTCATAAAACAATCCTTTCATCTCAGGAATCAACCCCGTGAACCTTCGCTAAACACCCTCCAATACAAGTATATCCCTCCTTAAATAAGGAGACCAAAACTGTACGCAGTACTCCAGGTGTGGTCTCACCAACACCCTGTACAGTTGTAGCAAGACTTCCCTACTTTTATACTCCATCCCTCTTGCAATAAAGGCCAACATTCCATTTGGCTTCCTAATTACTTGCTGTACCTGCATGCTAACTTCTTGTGTTTCATGTACGAGGACCCCCAGATCCCTCTGTACCGCAGCATTCTGTAGTCTCTCTCCAGTTAAATAATATTTTGTTTTTCTATTCTTCCTACCAAAGTGGATAACCTCACATTTTCCCACATTATACTCCATCTGACAAATTTTTGCCCACTCACAACCTGTCTATATCCCTTTGCAGACTCTGTGTTCTCCTCACAACTTGCTTCCCCGCCTATCTTTGTATCGTCTGAACTCTGACCTCTTGTATGGGAGAAGTCCTACATGTGTACAGTATTAATTATTTATATATGCGTGTGTGTTTTAATGTATTAGTGGTGAGTGTGGGTGTATTAGTGGTGAGTGTGGGTGTACGTGGGTGAGCAGGCGTGCGCGAGTGAGTGAGTGTTCGAATGTGTATGTGAGAGTGTGTTGGAATGCATTTGCGAATATGAGTGTGTGGGATCCACACTGTACTGAGGAGGAATATAAGCCAGTAATTCCCACAGTGATTCTCCCGATCTCCTGCCACATCTCAGGTGGATGTAAAAGATCCCAGGGCACTATTTGAAGAAGAGCAGGGGAGTTCTCCCCGGTGTCCTGGCCAATATTTATCCTTCAACCAACACCTCAAACAGATTAAAGCGGTCGTTACCGCATTGCTGTTTGAGGGAGCTTGCTGTGATCAAATTGGCTGCTGCGTTTCCTACATTACAACAGAGAGGGAACTTCAAAAGTACCACATTGGCTGTAAAGCGTTTTGGGAGGTCCTGGGGTCGTGAAAGGCACTATATAAATGCAAGTTTCTTTTATTTCTTTCCCCATGATCTGTACCCGAGTAAGAAGGCAATGAGAGAAGGGGAAAAATTGAATGTAAGCAGTGTGCTACAAAGAGTGATAACAAAGAAACCCCAGTCTAAACACCAGAGGCATGGGGTTGAAGTACATTGAGGGGAGCAGTGTAAAGCAGGCGATGGAGAATCAGCAGTCCGTTTCACACTCCGCCCGCTTTGCTTTTCCATTGCCTTCAATGTTTAAACAGGCTGACGATTCGCTATCGCCCGCTTTGCATGAAGACGAATTTCACCCGCGTGGAATAAAAAGGCTTGAAAGATTACACGTCCCTTGGTTTTTTTTTTTTGGTTTTGCACGTTTGTCTGCAGACAAAAGCTCAAAATCAGGAAAGTCGGGTGTTAATATTTCATGGCGTATTTTCTTCTTTAGAAAAAACTTGTATTATAAACGCTAACGGGGGTCCTGAATTCTCTTTGCTTTTCAATGTCCCCCCCCCCCCTCCTTCCCCACCCCTGTCAGAGAGAGCTGGGGCTGTCCAGAGTGCCACTTAATGACAGTGACATTACACACTCACTGAACATTGTAGCGCTTTTGTCTTCATTCACGGTGAGATGAAGTTTTCCCGACTGCGTTTATCAATCACCAGGGCTCCAGCTGTTTCCTCGGCTTCGGCCTGACTTCACCAGCCACACTTACAAATTGTCTCTGAATGGCGCAGAGAAAGCCTTTTGTCACTGTCTCCTGACAAATGTTGGGTTGTTTTTTTGTTGCTTTGCATAGCCCCCCTTTTCACAGACATTTTTCGCTCTCTCTCTCTCTAAACTATTAAAAACACCCAGAGAACATTTATCATTGTGCAATAACAGCAGCGGGGAACTCGAGTTGTAGATCAGAAGAAGCCGAGCATTGTTCTTTTTTTGCAAATTACAGTAAGATCATTAGAAGCAGAGCTCGGGCTTAAAAGGCGATTTCTTTTGAAAGAATTGCGTACAGCAACGAGTGAGCTCAGTGGGTCCAGGGAAGGAGAAAAGTGCAGTCGACACAACGGCATACACATAATAATCTGGACCTGATTTAATTATTTTTCGCTTTAGCCATTTTCCGGGAGGGGTGGGTATGAAGAGGGGGGGGGGGGGGGTCTTAATATGCTTCTTGTTTGTACATGAATAGAATTTCTGATCTGGAGGGGTGTAGGGGGGGCTGATTGTCGAAATTACGGGCTGCTGCATCAGGGAAAAAAATGGTACACAGGGTGGGGAAAAATGGAATTGTCACGGCAGGATGAATGAATTGTACAGTTTCTCTTTGTAACCATTTCACAGGAAATAATTAAGATAGATGTGCAGATGAATTAGCTGTCTTCCAAGGTCAACTGCTGATTGCTTTATTACTCTATTATTTCACTGTTGTGAAACTATTACCACTGACGCCTTTTCATGATATTTTTGTACATTCGAAAAAGAGATACAAATTGATTGTTTGGTGGTAGAATCAGTCTTTGTCATTGTCAGCCGGCGGATTAATGGGTTTGATGGCTGTTGCAGGTTCTGCCAGCAACCCTAGCTCAAAACAAGAGAAATTGGTTTGGGCCCTTGGGAACTGAATTGATGTGAGTTGCATGTGAGTTGTGTGATGGGAGAGGAGTGAAATTCAGCAAATTCCAAATGCTGTTTCTTTTACCACTAACTGACCATCAGCGCTTGTTTAAAACAATTTCTCCCGATTGCAAAAAATAAAATAAGTCTTGCCTTTTTCGGCTTTCCACCCCCCACCTCGCTTTTAACACGTCGAATGTTATTTCTTTCAGCCCGGTTGTCCCCGAGAGTTCAGGTCGAACTTTATAATTGGAAGGTTGTTTTTCAGGTATTTCCATGTTAGGTGCTATCTCTGAGCAGACTCCCTGGTCCAGGGCAGATGACCAACACCTGGGGAACAGCCCAGGAGCCGAGTTGTAAATGTTCACGTGAATAAATAAAGAGCCGTCAAATTCTTATTTAAAATAAATTGCTAAACTAAACTGACTTTTTCTCTCTCCTCCCACCCCTTCACCACTTTTCTCCTCCTCTCTGACAGATGTTGACTCCTGCACCGATAGCTAGCTGCTCCCTGGCACCCACTCTGCATGTGCAAGCCCAGGCGGTGAGTGTTGGCAGGATATTTGACTGTGAAAGTCATCACAGCCATGCCCGATCCTGTGCTCAGCCCACATTGGTGGGCATGCACTTTAAAAAAAAAATTCATTCATGGGCTGCGGGCATCGCTGGCATTTATTGCCCGTCCCTAATTGCCCTCGAGAAGGTGGTGGTGAGCCGCCTCCTTAAACCGCTGCAGTCTGTGAGGCAAAAATTTCCTTAGGTTTGATACAATTGAGTGGCTTGCTAGGCCATTTAAGAATCAATACATTGCTGCGGATCTGGAGTCACATAGAGGCCAGGCCAGGTAAGGACGGCAGATTCCCTTCCTTAAAGGACATTAGTGAAACAAATGGGTTTTTACAACAATCTGGCAGTTTTATACTTCAGATTTATTTAATTAACTGAATTTTAAGCTCTACAGCTGCCATGGTGGGATTTTAACTCTCTGGGTCAATTAGTCCAGCCCTAACATAACCACCATGCTACCTTTCCCAAGCAGGAGTGATGAGCATAGCTATTGGAAGTGGACCGTTGGCTAACTTGCCCCCTTTCCAGCCCAGAGGGTTCTGACGCTGAATATAGCATCTCAACTGCTGGGATGGTGTAACTCAACACAGGCCGGTAATGGAGTGTACAACATCTGGTTTATTTTGCTGTTACCTACTAGACTATTAGGGAAGCTCACTCATTGGTTACTTTAAAGTGGTATTGGCGTGCGCCATATTAACTCCCAAATCATAAGAAAATAACAAAGCAGAGAATGAGGAGATCATTTAGCTCATCAACCCCACTCCGTCCATAGGCCACGCACAATATACCCTTTAACAGACCCCGCTGCTAATTCCCTCCCTAACACCATTGTGGGAGCCAGGAGAAGGCCCACCACCACCTCAGGGCAACGAGGGATGGGAAATAAGTGCGGCCCTGCCAGTGAAACCCATATCTGGAGAGTAAATAAAAATAGATAATATAGAGGGATGTTACAGAGCAGCACTGAGGGGAGTGCTCTGTTACTGTTCTCCAGCTTACATTTCCTACAGTGGCTACGTTTCAGAAAGTACCTCATTGGCTCTAAAGCACTTTGGGACTTTTTTTACTTTTCTTCCTTCTTTCTATCTTTGTTAACGCTTCCATAACAATATTCAAAGGAAAAATGGGAGTCCTTCTGGTATCTTAGCCAACATTTATCTCTTGATTGATTAACTGGTCACTCATCTCGCTTCTGTTTTGCAGGATCTTGCTGTGTTTGTCGACATACCCGCAGTCACTGTTATTTATAGTCTGCGAAATTTTCCAAGAGATTTTTTTAATTCATTTTTTCGTTCAACGGGGTGTGGGCGTCACTGGCAAGGCCGGCATTTATTGCCCATTCCTAATTGCCCTTGAGAAGATGGTGCTGAGCCACCTTCTTGAACCGCTGCAGTCCGTGTGGTGAAGGTACTCCCACAGTGCTTGACTTTGTCACAACTGAGTGGCTCGCTGGGCCATTTCAGAGGGCAGTCAAGAGTCAACCACATTGCTGTGGGTCTGGAGCCACCATATCGGCCAGACCGGGTAAGGGCAGCAGATTTCCTTCCCTAAAGGACAGTAGTGAACCAGATGGGTTTTTACCACAATCCAATAGTTTTATGTTATTTTTTTCATGTCCAGATTTATTTAATTAACTGAATTTAAATTCCCCAGCTGCCGTGGTGGGATTTGAATGCTTGTCTCTGCACTATTAGTCCAGGTCTCTGGATTACTGGTCCAATAACATAACCCACTATACCACCGTACCCCAATTACCAAGTATTTTTTTTAAAGCACCTCAGCTATAACACTCTCTGCTGTGAGGCTATCATAGGTTTGATGACTGACTTTCAATGCTTACATTTTGGGGGCAATTTTAACCCTATTGGCTGATGGAAACTGGGCATGTGGGCAGTTCAAATCACCCAGGTTACTTACCTATTTACCTGCCAGGAACTCACCATTCAGATATTTAACCTCCTCTACTGAACAGGCAGCATAGAAGCCCATCTAAAGCTGGTGGGGTCCTTATTTATGTATGCATGTTGGGTCCTGATGATGTCAACGGGACCCGACTGTAATTTTAACTTGTGGTTTGAGTGGGGAAAGGGCCAAACAGGTATGTTTTTTAAAACTTTCTTTGTGGGGCCAGGAGGGGCAGGACAGCTTAGGCCTCGTCTGCCGCAGACCCCCCCCCCACTTCCCGTACACAAGACCCCCGGGAGATGGCTACCGAAGCCGATCCTGCTGCCTACCTGGTGTCAGGGGAAGCCTCTGGGTCACGCAATTTTCCGTTGCTTCCTGCCAACTTTCCGCCGAGATCGGAGTGGGGGGGAGGTTGGCCGATGAGGTTTAATTGAGGCTCATCGTTAAAATCAGCCTGGTCTCAGTCTGCCGTGAGCGGGAAATTAACCCGTTAGTGCGGTTTTCCGCCTGAAACCCTCTGACAATTAAAACCGAGGCCTTTATCTTCTTTGATGGGGCATTTGGTGCTCACCTCATTGTACCAACGCATTGACTCAACCCCACCACCCCCTCTTCTCTCTGACCCTTTTCCCCCTTGGTCCTGTCCTGTCTTGGCTGGGAGGTGACATAATTGATGTGTATAAAATGATGATCGGAAGGACCTATTTCCCTTAGCAGAGAGGTTAATAACCAGGGGGCAGAGATTGAAAGTAATTGGTAGAAGGATTAGAGACAAGTTGAGGAGAATCTTTTTCACCCAGAGGGTGGTGGGGGCCTGGAACTCACTGCCTGAAAGGGTGGTAGAGGCAGAAACCCTCAGCACATTTAAAAAGTACTTGGATGTGCACTTGAATTGCCGTAACCTACAGGGCTACAGACCAAGAGCTGGAAAGTGGGATTAGGCTGGATAGCTCTTTCTCGGCCATCATAGACACAATGGGCCGAATGGCCTCCTTCTTTGCCATAAATTTCTATGATTCTATGCACTTTGGGCCTTGGGCCCTTCATCTAACCTCAATCAAACAAAGAAATAATGGGTAAGCTTTGGGAAGCTGCTCTTTTAGAGTTCTTGTTTGGCACATTCCTTCAGAAGCTGGTTGCTATGTTTCTTTGTGACTCACTGTTTATGTTTGCTTGCAGTGTCTTGCCACAAGTCCTATGACAAACCCTTAGTGCTCAGTGCTGTGTCGAGTGCACCCTTGTGCCTTTTTTCATGCAGCACTTCCCTCAGACACAGGTGCAAGTGCACTTGAGGTCAACAACTCTCCTTGAAAGCAAGGGGCCTCGGAAGAACGTGCTCTTTATTCCTGTACTAAACAAGGGCCCCTTTCTTACCAGCTTCAGATCACTCACAGGAAACAAGGAAAAGAGCGGTATCATTTTCATGCCTGTGTTGTCCACTTCATTATCCCTCCCCCAACATCTGTAGTGGCTTATGGAGTTCCAGATGAAGGGGCTAAACTGTCTCAAACGACCCTCCTTCAAGTGCCTTCCCTGACTGCCGAGCTGCAAATCAGGGGGAGAACATCATTAGCCTGGGAGCACTTAGTGAGTTCTCCCAGACAAACATCAGGCAAACACCCTGGCAAATGCACAGTCATTTTTCATTCTTGGAAGTGCAGGAAGTAGCAAGGTATTTTACCTTCAATACTGTCTGCTTAAACACACGTGTCCACAAGTGGGACCATACAAGAGTGAGTGCCACTGTCATTTTATAAATTAACAACTTTGCAATGGTTTCTGATTAACTTTTAAGCACCAATTTTCTGAATTCATGCTCCCTTGCTCACCGGGAGTGTGTATTCCAGGAAATGGGGATCTGTCGTGTACTTTTCTTATCTCCATCTTTTTGTCCCTTTATTTTTTGAATATTACAGGCGGAAGCTATCATACAGAAGTTACTGAGCCCGAGAGTGCGTGGAAGTTGAAATCACATACACAGGCGAAGCAGAAGAACCCCCCGAGGTTTAATGGCTGCAGCTCGACCAATGTCATTTTCAGTCCCTTCCACAGTCTGGTTCCTCCCAGCTGATCCACCCCAGTGATGGCATCAGCCCTCACCGTTCAATCAAAAGTATTCAAACAATTCAACAGAAATAAACAAAATGAATGGTGAATTTATTATTAATTCTTTGCAATTGATGTTTAAAAGAAGATACGATGGTGTGGCAGAGTGACTAAGGGACTCCGATCGAATGTATATAATTCCCTTTAACAGTGTGTTAACTACAGCCTGAGTCTGTACCTTTGTATATACTGTTTGCATGTACAGAGCGCGGTCTCTTTAAGAGCACGGGCAAATGCGATGACGTCACGCCGTTCATCACGTGATCCCCCAACGGCGGGAAAAACGTGATGACGTCATGACGCCAACCACGGGACCGCCCTAGCAGTCATCGTGGAGCCTCCGAACTGACTAGACCTGTTTTCGTAGTTCTCGTGTATTGGTTTGTTAAACTCCGTCTGTTTTATATTAAACATCGTTTGTTGATCGCCCGAGTCAACCTCAGTCTCTTGATAGGAACTAGACCTTCCTACAATGGCAAGATTATCACGGTAAACCATTATTTAACTTCAAGGTCATTTGAAGGTTAGTTGGTGATGAGGTAGGGAAGCACACTGCCCTTTCATCTCTGGCGTCCATTTCTGAATTTAGAATATACGAACAGATGAGCAGTGATGGACAGGAAAGGACTCACTGGTCTATCCAGCCTTTCCCATACAGCTGTGATGCCTTGTGCACCACAGTACAGACACTCCCAACCCCACCCGACACCCATGTGACCTCCTGGGAGAGGTTAAAAAAGACAGATAAAAACCCAGGCCAATTAGGGGGGGAAAAATCTGGAAAATTCCTCTCCGACCCCCTTGGCGATCGAAACAAACTAGGGGGGCCAGTCTTGGCCCTGATTAATGTCATGCAGTACCTACCTTTTGTACAAGGTGACCTCTGCTCCAGCCAGAAACAGGTCCAGCTCTCGCTTGAAGGTATTCAGTGAACCAGTGTTCGTAGCACAAGTCGGCAACCTGTTCCACAGGTCCACTATTCTCTGGGAAAAGAACCATCTCTTAACGTCTAATACATCTAATCTAATTCAAAAAGCAAACCTGCTAAGATCTAACCTAGTTCTGGCCTTACAGAATAGGCTAAAGGGATGAATGTCTCTTGTCTTGGCTTGGGTAGTGTCGCTCCTTTTGCTTCCTCCTCTTTCTGTCGATTTTCTTCCCTTCCTTCCCCTCTCCTGAAAGTGCTGACTCCTTATTGTGATGGGCATGGTTTGATTGAGCTGGATGCTTCCTACTAGTGCCCAAGTGACCATCCTTCATGTGTGAACTGAGCAGTGAGCGTCAGCAGCTGTTTGACTGCAGGGGCATCACAGCCCACCCTCAAACCTGTTCTCACACAAGGTATGCACACCGGATAGAAATCAGGAGTGGCCGCCTGGTCTGATTTCCCCTTATCTAGTCAAACAGTGCCTCTATTGTCACCCAGGTTAAGATAAAAACATAAGAATTAGGAGCAGGAGTAGGCCATACAGCCCCTCGAGCCTGTTATGTCATTGAATAAGATCATGGCTGATCTTCGATCTCAACTCCTCATTCCTGCCTGATCCCCATATCCCTTGGTTCCCTTAGTATCAAAAAAAATCTATTGATCTCAGCCTTGAATATACTCAATGACTCAGCATCCACAGCCCTCTGGGGCAGAGAATTCCAAAGATTCTCTGCCCTCCGAGTGAAGAAAATTCATCTCATCTCAGTCCTAAATGGCCGACCCCTTATCCTGAGACTATGACCCCTAGTTCTACACTCTTCAGCCAAAGGAAACAGCCTCTCAGCATCTACCCTGTCAATCCCCGTCAGAATCTTATGTTTCAATGAGATCGCCTCTCAATCTTCTGAACTCCAGAGAATATAGGCCCAGTCTACTCAAACTCTCCTCATAGGACAACCCTCTCATCCCAGGAATCAATCTAGTGAACCTTCATTGCACCCCCTCCAAGGCAAGTATATCCTTCCTTAGGTACGGAGACCAAAACAGTACAGGATGAAAGCAGCCAACGCAGCCCGGACTGGCCATCAAACCCACAATCGTTCTGCATAGCCTTTTGGCTCAGCTATTCATTGTTTTAATCTGCCGAGGACTGGAGAGTTGGGTTTGGATAGTGTGAGGACTCCCACTGTGCCCCACCAGAGACCAGCTAACTCTGCACAGAGTGATCATCGTAACTAGAACTTCAGTCCTTCTGGGCTGTACCACAGCGAGTGGTGCATTCAACCACTGAGACATTAGGGGAGTTTGAATCAGATCGAGATCCACTTAAAGGGGAAGGTAACTGTTGAGGGCAATACTTTAAAAGTACAACTACTCCAATTAGACTTTCCATTTGTAATGAAATGCGGACTGCCATCACCCACTCCGCACTGTCTACCGTTTGCCAGTCAACATATGGTGAGTCATGTGGCATAGTCTTCATAATAGGTTGTTCCAGCAACTCCCTCTGTCTGGAGCCCTCCCCAGTATGACCTCACCCCCCTTTAAATGAGTCAGATTTGGTTTGCACTCAAAGAACTGTCCTCGAGTTATACCTTCCCCATTAAGAGTACTATTTACTGCGCTACCTAAATATATGACTCTTTATTCCTTCATCTAAGTCACTTATAAATATAGTGAAAAGTTGAGCCCCCAGTACAGATCCATGTGAACATAAGAACATAAGAAATAGGAGCAGGAGTAGGCCAATCGGCCCCTCGAGCCTGCTCCGCCATTCAATAAGATCATGGCTGATCTGATCCTAACCTCAAATCTTCTATCACTCTCCATCCCACCCGAACCCATGTGGGACACCACTAGTCACATCCTGCTAATTGGAGTACATACCCATTATCCCTACTCCCTGTCTCCTATCTCCTAAGCAACTCCCTCCCTGTGTCAATAGATTGCCTCCAATTCTGCGTGCTCTTATTTTTGTTACCAGTCGCTTATGTGGAACCTTGCCGGAATGTCTTCTGGAAGTCCATATAAATAACACCCATAGAGACTCCCTTATCTACCACGTTAGTTACATCCTCGAAAAAGTTAACTGGGTTCGTTAGACATGAATTAGCCTTATAAATCCATGCTGGCTCTCTGATCAGTTCATGCTCCTCCAAGTGCTCAGCAGCTCTGTCCTTAATAATAGGTCCAGGAAGTTACATGACTGTATCCCTTTGAAAAGGACACATTTGCATGGTTGACAGCTGCACGATAAGTATTAAGATGACAGAAATTAATTAAATAAAAGGTGAATTCATTGGGTTCTGTTATCGGCGTGTGAAACCTCCCAACCTGATTTCCCGCCGACACCAATATGTTTTAAAGCTCTGCAGTCTTTCTGATGTTTCAGCAGGAGTCCATCGACCTTGTGGATGATGATTCCTCAGCGGAGCTGATTTGTTCTGAGGGTGCACCTTCATGCAGACCGTGCACCTTCATGCAGACCATGCACCAGCTCAAATACTCGTACTTCGGTGGGAACAGTTATAGACAGATAGTTGGATTTTCACCTGGTGACTCACACTTCACAAGTGAGCAAGACTAGATGGTGGTAGCAGGGACAGCTGTGGAGAGTCTGCATTGGAGGGCGCAGCCCTCTCCAAGCCCTGCTCAGTTGGACACAGATGCTGTACCCTGGGAGCAGTCAATGAAAAAGATAATCATTGAGCAGCAGAGAATATGTGACATACTGACAGGCCTTCCAAGCAGACTGACCATGATTGCAGAGAGAATGGAGGAGTCCACCTCAAGCATGAGTGGGATGATGTCACAGGGCATTGCGACAATGTCTTCTTGCATGGATAGAGTGGCTAATTCCATGGAACATCAAACACTCCAATCAAATAAGTCCATGCACGCCTTGACCATGGCTGTGTACATGCTGGATGCCAACATGTCTGGCACCTTAAATAGGATGACAGATACCTTAGCCTTGGTCTTATAGCACTTCATTGATCTGCACCAAGCTGCTCTCCAGCAGAGTGGTAGCAGTGAAGTACGGCTGGCCCATGAGAGGGATGATGGCGAAAGGGGACATGGAAGTAGCGACTCCACTCAACGCGCTTCCACTTCTCACTGGTTGCCCCCTCCCCCCTCAGTCAGTACCCGATTTGCTGCCTCATGTCCTGATGGCCGAGTCTGCCCCTACAAAGGTGCAGGTGGAGCAGTCTTTGGCGGGGCCCTCACAGACTCCAACACCCGGAGCTAGTCGGCCAAGAGCATCTCAGCAGTCAGAGCAGGGACCTGAGCAGCCTGCCTCTACCTCTGTTCAAGCCACAGGGGTTGCACCATGTAGGAGTGGTAGAAAAAGGAAGAGTAAAGCTTTGCTGTTCACCAAGGGTATGCACAAGGGTGTTTGAGAAAATGTTATATTGTGAAGTTTCCGTTCTTTAGTAAAATCATTAAAAATGTATTAGTTTACACCACTTTCCCATCTTGCACATTCTTGGATACTGGGTGGCAAGTCGCCTTTTAACTTGATTGATGATGAATGGGAAGACATGATTTGATGGGGACCAATGGGGGGATGTTCATGGTTGGTTGTTTGCAGCACTGCTTTGTGTCAGTGGCATTCGGGTTGCGGGAAGAGAGGCCATTGCATGTGGTTCTGACATTGGTCCACTGGTGCAACCTAAGTGAACCTTGCATTAATAAGGGCATCCCAGCAGCAATCTGAGCAGCTGGTGCTGCATTGTCCTCATCATGTTCCTCCTCATTTTCCTCGTCTCCTTCCTCGGAATCATCCACAGACGATTTGCGCTCTGCGCCTTGTTCCTCCTGCAGGTCCAAAACTTGCTGATGTGCAATGTTGTGCAGAGCGCAGCACACCACGACCATTCTGGAAATGCTGGCTGGTGAGTATTGAAGGCACCTCCAGATCTGTCTAGGCACCTGAAGCGCATCTTCAGCATGCCGATGGCATGTTCGATCACACATCTGGTCATATGGCATTTATTGTAGCTCTGTTGGGCTTCATTGGTTGGGTTCTGATGGATGTCATCAGCCAAGTTTGAAGTGGATAGCTCTTGTCTCCTACAGTCACCCCTTAAATGTGTTGCAGGTCCAAAGAGGTCAGGGAGCTTGGACTGTCGCAAGACAAAAGCATCATGGCACTCCCCAGGAATCTTGCGCACACCTGCAGAAATAACATTGTGATTGCACACCAGCTGCACATTGATGGAATGCGGTTGACGAATACTCCTGGTTGATCTGAGGGTGCCCGGATTGCCACGTGTGTGCAGTCAATGATGCCCTGCACCTGGCAGCCACAGACGCAAACCCGAGCACTCGCTTATTCTGACTGGCGTCATTGCAGGCAAAGTTTACATAAGAGCCGGCCCTGGCAAACAAGCCATCAGTCACCTGTCATATGCATTTATGGGCTACCGACTGGGAAATCCTAGATATGTCTCCGGCAGAGCCCTGGAAGGGTCTGGAGGCAAAACGTTGAGGGCGGTGATCACTATGAAGGCCACTGGTAACACATGGCCACAGGGAGCAGGTCTTCCTTGAGGAGGCTGCAGATGTCTGCCAGCACCTGACGCAACAACCTGAGCCTCCTGAAGCACTGCTGTTCTGACATGTCGAGGACACTCAGCTTCTGCCTGTATACCTTGTGTCGCGGGTAGTGCCTCCTGCGAGCTGCACCCCTCTGCTCCTCCCCCCTCCGCTGTCCAGATGCATGTCTTTCAACAACAGGCTGTTGCTGGTGCTGGTCATAATGCTTCTCATCCAAAATCCAACCGCAGGCAGCCAAGGCACCAGCCATCCTGATGTGATTCAGAAAACCTCCAAAGTGTAGAAAGTAAACTCAATGCAAAACTATTGTGAACAAACCCTTTTCCACTATTAGGTAAGAAAGCAGCTGTGAGTACTGAGCATTTATTGCATTATTTCCATGAGTTTTAATCAGCCCACTCAATTGGCAGTGTGGGGCGCGACCTTGCCAGCCTTGGGGAGGCGGGTATGGAGGCGGGACTGCCGGGAAAATGGCAGAATCTGGG
The DNA here is from genome assembly GCF_052327205.1 of Somniosus microcephalus. Lineage (NCBI taxonomy): Eukaryota > Metazoa > Chordata > Chondrichthyes > Squaliformes > Somniosidae > Somniosus > Somniosus microcephalus. The sequence goes on from NC_141015.1 coordinate 13,176,247, forward strand.
GGCGGGTGCCCATCCCGCCCCAACCCGCCTCCGTGTCATCTTCCCAGGAGGCGGGTAGCCGACTCGCATCGGGTCCTGTCTCCTCGAGGCGGGAAGGGGATTACAGCCATTTAACTGCCTGTTAACAGGTAGTTAACAGGCAGTTAAGAGGATTATCCCCATTTTACCCCCACAAGTGCGGGCTTCCCGACGTCAGGAAACCCCGCCAGGGTCCCCGAGGCGAGCAGTGGGTCTGCGGGGGTCTGCGGGGGTCTGCGGGGTGCAAAAGTGCGCTGTGAAGGTAAGTGATGCGTGCAAGTGTGGAGAGGTGAGTATGTGAGGTGAGTGAAAAGTGATAAAAATGTTTACTTACCTTTGTTTCTTCCTGCAGGCTTCAACAGTTGGGGATGCGAAGAGTCTCGCATCTCATCGGCAGTGATGACAGAATGGCTGCTGCATTCTCCGATGCAACAACCATCTAATTTCTGCTAAAGAAAGAGGTTTGGTGAGTCTTGAATTCAAGGACTCATCAACAACATAGAATGTCAGTGTTTGACAGCTTCACAGAACTGTCAAACAATGACAATTCATCTGTCAAAATTTTTTGACAGATGAAACGTCATACGCTGACGTTCTCTGTAACTGGCTTCCCCTTAATTGGCCCGCTGGGTGGGCTTAACAAGGTCAATCAAGGGAAAATAGCGTGGGTTGGCCACAAGTCGATGGAGGCGGGACTAAAACCCGACAAGTGGGAGTCCCACCTCCAACGTGCCCCCATTGACAAAATCGCCCCCGTGTTCTCACCTTGCTTCCAATTGCGAGTTTCAGGAAGCCCAGGAAACCCTTGGGCCCGACGTAAGCTTAAAAGTGTGCTGAAATATTGCTCCAATTGAGCGATTACCATATGTTAATGACCAACCCACTTCTCCTGAGGGGATTGTGAGCAACCAGCCTAAAGCGTCGATTTAAACTCGGCGGTTGGTGGCTTGGAGCCGGCTTCCCAACGCGCTTGGATTTCGCTGGATTTAACCCGCTCTGGCACCCAAGCCCATGCACTCCTCCAGGTTAAAACGCCCCACTATGCTATTGTTCTTTATATTATTGGGCAGTATTTTGGGGTTCTACTTATTTTTGGACAATATTTTAGTATTAATAGTAATATTAATATAAAGACGTCCAACATACTGTCCAAAAATCTATAAAACCCAACACACTGTCAAATACCATACAGAACCCAAACATACTGTTGAATAAATACAGAACCCCAACATAGGGGGTTAAATTGGGTAACACATGAAAATGGGCACAGGGACCGTGATGGGTGATTAACCCATGCCCGTCCATTGCAATGCAGGCAGCACGACAAATACGTGCTTCCTGCTGTTTGAAATGATTGCTGCACGCAGCCAGCGCTCCCCGCGCTGTTCATTGGCTGCATGCATCAGCAGGAGGCTCGATTTCGCGAGTGTCGTGTGCTGCTTAAAGGCAGCTTGCACCTCTTAAAGGGGAGGTGATTGTGGCTGGACTAGGTGACGGGAGTCCTTTCAGAAGGGAATCTGTCCTGTGAAAGAGTTAATTGAGGGTGACCATGCGAGAGAGCGAGCACCGAGGATTTCTGACACTGCACTGGAGGCCTTGGTGGAAGAGATGGAATGGAGGCGAGATGTCCTGTATCTGCGGGGGCAGAAGGTACTCCAGACACATGCTCAGGAAGCAGTGAGAAGAAATAGCAGTGGAGGTCAATGCCAGGAGTGTTTTCCTCAAACATGGATGCAGTGCAGGAAGAAACTGAATGATCTCACACGAGTTATCAAGGTGTGTGAGTTCACCTTCAAATGGCATACCCTACCAATTGCACCACTAGCCTCAACCACTGTTCAAATCACTAAACCCCCGATCACTCACCTACCAGCAATCTCCATCAACCAGGACTCAACCTTACCAGTCATATGCTTTAACTCACCGTCACACACTTAGCACTGTTGCAAGCCTAGCACCCACAACTCACAGCTCGCACACACTGGCAGCTAAACAACCTTGACAACCACATCACCCAAACATATTGCAGGACACTCACTGACAAACTTCTCTCTTTCTTGCAGGAGAAGTAGGTGCATAACAGGAGGCAGCAGCAAAGAACTGGAGGGCGACACGCATGCCTGCAAGATTTAACCCCCATGGAGGAGACAATGCTGGCCATCCTGGGAAGAGGCATCGAGGAGGCCGTGGCCACTGGCGGGGCTGGAGGGATGAATGATGAGGATATCCGCATAACTAATCCTCCTTCTTACATCCCACTTCTCCCTCATCCCTCAATCTCTTCTGAGTGAGAAGCTGCAGAATGATGGCGCACGCATTTCTTACTTTCTCCTCTCCCCTCACCACAACCCAACCCTTGTCCCTTTTTCAATTCAGATACCCAAGAACTGGAAGTGACGATGAACAGACACTGTCACTCGATCTCAGTCGCAGCCACCAGCTCAGATACTGACACTGCAGGTATTTTAGAGGATAGGATCTGCACGTGGTGAGGCACAAGTGCGCAGGAGTCAGGGCGGTGGGAAAGGGATAGCACAGGTGCCAGCTCACGGGAGGGCGAGGTTGCACACTATTTCTGTTGCACACCACTCAGATGAGGGCTTTGATGGGCCAGACTACGGAAGAAGGCTGATAGGTGTACACACCGAAATGCTTGGTGCACTGGAAAGCCTGCGCTCGATGTCAAGGAGGATGGAGGAGTCCAGCACCAACTTGGCACAGGGCTTTGCACAGGCTTTGGAGCCCATCCTTTCTAACATGGCGGTTGATGTAATAAAACTCACTACGCACTTGGTTTGAGTATAAAGCAAGGCTTTAATCAACTTGTTTCAGAACATGGAGGTCTAGTTGTACTTCACTAGTTCCTGTCTTACAAAATGTCACTGGGCAAGCTGGGCCCACGCCCGAGTATTTATACTCCTTGGATGGTGCCACCAGCTGGCTGTCCAGTGTTATTTCATGAGTTGTTTCTTCATGATAATGAGATTTATAACAGTGGTCACCTCCATTAGCACACCAGTGGAACCCACCATGATGCAGCGTCTGATGGCCGATGTCTCAGCTTCCATTGCAGCAGGAGCAGCTTCCTCCAAAGGTCTGAGTGCTGCCATCATGGCTCTCGATACTAGTGTTCGAAGGGGCTTCCAGGGCATCACAGCAGTCCATCAATCTGTTCTCCAACAGATTACTAGGATTGTTGAGGTGCCGCCCCCGGGAGAATGGCAGTGGCTCCAAGGAGTACGAACCTGCTGCCCTTTCTCAGCATGACATCATTCGTGGTCCCACCCCTGCCAATCCGCCAGTGCCCTTGCTGTTGCCTGTCAGCCAACCAGCCAAGACAGCTGCCGCCCATGCTGAGATGGTGCAGTCTGAAGCCGAACCTTCTAGGCCCAGGGCTGCTCAAGGTCATCCTCCAAGGCCATCAGCAGTCTCCTCAATTGAAGGTCAGCAGCCTTCCACCGCCCATGCTGCAGCCACTGAGGGAGCACCGTAGAGCATGAGGAGAGGCAAAGGCACATGGAAGGGAATGCACAAGGGTGATTAGTTTATTTTTGTATGCATTATGTCACGATTTAATTTATAAATTTGGATTGGAATGTGCATTTTCTGTTGGCTTTTATTTTTGTCTTGTCAGAAAGAGGACGATTTGATGGTCTGTGATAGAGGAAAGGTAAGGAGTGTGGGACTGTTGATGAATGGAGAGTTATGGTTGCAGTTACTGGTATCGCTCATGAATTATTTGATCACAAATAGCCCAGGCAGAAAGTGGACGTCTACATTGTATCGTCCCTTTGTCTTCCTGTCCCTCCACTTCCTGTTGCATTTCCTCCTCCTCTACTTCCTTCTCTTCCTTCTCCTCCTCATCCTCCTGCGCCTCAGCTTCTTGCCTAATAGGTGGTGGCAAGGGCTGTTCCCTCATAATGGCCAGGTTGTGCAGCATGCAGCATACTACCACAAATCTTGATAGCTGCTCAGCTGGGTACTGCTGGGCTCCTCCAGAGCGGTCCAGGTAGTGGAAGCATTGCTTGAGGATGCCGTTGGTGTGCTCTATAATGTTCCTTGTGGCATGAGTGGATAACCCTTGTCGCCCAGTAGCCAGCCTTTGACTTGCCATGGTGGGTCAATTGTAGCTGCCACTAGGCGTGCCATGGAATGGAGGAATCGTGACTACTGCCAGGATAACAGACATTCACCTGCATGATGCGTTGCCTGTGGTCGCGCACCAGCTGCACATTGAGAGAGTGGAATCCCTTTTGGTTCAGGAAAATGGCAGAGTTCATATGAGGCGCCCCCAAAGCAATGTGCGTGCAATCAATGGCGCCTGCATTTGCTGCAAAACCCTCATGCTCACTCTGCCTGCTTCTCTCTAGCAAGAGGGAATGAAATGAAGTTATCTCTCTTCGTATTAGGAAACAGAAAGAAAGACTTGCATTTATATAGCGCCTTTCATGACTACTGGATGTCCTAAAGCACTTTACAGCCAGTGAAATACTTTTTGAAGTGCAGACACTGTTGTAATGTAGATACAGAGCCTCAGTGACCTCCCTTATGCAGCAGTGTACTGCAAACTGCGAGATGTTGGTTATATCTCCAGCAGCAGCCTGGAAGGAGCCAGACGCATAAACGACAATAGCCACAGTCACCTTCACAGCCACACGCAATGCGGTCCTTGCCCTGCTCTGAGGTTGCAGTTGTGGCTGCAGCTGTTGGTAGATTTCAGTCTCAACATCTTTAGTGAAGCAAAAATGCCTTAAACATTGGTCCTCACTGAAGCTGAGGTCAGAGAGTTGCTCCTTAAAGACCCTCGGTGGGTATGGCCTCCTGCTGAGAGCCCTTCTCCCCCTCCTCCTCCTCCCTCTTCTAACGGCTTGTCCTGCTCTGCGTGGCCTCTCTTCATTCTCCCGGCCATGCTCGATTCCAAGAGGAAAGCCTACCAGGCCACCCAGGTCTGGAAGCAACTTGTTTCAGCACAAGCTTTTAAATCAACAAAAAAGTACTTCACCACCAGACCACTCCCTGTAGACTATTCAAACTTTAGACAAGTATAGGAAAGCTCAAAAAGCATGTAAAATTGCACCAGCAGCCAGAAGAAATAATCCAACAACTAACCTGTAATTAGTTCATGATCCCTTTAAGCAGCGCTGGTGGGGGATCTTTCATGCCATTTAACATTGTGCTCTGCTGTGCAAGGTTAAGACAGGACTTAGGTTGGACCGTGGCAGTTGAAAATGGCAGCGCTGGGGTCCAATCAGTGTTGCACGCTAATTGACATCATGTTCTGTCTGCTGCTGGTGGCCGTTAGGCGTGCACGCAAGAAGCCCTTTACAAAGATGGTGTCCGGCGCACTTCCCGTCGGGTTAGAATTAAGGAACAATAGAAGTGCTATTACATTACTGGGTGTATACTATAGGCCCCCAAATAGTGGGAAGGAGATAGTAGAGCAAATTTGCAAGTTACAGAAAGACGCAAGAACTACAGAGTAGTGATAATGGGGGACTTCAGTTATCCTATTGGCCCAGAAATTCGGGTCGGGGGCTTCCCGCGGGTGTAAGCCTCCGACCTGCACTTAGCTTGCGCGCCGGCCGTTGAGCTGTGGGCGGGCCCCCGTGGAATTCCGATCCGGGGCCTGGTCCAGCTGCCGGCGCACAGTGCTTGCGTATCCCAGGGGCGCAGTTAGTTTGAAGCGTCCCCTGGGATCACGTGGGCCATGGGGAGCCAATCGGAGCAGGGAATGCTCCATTCATAAGTCTGACAGGAAGTGCTGTCAAAAGCTATATATACTACGGCCCCAAAACAGCACTAAATCTTCAAATACATTTTTTTAAAACATCACATTTTTAAAATAAACTATAAATTACATGAAATAACTATTTTAAACAATAATTTAAATTTTTGAAAAAAGTAATTTTATTTTCTAACGGGGCTAAAAATAAACTTACCTTGCTTTAAAATATATAAAAATAATAAACCTGTGGAAAAAATGTTTTAATTTTAATTAATTCACCACTTACCTTGTAAAAAGCAGGCCTTATGCCTGCTTTTTATATGTCTAACTTCTGCAGACTTACCCTCCCGGGAAAACCTGTAAAAGAAACCGAAGTTCGATGCACACGCGCAGCCTCTCCTGCGCACGCGTTCGACCTCTGAACCTCTTCGTTCAGGGGAACGGAAGTGCCGGTTTCCCGCGCATGCGCAGTGCATGCAGGAAACTGGCACTTCCATTGGGCTTACGGGTGAGTACCCCGTGTGTACTCACCCATGGAGACCCGAATTTCTGGGCCAATATAGATTGTGATCGTAACAATATAAAGGGCAAAGAGGTGGAGGAATTTCTGTATTGTGCACAAGAGAACTTTCTTGATCAGTATGTTTCCAGCCCAATGAGGAAGGAAGCAGTGCTGGATCTAGTTCTGTGGAATGAAGTGGGGCAAGTGGAGCATTTTTCATGGGCAGAACGTTTGGGGAACAGTGATCACAATATCACCAGGTTTGTACTTTGTCCTTTTCCATAACTATTCCAAACCTGATGATATTATGAAGCGGAAACGTCTCAAGCATTAGTCGTCGCTGAAGTTGAGCTAAGAGAGGCCACACAGAGCAAGACAAGCTGCTAGAAGAGGAAGGAGGAGGAGGGGGAGAAGGGCTCTCAGCAGGTGGCCAAATCCACCGAGGGTCCTTAGGGAGCAATACTCATATCGCAACTTCAGCGATGGCTGGAATTCACTACCTGAAAGGGTCGTGGAAGCAGATTCAAAGTAACATTCAAAAGAGAATTGGATAAATGCTTGAAGGAAAAAAAAATTGCAGGGCTATGGGGAAAGAGCAGGGGAGTCGGATTAATTGGATAGCTCTACCAAAGGGCCGGCACCGGCGTGATGGGCCGAATGGCCTCCTTCTGTGCTGTACCATTCTATTATTTTTGATTGTCCAATAATATACAGAACCACAACATACTGTCCCATAATATGCAGAACCCCAACTTCATGTCCAATATTATACAGAATCCCAAAAAACTGTGCAACTATATGCAGAACCCAAACCTACTGGCCTAGAAATTCGGTGGGCTGCGCCACCAGTTAGCGCCTAAAGAGGGCACTCAGTGGCTTTAGCGCCACTGGCCGCGCCTCCCGCGATATTTAGCTGGGGCGCTAATGGCGGCGTTAACCTGTTGCGCTGCGCCGCCTCCGATGACGTCATCGGTGTGCGCAGTGCCCCGCTACCGCCCCGATCTCGATATTTGGCAGCGACCGCCTCTGCAGCGCCATTCGCAAATGGCGCCCGGTTCACGGGGCCTTCCTGTGGTGGCAGTGGCACAAATTAAGGTGGAGGTGCGGGGCGGCCATTTTTTTTGGCGGCCGCCTGCCAGCACCTCCGTCCCCGGCCTCCTGATCGCCCCCCGCGGCATTGCCGGCTGTTTTCCGAGAGCCCGGCACTTCTCCTCGGTGCCGGGCTCTTTTGCAGGCACTCGCGATCTCCGATCGCGCTGATGCAGGCCCCTCCCCCTTAAGAATGGGAGGAAGGCCTGCAGTACCGCAGCACGCCGTGCAGCAGCGTGTAGCGCTGCGGCACGTTGCGCTGCGATATTCAGTTTCAGCGCCCTAAGAGGGATGCGGAGCGCCTCGAGCCTTGCCCCATGTCACTCTTGGGGCGCTCAAGCTGAATTTCTGGTGGTCGCTACTGCTCCAAACGCTGCGCTAAATCCGGCGCCCAGGCGAGCTTGGCACCCTGTTTGCGGCTCCACTCAATTTCTCCCCCACTGTGCATTAATATACAAAATCCCAACATTCTCACCAATAATGTACAGAACCCCAAGGGCCATGGGAAAAGAGCTGGGGAGTGGGACTAATTGGACAGCTCTTTCAAAGAGTCGGCACAAGCACGACGGGCCAACTGGTCTTTTATGCTGTAGGATTCTATGACCAACAACATAGGAGGTTCATTGGAATCTGCAACTAATCCCCAACAAGGAGTGGCCAGTGACTGCGTGGTGTCTTAAGGTCCACGGAAGCACAGATGGCGGCTCCATTTGGCAGCTTGGGGACAGAATGGAAAGCACCCTGCATACCGACCTCCAAACCCTGGCAGCTGGCAATCCAGCTGCTGTCTCTCCGAGACTTTCTGGAACTGATAGCTGACATTAAACCAGCCATCCCACTGATCAGGGGGGGACACAGATCCAGAGCCCAGATACCAGCGATGGCTGGAGGTCTGTTGCTTGTGGCTAACATCTCTCAGGACCGTAACATGTGCCTTCACCCTCAGACCACTACATCAGCGGCATGTAAGAGACAACACCAGGCTGCCCAGGAACAAGCTCCAGAGACACAGCCAGCAGAGGAGGGCCATCTCAGTCCCATGAGCCCTATGTAGCACATAAGCAGCAAACCACCCCTCATGATATTGGCTCTCAAGTTGCACCCAGGAGAATCACTAGGAGAAAGAAAGGTATGGTGTGAGGAGAGAGTAGGTTGGCTTTTGTTCCCTCTGGAGTTTGTTGTTTTAAAGGAGAATATGCACTTGCGTAGTGCTTTGTTATTTATGAAGATTACAGTCATATAGGAAAGGGTGCACTTATTTTGTGTTGAATTATTCAATCAGGAGGGGTGCATCCTCCTCAAATGCTGCCTCACTCTTCTTTCTTTCATCACCTCCTGCTCCTCCTCTTCCTTCTCCTCCATGATAATGGCATAGAAGGGTATAAGGAATGCCATATTTGCTCCTGAAAAACTCTCACTGTGGGTATGGTCGAAATTTCCCGGTGATCTCAAAGGCCCACTGGCAGGCAGAAGCAAGTCCAAGGCTGTGCAGATTGAATTCGAAAATAATTGTGCCAAAAAACCCGTTCCTAGCGGCAGCAATCATTACATTCAGCAGTATTCAGGATCAAAAGAACCCTCACCTCCACCAGACTTCATGGTGTCAGGAGTTAATGTTGAGGACTCCCAGGGCCACTCCCTCCCGACTGTATACCACTGTAATGCCACCTCTGGTGGCTCTGTCCTGCCGGTGGGACAGGACATACCCAGGGATGTTGATGGAAGAGCCTGGGACATTGGCTGAAAGGTATGATTCTGTGAGTATGACTATGTCAAGCTGTTGCTTGACTAGTCTGTTGGACAGCTCTTCCAATTCTGGCACAAGTCCCCAGATGTTAGTGAAGAGGACTTTGCAGGGTCGACTGGGCTGGGTTTGCCTTTGTCGTGTTCGGTGCCTAGGTCGATGCCGGTTGGTCCGTCCGGTTTTATTCTTAGTATACTTCTTTGTAGCAGTTTGGTACAACTGAGTGGCTGGATAGGCCAGTTCAGAGGGCAGTTAATAGTCAACCACATTGCTGTGGGTCTGGAGTCACATATAGGCCAGACCGAGTAAGGACCGCAGGAATTTCTGGATAGCTTACTCCAGAGTCCAGTCACACCTCAGAGGAAAGCACAGGTGCAGGAAGGGGAGAGTGTGACTGTCAGTCAGCAGGGTAGGAGGAACAAAGGGGAGATAGAGAAGGAGGTCCAGCAGACACTGGTCCTATCCAACAGGCATGATGTACTTGATACTTGCGAGAATAAGGATGAAGGCTGTGGGGAGGATGGCCAGAATGCTAATAATGACACTGTGGAGCAGGAGGCAGTCTAAGGGGGAGAGGATCAGAATAGAAATGTTGTAGTCTTGAGGGATTTTATTAGTAGGTGGATAGATAGCTTCCTCTGCAGTTGCGACCAAGAGTTCAGGAGGATGTGTTGCCTACCTGGTGCAAGGGTAAAGGACATCACGTAGCAACTGGAGAGGAACTTGGAACTGGAGAGGAAAGGTCCAGTTGTCGTGGTCCATGTCGGGACCAATGACATAAGGAAGAGAAAGGAGGCGGTATCAGAATTTAGGAACTCAATTAAAAAACAGGACTTCGTGAGTGGTAATCTCGGGGTTACTACCTGAGCCACATGCTAATTGGCATTGGGTTCGGCAGATCAAAATGGTGAATGCGTGGCTGAAAGAGTGGTGTGGGAAGGAACGGGTTTATTTTTCATGGGACACTGGCACCAGTACTGGAACAGGAAGGAGCTATACCGCTGGGAAGGGCTCCACCTGAATCAGAATGGGACCAGAGTCCGAGCGGAAAGGATAAATAGGGCTGTGACTAAAGCTTTAAACTAGTAAGATGGGGAGAGGGTTCTGGCAGAAATAACATCAGCCTAAAGATAAAAGAAACAGGAGATGAGAGTAAAGGTCAGACCAAGGTAAAGAATACAATTAACACAAATGGTCAGGGAACAAATACAGTTATAGAACAGAAGTGTAAAAAGACTGTTTAAAATAAAGTGAGAGGCGCGACTAATACAAACAAATTAAATTGCCTCTGCAGCAATGTACACAACGTTCAAAATAAAACAAGGTAATTGGAAGCAATAATTTGTAGCGAGCAGCCAAATAAACTCAGAATAACTGAAACATGGTTATATAAAGAACATGACTGGCAATTAAATATTGCAGGTTATAATATATTTAGAAAGGATAGGGAAGGAAGGAGGGGATGGGGTGGCTGTACCAATTGGAGACAACATAATGGCAGTAGAAAAAAGGGATTTAACTAACAGAAAGATAGAAACTGAATCCATATGGATTGAAATAAAAGGCAAGAAGGGATCGATCAAGTTAATAGGGATATTGCAGAGACCACCTAAGAGGGGAAAGGCGGCGGAGGAGGAAATATGTAAGCAATGAAATTAGCAAAACACATATATCACGGGAGATTTCAATTACCCACAAATAAACTGGCAAGAAGAGGTAGGTAAAGAGGAAAAGGGAATGGAGTTTTTATAATGTGTAGAGGATTCTTTTCTTACCCAGTATATTAGAAGTCCAACAAGAAAGGAACTACTGCTGGATCTAGTTATGGGAAATTAATCAGAGCAGATAAGAGACGTAAGCATAAGGGAACATCTAGGTAACAGCGATGACAACATATTGGCCCAGAAATTCGGGTCGGGGGCTTCCCGTGGGTGCAAGCCTCCGACCTGCACTTACCTAGCGCGCCGGCCGTTGAGCTGTGGGCCCGCGTGGGATTCCGATCCTGGGCCTCCTCCAACTGCCGGCGCGCAGTGCTCGCGTATCCCAGGGCCGCAGTTAGTTCGATGCGTCCCCTGGGATCACGTGGGCCATGGAGAGCCAATGGTAGCAGGGAAATGCCCATTCATAAAATTGACAGGAAGAGCTGTCAATACTATAAATACTATAAGCCCCAAAACATCACTAAAACTTCAAATAATTTTTTTTTTAAATCACCTTTTTAAAATAACTATAAATTACATAAAATAACTATTTTAAACAATAATTTAAATTTTTGAAAAAATTAATTACATTTTCTAACGGGGCTAAAAATAAACTTACCTTTCTTTAAAGTATTTAAAAATAGTAAACCTGTGGAAAAAATGTTTTTATATTAATCAATTCACCACTTACCTTGTTAAAAGTAGGCCTTGCGCCTGCTTTTTACATGTGTAACTCCTGGAGACTTACCCTCACGGAGAAACCTGCAAAAAAAAACGTAAGTTCCATACGCACACGCTGCCTCTCCGGCGCACGCGTTCGACTTCTGAACCCCTTCCTTTAAGGGAACGGAAGTTCCGGTTTCCCGCGCATGCGCAGTGCATGCACGAAACCGGCACTTCCATTGGGCCTACGGGTGATTACCCCGTGCGTACTCACCCGTGGAGACCCGAATTTCTGGGCCATTAAGGTTTAAGATAAAGATGGAGAAGGGCATAAGTAAGACAAAGACCAAAATAATAGATTGGAAAAAAGCTGATTTTGAGGGGATGAGAATGGAACTAGGGGAAATAAACTGGAAGACAATATTGTCAAACAAAGAAATAGAACAGCAGTGGGAAATAATTAAAACGGTGCTCAATAGAGTCCAGGAGAAATATATTCTGCTAAAGAACAAGAACAATCTAGCCAATAATGAAACAACATTGATGAATAAAAACGTAGACAACACAGAGGAGGGTGACAAAAGGGAATATGAAGAGGTTAGAAAATAAGTCAAAAGCACAATTAGTAAAGCAAAGAGGAACTACTAAATTAAATTATCAAGGGACATAAAAAGAAATAATAGCATATTCTACAGACACATAAATAACAAAAGAAAAGTCAGGATCGGGATAGGGCCACTAAGGAATGCACAAGATCAACTCACAGGTAATGACAGTGAAATGGCCAAAATATTGAATAGTTACTTTGCCTCCATATTTACCAGGGAGACTGACAAAGTGGTCATGACATTAGAAGAAGGGATCAAAAAAGATTTTTAAAAAGACATCTAAGATAGAAAGGGGGAGATTGTTTTTGAACTAATTAAACTTAGAAAGGATAAAACTCCTGGTCAGGATGGATTGCATCTGTGCATATTAAAATGAACTAGGGAAAAGATAGCAGAGGCACTATTACATATATATAGAGAAGGGAATAGCGCCAGAGGAATGGCGGACAGCTAATGTTCTACCTATATTTAAAAAGGGAGATAGAACAAGTCCAGGGAACTATAGACCAGTTAGCTTAACATCGGTGGAAGGAAAAAATAATGAAATCTTTACTGAAAGATGCAACAGAAAAACATCTGGAAACCAAAAATATAATAAAGAATAGTCAGCATGGATTTCAAACAGGAAGGTCATGCTTGACCAACTTTATTGAATTATTTGAACAAATCATAGAAAGAGTAGGCAAGGGTAATGTAGTAGATGTAATATATTTGGATTTTCAAAAGGTTTTCAATAAGGTACTGCATAGTAAGCTCATGAGTAAGGTCAGAGCATATGGAATCAGAGTACAAGTAGCAGAATGGACAGCAAGCTGGCTACAGAACAGAAAACAGAGAGTAGGGGTTAAGGGCAGCTACTCAGACTGACGAAAGGTGGGAAGTGGTGTTACACAGGTATCGGTGTTGAGACCAGTGTTGTTCACAGTTTACATTACGGATAGAGCAGGGGAATGGGACTGACTGGATTGCTCTACAGAGAGCCGACATGGACTCGATGGCCAGAATGGCCTCCTTCTGTGCCATTATGACGATATGTCTCTATGACTATATTAATGATTTGGTGTCAGGAATCGGAAGTACAATTTCAAAATTTGCAGATGACACCAAATTAGGGAGTATAGTTAATGCTAAGAAAGACTGAGACACAATACAAGGCATTAATAAACTTGCAGAATAGGCGTGTAATTGGCAAATGAATTTCAATATAGATAAGTCTGAGGTACTACATTTTGGTAGGATGAATAAGGAGGCCACATACTGCTTGGGAAATCGGAGTCTAAATGGGGTAGAGGAGCAGAAGGATCTGGGGTACAGGTACACAAATCACTAAAAGTAGCAACACAGGTTAATAAGGCCACAAAAAAATCAAACCAAGCACAGGGGTTAATTTCTAGAGGATAGAATTGAAAAGCAGGGAAGTCATGCTAAACTTGTATTGAACCTTAGTTAGAACATACAGGAAACTTTCTGGTATCCGGCACGGACGGGACCGATGTGGTGCCGGTTCATCAACAATTCCGGATAACCGAACGCTATAGTAAAAGATACGGAGCTCAGAGCTCCGTATAAAGCAACAAACCCTGTTGCTTAACAATCGGCACAAGTTGCAAGCGTCTCTGTAGCTTAGCAACAGCTTCAGCCACACCCTTGCACAGCAACAAATGGAGTAAAAAAAGTAACTAAAAGTAAAAAAGTTACCTGAACCGACTCCTGAATTTTGCCGGTGGATAGAGCGTTCCGGTTATTTAGGGGCCGGTTAATCGAAAGTTTCCTGTACTTAGCCTACTCTACACAGTATTTGTCTCCATATTATAAGAAGGATATAGAGGCACTGGATCAGGTGCAAAAAAGATTCACAAGGACAATGCCAGAGCTGAGAGGAGATACTTATTGGGAAAGGCTGAACAGGCCTTCTCTGGAAAAGAGAAGGCTGAGGGGTGACCGGATAGAGGTCTTTGATGAGACGTATAGAAGGTGTTTCCACTTGTACTGGAGACCAAAACTTCGGGCCATAAATGTAAGGTAGTCACCAATAAATCCTTTAGGGAATTCAGGTGAGACTTCTTTACCCAGAGAGTGATGAGAACGTGGATCTTGCTACTGCAGGGAGTGGTTGAGGCGAACAGCATAGATGCATTTAAGGGGAAGCCAGATAAGCACATGAGGGAGAAAGGAATAGAAGGATATGCTGATAGGGTTAAATGAGGAGGTGTGGGAGGAGGCTCGTGTGGATCACAAATGCTGGCATGAACCAGTTGGGCTGAATGGCCTGTTTGTGCTGTTGACTTGACGTAATTCTATGTAATTCCATTGGACAGTAGATTGGAATTGTGTGTGTTATTGGACAGTAGGTCTAGTTCTACTGGACGGTAGTATTAAAAAACATATTAACAGAGACACTAAGGTGAATGGCTGTATCCATCGAGGAGGATGTGCTGCCAAACATGGACAGCGTCAGCATCCAACAGAGTGCTTTTTTTGTGATTCTTTTATTTTTTATGAAGTTAATATTCAGGTTTCAGTCTAGCCCAGCTTTTTCCATATGCCTTTTTTCAATTAATGCCTATAACTTTGTCAATTTAACATGTGCCATATTGGAGCACATCAGGGGTTAACTCAAACACACACACACACACACACACATGGACACTCAGTGCCTCCCTAGAGCACTTTCCCTGTGCTAAAACCAGGAGAGAGTTGATAGGAGTAATGATTTCTCAGCTCTATTTTTGTGGACCATCAAGCATTTGTATTTTTATATTTTATTTACTGTGTGGCTTATACTCTAAAATAATTAGTCACATTGGACCATTAAACCTCTGGTAGGAACCCTGTAAAATTAATCTGCTTCCCTCTGTAATTCTAAATATTTGCAGCATGTACTGTTCGGGTCAGTGCTTCAATGCAGCATCATGCAATGAGGATCCCATAATGATTTATTACAAGCCCTTCTACACATATTATTACAAAATGAGTTTATTAGTTTTAAATCTAGTAGTAATGTGTTACTGTTTTAAAACCTTCATGCAATTTTCAGTCAATCAGGCAGGGGTGACATACACTGGTATCAAACTTTCCACTGAAGGTTTTATTGTACAGTTCCTAGGTGGCTTTGAAACATGTCAGCTTTTTCCCTGACTGAGCTTTTCCTTTCTCCCAGCGTTCTCCTATCATAAGAACATAAGAACATAAGAAATAGGAGCAGGAGTAGGCCAATCGGCCCCTCGAGCCTGCTCCGCCATTCAATAAGATCATGGCTGATCTGATCCTAACCGCCAATCTACTATCACAGAACCATCTCCTGAATCTAACAGAATTAGACACATGAAATAGGAGCAGGATCAGGCTACACAGCCCCTGGGCCCGCTCCGCTACCCATAGGGCCATGACCGATCCGAACCTAGGCTCACGTCCAAATTCCTGCCCGCTCCCCGTAACCCTTAATTCCCTTTACTTCTAGGAAACTGTCTATTTCTGTTTTAAATTTATGTAATGATGTAGCTTCTACAGCTTTTTGGGGCAGCATATTCCATGGACCTACCACCCTCTGAGTGAAGTAGTTCCTCCTCATCTCATTTTTGAAAGAGCAGCCCCTTATTCTAAGACTATGCCCCCTAGTTCTAGTTTCACCCATCATCGGGAACATCCTCACCGCATCCACCCGATCCAACCCCTTCACAATCTTACATGTTTCAATAAGATCGCCTCTCATTCTTCTGAACTCCAATGAGTAGAGTCCCAATCTATTCAACCTCTCCTCATATGTCCATCCCCTCATCCCCGGGATTAACTGAGTGAACCTTCTTTGCACTGACTCGAGAGCAAGTATGTCCTTTCTTAAGTATGGACACCAAAACTGTATGCAGTATTCCAGGTGCGGTCTCACCAATACCTTGTACAACTGAAGCAATACCTCCCTATTTTTATATTCTATCCCCCTAGCAATGAAAGCCAACATTCCATTGGCCTTCTTAATCACTTGCTGCACCTGCATACTAACCTTTTGAGTTTCGTGCACCAGGACCCCCAGATCCCTTTGTACTTCAGTACTTTCCAGTTTCTTGAAGGCGCTGACTAGGGGGTAGGGGGCTCTCCCAAGTGCCCATTCTTCATGCGCAAATCTAGACAGTGATTGCAGGCAGGATATTCACCTGTGGCAGTGATCACAACCATTCCCAATCCTGTCCTCACCTGACATTCAGCAGGGTTGGACACACAATGATCGGGAGTAGGAGCCCTGGCTGATTGTTCTCCTCCTTACCCCAGGTGTCTTGAGGTCAATTTTAGTGGCCAACTAGTGCCCCACTTGAGAGCAGCTAATTCACCACAAGCTAGGAATCAGGTCATCTGTTCTATATGTGGGTACAGTAGCACAGTGGTTATGTTACTGGGCTAGTAATTCAGTAGGTCCTGGAGTCTAGATTAGAGTTCGAAATCCCACCAAGGCAGCTGGGGAATTTAAATTCAGTTAATTAAATAAATCTGGAATAAAAAGTGAGTGGTGATCATAAGCTACAGGATTGTTGTAAAAACCCATCTGGTTCACTAATACCCTTTAGGGAAGGAAATCTGCTGTCCTTAGCTGGTCTGGCCTATACGTGGTTGACTTTTAACTGCCATCTGAAATGGCCTAGCAAGCCACTCAGTTGTACCTAACCACTACAAAAAAGTATACCTTCACCTCACGGACTGCAGCTGTTCAAGAATGTGGCTCAGCACCACCTTCTCGAGGGCGGTTGGGGATGGGCAATAAATGCTGGCCTGGGGACGATCACATCCCATGAATGAGTTTTAAAAAAAGCTAGCTTCCTGCATGCGATGCATTTATTCACTAAACCATTGAGGGAGCTTTCACCCCAACAATGTTCTGATGCCCCACAGCCCCAAAGTGGCTTAAGTGGCATCAGAGTAATAATCCCCAGCTCATCCCACCTCAACTAAGTTGTGCTGGCACCAGGCACGGGGAGTGAGTCTGGCAGATGTTCACTCCAGATACCACTGAGGTAGTCACCAGAGTTTTACCTATTTGCACCATAGACAAAGTAAGTTGCATTTCCAGTGCCTAATAATGCTGGACAGTTGGAAATGGGTTGGCATCAGGTACAGCGGGTGTCACTTTGTATGCAATGCTGCAGATTCCCAAGTGTTAAACAGTCCCAATAAAGATTCAGAAACTGCTACTAGCTCTCAGTTAAACCAACCTGTAATTTTGAATGGAGAAAGGTGCTTGGGCTTTAACTACTTAATCTCTTGGGGTAGGAGCAGGTTGCTAGAATGTAGCTCCTTCATCAAGCTGTCTTGGAATCTCAATTCTTTGGACTGGGATATACCCTGGTCAAACCAACATGAAACCTACCTCGGAGCGAGGCTGGGCTCGTTAATAAAACTATCATGAACCTCCATGTGTGAGGAAGGGCTGGTGTCAGTCTTTACTTAGTGGCATGAATCCCTTATCTGAGGAGGGGCAGGTGCTGGTGTGACTCCCGAGAGTGCAATCGTGGTAAAATGGGCATGAGTTTCCGCTGGGCTGCGCTGGTCTTTACAGCGCATTTCACCTGAAATCGACCAAACCAGCGCAAAAGATTGCGAAATTTGAAGCGCCAATTACGTTCTGCGCAGATCGACTTTCCACGATCTTTAACGCTGGTTTAAAAAGATTGCGCCAGAAGCCGGCCTCGCCCACAAAACTGTCCACGTCCCCAGAACGAATTAATCACCACGGCGAGTTTCCACTTCCACTAATTGCGGCCCTTCGAGGAAGCTCTAAAAGGTAAGCTTTTCTTTAGGCGCAAAGATACTAAAAAACACGTTTTGAAAGCTTTTAAATACTTTTTTAAATTTACCAAGAAACTGACTACTGCACACCAATGTAACTAGCACATGGTTCTGTATAGTTTTTGAAAGTCATTTTCAGTTATTTAAAATCAGGTCACTCACAGGTGGTGGAAATGCTTATTTTTTGGGATAAACCCATTTCAGCTGTATTAATTTAAATATTAATAAACCTGCACCAGGTTACACTCTTAAATATGTCAAGGAATACTTTTTAATGCAAAAATTGAAAAAATAAAGTTCTGAAACGCTGCCCGGTTGCGCTAGTTTATGGAAGATTTTACGTTCAGCAATATGCAAATGAGTTTGAGAGATAACTTGAGCAAAAGAAACACTTAAATCTAATGCAATCTACAACCAATTTGCACCCGGATCGCCAATTGCACCCAAAGTGGAAACTCTTGCCCAATGTGTTTAATCCAGAGTGGCATTACTCTGCGATAGCAAAATACTGCAGATGCTGGAAATCCGAAATAACAACAGAAAATGCTGGAAAAACTCAGCAGGCCAGGCAACATCCGTGGAGAGAAAATAGAGTCAACGTTTCGGGTCAAACCCTTTTTCAAAACTGGAAAGGAAAATCATTTCCTTTCCAGTTTTGAAAAAGGGTTCACCCGAAACGTCGACTCTATTTTCTCTCCACGGATGTTGTCCTGGCCTGCTGAGTTTTTCCAGCATTTTCTGTTGTTATTTTGGGATTACTCTGCCATGGGTTATGGAGTGGATGCACAGTTTTATCCATTTATCTTACTCCATTTTCTCCCTTTTTCCTGCCGGTGCTGCCTGATGATCAGGTGCAATTCCCTCCCAATCACCCTCTAACGCATCGCTCAAGAAGCGGGAGCCTAAATGGCTTTCCCGTCACGAGGGGGAAGCACAGCCAAGATGGATCGTTTCCTCAACTCCCATCCAAACTGGGACACTTTTCAACACAGGTAGATAGTGATTAGGATGACTTTTCACTTCCCTCAGACCCCGACAGCCAACCCAACTAAGATCAGACAATTTACTGCAGACTGGGATTTGAACCTGGCCTTTATCAATCAACTCATTGAGAGAACGCCAACATTTAATTTACTCTTATTCCTCGGAGAGGTGCGCTTTTCTTTCCTAATTTTTAAAATATTATTTTAGAGTTTTATAATTTATTTAGTAATTGTCCATTCAAGAGATTTACACCCTCTCCAAGGATGCTTCGACAGCCCCTCCCTCCCCGTGACCTCAATCAACGAGCCAAGCAAAATCAGTAATGCCATGGGAGCAGCATCAGCTCCAAGTTCCCTTCCAAGTCACACACCACCCTGACTTGGATATATGTCACTGTTCCTTCATCGTCGCTGGGTCAATATCCTGGAATTCTCCACCTAACACTGTTATGGGAGCATCACCACCACAAGGACTGCAGTGGTTCAAGTAAAAGACCCAATGCCACCTTCTCAAGGCAACTAGGGATGGGCAATAAACCTTGCCCACATCCTGAGAGCAAACCAAAAACAATCTAGATGCTTCCTTTGTACCAAACACTTGTCTTCTGCCGTCAACAACTTTTATCTCATTGTAAAGCCTAAGTCTATCCATGTGCTGAGTCCTGCTCCCATACTTAACACCTCACAGTAATGGACAGAATACTTGAGAACTGCTCACTGCTATGGCGTTTTTTCACTTCTGCTTCCCCGATATCTCTCACTCTCTCTGTTGCACCCCTTTCTGATAATGATGACTTCTACACTGAACTGTCCTCTCTTGATCCCCCAAGTTTCAAGTTTGTCGTTCTGTCCTCTCTTCATCCTCCCTCACATTGTTGGGGGAATTTTGTGACTTTGTGCTGTTGGAGGGAACCTTGCCTGCCGATAGCACATATCGGGAGCTCAGGCGCGTGCTGTGTGTGAGTGCCCAGCTGTCAATGGCACCGTGTATACGCGAATCTCCGGTAAACGCTGCCGCGGTGGTCAAGGCTCCCTGCGACAGCATTAAACCTGGAAAACTACCCCTCCAGACTTACCAGAGTCTTTAACTCTTTCTTGTTTCCCAGGACCTGCTCCCTTCTTACAACGCACAGGCTTCTAATATCCAAAAGTGGCTTCCTCTCATCCCTACTTGTCAACTTATCTCATGCTCTACCCTATTCTTTTGAAACTTGGTGGTGCCCTGCAGTACAGATCCTGGGACCCACCTTCTCCTAGATTTCTCCAAAAAAAAATCAGCCCAAATTTTCTTGGGCAGATTGTAGGAACACACAGGAACTGGAGCAGGCCATTTAGCCCCTTGAGCCTGTTCTGCCATTCAATGAGATCATGGCTGATCTGTGACCTAGCTCCATATACCATTATATAGATTGTGGGCTTAAAAATCATAATTGGGTGAAAATTCTTTTGGTTACTACATAGGATTCTGGAGATCTATGTTGGGGATTTCTCACCAAATGTAAACATGTTCTGAAAGCTCTTCACTATTTTGTTCATCAAACTTGCATGTATTTTCACCAAAAATGTTGTTCGGGGAAAATCTAGTGGTTATAAATGTGTCAACAATGTATCTGCAGGTCTCTGAGAATGTGGCTATAATGAAAAGAAAGACTTGCATTTATATCGTACCTTTCACAGCCTCAGGACGTCCCAAAGCGCTTTATAGCCAATTAAGTACTTTTGAAGTGTAGTCACTGTTGTAAAGTAGGAAACGCAGCCATCCATTTGCAGACAGCAAGCTCCCACAAACATCAATGTGATAATATCTTTTTTTCAATGATGTCGGTTGAAGAATAAATATTGGCCAGGACACCAGGGAGAACTCCCCCACTCTCCTTCAAAATAGTGCCATGGGATCTTTTACGCCCGCCTGAGAGGGCAGACGGGACCTCAGTTTAACATCTCATCCCAAAGACGGCACCTTTGACAGTGCAGCACTCTCTCAGTACTGCACAAGAGCATCAGCTGAGATTTTATGCTCGAGTCTCTGGAACGTGACTTGCACCTACAACCTTCTGACTCAGGTGAGAGTGCTACCCACTGAGCCACAGCTGACAGCTATGTCTACATGTCTGTGGGCAGATATCTGTGACTGTACATGCCTCTGTGTTAATAGCTGTGTATGTACCAGTCGGCACATTTGCCTGTACCTGTACATACGCCTGTCAAACACTGCTGTATGTGTCATTATTACATCTTCTGTGTTTGTTGTGACAAGCATCTGTGGACCTTTCTGTATCTGAGCATATGTCTATCTGAGGGGGTGGCTTTGTCTGTGACTCCGTCTGTACTTGCGTTTCTCTCTGTCTTTGGTTCTGTGTCTGTCCGTGTGTCTTTGTCTGTATCTGATGTCTTAATGGTTGCGCGCGCTTGCGTGTGTGTGCGAGACCGTGTTTGGCTGTGCCCGTACTGGGCATACGTGCGTGCCAAATCTGAGGGTTGACACTGTCACCAGAAACGTACCAGTCTCACTCAGCCGCCTACACTGGACTCTCGTAAAATCATCAAGCTCCTTGATCTAATTATCTTGTCAGCAACATCATCAGAGCCGCTGCAGCAGTTAACCAGCTTCCAGCTGAAAAACTGACGTTAAAAATGATCAAACAACCAAAAGTGAAAGAGAGAAAAAAGCAGCCAGAAAGCCAAACTGAGATAGCACACCAACAGACAGCCAGTTCTCGGGGACAGTCACTTCTCTCCTCTCGGTTGGATGTCCTACGAAGGATTTGAAAACAAACATCTCTGTCCCACGTTATGTTTTGAGATCGAAATCCTCTATCAGTTAATGAACTAGTAATAACCTAGATAACCCTGATAACCTGGTCAAAGGGCAACCTCTGGCATTCCTTCTTTAGGGATGGTCATTAGCCAGCACTTATGTTTCAAATGGAGCCAGGCTCCTGCTGCCTTCTCCAGACCTGCCAATCTGAATATGTGGGGTGGGGTGGGATGGGGTGGGGTGGGGGGAGTCAAGCAGAATGTAACTGCATGTTTCTTGCAGCTTGCAACAAAACCCCACCCTCCTGAGCAACACCCAATGACAGGCAAGATAGGTCCATTGCCCGTCGTTGTTGATCTGGTTATCACTGAGCTCGGAGGGAAATGGATTAATAAGGCAATTCCTTATAAAAAAAAAAAAAAAAACTAGGGGCTACTCCATGGCATTTCTGAGAGGATCTGCAGTTTTATCATGCCAACTGTGTAATATACAATATATTACATTATATAATATATACCAGAGCATTATGCCCAGTGGCAGTGCATTATATAAGTTGATCTCTCGCAGAACATAAAGAACTGTAGGGCTTAACGGCACCCAGGGAAGGCATCGTGTTGAAAGTGCCAGGATGTATCTGCCCACAGCTATTGCCGAGGTTTGTAGGGTCAGAGTGAGAGGCCAGGAGGAGTGGGCCTTCGGTGGGTTCATCTGGCATCTGTGGTGCCCCCTGCTGTAAAGGCCGGAATCAAAGGTTCAAAGGTTGATTGGGTTTCCCCCTCCCCACCTGGAAAGGGAAAGACGTTGACCCGAGCAGCCCCCAGTTAGGTGGGGCCACTTCAAAAATGATAATTAAAAAATAATAAGCTACTGATCTTCAGGGGTGCAGGCCCTGATCCCCACTGTGCAGTGTCACTTCCACACTCTCAATGTACCCCAGTGTATGCGTCATTACCGCCATATCTCAATTTATAGTGCGATACCCCCACACTCTCACTGCGAGAAGATACCACAACCTCAATTCAAATTGAGGAACATTCTCAGTGTAAAATAAGATTCCCCATACTCTCAATTCGGGGTGAGATAGCCCCATATCCTCAATTTAAAGTGAGATATCCCCATCCTCAATGTAAAACTAGATGATCCTATACCCTTAACGTAAAGCGAGATACTGTCATACCCTCAGTGTATGGTGAGGTACCTTCACACTGTCAATTGTAGGTGAGTTGACTCCATGCTCTCAATGTGTGATGAGTCAATCACATTCTTCAAATGTGAGGCGAGTTAAGCCTTATATTGTGGGAATCTCTATTACTTCTTAGTATGAGGGTATGGGGGTATCTCATCTTCAATTGGTAATCCTGAATGTGAATTGAGTTAGTTAGCACTTCTAATATGATGTGAGGTAGTCACATGCCCTGCAATGTCAGATACATTAGATCCATATTCTACCTCATTTCATACACACACAAATGCACAAACATAGACATGCCCAGATGTATCCACTGGCTTGCACATTTAAGACGGAGATGAGGAGGAATTTCTTCTCTCAGAGGGTCGTGAATCTTTGGAATTCTCTACCCCAGAGAGCTGTGGAGGCGGAGTCACTGAATATATTCAAGGCTGAGATTGACAGACATTTGAACTACAGGGGAGTCGAGGGTTATGGGGAGAGAGCGGGAAAGTGGAGTTGAGGCCAAGATTGGGTCAGCCATGATCTTATTGAATGGTGGAGCAGGCTCGAGGGGCCGACTGGCCTACTCCTGCTCCTATTTCTTATGTTCTCTAGTAATGCCCTACTATAAAATGGTTACACCGCCCTTGGCCTCAGGCTTCAGGCGGTTCCTGTTTATTGTACCTTCCTTTGAATAAAGAGTTACATCCTCCAATGCTTGGTATGTTCTTCATTCTTTTATGGAGAACACAAGGACGGACAGAGGGCCACGGTTTGCAGTCTACAGCACCACCAAGGTTGAAAAGCGTGAAAGATAAGAATATGCAATTCAGGAATGCTGACTCCGTGCTTGGATTTTAGAACAGCAACAATGTGCATTTATATAGCATCTTTAACATAGTAAAACATCCCTAGGCACTTCACAGGAGTGTAATCAGACAAGAAAAAATTGACACCGAACCGCAGAAGGACGTCTGACCAATAACTTGAACAGAGGTAAGTTTTAAGGAGGGTCTTAAAGGAGAAGAGAGAGGCGGAGAGGTTTAGGAAGGGAATTCCAGAGCTTAGGACCCTGGGCAGCTGCAGACACGACCTGCAATGGTGGAGCGAAGGAATTGGGGGATGCACAAGAGGCCAGAACTGGAAGAACGTAGTTCTTAGAGGGTTGTGGGGCTGGAGGAGCTTACAGAGATAGAGAGGGGTGAGGCCATGGAGGGATTTGAACAAGAAGATGAGAATTTTAAAATAGAGACGTTTGGGTACTGAGAGACAATGTAGGTCAGGGAGTACAGGGATGATGGGTGAATGGGACTTATTGTGAGTTGGGATACGGGCAGCAGAGGTTTCCACAAGCTTATTTATGGTGAGTGACGGATGGGAGGTTGGCCAGGAGAACATTGGAATAGTCGAGTTTGGAGGTAACAACAGCACGGATGGGGGTTGCAGCAGCAGATGGGCTGGGGCAGGGGTGGAGTCGAGTGATATTACGAGGGTGGAAGTAAGCGGTCTTGGTGATGGGGAGGATGTGGGGTCAGAAGCTCAGCTCAGGGTCAAATAGGACACCAAGGCCTAGAAATTCAGTGGGCTGCGCCACCCGTTAGCGCCTTAAGAGGGCGCTAAGTGGGTTGGAAGCCACTGGCCATGCCTCCCGCTAAATTTAGCGGGACGCTAATGGTGGCGCTAGCCGTTAGCGCTGCGCCGCTACCGATGACGTCATCGGTGTGCACAGCGGCCCTGCTGACGCCCCGATCGCAACATTTAGATGCGTCCCCTGCTTTAACGCCGGACGCTATGTGCGACTGGATCAGGGGGGCCTACCTGTGGCGGTAGAGGCGCTAATTAAAGGAGAGGTGCGGGGCAACCATTTTTGTTGCTGGCCGCCTGCCTGCACCTCTCCGCGCTGCCGTCCCCGGCCTCCTGAGCACCCCCCCACCCCCGCGGAGTGCCGGCTGTGCTCCAAGAGCCTGGCACTTCTCCTCGGTGCCGGGCTGTTGTGCCGGCACTCGCGATCCTCGGGGGCCCAGCTGGGCCCCAGATCGCACTGCACAAGGCCCCTCCCCTTTAAGGTGGGGAGGAAGGCCTGCAGTACCGCAACGTGACGTGCCACAGCGTGTGGCGCTGTGGCATGTTGTGCAGCGATATTCAGTTGCAGCGCCCCAAGAGGGATGCGGGGCGCCTCCTGTAGCGCCGTGCTTCCCTCTGGGGTGCTGCAACTGAATTTCCGGCGGGTGGCGGCGACTGCTTCCGGGGCGCTACTTTTAGCGCGCTGGCGAGGCTGGCGCCCCAAACGGGGCTATAATCAATTTCTAGGCCCAAGGCTGTGAACAGTCTGGTCCAACGTGAGACAATGGCCAGGGAGGGGGGTGAAATTGGTGACTAGAGAATGCAGTGGAGTAAATTTCTCCTCATCCTGTAGTGGATGTCGGACAAGCAGCATGACAAAACAGAGGCAGTGGAGGGGTCGAGAGAGGTGATGGTGAGGTTGAGCTGGGTGTCATCAGCGTACATGTGGAACCTGATTCAATGTTTTCGAATGATATTGGCGAGGGGCAACATGTAGATGAGAAGTAGGAGGGGAGAAGGATAGTTTCTTAGGGGACACCAGAGGTAATAGTGCGGGAGCGAGAAGAGAAGTCATTGCAGGAGATTCTCTGGCTATGACTGGATAGATGGAAGTGAAACCAGGCGAGGGAAGTCCCACCCAGCTGGACAATGGAGGAGAGGCGTTGGAGGAGAATAGTGTGAAAAGCCTGAAGATTGGAGGAAGGAAAGATTGAGGGAAGAGTTTCCAAGTTTTCAGGCCCTGGGAAAGAAGAAGTTGGAGTAGGATACGGTGCAATAGGTTTTGATTTCAATGCAGTGAAGGTGTTTGCAGGTAGAGGATAACATTGGATGATATGTTTGTAGCTTTGGATGAGTAGGAGAGAATGAATTCAGTGGCACAAAGACCACAGTCATATTGATTTAACAGTTAGAGACTTAGGTAGGCAATAGAGTCTGATCCGTTGGCCACTGAGACCGCCCTCCACTGAGACCACCCTCCACTGAGGCCAGCCTCCACTGAGACCACCCTCCACTGAGACCGCCCTCCACTGAGACCGCCCTCCACTGAGACCGCCCTCCACTGAGACCAGCCTCCACTGAGACCAGCCTCCACTGAGACCAGCCTCCACTGAGACCGCCCTCCACTGAGACCGCCCTCCACTGAGACCGCCCTCCACTGAGACCGCCCTCCACTGAGACCGTCCTCCACTGAGACCGCCCTCCACTGAGACCGCCCTCCACTGAGACCGCCCTCCACTGAGACCGCCCTCCACTGAGACCACCCTCCACTGAGACCACCCTCCACTCAGACCCCGCTCTGATCAGACCCTCTCCACTCAGGCCCCCCTCCACTCAGACCCCACTCCACTCAGACCCCCCTCCACTCTGACCCCCCTCCACTCTGACCCCCCTCCACTCTGACCCCCCTCCACTCTGACCCCCCTCCACTCTGACCCCCCTCCACTCAGACCCCACTCCACTCAGACCCCACTCCACTCAGACCCACCTCCACTCAGACCCCCCTCCACTCTGACCCCCCTCCACTCTGACCCCCCTCCACTCTGACCCCCCTCCACTCTGACCCCCCTCCACTCTGACCCCCCTCCACTCTGACCCCCCTCCACTGAGACCCCCTCCACTCAGACCCCCCTCCACTCAGACCCCCCTCCACTCAGACCCTCTCCACTCAGACCCTCTCCACTCAGACCCCCCTCCACTCAGACCCCCCTCCACTCAGACCCCTCTCCACTCAGAGCCTCTCCACTCAGACCCCTCTCCACTCAGACCCTCTCCACTCAGACCCCCCTCCACTCAGACCCCCCTCCACTCAGACCCCCTCCGCTCAGACCCCCTCTGCTCAGACCCTCTCTGCTTAGACCCCTCCACTCAGACCCTCTCTGCTTAGACCCCCCTCCACTCAGACCCCCTCCACTCAGACCCCCCTCCACTCAGACCCTCTCCACTCAGACCCCCCTCCACTCAGACCCTCTCCACTCAGACCCCCCTCCACTCAGACCCCCCTCCACTCAGACCCCCCTCCACTCAGACCCTCTCCACTCAGACCCTCTCCACTCAGACCCCCCTCCACTCAGACCCTCTCTGCTCAGACCCCCCTCCACTCAGACCCTCTCCACTCAGACCCTCTCCACTCAGACCCCCCTCCACTCAGACCCCCCTCCACTGAGACCCCCCTCCACTCAGACCCCCTCCACTCAGACACCACTCCACTCAGACACCTCTCCACTCAGACCCCCCTCCACTCAGACCCCCGTCCGCTCAGACCCCCCTCCACTCAGACCCCCTCCGCTCAGACCCCCCTCCACTCAGACCCTCTCCACTCAGACCCTCTCCACTCAGACCCTCTCCACTCAGACCCCCCTCCACTGAGACCCCCTCCACTCAGACCCCCTCCGCTCAGACCCCCCTCCGCTCAGACCCCCTCCGCTCAGACCCCCCTCCACTCAGACCCTCTCCACTCAGACCCACCTCCACTCAGGCCCCTCTGCACTCAGACCCTCTGCACTCAGACCCCCTCCACTCAGACCCCCCTCCACTGAGACCCCCCTCTGCTCAGACCCTCTCTGCTCAGGCCCCCCTCCACTCAGGCCCCTCCGCTCAGACCCCACTCCGCTCAGACCCTCTCCACTCAGACCCCCTCCACTCAGACCCCCCTCCACTGAGACCCCCCTCTGCTCAGACCCTCTCTGCTCAGACCCCCCTCCACTCAGACCCTCTCCGCTCAGACCCCCTCCACTCAGACCCTCTCTGCTCGGACCCCTCTCCGCTCAGATCCCTCTCCGCTCAGAGCCTCCTCCGCTCAGACCCCCCTCTGCTCAGACCCTCTCTGCTCAGACCCTCCTCCGCTCAGACCACCCCTCAACCAATCGCAAATGGCATTTTGCTTGTAAGGTACAGTAAAGCCCACTCAGGTAACCTCAATTAAATGTCAACACTGCAAAGCCACTGCTTGTTAAATATAGAAAGAAGTAACACATGCATTAATTCCAAGAACATCGCCTTCTCCTCCCGCCTGATATATTTTCGCACAACACTCCTTGCTTTCATGGCGGTGGGGGGGGTGCGGGGGACGTGTGCGGCGGGGAGGTGAAAATATACAAATGTGCAGGCATAAGGGACTAAAATGCAGAATTAAATACTGCACCATTAGGAAATTTGAATTTAAAAAGGCTGCTTTATTTTCACCCACACCTCTGCTCTTTGAGCCGACGGTTATGTGTGTTTTCCCCTCTGTACGCTGGATACAAAGCGATATATCTAACGGTGAGAAATAGAGCCTCTCGAAAAGTCAAATATTAGTGGTCAGCCTTCGGAAAAAACCTCCCATTCTTCTAGGTTTTCTACCGTTGAGTAGTTACATGTAAGGTTTGACACAAAGCCTGATCAACTTCCAAGGCCCCTGCTTGTCAGCTGGGGAATATATAAAGATAAATGATATTATGTTAAATTCCACTTAATGACAAATTTTTAATTTTCTGAACATGGTCATTTTCTGGCTAGTGAATCAAGTGTAAGGAGCTAATTACATGAGGATCTGAGCAAAAATAACTCCTAATTTTCAAGGATAATGGGAGAGAAATGTTGTAGATTAATGGGACTATTTATCTTTTTTAAATTTCTATCTTTCTCTGTGATAGCAGTGCTCCCCAAGGAAAATATTCATAAAATGAAATTGAAGTCGTAACTTAATAGGTTATTAAAATTTTTGAGTGCATATCACTTCTCTTTCGCAGTGCTGTAAATTTAAATTGAAGTTTGTAACGTTCAGAGTCACCAGCGGAGTTTTTTATGATAGCAGGATAGAGAGGGAACATGCATCTTTGTCAAGAGGTATTTGCTATTCTAATTTTATGGCAGAGCAGATTATCAAAAAAAGGAATGTCACAGTGCGAGCGGCTGACAACAGTCAGCCTTCAGCCATGTGTTTCCATTACGACCAGGAGACGTTTGGGGGTTTGTATGGCCTATTATTTTCCATTTCAGTCTTTTATCTTGATTTAAAGTGAGGCCTGTCGAATATTCTTTCCCTGTCATTTCACTCTCAAATCCATATACTGCATTGTCTCAGCGGGGGTCTGAGACGCACTGGGTCGATGCAGCAGTGCCAAGGTGGAATCGGGAGAAGGCGTTCTTGCGTGCTAGACCTTGGCGCTGAGAGGAGACTGCCGCGGCAGGTCCGTGGGCAGTGCCAGGTCACGGGGGAGGGGGGAGGGGGCAGAGGGCAAAGGTAAGGTCATTATTTTGAAAGCGCCTACATTGTCAGAATAATTATATTTATGAATAACTTGTAAAGCTGGGTGAATAATGTATATATATTTCAACCAACAATAGCCAACCTGATTTCTGTGAGATTTTAATATCGGTGTGCATTTTGGAATATATTTTGAATTTGATTCAAATATGTTTCATAATATATGAACCACTTAAAAATACTATCACAACCCCACACACTATTTAAATCTAAATGAAGATTATTTTCTTTTTACTGTTTTTCAATCCTTGCTTTACTCCAAGTCCCACTTATCTCTATATAGTCTGTCCAACTACTGTGTGTTTTTTTTAACAATATAACTGCTATTTAACCCTTTTACTGGCCCTATTAATATTCGAGTGTTTAGTACATTGTGTTCCAGATATGTGAACTGTGCTTTGTTTTGGTATATCACGGCTATGTTAGTTTTTTTCCGAATGTCTTCATTAAATTATCTTACAAAATTCCACCTTTGTGCAATTGTGATTGAATCAGAACGTGAGAGAAAATGGAACACCTGACATTCAGAGAGAACCCTATCTCACTCTTTCCCTCCTCTGCTCCTGAAGCTGTGGCCCTTGCTGCGGTGCGGGTTCCAAGGGCATCCTTCATGCAGGTGCCCCTTCTTCGTGCGTGAACCTGGGAGAATGTGTGGCAGCAAGCTATTGCACCATGGCAAGCATCGCAGCCGAGGCTGATCATGCCCTCACCCATGCCCCGACATGCCCACGGGGGTCACGGAATTGCCATCCGGTGCGGAACCCTCTCTAGCTCAGTGACAGAGGCCACTTGCCATCCTATCCGCGACTCATGCTCCCTCGGAAGGCTGGTCTTCACTGCCAGTGCGGGATTGGTCAATTTAATCCGTATTGTTAAAGGAATTTAAACAACATTATTCTCGATAATTAACCGACAAAACCCATCGTTCAAACTGAACCTTGCACAATGGCAGCATTACCAAGGTAAAAGAAAGAAAGGACGAACTTGGATTTATATAGGCCTAGAAATTGAGTTTTGGCGCAGCCAGGGCTTTAGCGCCGGAAGTTAGTGCCGGAGCTAAGTCGCGCTGGTCGGGCCCAAAATTCACTACTTCTGCGCCCAAACGGCTGCCGGCGCTGCTGAAAGCTGTTAGCGCCTGAAAACTGGCGC
Source organism: Somniosus microcephalus (assembly GCF_052327205.1). Classification (NCBI taxonomy): domain Eukaryota; kingdom Metazoa; phylum Chordata; class Chondrichthyes; order Squaliformes; family Somniosidae; genus Somniosus; species Somniosus microcephalus. Next base: position 13,206,445 of record NC_141015.1, read on the forward strand.
TATGCGCTGAATTTCGGCGCTATTCCGGCGCTGCGGCGCCCGCTGCGGTGCGGCAGGTTCGGGAAGTGCAGGCCTCCTCCTTCCCTTAAGGAGGAGCTGCCTGCACCCGGCCGCGGCCCGCGATAATCGTTTTAAAAATGAGCCCGGCACCTCGGACAAGTGCCGGGCTTGCTTCTGTTCCGGGGGGGGGGGGGGGGAAGTCCGGGGAGTGAGCTGCGGCCAGGCGGGCGGCGGGAAAGCGGCCGGCCGCCGCGGGGCCTTTAATGCGCCGGCGCAAACTTGTGCAAGGCACCTCTGCCAGAACGTTGCTTGCGGCTGCCACGGGCGAGGCGGCCGCAAGTCAATTTCCCAGTTCGGGCGGGTTCCCATGGCAACCGGGACGCTGCGCACACCGATGACGTCATCGGTGCCGGCGCAGCGCTACCGGTCTACCGCGGCGGAAGGGCCCCAAGCAATTTAGGCGCCGGCGCCAATTGCAGCGCTAGGCCCTCTAGCGCCGCAAAATTGGCGCTAAGGGCACTGAATTTCTAGGCCATAGTGTCTTTCACACCCTCAGGACGTCCCAAAGCGCTCTACAGCCCATGAAGTACTTTTAAAGCGCAGTCACTGTCGTAATGTAGGAAACGCAGCAGCCAATTTGCATCCTAAAAGGTAGACCAGTGAAAAGGTTGAGCTAAAGAGGGAGGTCTTTCAAACTAGATGGCTGAGCATATTATTTATTATTGCTATTGATTTGCACTGATCAGTGGGATCACTTGACACTGTACTCTAGGGGTTGCTGATGATTGACCAGTCAGCCTGGCTCATTGACAGAATCTGGAGGCGTAGGCTAGTCACCAGGGGGCTGGGATTATTCCTGCACAGCTCCAGATAAGAGGGATGGATTTCTGTTGAGGGCACTCCCGATCCTCTGCCATAACTTCGGTGGTAGCGAAGCAGATACCCCAAAAAACAGCATGAATGACTAATTTAGCAATGAATCAACCCCTGGCCCACTGCTAAATTGGTCGGGCCTATTTTTTAAGACAGAAAGACTTGCATTTAGATAGCGCCTTTCACGACCTCAGGACATGTCAAAGCCAATGAAGTACAGGTACACTACCCTTTATCCGAACTTCCAAAAACCGAAACCCTCTAAAAACTGAAGGTTTTTCCGTTCAGCGTAAGTCGTGCGCACGACATGACCAGAGTGGCGCACGACTTACGCTGAGCAGAGGGTCAGCGTAAGTCGTGTGCACGACCCCGACCCCCGCCAGCGACCCCCCGCCGACCCCCCCCGCTGACCCCCCGCCGACCCCCACCGCCGACCCCCACCCCCCGCCGACGACCCCCCGCCGACGACCCCCGCGGACCCCCGCACGACATGACCAGAGTGGCGCACGACTTACGCTGAGCAGAGGGTCAGCGTAAGTCGTGTGCACGACCCCGACGCCCGCCGACGACCCCCCCGCAGACCCCCGCCGACCCCGACCCCCGCCGACCCCCACCGCCGACCCCGACCCCCGCCGACCCCCACCCCCGACCCCCCGCCGCCGACCCCCCGCGGACCCCCGCCGACCCCCCCGCCGACCCCGACCCCCGCCGACCCCCCCGCCGAGCCCCACCCCCGACAAATTTCCCAGTCTTATAAAATACCTTCTGAAATCCGAAATTTTCCGAAAACCGAAACACGGCTGGTCCCGAGGTTTTTGGATAAAGGATAGTCTACCTGTACTTTTGAAGTGGAGTGACTAGTTGTAATGTGTGAAACACGGCAGCCAATTTGCGCACAGCAAGCTCCCACAAACAGCAATGTGATAATGACCAGGTAATCTGTTTTTGTTATGCTGATTGAGAACGATAAATATTGGCCGGGACACCGGGGATGACTCCCCTGCTCTTTTTCGAAATAGTGCCGTGGGATCTTTTACATCCACCTGAGAGAGCAGACGTTTAGTCTCAGCAGTTTAACGTCTCATCCGAAAGACGGCACCTCTGACAGTGCAGCACTTCCCTGGAGTGTCAGCCTGGATTTTTGTGCTCAAGTCTCTGGAGCGGGACTTGAACCCACAACCTTCTGACTCAGAGGCAATTGTGCTACCCACTGAGCCACAGCTGCCACTGACCTGGATGGCCACCTAAAACAGGCATTAGGCCCGTGCATATGTTAATGAGGGGCCTATTTAAAGATGCGATGAGCAGAGCAGGCCTAAGCAGCGGCCGGCACAAAAACGACAGATTCAATTACATTTTTTCCTTTAAAGCCTTCCTGAGGAGCCAGGAGAAGCAGGAGTGCTGCCCTGACTCCACGGTCATCGTGATCGCTCCCCCACCTCCCGGGCTTCCCCCCGGCCCCCTGTTGCTCACTCAAACCTCTGCCTCCCAGGACTTACCTTCGGGACGCTGTCGGCGAGGCAAAAGGCGAACATTCGTCCCCTGCAAACGCGCGAGCTGCCTGTGGAGATGCAGAAAGCAATAGCAGCTCCCACAACAATGTTAATGAAGGCCGAGGACCAATTCCGGGGCCGGCCTCGGGCCTTCCGGTTGGGGCGCGCATTGTCAGTGCGCCACTGGTTACGGACCCGAAAACAGGCCACAACCAATTTCCACCCCAAAGAGGTACGGTGATGGTTTTCTGCACCAAACCCGTGTACTTTCTCCCCTCCTTAAGCCTTCCCTCCGCACATAATATTCCTGGGCCAGGAAATCAGGCAAAGGACCTTCTCCAATCCTCCACCCAAGCTGCTCTGTGTGTGGCAGCTAGGCACTCGAGCCAGCTGTGGGCAACACCGAAAGAAAGCACCAGGTCTTCCTTTGCCACTTAACCGAAACTGACAACTCCTCAAATGGAGAATCGTAGATGTGGGTGTCCACCCCACCTAACTCACATGGATACCCCAACACCTTGCAATGCCCTGTCATCTCTCTCTGTTCACTTTACTGTTAGCAGTTTCCACTGATTGACCCTGGCTCCTGTACTGTTCCAGAGCCAGCAGTGTTCGCGGCCAATCTTCATACGTGTGCTGAGAGAGCGAGTATGACCAGGCTATTCTACCATGAGCCTGATCCTCTCCTCGCTCAACGTCTACACTCGTGGAGGTAGTTCCTGACTTTGTGCCATTGTGCTAAGCGTGTCATTGCGAATCGGCAGCCCGTTTTACATCTCTCCTGATGGCAATAAAAGTTCAGGAGAGATGTAATACGGGTTGGTGCCTTGCTATCACCCACTTTACACCATCGCACAAGTCAAGATCTACCACCATCAACATCCATAAAAAAAGTCACTGGATAGCGAGCAGGAGCAGGAACCCTGACTGATTTTTCCCTTCCCTAATTTAAGGGTACTGAGACCAATTATCGCATCTGAACTGCCTGGCCAGCTAAGTTGGCATTGCCCAACTATCAGCATTGGCATGTTCCTGGTGTGTATGGCTTGATATCGATTGGACAGTGCATTTGCCCAGTGAGCAATTCAGAGACACTCAGAGAGGCACTGAAAAGGGGATTTGCTGCGATATTGATGAACTCCATAACACTGGTTTCCAGTATCAATAAAATCCTGAGGTGGAGTTTCAACATTCCAGAGTGTGTAGATTGTAACCACAGTCCAGAAAACAGCCTACTACCTTTCTAATTCTGGCCGCCTCTGTCTGTGGTCAGTGTCACTGGTCAGTGACTACCCAGAGCTACAAAAAAGCATGTACCCCACTTGCTTAAAGAGAGCTATATGGGACATTAAACACCACACTACAGGAAACTTTGTGATATCCGACACCGACGGGACCAGTGTGTTGCCGATCTATCAAAACTGCTGGACATACAAAGTTAATGTTGAAGCATACGGAGGTTTTCATCTCCGTATCTGACAACAAACACTGTTGCTTAGCAACAGCTTCTAAAGAGTCGGCTGCAGCGGCAAGCGTCTCCAGCTGAAGCTGTTGCTATAGCTACAGACCTTGCAGTGCCTGACTGGGGAAAAAAAAAGAACGAGAACTAAAAAAAACTTTTAGAAAACGGCTCCTGATTTTTGCTGTTAGATCGAGTATTCCGGACATACAACCTCCGGATAAACCAAAGTTTCCTGTACACGGAAAGACTCATGCAGTTGGAGCTGTTTTCACTGAAGCAGTTAGAGTGGAATCTTGATCCAGATTTCAAAATACAAAGCGAGAGGCACAGGTGAGGTAGATGTGCTGGGAGAGTCCAGAACAAGGAGGCCATAACCTTAAAATTAGAGCTAGGTTGTTCAGGGGTGATGTCAGGAAGCACTTCTTCACATAAAGGGTAGTGGGAATCTGGAACTCTCTCCCCCAAAAAGCTGTTGAGGCTGGGGGGTCAATTGAACATTTAAAAACTGAGACTGATAGATTTTTGATAGGCAAGGATATTAAGAGTTACGGAACCAAGGCGGGTAAATGGAGTTAAGATGCATATCAGCCATGATCTAATTGAATGGCGGAAGAGGTTCAAGAGGCTGAATGGCCTCCTCCTGTTCTGATATTTCTATGTAAACAGGCTGCTTAATTGGACCGAGAGCCCAGAACCAGCGAACAAGGGGGTGCCGTTTTTCGGGTGAAACATTAAACCAAGGCCCCGTCTGTCCTCACAGGGTTCCCACCCCTGATTATTATTCAATAATCCCTGCTGGAAATTGCACGTGGATGCATGGGCTCAACTGTGATACGTTCCACGGACGAATGGCCTGCCCGCACACACACACACACACTGTCTGGACTCGCAAACGAAGAATGGGACTAGGTGCGAGACAACTGCCGGTGCCCGTGGAACCACAACCCAGAGAAAGTCAGCACTTTAAGGTGAGGAAAGGGAGGGAAAAAAGCCCCAAATAAAACCCAAAAATTCACTCGCCCTTGTGAGCATGCACTTTTTACATGCGGCTACAGAAACCTGCTGTGACCCACAGTCCCCAGTTCAGAAGCTCCATTATGTTTTATTACCTTTCTGGCAAACATACATGGTGTAGATGGTTAAGAAGGCAAATGGTATGTTGGCCTTCGTAGCGAGAAGGTTTGAGTACAGGAACAAGGAGGTCTTGCTGCAGTTGTACAGGGCCTTGGTGAGACCACATCTTGAGTATTGTGTGCAGTTTTGGTCGCCTTATCTGAGGAAGGATGTTCTTGCCATGGAAGGAGTTCAGTGAAGATTCACCAGGCTGATACCTGGGATGGCAGGAATGACGTATGAGGAGAGAGTGCGACGATTGGGCTTGTACTCGCTGGAGTTTAGAAGAATGAGAGGGGATCTTATTGAAACTTATAAAATTCTGACAGGACTGGACAGACTAGATGCAGGAAGGATGCTCCCGATGGTCGGGGAGTCCAGAACCAGGGGTCACAGTCTAAGGATAAGGGGTAGGCCATTTAGGACAGAGATGAGGAGGAATTTCTTCACCCAGAGAGTGGTGAACCTGTGGAATTCTCTACCACAGAAGGCAGTAGAGGCTAATTCATTAAATATATTCAAGAAGGAGTTGGATATATTTCTTAAGGCTAAAGGGGTCAAGGGGTATGGGGAGAAGGCAGGGACAGGGTACTGAATTTGGATGATCAGCCATGATCTCATTGAATGGCGGAGCAGGCTCCAGGGGTCGAATGGCCTACTACTCCTGCTCCTATCTTCTATGTTTTTATGCCCTCGGTCCATGCCTACTTGTGTGCTAACTGTGGCTCAGATGGGTAGCACTCTCGCCTCTAATCTCAGAAGATTGTGGGTTCATAGCCCCACTCCTGAGCCTTGAGCACAAAATCTAGGCTGATGCTTCAGTGCAGTGCTGAGGGAGTTTTGTTAATTCATTCATGGGATGTGGGCATCACTGGCAAGGCCAGCCTTTATTGCCCATCCCTAACTGCCCTTGAGAAGGTGGTGGTGAGCTGCTATTTCAGAGGGCAGTTAAGAGTCAACCACATTACTGTGGGTCTGGAGTCACATATAGGCCAGACCAGGTAAGGACAGCAGCTTTCCCTCCCTAAAGGACATTAGTGAACTAGATGGGTTTTTACAACAATCTGGTAGTTTCATGGTCTCCGTCACTGAAACTAGCTTTTTTTAAATTCCAGATTTATTTAATTAACTGAATTTAGCTGTTGGGGTGGGATTTAGAATTCCTGTCTCCAGATCATTAGTCCAGGCCTCTGGATTACTGACCTTCCCTGTATGTTCCTTCATCCTCTCCCCCTTTTCCCAGCCCCCACTTGCTTTAAAACCTATCCCTTTTCCTGCTTTTTTTTCCAGTTCTGACGAAGGGTCTTCGACCTGAAACGTTGACTCCATTTCTCTCTCCACGGATGCTGCCCTGGCCTGCTGAGTTTTTCCAGTGTTTTCTGTTATTACCACAGAAACCCCACAGTGCAGATAGAGGCCATTTCAGCCCATCGAGCCTGCACCGACACATATCCCACCCGATCCTCGTAACCCCTATACCAACACATATCCCACCCTATCCCCGTAACCCCACGTATTTAATCCCCCTAACACTAAGGGTCAATTTTATCATAGCCAATCAACCTAACTCGCACATCTTTGGACTGTGGGAGGAAACCGGAGCACCCGGAGGAAACCCATGCAAACACGGGGAGAATGTGTAAACTCCACACAGACAGTCACCTGAGGCCGGATTCGAACCCGGGTCCCTGGCGCTGTGAGGCAACAGTGCTAACCACTATGCCACCGTGCTCTGGATTACTAGTCTAGTACTCTGGATTACTAGTCCAGTAACATTACCACTGTGCTACTGTACCCCCAGATTGCTGCACTGTCGGAGGTGCTGTGTTTCAGATGAGATGTTAAACCGAGGTGCCGTCTGCCCTCTCAACTGGACACCCAAATCTTTTTGTTCCTCCACAATGCCTAGTCTCTCGCCATTTAGAAAAGATTCTATTTTTGTCTTTCCTGAATTTGAAATGGATGACCTCACTGAAAATTAAATTTAGATATAGCAGATAGTTTGGGTAAAGAAATTGCCTGGCGTTGCACTGAACCACTACAGGATGATTTGGACAGGTTGGGTGATTGGGCAGAAACATGGCAGATGCAGTATAATGTGGATAAATGCGAGGTTATCCACTTTGGCGGCAGAAGCAGGAAGGCAAATTATTATCTGAATGGCAATAGATTGGGAGAAGGGGAAGTGCAACGAGACCTGGGTGTCCTTGTGCACCAGTCGCTGAAGGTAAGCATGCAGGTGCAGCAGGCGGTTAAGAAGGCAAATGGTATGTTGGCCTTCGTAGCGCGAGGGTTTGAGTACAGGAACAAGGAGGTCTTGCTGCAGTTGTACAGGGCCTTGGTGAGACCACATCTTGAGTATTGTGTGCAGTTTTGGTCACATTATCTGAGGAAGGATGTTCTTGCCATGGAAGGAGTTCAGCGAAGATTAACCAGGCTGATACCTGGGATGGCAGGAATGACGTGTGAGGAGAGATTGGGTTGATTGGGCTTGTACTCGCTGGGGTTTAGAAGAATGAGAGGGGATCTCATTGAAACTTATAAAATTCTGACAGGACTGGACAGACTAGATGCAGGAAGGATGTTCCCGATGGTCGGGGAGTCCAGAACCAGGGGTCACAGTCTAAAGATAAGGGGTAAGCCATTTAGGACTGAGATGAGGAGGAATTTCTTCACCCAGAGAGTGGTGAACCTGTGGAATTCCCTACCACAGAAGGCAGTGGAGGCCAATACATTAAATATATTCAAGAAGGAGTTGGATATATTTCTTAAGGCTAAAGGGATCAAGGGATATGGGGAGAAAGCAGGGACCGGGTACTGAATTTGGATGATCAGCCATGATTGCATTGAATGGCGGAGCAGGCTCGAGGGGCCAAATGGCCTACTCCTGCTCCTATCTTCTATGTTTCTATGTTACCACAGAGGCCAGGAAGGTCTCCAGTTTGCTCCCTGGTCTGTGCTGAGTTTGTTGATCTCAGCCAGGGACCAGCGGTGCTGGTGCTGATATTAGCCTCAGTGCCCCTTGCAGCTGGGGGGGAGGGAAAGAAAAATCAACCAGGGTTCTCTGTGTTGATCACATCCAATGAGTCCCTGCTGTCAAGTGCCCGTGGGTGCATATTTGTTTGAGGACAGGAAGATGCACTGCTGTGATGCTTCTTGCGGTCGAAATGCCCGCCGACATTTTCTGTCTAGGCTCAGTCAAAAGGCCTCCAGAATCCGTGGGCTAGATCCCAGCCAGGAATCAGCAGCTTCAAGACAGGGAATTAGGGAGTGGGAAAAAAAGAGCGAAAATACCTCAGAATTAATAAATGCAGCACAGTCTTTGGGTGCAGGTGACAATTCTGCTTCGAACTCTTCAGTCGAGCCCCTGCTTTGTGACTCCTTCCCAAGTAATTGCCGTCCTCTGCGGGATTGTCCAGTGAGCTTTAGGCTTTTCAATCACGTTGGCTCAGTCACAAAATGCGTTGGCAGGTTGATTCTTGCAAAGGAACAATTTAGACAGCAACAGAAATGCATTTCTAAACCAGGCCTTTGGTGGAATGAAATGGAAAAAAAATGCTCAACCTTAAACAGCCATTATCCTGTTTTTAAACCTGCCTGATGGCTTTTAACGAGTGTCTCAGCCTCCTCCTAAACTGCAAATGAATTATCCTGCATGCTCTTCCTTCTCCCCACATGTTATATCCTCACTGCCTTTGAATCCGAACTCATCACAAACTATTCTACTCTAATCCATTCTTTCCCTGGAACTCCATTCCTTCCTCAATGTTTTCTTCCTCCTAACCATCAAGATGTTAAAGCCCAATGCTTGGTGTCATTTAATTCTGGTTCCCTCACCTTGTCTACTGTTATTCTCAAACTTGGTGAATACCCTGCACGGTGGCCTTAGCCATTTGCCTTGGTTTCTCAATTGGGGACAATAAAAGAGAATCTGTTCTGCCAGATGATTACAAAAGGCAGAGCTCCCTAAACACCTCCAGGCTTTTAAAATCTGAAGTTTGGTGTCATCTAATGGTTGGTTCTTGATTTACCTCAACCTTTCTCTTGCTGGTTTCAGCCCCGGTGATGACCTGCAGTGTGGGCCTTGTCCCTTCACCTTGGTTTCTGAATACTGTAGGATGAAGCAGTAATCAGCTCCCTGGTCCTATATTCCAGCATCACTCCCGCACCCCCCGCACCCCCCCAACCCTCCGCGCCCCTCTCTCCCTGTAAACCTTGTTCTAACTACAGCAGTGAGGGGTACTGAACTGTGGCATTTCTTTAACCTCTACAGAGAGCACACTTGGAGGCCCAGTGCATTCATCACGTCCACCGCTCATTGTCTTGCTGCTTATTAAAAGACTCTCACTGCCTTGAGATCATTGTACAAAATGGTAGTTATATTGCACTGGTGGAAAGCCATTATCAGTAATCACTGCTTATAATGGTCGCTGAAATGATATAGTTCCAGATTCAGATCAAGCAAATCTGCAGTATTACTGGAAATGGAAATTAACAGCAAAATGATTAATTTAAGTGAAGTGTATACGATATTAATAAAGTAATAATTGAATAGATTAACATCTTGCACAGGCTTGATGTCTGCCAGATGTGCTTCTCTCCCTTTTTACCTTCAAGAAGCAATAAAAAGGTGTAATTCTTTCTGGGGCGGACTGAAAATTGCTGGTTTTACATTTTCTTGTATCATTTTTTTTGTGCCCACGAGGAATTTGGATAGCAAATGCAATATTCAGGCCCGGTTGTCTGATTTATATATATTTTTTTTTTTCCGCTCTCAGTATGTATTGCCCTACAGTTTAAAAGATAGCTCGCTTCAATGTGAGCCCTCTCAGTGGACCTGACAACCTATCAACTGTTATACGTATAAACAGGTCAGATTGTCGGCGTATTCCAATATGTTATACTTTAAGGTTTTCAGCATGTAGAATCTCTAAGTAGAAATTGAAAAAAAAAAATCCTTTAGGGGATCTTTCAGAGACCATGCCACTGAATGATAAATCTGCTCCTCGTACATTGCAAATAGAAAAAAATGTTATTAATTTCAAAACAACAGGACACTCCACACATGACAATAGCACAAACCGTAACTAATATTATTAACTGGAGACCACAACTGACAATATTGTTATTCAGAAGGTTTTTTTTTTCAATGTATGCGCGTGTTGGCTTCTGAGAGGCTGCGGGCAGTGACAACAGGACCTCCCTCCCTCCCCCCCACCCCACTCCCACCCCCCTCCTCACTCCTGCGGAGGTGCCCAGCTTCTCACTGTTTTGCAAGACAATGGGACCAATCAGCTATTAGTAATTGGCCATTAATGAACTTCAAGTGATAGTCACGAGGGAATGTGCACAGAAGGTCTGGGCCACCTCTGGGGCCTGCTCTCCCATTATACCCATTGTTGAGCTATCAGCTGGGAACAGGCAGCTCTGAGTTATGGCAAATGTAAAAATGGTCAACATTATGGATGTAATTAATTGGCCGGCTTGTGCTTCCACAAGCTCCCGTCGCCCCCCCCCCCTCCTCCGCCCACCACCACCACCCCATCCTCTCCCTTCACGCTACATATTACTGGTCAACCTATGCCCTTCAACGTTGGGAAGAATTCAGTGCGAGGGATTAAAGGATGGAGTTCGGGATTAAACACTGCCATTAGGGTTAGAGTTAAGGTATTGCAGAAAGGGTTAGAGCCTAAAAGGTGAAAGATTAAGGTTCAATTAAGCAATAATGAATGTCAAAGTGTATGTGCACTGAGGGGGTACCAGATCCATGTTTGCTTTGACATGAAGTGAAGCTGAGTATTAAAGTAGATAATGTTGGAATACCCCCACCCGCTCCCTCGCTCCCCTTACCTTCTTGTTGACTGTTTCCATTAGTACTTAACTGGTATGGGGCGAGGGCTTATCGAGTCTGATTTTGAAGGAGAGTAGGGGAGTTATCCCCGGTATACTGGCCAATATTTATCCCTCAATCAACATAACAGAAAAAAACAATTTATCCGGTCATTATCACATTGCTGTTTGTGGGAACTTGCTGTGCGCAAATTGGCTGCCACGTTTCCCACATTACAACAGTGACTCCACATCAAAAAATACTTCATCGGCTGTAAAGCGCTTTATGACGTCCGATGGTCGTGAAAGGCGCTATATAAATGTAAGTTTTTCTTTTCTTTCTGACAATCCAGTGAGGCACTGTTGGAGATGCTGTCTTTTGGATGAGATGTTAAACCAAGGCCCCGTTTGCTCTCTCAGGTGGACGTAAAAGATCCCATGATACTATTTGAAGAAGAGCAATGGAGTTATCCCCGCTGTCCTAGGCCAATATTTATCCCTCAACCAACATCATTAAAACAGATTACCTGGTCATTATCACATTGCTGTTCATTGCACCTTGCTGTGCACAAATTGTCTACCACGTTTCCTATATTACAGCAATGACTACGCTTCAAAAGTACTTCATTTGTTTTAGGACATCCGGAGGTGGTGAAAGGCACTGTAACAATACAAATGTGTTTGTTTTTATTCTTTTTCCAATAGTTCACTGGGTACATGGCTCAATCCCTGGTCCATGTCGAGTTGGGTGATCTCATCTGGGATAGCAGCGGGGGCACGACAAACAGCTTGCGGGCTGAGGTTTGGATTGCACTGGGAAAGAGCCAGCATAGACATGACGGGTCGAATGGTCCCCTTCTGCACTGTAAACGTCCATAGCTCGATGGCTTTCAGGGGGTTCCATCACAATCCTTTTGTGCTTCAGGAACCGGTCTATGCTGTGAGTCTGGCCAGAACAAAACAGTAAAAAACACATGTCCCTATGATTCTTCTCCCAGATTGCTTGTAAGAGTGTCCAGGAGATTAATCTTTAATTCTGGAGGATTCCAGGGCAACCCAGAAGGGTTGGCAACTCTAGAGTGTGGACAATAGGTGAGGACAAGTGTATAAAATTGACGTAATAAAACTCACTACACACTTGGTTTGAGTATAAAGCAAGGCTTTAATCAACTTGTTTCAGAACATGGAGGTCTAGTTGTACTTCACTAGTTCCTTGCCTTACAAAATGTCCCTGGCAAGCAAGGAGTATTTATACTCCTTGGACGGCGCCACCAGCTGGCCGTCCAGCGTTATTTCATAAGTAGTTCCTTGATGATGAGATTTAAAGCAAAAATGATGAAAGAATTTGATAAATTAAATACAGAGAAACTATTTCCTCTGGTGGTTGAGTCCAGATCAAAGGGGGCATCCTCTTAAAATTAGAGCCGGGCTGTTCAGGGGTGAAATCAGGAAGCACTTTTTCACACAAAGAGTAGTGTAAATCTGGAACTCCCTCCTAGGCTGTAGATGCTGGGGGTCAATTAAAAGGGTATTAAGCATTATGGAGCAAAGGCGGGTAAATGGAGTTAAGATACATTTCAGCCGTGATCTAATAAAATGGTAGAACAGGCCCGAGGGGCTGAAGGGCCCACTCCTGTTCCCATGACAAGATCAAACCCAGCTTTGATGGCAGCCCACGTGCTCCATTATTGAGCAGCTCGCTGATATTCGCCAAGCAAATCCACCAATCGCTGGACCTCTTCCGATGGATGGCAGGTACAGTAGCACATCACTGGTCTGCACAGGTGAGCTGGGTGCTCGCGGCAGCCAGTAAACTGGTGGTATCGCTGTGCCAGTACCGTTAACTCCCAATCAAGATAAAAAAGAGCTTGCATTTATATAGCGCATTCCTCAACCTCTGGACGCCCCAAAGTGCTTTGTTGCTAATTAAGTAATTTTGAAATGTAGTTACTGTTGAAATGTAGGAAATGTGACAAATAATTTGCAAACAACACAGTCCCACAAACAGCAATGCGATAATGATAATGACAGATTCATGATGTTAGTTGAGGGATAAATATTGGCCAGGGCACCAGAAGAGAATCCTCTGCCATTCTTCAAAATAGTGCCATGGGAAATTTTACATCCACCTGAGAGGGCAGACAGGGTCTCAGTTTAAAGGCTCGTCCAAAAGACGGCACCTCCAACAGCGCAGCATTCCCGCAGTACTGCACTGGGAGTGCCAGCCTAGATGATGCGTTTAAGACTGAGGAGTGGAACTTGACCCCACAACCTTCTCGTGACTCAGAGCTGAGAGTGGTACCCACTGAGCCACGGCTGACAGCTTCAGCCAGAGCTTTCACCTCTGGAGACAGTCGCACTGCCTCATTCACTCCACAGCATCCCTTGCTGTAGGCTGGGCTATTGGCAGCATCCCCTCTTTCAGTTCTAAGCAGCGCACTGAGCCCTCACTTCCATCCACGGCAGTTAGAACATACATCTCTCAATGATCTTTAATGATTTCTCACACAACCAAACGCAAGAGTGATACATGGTGCAGTGAACAATAGGACGTCGGTGTTAGTGCTGAGGGAATGAACGCAGTCAAATGAACAGGGACACCTCAATTACATTCAATAGCAAGAAATTAACTAAACTGAGCCACATTTTTATAAATGCGTTTTATTTTTACATTTGTGTAATTACAGAGAGCAAATGTCTATCCAAAAATTAACACCTCATTTAACAGGGATCAAGTATGTACCATTATATTTTGCTGAGATCAATGCTATATTAGTATATTTTACTAATATGGTACAATTCCATATTTTACCAGAATCCAATGTATGTCAATAAATGTTCATTGGGATTTAACATAAAGGAAATTTAGTTTTTGTTACAACTTATCAATGTATATTTATTTTATTGGGATCCAATATATATCAGTTTACTTTTCAGAGATTCAATGAATATCAGGACCAGAATCCATTATATAGGAAGATCGGAACAGGAGTAGGCCATTCAGCCCCTCAAGCCTGTTCCGCCATTTACTTAAATGTCCGATCTGTATCTTAACTCCATCTACCTGCCTTGGTTCCGTAACCCTAAATACCCTTGCCTAACAAAAATCTTTCAATAGCAAAATACTGCGGATGCTGGAAATCTGAAATCACAACAGAAAATGCTGGAAACACTCAGCAGGTCAGGCAGCATCGAGGAGAGAGAAACAGAGTCAATGTTTCGTGTTGTTCTGACGAAGGGTTTGACCCGAAACATTGACTCTGTTTCTCTCTCCTCGATGCTGCCTGACCTGCTGAGTGTTTCCAGCATTTTCTGTTGTTATTTCAAAAATCTTTTGATCTCAGGTTTGAAATTTTCAATTGACTCCCAATCTCAGCAACTTTTGGTGGAGAGAGTTCCAGATTTCCACCACCCTTTGTGTGAAGAAGGGCTTCCCGACATCACCCCTGAATGGCCTGGCACTAATTTTAAGACTATGCCCCCTTGTTCTGGACTCCCCCAAATATATGCCCATATATTATATTGGGATCCAGTGCATGTCAGTATATTTTACTGGCACCCAGGCCCTAAAATTCTGAGGAGGGCCAAAGTTCAGGAGGTCGAGTGGTGGGGTCAGGAGAAACAGGCTTTCGGGAGCTTGGGAGTTCCAGTGTGAGTGCCCCAGCTGAAAACCCTGGGAACTCAGCGATAGCTGGCCAGGCGGAGGTGGAGCGCGTGTCATTCCCTCCCCCCTCCCTCCCGCCTGAGGAACAGTCCCCATGGTCCCCTTACAAAAGGGGCCGCTTGGAACCTCCCCCTAAAAATTGTGGCCCTCTCATTTTTGAAGGTCAAAAGTTCCAACCCCGGCCTCACTTCCGCCCCTTTTGGCCAGATGCTCCCGGTGAGACCAGATATCCCTGCGCCGGTCGAAGGCAGCGAACTGACTGAGGGCCCAAGAGCCCACTGAGGTAATCCCACCCCCGTGATCTTGTCCCCTTCCGTCGATGGCATTGTTGAGGCAGGAAAAGGCCATCCTGGAAACGTTGTCATGATGCTGGGACCCTGACGCACAGCAGGAGTTTGTGGAACAGCCGTGCATGTTCGGTGTCACAGTGAATATGACTGTTTTTACTGGGAGCCATCCAATATAACATACATCACAACAGTGACTGCGCACCAAATGTACTTAATTGGTTGTAAAGCACTTTGGGTCATCCTGAGGTCATGAAAGGAGCTATATAAATGCAAGTTCTTTCTTTATGTGTTACTGATGTGCATTGTATACTGATATATTTCTCTGGGATCCAACCCAATCTTTTGGAGCTCAAGTATAACTTCTTGAGAACTAACCTTTATCAGTATATTTTACTGGGAATTAGTAAATTACAGTATATGTTCTTGGGATCCAGATTATATCTGTATATATTATTCTGATCCAGTTCATGCCAGTATCTGTTACTGGGATACAGAGTAGGTTAGTATATTCTATTGGAATCCAATGTATATAAATATACCATACTAGGATCCAGTGTGTGCCAGTATATTTCACTGGGATCCAGTATCTGACATGCATTTTACTGGGATCCACTGTATGTTGGTATACTGAACTGAGACTCATTGTATACTGGTATCATTTATTGAAGTTCAGCATATATCGGTATATTTTAGTGGGATCCAGTGTATAGCGATATATTTTTCTTTGGTTTTTGTTACGTTGCACTGAGATCTTGGGCCCGATTTTCCAAGTTGAGCAGATATTGGCCTTGAGCTGGCCCATGGTTGATCCCGCAGCTCAGACAGTGTGCTGTACCAAATGTTCCAATGTTAGCCCCTCTACCTATGTTGAATAGGCTGCTGGCACAAGAAAAGCTCACGCCGAGAACTTTGCCTGCAGAACAGGGAGCAGGAAATTCAGCCGAGGCTCTTAAAGGGCTACAGCTCACCATTTACAACAACAACTGGTATTTATAAGGTTGTAAAACGACCCAAGGCGCTTCACAGGTCCATTGAATCGCGAGTCGTGGAGGGTACAGAAAAGTTGACTAATTGGTCACAATGGTAGAGCAGGGACACAGGTGGGCAATACCGATACTCTTGATGATAAGTTGGGGGTCCTGCTACAGGAGGGGCACCAAAGCAGGGGCTGAAAGCCACCCTGCAGTAAAAGCACAGGTGCCAGCTTAATGGGCAGAAGTCACGCACACCTGGCTACAAATGAGGAAGTGGTTTGCCGGTATCAGGAGGAAGGTGAAGCAAACTGCACTCTTCAATTTGCTCACACTCCTTGTGGGGCCCAAAAAAACATGGCACAGATCTAAATAAGGAGCAGCCATACCCTCTGCTGGATGCCGTGTGAAGAATTGTGTAGAGCCTTTGCCCTTTTGCACACACTCTTTCATTGTACCTAAGCTGCAGGACAACATGGTGGAGGTGACAGCAGTAGAACAACCAACAGATGCTGAGGTGTCCATCCCAAGGTGCTCGCCAGCTGGTAAGTAAGGGCTTTCTCCGTGGGGTCAAAAGCCATGGGTAACAGAGGATTGCCCGGTTCTCCCAAAAACCATCCACCCAAGATTGCTCCTCACTCAAATGATGTGGCCACCATGGACTGGGCACAATGAAGGCATCATGGCTTCTTCCACTGACATACGTGTGGTCAGGTACCATCTGAGGAGCAATTGAATACAATCTATTTCTGTTCACAAAGGTCACGACGTGGATTGGAAGATCCCTGATGCCCACATGGGACACCGTTACATTATTGAGGCCTCTCGCCCCTGACTCAGAAGGTTGCGGGTTCAAGCCCCACTTTGGATGCTTGAGCACATAATATGGGCTGACACTCCAGTGCAGTGTCGGCAGAGTGTTGCACTGTTGAAGGTGCCGTCTTTTGGATGAGATGTTAAACCTAGGCCTCGTCTGCCCTCTCAGATGGTGTAAAAGGTCCCTCTGCACTATTTGAAGAACAGCAGGTGAGTTCGTCCTGGTGCCCTGGCCAATATTTATCCCTCAACCAACATTACAAAAAAAACAGATTATCTGGTTATCATTACATTGCAGTTTGTGGGAGCTTGCTGTGTGCAAATTGGCGGCCACATTTCCTACATTACAACAGCGACTACACTTCAAAAAGTACTTCATTGGCTGTGAAGCACTTTGGGACGTCCTGAAGTTGCGAAAGGCGCTATAGAAATGCAAGTCTTTGCTTCTTTTATATCCCGTGCACATGTTACCACACAACAATGTGCATTGTAAATTATACAGGGGTCTAGTTTGTAGCTTTAAGTACACACACAATAGCATAGAATGAGGAAGAAATGTCCTTTATCACAGGCAGGGCCATGTACAATCTACCTTATCATGGATGTCAGACACCCAATGAATCTTGTGAGGGAAAGTTTTGCTGACTCTTGATGCGGTGCAGTTCTGCTGGCACTTTCAGCCCTTTGCGATCTCACCCATGTCGCTGTTTCTCATGTATAAGCTTGGACAAGAGACTCCGGCGGGCTATTTTACAATGAAGAGGCACCATCACTTAGATTGATGCTCATAGAGTCATTATACAGCACAGAAAGAGGCCCTTCGGCCCATCGTGTCCGCGCCGACCATCAAGCCCTGTCTATTCTAATCCCATTTTCCAGCACTTGGTCCATAGCCTTGTATGCTATGGCGTTTCAAGTGCTCATCTAGATGCTTCTTGAATGTTGTGAGAGTTTCTGCCTCTACCACCCTTTCAGGCAGTGAGTTCCAGATTCCAACCACCCTCTGGGTGAAAAAGTTTTTCCTCAAATCCCGTCTAAACCTCCTGCCCCTTACCTTGAAACTATGCCTCCTGGTTATTGACCCCTCTACTCAGGAGGAAGGTTCCTTTCTATCTACCCTATCTATGACCCTCATAATTTTGTACACCTCAATCAGGTCCCCCCTCAGCCTTCTCTGCTCTAAGGAAAACAACCCCAGCCTGTCCAGTCTCTCTTCATAGCTGAAGCGCTCCAGCCCGGGTAACATCCTGGTGAATCTCCTCTGCACCCTCTCCAATGCAATCACATCCTTCCTATAGTGTGGCGACCAGAACTGCACACAGTATTCCAGCTGTGGCCTAACTAGCATTTTGTACAGCTCCATCATAACCTCCCTGCTCTTATATTCTATGCCTCGGCTAATGAAGGCAAGTATCCCATATGCTGTCCTCATCCAATGTCCTCCCACGTGCACAGTTCAGCAAGGGTCACTGGACAGTGATCGGGAGTGGGATCCATGGCTGGGTCCCTTCCCCAAACTCCGAACCCCAGCTCAGTTGTAGCTGGGATTCAGTTTTTAACGTTGAACTGTGACGAGATCATGCCGTGCATCTTTTATGTTTCACCAGAGCCTGAATTAAAGGCCAGCTTCATAGCAGATTGCTATCCCACCACCTCCTATTAGCATTCACCTCCCCCGGCCAACACTCGACTGGTGTAGTTTAAATATTATCTGTCAAAACTTTTGCTCTCTTTAACAATCCTTCTGTGAAGTGCTTTTCTAGACAATATTTAAGCCTTATTAACCCAATTACTTTTACAGGCAGTGATTAGGACTGTGCAGTTACTGATGGAGAGCTTTCAATTTTCAAGAAAGCTCACCCATTAATCTCTGGGATTCAAATGTCCCTGTTTTAATACACTACTGGGCCAGCTGACTCTAATGCATTACTGGATCCTAAACCTCCAACTCTCGTTAGGAAGAAATTAAAAGGCACTCAATTTCCCCTAATATTCCTCTGTAGGTTTTCCTCCACCTGTGACTAAGGCATTGATAATTATGGCATTTTAGTGGCTCTGCCGTTAAGCTTTCTCAATTAATTTGGGACGAATATTTTTGTCTGAAGCTGTCTCAGCCTTTGGATAATTAATGACCATGTTCATGTGCTTGTCTATTTATGTGTGTGCGTTTGTGTGTGTGTGTGTGTGTTTGTGTATTTGTGTAGGGTGTGTGTTTGTGGGGTGTGTGTGTGTCAATGTTCCCCCTAATTTTGGGGGGGAGTGCGGCCCATTCACAGTTTCACACGTGTGAATTTTAACATTGAAAAATCAGGTCCCGAGCTGCGTGGCCACTCAGATTAGAGGGAACGTGGTGTGTGTATATTTGTGTGTGTATGTGTGTGTTTGTGGGGTGCATGTGTATTTGTGTGGGTGTGTGTGTATGTGAGTGTGTGTATGTGTGAGTGTGGATGTGTGAGGGTGTAGGTGGGTGTGTGGGTGTGAGTGTATGTGTGGGTGTGGGTGTGTGAGGGTGTGTGTGTGTTGGTGTGAGTGTGGGTCTGTGGATGTGAGTGTGTGGGTATGTGTGTGTGAGTGTGTAGGTGGGTGTGAGTGTGTGTGTGTGGGTGTGTGAGTGTGTGGGAGTGTGGGTGTGAGTGAGTGTGTGAGTGTGTGTGTGTGGATGTGAGTGTCTGTGTGTGTGTGAGGGTGTATTTGTGAGTGTGTGTGAGTGTGTATTTGTGTGTTGGTGTGTGGGTGTGTGTATTTGTGGGGTGTGTATGTGGGGATGGGGTGTGTAGAATTTTGACTTGCCATTTTACACTTGTAATGTTGCATCCTGTACTCTGATCTGTTTCCTTTGTAAATACTCTGGGCCCCACTCCTGGTGCTGTTCCCTGTTGAGCAAATGTAGGATTTTTTTTCCTGATCCTTATTTTTTAATGTCCATCCTCTCTGGACTGGTAATGTTCTTTCTTATTCCTTGTTCTCCCATCTCTGTTAATTCACCACCATCTGCCTAAGCATCTGTTTCTAAAATATAAAAAAAAAGCGGTCTGCACACAACGCCTTTTCGCTTTTTTTGGCCTGTTCACTCTATTTCCATGTCAGAAGCTGGATCTTCCCCCCTTTTGTTCCTTAAGCTTCTCATCCACCACCCCTTTCCGTTCTTCCTTCTGCGTGAGTTTTCAGTCCTTTGATTTTGTGGTTGTCTGTATCTCCCCCCCCACCCCCCCCCCCCCAATGCTTGTTTCCTCTTCAGACCCCACCTGGGGAGGGGAGGAGGAGGCTGGGGGTGGGTGGGGGGAGGGGTGGGGGTTGTTGGGTGGGTGAGTTCCTATCCTTCCCCTGCCCAATGTTCACTTAATAACTGCAGCCCAACAGGAAGGCACAGAAGGATCAGAAAGTCCAGAAGTGTCTCTGACAATAGAAACCGGCTTTAACAGTGACAGGGGCCTGAAAGGCCACGAATCTCTTTGAGCTATGCCGACAGAGTGGGCCCCACTGTTCCGCAGGATGGAGGGAAGAGATCACCGTGAGTGGTCGGCAGCGTACAGGGATTTTTTTTTTGGCAATGTGAGGGCTTTTGCAAGGAGCAGAGCCCAGTGCTCAGGAGGCCCGTAGAGGCTGACTGACTGCCTTTGGCCCTCTCTCTGTGTCTTGGTGTGACAGACACACAGCCCGTGATAATCTCCAGTCCCGCGGGGACTACTACCATTTGTTTAGCAGCTTCTCAAAGCTGTTTGTAGCTTCTTTCCTCAATTGTGACCAGTTCTCTCTTATATCAGTGTAATTTAATTAATTCATACCTCCATGTACAAATTATTAACTGTTTGCATAATTATCCTTTTACTTTCCTTATTCTCAAAGTACATCATCAAAATACCCTACTTGGTAAGTAATATTCTACCCTTTCATTCTTAATTAATTTTGGTTCCTAGTAATTATTATTCAAAGAATCATCATTCTTCGACTCACCTTGTGTTTGACAACAGTCACACTTCACGAATCTATCTTCTGTTCCTGGCAAGTTGTAAGTCGGAGCCATTGAGATATGAGACTAACATATATATTTTCAAAACTTTAAGTCCAAACATGTAAATTGCTAATTCTACACGGCAACTTAAATCGTCAAAGAGGGAAATTATTGAGTGAAAACAAACTGCAGGAGGCAGATTTTGACTGGCTTGGAAGATTAATAATGAATCTTTTATAATGTGCTGATAATGTGTGATTTTATTTCTAGTTGGAAGGAGCGTTGGGCCTCACCTCTCTGACCGGGCTTCGCTGATACCTCTCTACGTCTTTCTTAGATTATAGAGTGCTTCCCATTACTGTGATATATGTACTCACAGCTTTATAATGCTCTAATTTGTGTTGCAGTTTTTTTTTAAACAGTCTTTTTTTCTCTCTGTTCTTTCAATAAGTGTAATTTGCTCTCCTCACATCGACACATTGCATTTCCCCTCTGGCATCTCTCTATAGGGAGCACTTTGCTGATAACTTGCTGCATTACACGCTAACTTTCCAGCATTGGCAACCCGTTTCTTCTTTATGGTCCAAGCTTCTAATGGTTATCTGCAAGCAGCGCCTCTGGCAATCATGTAGCAAATAAACAGGCGCTGACACAGTAATTTACTCAAATCTTCTCTACAGTTTTGCACCATTTTCCTCCAGAGATTACCCTGTAACAACAATTATTTCAAATGTCATTGATTTGTGCCTGCAGGCTATAGACCAAATGAACATTAATCTATTAACAACAACAAAAAAAATTAAAAATGTTTTAAAGCCAGCAAAGGTGAGGAGCGGAGGAGAGACGGTGTCCTCGGTTTATTTATTCTGTGTTCCTCAGAGCAACTAGACTGAAGTTTATCAAAGGATACAATTAACCATTAACCTTTACACAGAAGGGGCCACAATTTCAGCCAGGAATGCAAAGCAGAATTACATCCGCTGCCTGAGAAAAAAAGGAAAGTTCGAGAGACAGAAGGAGAAATAAAGAGAGAAGGCTGGAGATAGAGAGGGGGAGAGAGAGAGAGGGAGAGAGCTGGGGAGGGATAGAGAGGGTGTGAGAGAAAGCCTGAGAGCAAGGGAGCGGGAGACAGCTGGAGAAACAGGGAGTTCAAGGGGTAGGAAATGGAGAGAGAACAAGAGAGAGAAAATCGAAGAAATGGAGAGCGTGAGAGTAATAGGGAGAGAGAGAGCAAAATGAGAGGGCTTAAGAGAGACAGCAACAGAGAGAGTGAGAGACAGGAGTAAGACAGAGAAAGAGAGGCTGAGAGACAGAGGAAGAAACAGACAGGGCAGAAACAAAAGCAGTAAATAAAAATTAATGGTAAAATGAAGAGGTCCGTTTAATGGCTATTCCCCATCAGAATCCATCTCAAATGTGCTGCACTATGATTTTTTATTGCTGCTCTTTTTCATTTTGTCCATAATATAACAGAGCCGGGAATTGATTCCATGTAGAACGGCTTCTGTTAACCCTTACCCTTCTGAAGAAAGAGGGGAGGCGGCAATGGTTAATATGGCAGGTGTCAGGGGTGGCGCTTCATGGCTTGGTGAGTGGCTGCCACTCTCTGATCTCACACCATCTCCCTGCTCTACAGCAGTCGGATTGCAACCCTGAACAATCACAATCGATGCTGGGAGTCAGTCGAATCAGGGATGTCTGCCACAAGTTAGAGTAGGAAATGCAGAAATTACAGGGGTCATTAGGATTAGAGGAGAACCATGTAAACTGTCAGATTGCACCAGTTAAGGAGCTTGGTTCCTAATGTGATGTCATCAAGTTTCTAGACCTCAGTGACCCCTCATTTTTTTTTAACATAATAATTTTTATCTCCACAAAGCACTTAAATAATAAACCGCTTTAAATCACAACATCTGGGTCAGAATGAGGGTTACATTTCTAAATAGAAATCAGCATCAATTTCCATAATTTTTCATGGAGCTGTTAACATTCTGGGCTCAGCTGAAAAATGCAAATATTCCTGCTTTTTGTAAATACCGCAAACTGGTTTTTTTCTTCGACTCAGATGCTGGTTTTAGTGTCTGACTGGGAGCTAATTGTCGCCATATTCTCCTTCCCTTAACTAAAATGCAGATTAAAGTTGCATGAATGGCCCCCGGGGTAGTGTACTATTCCACGGCTTTAGGCCCCTCCGACAGTGGACGACAATTAACTGACCTGGTGGGTTTCTCAGATGGAGCGGTAGAGGGCCAGAAGGGGGCTGTCTTCAGGGGACAGGCGGCCATACCTGAGGGAGAGGGGAAGTAGTCTGCGCTTTAAAAAGTACTTGGATGTGCACTTGGGACGCTCTAACCTGTAGGGCTAGGGACCAAGAGCTGGGAAGTGGGATTAGGCTGGCTAGCTCTTTGTTGGCCGGCGCAGACACGATGGGCCAAAATGGCCTCCTTCTGTGCTGTAACTTTCTATGATTCTATGAAAGCTGGGGGAGGGCCACTACTAGGTCTGGGCAAGTCCAAAGGAGCTCTTTGCAAGCAGGGAGGTAATTAACTGGGGCTGGGAGGTTGTCTGTTGGCAAAGAGGAGAGGAATCTGGCCAGAGTGGAGAAGGCTTTCCTAGACTGTGCTCCTGGTGAATTGACTAAGTACCAAGAGCAAGGATATTTCCGGCAAGAGTCTAGTGCTGCGCGGACAGCTAAGGGTCCAAAATGGTGGGCAGGAAGTGCGCGCGCACTTTTGATGGGGAGTGCGCTGCACGCCTTATTGGGTAAGGGCAAACAAGAAGCGTCCTTTACTCACGCCTGAAGCAGACAATGGCTCCTTTGCATATTCGCCTGCTTGAGGCCCCCCTCGCCAAGATTGGTTTGTCCTGAGGCAGCCAGCGCCATCATGGGCTGCACTCAGGAAAACCAATTTCTGCAACAAAGAGGTAAGTAACTTACATGAAGTGCTCTTCCCGGCCCCACATTAAAGGACCCGATCGCCACCACTCTCCCTTTCTCTGCCCCACTCCCAACCCGACTACCCTGCCTCCTCTCTCAACCCTCGATCACAAATCCCCCCGCCCCGGCCTCCTCTCTCAATGCCCGATTGACCACGCGCCAAGCCCCAAGGTCCTTGCCCACCGATCTCCCTGCTTCCAGGCCTCCCTGACTCCAGGCCCCCCCATCCAGAACCTGACCCTTGGACCCACTTACCTGAGGGGCTTACCTGAGGGCCTCTATGATGCTAGCAGTGGCCTAATTTTCTGCTCACCACATTACAGGACAGATGTGATTGCACTAGAGAGGGTACAGAGGAGATTTACAAGGATGTTGCTGGGAGTAGAGAATCTTAGCTATGAGGAAAGACTGGATAGGCTGGGTCTGTTTTCCTTGGAACAGAGGCGGCTGAGGGGAGACCTTATTGAGGTGTATAAAATTATGAGGGGCATAGATAAAGTGGATAGAAAGGACCTATTTCCCTTAGCAGAGGGATCAAAAACCAGGGGGCACAGATTTAAAGTAATTGGGGGAAGGTTTAGAGTGGATTTGAGGGGAAATTTCTTCACCCAGAGGGTTGTGGGGGTCTGGAACTCACTGCCTGAAAGGGTGGTAGAGGCAGGAACCCGAACCACATTTAAAAAGTACTTGGATGTGCACTTGGGATGCTGTAACCTGCAGGGCTACAGACCAAGAGCTGGGAAGTGGGATTAGGCTGGATAGCATTTTGTTGGCCAGCGTGCACATGATGGGCTGAAATGGCCTCCTTCCGTGCTGTAACTTTCTATGATTCTATTCAGTCTTCACCACTCTGGCTATATGACAGAGGTCCTTGCCCAATATCTCGGGAGCCTCGGGCCTCTCCATTCTACCACAGCGTATTTACCCTAAATGGGCTCTCCTGAATTTCTGGGCTGTGCACTTTTCCAGATTTGGCCGGTTTTCCCCTCCCCTAGCCTAAGGGAGCTAAGCTCCTTCCCCATGCCCGGTTGCGATCAAGAAACTCAGTACAGTCTGGGAATTGAGCCTTGAACCTTCCTGCTCTGCATGGCTCAGCTGTTCATTGCCTTACCCAGCAGAGACACTGGGCGCACTTAAGTTTGGGTGTTACCATATTCAACTCCAGTTGAACCCCATAAGGCACAGATCCACCACGCATTAACTTTGTGTCATATGATGAGTTAAGACTTCTAAAGGCGCATTACATCTTAACTAGTGGAAAGGAGGCACTTGACCTGCATACGTGAGCATGGCTTGCAGTCCCACAGGGGCATAAGACAAAAAATAGTCACTACAAACAAATTGCCACGCATACCATACTGGGAAATTCCTCGTTTCTTTGCTGGAAGTGTGGCAGAAACTCCCTTTAGACATATAGACCGGATTAAGTTACCGCAGCAGTGCCAAGGAAACTTCCAGAACATGCCTCAGTAACGGGAGAGGGGAGGGGATATATTCCACCTATTTACTGCCGTGCTCGCAATTGGAATCCGAACGGAAACCTGCGTTTTAATTACCCGCCAATTCAAATCAGACTCACACGAGCGGTGATTCCACAATGTGGCGCCCTCACTGAGGAGTGGTGAGTGCAGGGAGTGCAGCCCCGGAAATCGCGGGTCTCTCACTGCAAGTGGGAGTGTCATTCGCGGCATCACCCCAACATGTATTTGGGCAGAATGGCCAGTGTCGCCAGCTATCGGCAGGCAGATCCAACCAATCAACAGCGAGCTGGATCACTCATGGCAACTAAACTCTTCTGCCTCAGGCCTACATGGAGCAGCTTAAGGTTCCACTTGGGCCCTTGGGTGAAGGAGGACGAGCGGAGTCTATGGAACTAACCCAGTGTGAGGAGAATTTTTTTACAAGCAAAAAAAAAACCAGTGCCACCACTAAACAGAACTGAAGACATGTCTTTATTTTGTCAGCTGTGGCTCAGTTGGTAGCAGTACTGAGGGAGTGCTGCACTGTCGGAGGTGCCGTCTTTTGGATGACACGTTAAACCGAGGCCCCGTCTGCTCTCTCAGGTGGATGTAAACGATCCCATGGCACTATTTCGAAGACGAGCAGGGGAGTTCTCCCCGGTGTCCTGGCCAATATTTCTCCCTCAACCAACATCATCAAAACAGATTATCCAGTCATTATCACATTGCTGCTTGTGGGAGCTTGCTGTGCACAAATTAGCTGCCGCGTTTCCCACATTAAAACAGTGACTACACTCCCAAAGTACATCATTAGCAGTAAAGCGCTTTGAGACATCCGGTGGTCGTGAAAGGCGCTATATAAATGCAAGTCTTTCTTTCTTCTTCTGATAGCTTTTTGGGGTGTTGTGAGGATGTGATGAGGAGCTAAATAAATTTCAAAAACAAATTAACCAAATTTTTTCTTGAATTAATTCCGCTTTTTGATATTAAAGCGTACCACAACAGAAACTTCCATGACTATATATTGTTTTCTGCAGTCACATTTCTAGAACAGACACACTGCTCCTTGATGAAAGTACGATAGCAGCATGAAGATTCCAGATAAAACTCATTACATGTTTCCTACATTACACAGTGACTCCACTTCAACAAGTACATCATTGGCTGTAAAGCGCTTTGGCCATGAAAGGCGCTGTATACATGCAGGTTCTTCTTCATTTTGGGTGTGATAATCACAAAATACCAGGAGGGCATTTCTCCGAGAAGCTCATCCAGTGCAGCAAAAAGGCACTGAGGTAGATTTGATGCAGCCCAGCTTACTGTCGCGAAGGTTTTCTAGAATTGTCTCCTTTCAGTGTGTCACCTTGCTCTCTCGTCCAGTCATCATTTTATAACTCTGCTTCAAAGTGACGGTTAACCATCAAATGTAGACACCTGGCTGCTCTGGGCGATATAGGTGCTGGATGACACGGGAAATGTGAGTCTTTTTAATAGGGGGCGGGGTGGCAGGTGGGGCTCTGCTAATGAGCGGCAGAGGGACTGGGAAATGGTTTCGGAGAACCGGCGCAATAGAGCGAGGAAATGCGAGTGCAGCGTAAGAGCGGTCATAAGTCACAGATTTCCACAATCTCTTGCGCTGGGAATCGGCGATTATGCCGTATTTTTTATGGGCGCAAGTTGGCAGGACATTCCGAGCCCTAAATGGGCTTTCTCCCTCGCTTCTCGCTAGGTTGCATAGGCAGAGCAGGAGCCTCTCCCAGGAACCTTCTGGCCTAAGTTACACTAATACACATTCCTGAGTATTAAATTATCTAATACGTTTTTAAAAGTCTTGTGTAGAGCAGGTCAGTCATTAATTGTGTCGGGCGGCACAGTTTTGCAGATTCCCTACGTCCCTACCCATGGTGAGGTGCCTGGCATGAGCCCCTATTGACAAATCACACCCGATTTCCCCACTTGCGGTGGGCAGGGTCCTCATAGAATCTTACAGCACACAAGGAGGCCATTCGGCCCATTGTGCCTGTGCCGGCTCTTTGAACGAGCTCTCCAATTAGCCCCACTACTCTGCTCTTTCCCCATAGCCCTGCAAATTTTTCCCCTTCAAGTATTTATCCAATTCCCTTTTGAAAGTTACTATTGAATCTGCTCCCACCGCCCTTTCAGGCAGCGCATTTCAGATCACAACAACTCGCTGCGTAAAAACAATTCTCATCTCCCTTCTGGTTCGTTCGTCAATTATCTTCAACCTGTGTCCTCTGGTTACTGACCCTCCTGCCAGTGGAACCGGTTTCTCCCTATCTACTCTTATCAAACTCCTTCATAATTTTGAACACCTCTATTAAATCTCCCCATTAACCTTCTCTACTCTAAGGAGAACAATTCCAGCTTCTCTAGTCTCTCCGCACAACTGAAGTTACCGTTCCAGTAAATCTCCTCTGCACCCTCTCCAAGGCCTTGACATCCTTCCTAAAGTGTGGTAGGGCAATATGGGCAAGGACTCAGGAACCTGTTTAACCTATTTGTAATTATATACAAAAACACAAGCCTGACACATTTCTGATAAGGAGCTTAAATATAGATCAGGAAAAATATTCCAGTAAAGCAACCAATCAAAAGCTGCAATCAGGACCAATCACATCACCCATTTTATTTTTCTAATTGGCTCTGGTCGCTACTTTGCATTTCTGACCAAATAAATAATATTTATAACATAAGAATGCATAAAAATAAATTGTTCTAAAATTATTAAATTTACCTATACAATTAATCATTTAATGTTAGAAACTTTGGAAGAGATTTTGCCTGTCCATTATTCATTTCTCTGGGGCTAGAGTTCTGGGTTCCTGTGATTGACAGTCTTACTCAAGTCTTTGTCGCTGGGATTTTCCAAAACCGTAGTCAAGTTGTGTGTGCGAGAGTAGGTGCATCATAGGGTTTTCACCCTGCGCCTGTGGAATTATAATACCCAGAGCGCACCATGACATAGATCACATGACATTCAGCTAGAACGTTTACAAATACGAACAGTGAGGAACGAGCACTGGGGTGTAACTTTCCACAAGCCCGTGGTACCAGGGGGGCCCCACTTAAAAAACATACATTTATATAGCACTTTCCGTGATCTCAGAATGTCCCAAAGCACTTTACTGCCAAAGAAGTACTTATGAAGTTTATTACTGTTGTAATGCAGGAAACACAGCAGACAATTTGCACACAGCAAGCTCCCACAAACAGCATTGAGATAAATGACCAGATAATCTGTTTTAGTGATGTTGGTTGAGGGATCAATGTTGGCCAAGACATCAGGGAGAACTATGCTGTTCTTCTTCAAATAGTTCCATTTTATGTCCACCTGAGAGGGCAGACAGAGCCTCGGTTTAATGTCTCATCTGAAAGGCAACAACCTCCGACAGTGCAGCACTCGCTCAGTACTGCACTGAAGATGGACTCGAGAGTCTGGAGGGAGGCTTGAACCCACAACCTTCTGAATCAGAGGCAATAGTGTTACCGCTAAGCCACAGCTGACACATTTTATGGGATGGTTTCCCACATGAGTTGAGACTCTGCCAATCAGACAGAGCCTTTCAATTAACCGGGCTGAGATCATGGAACATGACCAGCCTTTAAAGGGCTTGAAGATGTTCTTGAAGATGTGATGATGTGTGAACCTCCCTGGTATAAACCCTAAACCAACAGAAGCTTCTGCAGCAACTACAACCCCACTGTGGGAACTAAGGGCTTTCGGCAGGTTTTTTGTCCCAATGGCCCAATACTGAGATTACAACACAGACCCATTATCATTTACACAGGAACATGGATTTGTGAAATACCGTTGGTGTACTAGTGTGGCTATAATGGAAAAATAATTAAACTCCATTCGGCTGCTGTTTTCTACTTCAAGTCTTTTAATGCCACTATTATCTAGTTCAGGGCTGAAGCGATGCTCCTCCCCTGCTCTTTTCTAAAGTATGTCTGTGCGTTTGGATCTAGGGGACAATATATCACAGCACTTATGTGAGAGGACAGCAAAACGCAAAGGGATCATCTCCTTTATTGAGGAATGTTGGCCAAGGCCCAAAACGAAGTATATCCACAAGGTTAAAAAGAGAATAAAGTGCCAGTGCAGATAGCTAAACCCATCAAAGAAACCTGCGGCAGTTTGGGTTTTATAAGCAAGTTATCCCCTCTTCCAGACAGAGTTCCAACAATGCAGGACTTCTACCTACTGTACCTCTCTGGATCTGTCCAAGCCCAACCCATTTCCCTTGGGATGGGATTGAACAGAGATGCACGGTTGGCTCCCAGTGGGATTTAGGTCACAACTTGGGGCAGAATCATAAAGGAAAATTCCCTCAATACTGCACTGGAGTGTCAGCCTAGATTAGGTGCTCGAGTCTCTGGGAGTGAGACTTGAACCCACAACCTTATAACTCAAAGGCAAGAGTGATACCCCTGAGCCACAGCTGGCACCTGTGTCATAGGCGTCCTAATGGGCATCGGACACAGCACAAAACTGCCTCTAAATTGTCAATCACACACAAAGAAGCCACAGGATGGCTTGTGGGGGTCATGGGAAATATTGCACTGGTGCAGTAAGGCACAATTTAATGGGATAGAGAAGAGACATCTAACCTGAACAGGGAGTGCTTGATGTTGGCATTGGGTGCCCAAAACAGAGGGTGTTGCACTCTCCTGCACTCTCCTCAATTGACGCAAAAAATTCAAATAAATCATTAAAATCTGATCAAACCAAAGTTATGTTGTATTATTGGTATACAAATGAAGAATGCCATTGTCTTCGATCCCCACCACAAAGCTCCGTTCCCTAACCACCGCATCCATCCCTCTCCCTGGCAACTGTCTGAGGCTGAACCAGACCGTTTGCAACCTTGCTGTCGTATTTGACACCGAGGTGAGCTTCCGACCACATATCTGCGCCATCACCAAGACCACCTACTTCCACCTCCGTAACATCACCCGACTCCGTCCCTGACTCAGCTCATCTGATGTTGAAACCCACATCCATCCCTTTGTTACCTCTAGACTTGACTATTCCAACACTCTCCTGGCTGGGCTCGCATTTTCCACCCTCCATTAAGCTCATCCAAAACTCTGTTGCCTGTGTCCTAACTCGCACCAAGTCCCATTCACCCATCACCCCTGTGCTCGCTGACCTAAATTGGCTCCTGGTCCAGCAATGCTTCGATTTTAAAATTCTCATCCTTGTTTTCAAATACAGGAAACTCTTTTTTATCCGGCACCGACGGGACCGGCGTGGTGCCGGTTTATCAAAAAGTCCGGATTACAGAGAGGTATAGCAAAAGGTACGAGAGCTCCGTACACAGCAACAAATCCAGGCTTCCCTGTTGCTTAGCAACAGGTGCAGGAACCCCGGCCACAGACCAAGCGTCCCTGTTGCTTAGCAACAAGTGCAGGAACCCCGGTTACACAGCCACAGATCCAGGAACGGCCACTAATATGAAGTAAAACTTACCTGAACCTACTCCTGAATTTTGCCGGTTAACAGAGATTTCCGGTTATTTAGGTGCCAGTAAATCGAGAGTTTCCTGTAGCTCCATGGCCTCGCCCCTCCCTCTCTCTGTAAGCTTCTCCAACACCACAACCCCCCGAGATCTCTGTGCTCCTCCAATTCTGGCCTCATGCTTATCTGCTATTTCAGTCGCACCATAATTGGTGGCCGTGCCTTCAGCTGCCTCGGCCCTAAACTCTGCAATTCCCTCCCTAAACCTCTCCGCCTCTGTACCTCTCTCTCCTCCTTTAAGACGCTCCTTAAAACCTACCTCTTTGACCAAGCTTTTGGTCATCTGTCTCATGTGGCTCAGTGTCAAATTTTGCTTGATAATGTTCCTGTGAAGCGCCTTGGGACGTTTTACTATGTTAAAGGCGCTATATAAATGCAAATTGTTGTTGTTGTTTACATGTAATTCATTGAGTTGGTGCAAAAATTAGATCAGTTTTTAGAAACCAAGTGAGATGTAATTTCCATAATTTGTGGGCATTGATACAAATCCGGCCCCAATACAGTGGGAGAGCAGGCTGTCAGTACTGCCTGCAGGAGCAGTGTCCTCAGTACTCCACAGATCATTTACATCCTATCAAATTATACTTAACAGCTGAAAGCTGACCGTTACTGACCAAAAATCAGATCATACAATTTCCAGCAGTTTGCATGTTCCCAATTATTAAACAAAAAGGCATGGAGCTCTTATAATTTTACAGGTAGCCATTTGAATAGCTATGTATGTAAAATCTCTGTCCACTATAGCACTAATACAAACAGGCCAGAAATCCCACTTTGATTTCTTGCCTTGGGCCTAGTTTTTATTTGGCCTTGGACTGTATTTATTGCCCATTCCTAGTTGCCCTGAGAAGTTGGTGGTGGACCTTCGCCTTGCTTCTCGTCAGTCCTTGTGTTGTTGGTGCTCCTACAATGGTGTTACAGAGGGAATACCAGGATATTAACCCAGGGCTGATGAAGGAATGGTGATATATGTCCAAGTCAGGATGGGGTGTGACTTGGAGGGGAATTTGCAGGTGATGGTGTTCCCACTTTTGCAGTGGAAGTAATCTTGGCGAGTTGCTGCAGTGCATCCTATAGATTGTACATACTGCAGTCACAGATAGTCAGTGATGGAAGGGTTAGTTATTGAGTTTACAATTTGATGGCCTGAGCCAGGTTGGGGATCGGGCTGGTACAATTGCCCTCAGAGCTATTGCGTTGAGGAGGAGAAAAATCAGCCAAGGTCCTGCCTGCAATCATCAGCTCAAGTGTCAGCCGTGGCTCAGTGGGTAGCACTCTCGCCTCTGAGTCAGGAGGCTGTGGGTTCAAGGCCCACTCCAGGGGCTTGAGCACATCATCTAAGTTAACACTCCAGTGCAATACTGAGGGAGTGCTGCACTGTCAGAGGTGCCGTCTCTCAGATGAGACGGTAAACCGAGACCGTCTCTCAGATGAGACATCAAACCGAGGCCCTGTCTGCCCTCTCAGGTGGCTATATAAGATCCCACGGCACTATTTCAAAGAAGAGCAGCAGAGGTTCTCTCGGTGTCCTGGTCAATACTTATCCCTCAACCAACACCACTAAAACAGATTACGTGGTCATTATTGCTTTCCTATTTCAGGAAGCTTGCTGTGAGCAAATTGGATGCCATGTTTCCTACATTACAATAGTGACTGCACTTAATTGGCTGTAAAGTGCTTTGACATGTCCTGAGGTTGTGAAAGGCACTATATAAATGCAAGTCTTTCTTTCTAAGTACTTTACAGTAACTCATGAACTCCTGCCCCTAGTGTGCCCAGCCAGGATCAGGTTCAGCTAACGTCTGCTGTCTGGGTACATATGTGAGCATTTTTCAAGAAGTACCGGTGAGCATTTGGGGCCCACAGAATTATAGCACAGCAAAGAGCCAGGGTCCTACAGGAGAGGGTAAGAGAAAAATAAATGTAAAAAGGATTTGCTTCATAATACTGTGAATTTTAATGCAATTGTGACTGGCAATTTTACTTCTAGTCGTACTTTTTGGAGGAATGGCGATGATTGGTAATTTTACTGTACATTTACTGCATATTGCGTTCCTTTAGCATTGGTGCTTATACAGCACTTAAGATAATTATCAGTACTTCACATATCCCATGTGCTATTAACCCAACAATAATGCAATACTGGATGTTGACTAAACGCCAGTTTAGTAAACTATTGGGGGGTGGATTGAATTAAAATAAAGACAAACCATCTTCCGCACATGGCGGGGGGCCACAAGCCATATTTGGAGGAGGGCTTGTAGCTTCCACTCTGTAATTCTTTTTTCAGAAATATCCCAGCTACTTCCGGCACCCTGTGGCCAAATTTTTCTCAGAACCAGCGCCACTGGCAGGGCCTTGCCTGTAGCGGGCGGCATTTTTTGAAAATTCTCAACAGCAATAGCAATGACTTGTATTTAAATGGTGCCTCTAACATGAAAAAAACATCACAAGCTGCTCCGCAGAGGCATAAGGAAAATGGCGTGAGTAACGAGGCCTGGAAAACATCATCCTGTAGCTAGAAATTTAGCATTAACTACGGTGCAATCTATAGATGGTTTCAAGACTTTGGGCCCATATAAACGAAAGAAAGACTTGCATTTATACAGCGCTTTTCATGACCGCCAGACGTCTCAAAGTGCTTTACAGCTAATGACAGTACTTCTTGAAGTATAGTCACTGTTGTAATGTGGGAAATGCAGCAGCCCATTTGTACACAGCAAGCTCCCACAAACAGCAATGTGATAATGAGCAGATAATCTGTTGCTTGAGGAATAAATATTGGCCCCAGGACATAACACCCCTGCTCTTCTTTGAAATAGTGCCATGGGATCTTTGACATCCACCTGTGAAAACAGACAGAGCCTTGGTTTAACATCTCATCTGAAAGACAGCACCATAGCACTCCCTCAGCACTGGAGTGTCAGCCTGGCTTTATGCACTACAAATCCCTGGAGTGGGACTTGAACCCACAACCCACAACTCTCTGACTCAGAGACAAGTGGGCTACCAACTGAGCCACAGCTGACACTATGATATAGAGCTTTTTTAAACTACCTTTAACTTCCCTAGCATTGGCAGATTCAACTTCCACTGAGGATGAGGATAATGAAAATCTTGAGCCTGCTTACATTCTCTGATTCCCAAAATTTATCCTGTTAAACTTCAGAAAATGAATCCTTTTTCATACCCCCAGTATTCAACCCTGGTTTGATGCTTCACAGATACCATCCCCCCCTCTACTTAGTCCTATCCCCACGGTGCAGGAATTATTATGCCCCATGTAGTATTCGATTATCCCAATTTATTCCTATCCCCAACCTCCAGTCCCATCTAGCGAAGTAAGAAAGAATTTGTATTTATTTAAGTGCCCTTCATGACCTCAGGGTGTCCCAAAATGTTTCACAGCCAGTTAAGTACTTTTTCTGGAAGTGAATTCATTGTTGTAATGTCGGGAAATGCAACAGTCAATTTGCACTCAGCAAGGTCCCACAAAAAGCAATGTGATAAATGGCCAGCTAAGCTGTTTTAGTGATGTTGGTTGAGGGATAAATTTTGGCCAGGGATCTTTGATCTTTTATTTCCACCTGAGAGGGTGCTAATCTAATCTAGGCTGGGACTTCAGTGCAGTACTGAAGGACCGTTGCAATGTTAAAGGCACCCTGCCTTTTGGATGAGATGTTGAACTGCGGCTCAAATCTGCCTGTTCGAGTGGACGTAAACGATCCCAGGGTGCTTTCTTGAGAAAGTCCAGGAAGTTCGCCTGGTGTCCTACACAACATTTCTCCCTGAACCAACATCACCAAAACCCAATTAACTAGCCATTCATCTCATTGCTATTTGTGGGACTTTGCTGTGCGCAAATTGCCTTCTATGCTCGCCTGCATAACAACAGTAACTACACTTCAAAAACTAATTTCTAGGCTCTGAAGCACTTTGAACACCATGAGGGCATTAAAGGCATTATATAAATATGATGAAAAACTGAACAGGCTGGGGTTCTTTTCTCTAGAAAAGAGAAGGCTGAGTGGTGACCTAATAGAGGGCTTTGAAATTATGAAGGGGTTCGATAGGGCAGACGTAGAAAAGATGTTTCCACTTGTGGGGGAGTCCAAAACTAGGGACATCAATATAAGACTGTCACTAATAAATCCAATAAGGAATTCAGGAGAAACTTCTGTACCCAGAGAGTCATTAGAATGTGGAACTTGCTACCACATGCAGTAGTTGAGACGAATAGCATAGATGCCATTAAGGTGAAGCTAAAGTACATGAAGGAGGAAGGGATAGAAGGTTATGCAGATAAGGTTAAATGAAGAGGGGTGGGAGGAGGCTCGTGTGGAGCATAAACACCAGCATAGACCTGTGGGCTGAATGGCCTGATTCTGTGCTGTAAATTCGATGTCATTCTATATCAATACAAGTTATTTCTTTCTTTCTGTCTTAATACCTCTTACCTCATCACTGCCCCTCCAGAGTTTACCGAGTGTGAGTGCAGTCGTTCAGTGACAATATAGTTACTGCCGATTTTTCCCATTCTGCCCTTCTCTCCACTTTGAGGGGGAGGGCACCCAGATCTTTGTACTTGGCTCTGCAGTTACCCGTCAAGGACAAGGAAACAAGGACAATGAGGAACAATGAGTTGAACTCCCAGGCCATTGTTTTACAGCTAGAACTCCTAATACTAATGAAGTTTGGAAATTACATATTTAGTCGAAAAGCCAACAGAAAAAAATTATTTTCAATACTACAGGTGAATTCTGACAAACAAAAAGTAACTTTCTACCTCACTCTCCTCCTTTAAGATGCTCCTTAAAACCTACCTCTTTGACCAACCTGTCCTAATATCTCCTTATGTGGCTCGGTGTCAAATTTTGTCTGAAAACGCTCCAGTGAAGTACCTTGGGATGTTTTACTATGTTAAATGCATTATATAAATGTAAGTTGCTGTTGATGTGTCCTGCACTGTGCCCTGCCTTCTCCATTTGGGCAGACGATGACCACGTGGAGTCTGTCTCTGAAGCTCCAAAGATGAAAGGCAATTGCTTTCTTCAGTCTGATTTCTGCCTCACACTCCTGGACTGTTTACAAGAAAAAGCTAGTTGTCCAATAAGTGATCATCGTTCATTTCTAGCCTTCAACCTCTTTCTCCCCATCACTTTCCCTTCGCTTTGTTTTATTGGTGTGGGCTCTCTCTGTCTCTGTCCTGAGTGCCATTATGGGGCGGTGACGATGAGTGATCTGACGAATGGCAGAGGGTTTGCTGCAGATCACAGCTTTCTTTGCGCTCTGTGAAGAGAACAGATGGGAACTTATTAGTATCTGAGCACACTTATCAATTTGACTATTAGTGTCAGTAAGCAACCTATTAAACACTTGTGCACAATCAGAGTATATGACGACCTAGCATGGACTATATATTGTATATGGTATGTACCAGATGGTTGGTCAAGAATACCACTTTCGTCAGCAGTTCCTCTTCCCACTGTCTGTATTTTTATGAGCTGCATAATGTATTGTTCATGGAGAGTTAACAGCTTCTCCTGACATAATCCCCCCAACTGTTCCCTTCCTAGCTCTGCTGTTCCATACTAGTTTGGCCTGACTACAGAAAAGTTGAGTGAACTAATAGCTTAACACGATAATCAGCCACTAATTCCATTAGCTTTTGTACATTACTATTACTTTAAAATCTTTTGCAGCCAAACATGTCCCTCGTGTGTTTTTATCAGCTCTTTCAGTTCAGCACTGCAGTATTTTTCTGTTCTAACATTTCCTTCAGAACTACATTACAGTCAATAATGTCTTCAATGTTCTCAGTAAGAGGGCTTTCCATGGCTTGCATTGACGCTTTTGTTACTCAATTAATCTGGATGCTCATTGGCCAACAATAGTAAAATGTATAAAGATTGCGATGGGGTCGTTATTCCATCACCAAAGCGAAACACGCGTGTCTTAGGGAGCATTATACTCAGGAAGCCCTTACGACATAAAGAATTACATTTCACAAGTCTTTGAGAAAGCCCTTGGTTATTTACTTGAACTTTCAGATCTTAGGGCTACAATTAACGTGTTGTAATGGGGGGAAATAAATAAACTGTTTTTTAACAGAACAGTTATTAATACTTCAGCAGCTGTAGTGAGCAACCCTTTCATAATACCAGTTGGTTACAGTAATAAGATGTGTTTGTTTAAGCTACACCATATTGTTTGCAGCTTTGCAATAAAACGATTGGAACAAATGTTCCTCCCCCAAGGTCTTCAGAATATGTTATTTTTTATTACATTAGTAGAAGATTAACTTGAGTGTCTTCTGCTTTTCCATATGGTGAGAAGGAAGCTCCAAAGATGAAAGGCAACTGCTTTCTTCAGTCTGCTTTCTCCCTCACACTCCCGGACTGTTTACAAGAAAAAGCTGGCTATCCAATAAATGATCATCGCTCATTTCTAGCCTTCAACCTCTTTCTCTCCATCACTTTCCCTTCTCTTTATTTTATTGATACCACTATGGTGACGGGAATAAGAAAGTTCTCTTCTCTTATTCCTGCTAATCCCTAAACTATGCCCTCCTCCATGATCTTCTTCTTCTCTGCATGCTGTTGAAAACATAAAGACAGACTGCAAAAGCTTTTATCGGTATATCAGGAGGAAAAGACTGGTAAAATCCCAAGTCGGTCCCTTGCAGTCCGATTCGGGAGAATATATAATGGAGAATAAGGAAATGGCAGACCAATTAAACTCATACTTTGGTTCTGTATTCACAAAGGAGGACACAAATAACCTCCCAGGAATATCGGCAAACATAGGGACTAATGAGAGGGAGGAGCTGACAGAAATTAGTATCTCTAGGGATATGGTGTTGGGTAAGTTGAGGGGACTGAAGGCCGACAAATCCCCGGGGCCTGATAAACTACATCCTAGGGTACTTAAGGAGGT
Source organism: Somniosus microcephalus (assembly GCF_052327205.1). NCBI lineage: Eukaryota > Metazoa > Chordata > Chondrichthyes > Squaliformes > Somniosidae > Somniosus > Somniosus microcephalus. The sequence continues at coordinate 13,243,784 of NC_141015.1, forward strand.
GGCCCTGGAGATAGCAGATGCTCTAAGGATCATCTTCCGGAACTCCATTGACTCGGGAACAGTACCCGTGGATTGGAGGGTAGCTAATGTTACCCCAATATTTAAAAAGGGGGGTAGAGAGAAAGCAGGGAATTATAGACCAGTAAGCCTTACATCGGTTGTGGGCAAAATGCTAGAGTCCATTATTAAGGATAAAATAGCGGAGCACTTGACAAATGGGGAAAGGATCGGACAGAGTCAACATGGATTTACAAAGGGTAAATCGTGTTTGACTAATCTGCTGGAATTTTTTGAGGAAGTAACTGGTAAAATAGATGGGGGAGAGCCAGTGGATGTGGTGTACCTTGACTTCCAGAAAGCCTTCGATAAGGTTCCACACAAAAGATTATCATGCAAAATTAAGGCTCATGGGATTGGGGGCAAAGTATTAACGTGGATAGAGAACTGGCTGGCGGATAGAAAACAGAGAGTTGGAATAAACGGCTCGTTTTCGGAGTGGCAGGCAGTGACCAGCGGGGTGCCGCAAGGATCTGTCTTGGGACCCCAGCTGTTCACAATATATATAAATGATCTGGATCAGGGAATTGGATGCAATATTTCCAAATTCGCTGACGACACTAAACTAGGAGGAGGGGTGGGCTCTGATGAGGATGTCAGGAGGCTACAGTGCGATTTGGACAGGTTGGGGGAATGGGCGGATACGTGGCAGATGCACTATAATGTGGATAAATGCGAGGTTATCCACTTTGGGGGTAAAAACAGGAGGGTAGATTATTATCTAAATGGCAATAGATTGGGAGATGGGGAAGTGCAGAGGGACCTGGGTGTTCTTGTGCACCAGTCACTGAAGGAGAGCATGCAGGTGCAACAGGCGATTAAGAAGGCAAATGGTATGTTGGCCTTCATATCAAGGGGGTTCGAGTATAGGAATAGGGATACCTTACTACAGCTGTACAAGGTGCTGGTGAGACCGCATCTGGAGTATTGTGTACAGTTTTGGTCACCCCATCTGCGGAAGGATGTTCTTGCCATGGAAAGAGTGCAACGGCGATTCACCAGGCTGATACCTGGAATGGCGGGAATGACCTACGAAGAGAGATTAAATAGTTTGGGCTTGTACTCACTGGAGTTTAGAAGATTGAGAGGGGATCTCATCGAAACATATAAAATTATGGCAGGCCTGGACAGGCTGAATTCAGAGAGAATGTTTCCAATGGCCGGGGAGCACAGAACCAGGGGCCACAGTCTAAAAATAGCGGGCAAATCATTTAAAACAGAGATGAGGAAGAATTTCTTCACTCAAAGAGTGGTGAGCCTGTGGAATTCCCTGCCACAGAGGGCTGTGAAGGCTAATTCAATAAATATTTTCAAGAGAGAATTGGATATATTTCTGAAGGCTAAGGGGATTAAGGGTTACGGAGAAAAGGCGGGGACGGGGTACTGAACTGGTAAGATCAGCTATGATCTCAGACGAAGATCAGCCATGATCTCATTGAATGGCGGAGCAGGCTCGAAGGGCCGAATGGCCTACTCCTGTTCCTATCTCTATGTTTCTATGTTTCTATGAAAGCAAGACTTTCCAACTTCAGTCCATTCTTTCTCAAAACAATAGGACTCCTCATCTCCCTCAGTCATTCCTTCCTCATACAGGCTTCATGTTTCTAAATCCTTCAATGCTTTCTGGTCTTAAAATTCCACAGGCGCTCCCCTGATCTCCTGTCAAAACAGAAGCAGTTCCTGGAGATTCCACTGGTTTCCCACTGATAGAGTCCAAGGAGAACCCCCATGGAATTTCCAAGCCTTTGTTTTTACCTCGCCTTCTCTCCTACTCTTCTCAATCTCATTGGCTATATTCTCCACTATCTTTCTCAATTTATAAAAATGATTTGTTTGGTTATTAACACACTAGAGTTCCATGTGTTTAGCGGTAAGGTTATAATGGCCCCTATCTAAAAATAAGGCTTCCATTACCAGATAATCAGTGGAAATAAGATTACATTTCTTTAACCTTTCACTTGTTGTGCTATTTTTATCGGCTCACCCAGACTCTTGAAGGCACTGGCTCATTGCTGGGCAATCACTTTAAGGACACTGGTCCCTTGCTGGCACTTTGATCAAAGTGGGTCTATTAACCATGCGTGAGTCACAGCAGTGAGTGGCAGTAGCCTTTTTGACCGGGGGGTGCATCACAGCGTCACCTGATGCCCATAGAGATACATCCAAAGTGCTGCTGACGTTTTTGTACCTGGACTGCCAATTCAAGTTATATGCAAATGCAGCTTTGCACTCGTCCTTTGTCGGAACCATCACTGAGCACTCTTCTCTTCAAATGTTCTTATTCTTCATATATCGAAATATTCCATATCAGAGCACTGAGGCTACCCCAGCATGCAGGTCAAAATAAAGATATTGGGTGGCTAGAACCAGGTATAACTGAAGACAGTGAATGAGGAGAGCCAGGTATCACATTTGATTCCTGGTCTCTGTTGATTTAAATAATATGAGCCAGGGCATCAGTTGGGGTCTTACAACTGGGCTAAGCACCCCTTAACTAGGGAGCAGAAAAATCAACCAGCGTGTCCACTCTAGTTTGTTGTCCAGTGACCTTTCTGGTACGTGCAAATATATGGTCATTGGCTAGGTTGGGCTCAAGTGTGATCCCATTTGAGCAGGTTGGGCCTGTATTCATTGGAGTTTAGAAGAATGAGAGGGGATCTTATTGAAACATATAAGATTCTGAAGGGGCTTGGCAGGGTAGATGCAGAGAGGATGTTTCCCCCTCGTGGGGGAATCTAGAACTCGGGGGCATAATTTCAGAATAAGGGGGCACCCATTTAAAACGGAAATGAGGAATTTCTTCTCTCAGAGGGTCGTGAATCTTTGGAATTCTCTTCCCCAGAGAGCTGTGGAGGCTGGGTCATTGAATATATTTAAGGTGGAGACAGACAGATTTTTGAACGATAAGGGAGTCAAGGGTTATGAGGAGCGGCCAGGGAAGGGGAGTTGAGGCCAAGATCAGATCAGCCATGATCTTATTGAATGGCGGAGCAGGCTCAAGGGGCCAAATGACTTACTCCTGCTCCTACTTCTTATGTTCTTATGTTTTTATGTTCAGGGTGACTTGGTCTGCCAAAAACTCATTCACACATGAAGAATGATCATTTGGGCAGGGTCCTGGTGCCAAGGGAACTCTATGCCAACAAGGAGCCAACAACTTCAAGAATGGAGCTGTTGAAAAGAAAACTTAAAACAAAACCATTTGGCTTGTGCCAGGTGTAAGTGAAGTTATTTGGTAGGCGGTGTTCCCTAATTGAGACAGGAGTCTATTTCTACCGAGGGCAGTAAGCACACACACTTGTCAGAAAAATCATAGTGAGAAAAGCTTATCCTGTCCAGGCAAGCTCAGTTCTATCATATCCGAACTCTCCGAACTTTGAACTTCCCTAATATTTGTGTTTTTAGTACCTGGTAAATTATTCCAGACTTTTATCAATCTTTGAGTAAAATAATTCTCTCTAGTCTCTGTTACATAATTAATTTTCTACAATTTCCATTCATGTGCTCTGGTCCTACTTTCCTGAAGCTGTATTGCCCATTCTTGAGATTTCAGATTTTATATACTTTGACTAACAACTTCCTTCCAGACTAAATGATGGTCTACTCTTATATAAGACCTGTAGCATAGAGGACCATCCCAAGGTGCTTTACACAGGGGCAAATTGGGAAAGGTTCAGGACTGGTAACTGAAGGAATGATAAAAGAGGGAAATTTGGAAGAGGCTTGAGAAGGTGGGAGAGATGCAGCAGGGAAGATAGGAACAGGAGTAGACCGTTCAGTCCCTCAATCATGTTCCATCAAAAGTCAGGAGGAGGGGTTGGAGGAGAGGTTTAAGGGGATTGTTCCAGAATGCAGAGGTGTGAGGGCTGAATGCTCTGCCATGGATGATAGAGGGAGAGAAACTGAACACACAATGTTACAGACTGAGAGCAGAGGAAGGTTTATACTGGGTCGCAGGGCTGGAGAAGATTGCCAGGGTAAGCTGGAAAGATTTGTAAATCAGGATGAGGATATTGATGGAGAGTCAGAGGAGGTTGTTGACTACTGGGTGATGGCTGAGTGGACTTAATACAGGTTAGGGGACATGCAGTAGAGTTCTGGATGAGATAGAGTTTTTGTTGGCTGGAGCTTGCGAGGCTAGCTCTGATGTCTGCGGAAGGGTCAAGCCTGAAGGTGACAAAAAGGGTCAAAGGTGGTTTCAGTGGTGGTAGTAGTGATGTAGGGATGGAGCTGGGTGATGTTTTGGAGGTGGAAGTAGTTGGTCGTGGTGAAGAACTGGATGTGGGGGTAAGAAGCCGAAGAATCTCTAATCTTTGCTCACAAGCCATCCCTGGAATCAGTCTTTTGGGTTGACATTACTGCTGCTCCCCACCCCCTCTACTCCACCATTGAAAGTGAACTTTTCAATCATTACACCTTACTTTCTGCAATTCTCTTCCAGAGACAATTTATCTGGCTATTCTCTGTCTTCCTTCAAGAGCTTCCTAACAATATCCAACCATGACTTTGGCCTCCCCACTAAATTCCTGTTAAATAAAGTCCTCTTTGGTGGGAGTACTGATGCATTGGCCATTAACAGCACCAAAAGCGCTGAGTGCCAGCAAATTTGATTAACTGATGGTTGGTTTCAATATCCAAGCAATTCATGCAAATTCAAAACAACAGGGTCAAAGTCTTTGACATTACACTCTCCACAAGAACTCATTCTTATATTCGAAGCAACTTCTTATCCAGTCCCACATTCTACTTGTAGCTTTCAGTTTAATTATAAGTCTTTCATGTGGAACTTGGTAAAAAGCTTTCTGAAAACCCAAAACATTTGTGATGTAAGAAAAAGGAGTCTTACCATCAAGTAACTTTAAGTAAGCTTTAAGTAACTTATAAACACACTATATACAAGAGAGGTCTTTACCATGCCTCTGGTAGAAGCCTCTTACAATACTGAACAGTCCAGTATTTATACCAGTCCAACAGGAAGTGACATATGACAGGAAGTGAGGTATGTACACAGTTCATAGTTCATAGTTCACAGTTCACAGGAAGTGATGACATAACTTCCCGGAAGTTATTATTATCACATTCTTCCCTCCTGCAGGATTAGGAGGCTGTGGTCTACCTTTTGTTCCGCAGCCGCCGAACGAGGAAGAGTCGCACCCGTTTGGATTCCCGTCGTAGAGGGTCGCTGGTCCGCTTACATGCGGTTGGCCATTGGTCAGAGTCTGTGTGGCCTGAATTGCCCTGTGAAGGGTCGGGGAGATCATGGCTTCGTGTACGAGCCCCAATAGGTTCAAAGTCGGACTGCCTCTGTTCAGAGGGAGGTGCAGAGCTGGTCTGTGACGGATCAGTACTTTCATGTGCGGTACTGGGAGGGTCGCAACTTTGAGTACGGGGTTCTACCGGCACCAAGCTAGTTGGTGTCCGATCAGGATCCTGGAGAGGGGTACCTGATAGGTCCCAAGAGTTTCCTGGTGAAATGCCATCACCCGATGTCCCACTAGGTCCTGGTGGGCAGGGAGCCAGATCCCGTAATGATACGGTAGATTCTCGGCCGTCGGAATATCGTATGTTTGCATAGGTGGGGTTGGCATCGGTTAGTTCGACCTCGTCTACGAGAGGGTCATTTTTAGACGTCTGAACGTATCTTCGGAGTAATACAGGTCCAGGAGTAGTTAGCCATGACGGGAGTGATGTCCCATGAGATGAGCGACGCTGGAATCCAAAGAACCGCTCATGAGGTGTAGTATTTGTGGCTGTAGAAAGCAGGGACCGTATAGAGTGCAATGCATCCGGAAGCACTGTTTCCCATTGCTGGTCTGGTAGGCCCCGAGATCTTAAAGCGAGACGTATGGAATTCCAGATGATACCGTTATACCTCTCTACCTGCCCATTTCCGATGGGATGGTATGGTGTTGTTTTGCTTGTAGCAATTCCCCATTCTGAGAGGTAGTCCTTGAGTTCCCTTGACATAAAGGATGGACCCCGATCTGAGTGAATATAAGCCGGCATGCCACAGAGAGAAAATACCTGCTCAAGGCAGCAGATTACTGTGGACGCCAGCATATTGGAGCAGGGGAAGGCAAACGGAAAACGTGAATATTCGTCGATCATGGTGAGCAAATATGTGTTCCAAGTTGAAGAGGGCACTGGGCCCTTAAAATCGATGCTAAGTCGTTACATCGGTTGGGTTGCATGTATGAGTATACCATCTGAGGGGCGGAAGAACTGAGGTTTTAATTCCGCACAAAGCCGGCATTCTGAGCATATTTTCTTTACATCTCCAGTGGAAATAGGGAGATTCCGTGATCGTACGAAATGTAGCATGCGCGTAACGCCAGGATGACACAATCCATTGTGGACATCCATGAGAGTAGAGGATGACATAGTGGAGCAGAATGCCCGTGTGAGGGTGTCCGGGGCCACATTCTCCTTGCCAGGCCGATAGAGAATGGTATAACCAAAAGAGGCCAGTTCCATCCTCCAAAGTTGTATTTTATTATTCTTAATTTTGGTTCGTTTTCGATTATCGAGCATGAAGGCGACTGATCATTGGTCCGTGATCAATGTAAAGTGCTGGCGAGCTAGAAAATGGTTCCACTTCCGTACTGCCTCTATGATGGCTGTGGCTTCTTTCTCAACCGGAGGATAATGTAGCTCGGCACCTTGTAAGGTCCTGGACATAAATGCTACAGGACGACCTTCCTGATTCAGAGTAGCCGAGATCGCCACCTCCGAGACATCACATTCAACCACGAAAGGGAGATTCTCATCGATGGAGTGAAGAGCCGCTTTCTCCAACTGTTTTTTGAGAAGGTTAAAGGCTGCAACAGCCACTGTTCCCAGTGGAAATGATCTAGCATGCAGCAAGGGTTGGATTTTGTCCGAAAAATGAGGAATCCATTTAGCGTAGTATGCAAACAGACCGAGAGCCCGACGTAAAGAAGCCGGATTCTTAGGTGACGGGAGCTCTTGGAGCGGGCGAAGTCTTTCTGGGTCTGGCTTAATGATACCATTGCCTACGTAGTAGCCAAGGATGTTGATGGTCGGTTGCGACTCAACAGATTTGGATTCATTCAGGGTCAAATTACGGCGATGGAGGGCATCCCGAAATTTTTGGAGGTTGGCGTCGTGTTCCTGTTGATCGTGACCTGCAATGGTAATGTTATCAAGATAGGGAAAAGTGTCCCTTAGGTTTTCCTGCTTAACCAGGCCATCCATTGCCCGTTGGAAGACAGCCACTCCATTAGTAACCCCGAATGGGAGGCGACGAAATTGGTACAGCCGTCCATTAGCCTCAAAGGCCGTGTACTGCCTATCTGAGACCTTCAAGGGTACCTGATGATAGGCACTTTTTAAATCGTTAGTTGAGAACACTTTGTATTCGGCCAGTTTATTAACCATATCATCAATGCGTGGCAATGGGTAGGCGTCCAAGTCGGTATATTGATTGATGGTTTGTGAATAATCAATGCATAGTCGCTGTTTGTGAGGTTTTAGAGGGTTCTTGACAATGACGACTTGAGCCCGCCAGGGCGACGAACATGGTTCGATGATATCCTCTGCTAGAAGTCGAGAGATTTCAGCCGCAATAAAAGATTGGTCTTCCTGATTAAAGCACCGCGATTTCATTATTATTGGTTTGCATCGAGGCGGAATACTGGCAAATAATGAGGGTTCATCAAGTGAAGCTGCTGACAATGCACAAAACGGTAATTTAGACGGTATATTAGAAATAGTAAGTCCGGGTTTGGATCCACCGAAGTCAATGGTGAGTTTCTTATGCTGTTTTTGGAAGTCCAGCCCTAAGAGGAGATCACTACATAAGTCCTTGAGCACCGAAAGTCGGGTGGAGGGATACATACGACCATGAAGTGTCATATCAACAACACAAAAGCCGGAGATTCTGGTATTAAGTGATGACTGAGCCATCGCAATTGCCTGGTCCGATGGGAAGACATGTAGTTTCAATTTCGCAACAATCTGTTCCTTAATGAAACTATCAGTACTTCCTGAGTCCATTAAGGCATCTAAGGTATGCCCTTTAATTGAAACTTTTGTGGCTGCATGAGACAGGTTCTGTGGGCAAGCAGCTGTAATTGGTGTCGTTGCACAGAGAGTGGCTAAAACTCTCGGTGTGCTTCTTCGGGAGAGAGCTCGAGAGGAAGCTTGATAGGTCCTAGCTGGAGCATCTTGACAGGCCCTAATTGGGGCAGTTCGGTAGGCCTTAGCTGGATTGACCCTCGTAGAGGCCCTTGATAGGCAAACTTTAGCAAAGTGTCCTTTTTTTTTGCAATAACTGCAGATTGCATTGCGAGCAGGGCAGGTTTTCCTAGGGTGAAAAGCATCTCCACAAAAGAAGCATTCCTTCCTAGATTGCCAAGAGGCTGCTAAAGTGGGGTCATCATCCTCTTCTTCATCAGAATTATCAGAATTAGATTCCCCCATGATAGGGTTCACCTGAGACTGCTTGAATTGTCTGGTTGCAGTTACAGCAGCAGATCGAGATCTGGGCAGCTGATAGAGGTCTGCATTTCTCTTTGCCAAATCCAGAGAACAAGCTAGGTCAAAAGCTTTTTGTAGCTCAAGTGTTTTACTTTCTAGTAGACGCTGGCGTATAAATGGAGAGGCAATCCCGCAGATGAAAGCATCACGAATCATTTCTTCGCGGTACAGCTCAGCTGAGGCTGCCTGAAAGTTACAATCTATGCTGAGCCTGCGAAGTTCTTGCAGGAATTCGTTAATTGATTCCCCTGGCCCTTGTTGGGCTGTGGCCAGTAGATGTCTAGCATAGACCTCATTTGGGGTCTTGGCATACAGTTTCTTAAGTGCCCGAATCACCTCATCGTAATTATCCCATTCATCAACATATTCAAACACTTTTGGGGTCACATAGTTGATAAGTATTCTCAATCTAGTAGGAGCATCTGCTTTACATTCATCCAGAAAATTCTCAAAAGTACGGTACCAATGCTTCCATACCCTGCCAGCTGCTGGTGTATTCGGGTCCAAGTCCAGACGAATAGGTCTAAGGATTCTCTCCATGATGGGTGGTTCCCTGGATCCTTAACTCCGAGTTTGTCCGAAGGTCCAGTATTTGTGAGTGTAAATATTAAGTTACTTAAATTGATGTAAGAAAAAGGAGTCTTACCATCAAGTAACTTTAAGTAAGCTTTAAGTAACTTATAAACACACTATATACAAGAGAGGTCTTTACCATGCCTCTGGTAGAAGCCTCTTACAATACTGAACAGTCCAGTATTTATACCAGTCCAACAGGAAGTGACATATGACAGGAAGTGAGGTATGTACACAGTTCATAGTTCATAGTTCACAGTTCACAGGAAGTGATGACATAACTTCCCGGAAGTTATTATTATTATCACAATTTGTATCATAGGAAGGGGCACTAACCAGCTCATCTGTAACTTCATCAATGAAGTCAAGCATTAAATTTGGCAGTGTCGTTTCTATTATGAGAAGAAGCCACTCAGAAGCCTCATTGGAGTACACATTCGTAATGGGCAAAATGAATACTAGCGAATCAGCAGCCCGTTTACCACTCTGCCCGAACTTCTTTAATGGAATAGGAAATTGGGCGGGGTGTAAAATGGGCGGCTGATTCGCTATTGCCCGTTTTACGCAACTGCCAAGGATGAATTTATATCGCATTGATTCCACTGCCTCTGCACCCAGATTTTAGGAGCAAGACTCATGCTGTTGGCAGAGCCTCGTCTGGTAGCTGGCAAAGCTGGCATCGGTCATTAAGCCCTCTTTTAAATAAAATTCGGAGGCCAGCACATGCCTTCAAAAAAGTCCCAACAAATTGACCGGAATATCGGGCGTGGCATGCATCTACGCCTCGAGATATCACATTCGATTTATCCAAGCATTCAATGGTGATTCAAGTCCTTAAAGAAATGAGGCCTTCAGGGTGTAGGTTCACATGTGGAAAATGGCAAATCAGGCCAGGTACTGGAGGCTTGTTGCTGCTTATGTAAGTCAGTCAGCCATGGCTCGGTGGGGAGCACTCTCATCTCTGAGTCAGAAGGTTGTGGGTTCAAGTCCCACTCCAGAGACTTGAACACAAAAATCTAGGCTGACACTCCAGTGCAGTGCTAAGGGAGTGCTGCACTGTCGGAGGTGCTGTCTTTCAGATGAGACTTTAAACCAATGGCCCGCCTGCCCTCTCAGGTGGGCGTAAAAGATTCCACAGTGCTATTTTGAAGATGAGCAGGGGAGTTATCCACGGTGTCCTGGCCAATATTTATCCCTCAATCAACATCACTAAAAAGCAGATTATCTGGTCATTATCACATTGCTGTTTGTGGGAGCTTGCTGTGTGCAAATTGGCTGCCGAGTTTCCTACATTGCAACAGTGACCACACTTCAAAAGTACTTCATTGGCTGTAAAGCATTTTGAGACGTCCGGTGGTTGTGAAAGGCGCTATAGAAATGCAAGTCTTTCTTTCTTATACCCAGCATGAGTTGGCGCATTCAGGAGAGATGGGGGACGAAAGTGGCAAAGATAGTTTATCGCGAAAAGAAGAAAGACCCTCCAATACAGATGGGCCCATGACACACTCGTCTTGTTCTGAAGATAAACGATGCAGTGCACACAGGTCCATGGTGCAGTGTAGACAGTCCTGTTGGCAGCTATTAACTGTACTACAGTAAGACAAGTGAATGGTAGCCAAGCTGACTTGGCAAAGTGGCAGTTCATTGTCAATGATGCCATTTCTTTTGCTCTCACTTCACTGATCCAGACAGCAGGAATGGGACTGCTGCTGTACGGCTGCATTTTTTTTTTACTGAAGTGGTAACGGGCAGAAGCTTTTTATTTTGTGGTTTTGATGTTCAGCTGGCTTTCTGGTTCTCAGAATAACCACAAAAGGCATCATCTGGAGCGAGTATAGATGCTGAATAAGCTTTCTCTTACCATGGTGGAAATTACTTTAAACATGGTCAAACGAGGTAAATTGATGTTGAAAAGGCTTCACGCTGTACGCCTGACAAAAATCTTTTCCTCCTATCCCTCCTGAAGGCCTGTAGCTGTTTGGACATGAGGGCAAGGGGAGGGCGGGTGGGAGGAGTTTTCACCAGTAGAAATTTGATAAAATCGGGTCCCCAATTTGCGCTCAGCAAGCTCCCACAAACAGCAATGTGATAATGCCCAGATATTCTGTTTTTATTGATGTTGGTTGAGGGATAAATATTAGCCAGGACATCGAGGCAAACTTTTATTTTTAGTCATTCAAGGGATGTGGGCATCGCATTTACTGCCATCCCTAATCGCCCTTGAGAAGGCGGTGCTGAGCCGCCTTCTTGAACCGCTGCAGTCCGTGTGGTGAAGGTGCTCCCACAGTGCTGTTAGGGAGCGAGTTCCAGGATTTTGACCCAGCGACGATGAAGGACCAGTGATATATTTCCAAGTCAGGATGGTGTGTGACTTGGAGGGGAACTTGCAGATGATGCTTTTCCCATGTAACTGCTGCCCTTGTCCTTCTAGTTGATAAAGGTCGTGGGTTTGGGAGGTGCTGTCGAAGAAGCCTTGATGAGTTGCTGCAGTGCATCTTGTAGATGGTACACACTGCAGCCACGGTGCACCAGTGGTGGAGGGAGTGAATGTTGAAGGTGGTGGATGGAGTGCCAATCAAGCGGGCTGCTTTGTCTTGGATGGTGTCGAGCTTCTTGAGTGTTGTTGGAGCTGCACTCATCCAGGCAAGTGGAGAGTATTCCATCACCCTCCTGACTTGTGCCTTGTAGATGGTGGAAAGGCTTTGGGGAGTCAGGAGGTGAGACACTCGCCGCAGAATACCCAGCCTCTGACCTGCTCTTGTAGCCACAGTGTTTATGTGGTTTTTCCAGTTAAGTTTCTGGTCAATGGTGACCCCAGGATGTTGATGGTGGGAAAACTTCCCTGCTCGTCTTCAAAATAGTGCCGTGCGATCTTTGACATCCACCTGAAAGGGTAGATTGGTTTAACGTCTCTCGATAGCAGGAGAAGCTGTGTTCAGGCAAAGTCAGCAACAGAAAGACAGGGAGAAGGAAAAATGGCAACATTTCAAGTATCCCAGAGAAACGTGATTCCTGACACCCTGGGGAATAGGCCGTTTATTCGGCAAGCTGGACAGAAAAAAAAAAGCTTCCGGTTTATGCAAAAAAAAACCTGAGGAGATTCAGCCTTGCCCGTTGTTATGAATGATGGGGAAAGAAACAGAAAATATTCTCAGTTCACACAAACTGACAGAGACTGGGGCCAGATTGCGGGAAGATTTGAGAGAAATTTCATGGGGTGCAGAAACGTAATTCTGAGAGAGCAAAAGTTAAGCGAAGAGCTGGGATGTGTGTAATAATAAAATAACGCCGCAACCTCCTCTCTATAAATGGACAAAGCTTCGATGCTGAGGATGTTGGCCTGAGCGAGAACACTGACGTTGGTGCGCCTATCCTGCCAATGGATTTGCAGGATCTTGCGGAGGCAGCATTGGTGGTACCTCTCCAGTGCTTTGAGGTGCCTGCTGTACATGGTCCATGTCTCTGAGGCATACAGCAGGGCAGGTATCACTGCTGCTCTGTAGACCACGCTCGATCAGCTCCGATGGACGGGTCACATTGTCCGCATGCCCGTTACGAGACTCCCAAAACAAGCGCTCTACTCAGAGCTCCGGCACAGCAAGAGAGCCCCAGGTGGGCAGAGGAAACGCTTCAAGGACACCCTCAAAGCCTTCTTGAAAAAGTGCAACATCCCCACCGACACCTGGGAAACCCTGGCCCAAGACCGCACAAAGTGAAGGAGAAGCATTCGGGAAGGAGCCGAACACCTTGAGTCCCTTCGCCGGGAGCAAGCGGAAGCCAAGCGCAGGCAGCGCAAGGAGCGTATGTCAACCCAAGCACCCCACCCACCCACCCCTTCAACCACCGCATGCCCTACCTGTGACAGAGACTGTAGGTCCCGCATTGGACTCCTCAGTCACCTGAGAACTCATTTTTAATGTGGAAGCAAGTCATCCTCGGTTCCGAGGGACTGCCTGAGAAGAAGAAGAAAGAAGATAAATAGACACAGCAGGGAGGAACGCGGGGTGCGTTGGTAATTTCTGTTGCGATATTTCTCTCCCCTTTAAATAACTCCTGGGGAGGGGAGGCGGGTAAAGTATTTTTTCAGGAGATTATTCACTTTCCTTTAGCCGCTGTGAAGGTTCCATTTGTTTTCTGCTTATTAAGGTGCCAAGCAGCCTGTATCGGCATTCAAGTTCAGGCTGGTTAAATGCCATGTAAAGCTCCCTCTGCGGCTACAATTTACCTCAGTGCCAACTCCAGAATGCATCCCTCCACCAATGGAATGTTTCCCCCTACCAGCCATCCTGTGCTTTTTCTGAATGCCAACTTGGCAGTGAGCTAAGGATGGTTTGGTGCTGTTGATACTCTACGCTACTTGAGATGGTCCAATCTAAAGACAGAGGACACGAAATTCTGTAGCGCCCCAAACTTTAACTTTTTGAAAAGTTAGCGCCCGGCAAAATCCATTGAAAAATGTTGCAAAATTGGGCGTTTGCGCCCCAGGAGTGAAGCGTAGGGTGGTAAATGAGGCGCTAATGTTCTGAGTGGAGCACTGCAGGGGCGCTATTACCAGAGCGCTGCCCACTTTCAGCCGGCTTGCGTTCAGCAATCAGCCTTCAAACCTTGACTCCAGCTTATTCCAGCTCTTAAAGGGGAGGTAATTCCAAGCTGCAGCTGCTCCTTATCAGCATTGCTGCACTTGAGTGCGACCTCTCATCCACTGAGACAGCTCTGTGCCATGGCTGCTGCAAGGGAGAGGGAGAGGGCTCCTCCATTCAGCGACGTGGCATTGGATATGTTCAGCAGCTTGTCTGACAGTGTCTCAGCAGAGTTATGGCCGACAACAAAGTTTCCCCAAGATGGCGCCTTTAGATGGAGCGCGCGGAACCGACTCCTGACTGTAACTCGACAGCTGATGCTGTCGTTGTTAGCGCCAGGTGGTAAGTGAGGGGGCGCGGCCGAATTTTGCATCTGGGGCGTTAACGGGGCGCTGCGCATGGCGATGACATCATTATTGCCGGGCGCGGCCGAGTGGGGTGGAACCTACAGGAGCGGAACGCTAACTCTTAATGCCTCCGCAAAAACCCGGCCCAATTTAGCGCGGGGTGCTAATATCGCCGCGCCCGGGCAAAAACCCATTTGTGCCTCGTTAGCGCCCCATGGAGGCGCTGACAGCAGGCGCCAAGCAGCCGAATTTCGCACCCAGAGGGGATTTCACCCAGGAATGGAAGGCGATCAGATCTAACCCATTGCACCAGTTCCAGTGTGCGCGACCCAATCCTGGTTCCTGGCTTTTTTTCCATATAAGTCAACATATGCAAACTGTGAGGAGGAGGAGGAAGAAAGGTGCAATTAACAGTCGCTGAGTAAGAATGCGTTTTAAAAATGCAAGTTAAATGATTTCATTGAAGTGTAAAAATCCAGGTGTGAAAATCAGATTCAAATTAAACCAACGTGAATCATCAGGTCCCAGACTGACTATCAAAGCAACGCAGCCAGAAATAAAACACAGAGAGAAGCCTCTGCCAGTTCCCACTCAGACTTTCAACAACTTTAATTGCCATTTTATATTGTAATTGCTCCTTCAGAAGAATCACAAGGTGGCACAATGAGACTCAAAGAGATTTGTGTCTTATTCTTTATTTTGAACTGCACTGTCGATGGAGCTCTGACCTCAACAGCGAGGTAAATAAAATGGGAAACTACAAAGGGCTCAGGGGAGATACCAATAAAGAGGCATGACACCAGGTTGCTGGGGGTGAGTGGGAAGAATAAATGTTAAATTCCATAAATACACTGCGCCTGAAATTCAGGTGGTGGAAATGCCCTACGATGGTGCGAAGCGGGTGGGGGAGTGGTCGCAATTTGAAGCGGAAACCTGGATCTGTTGGGTGTCTGCCCCACTTAATTTGTGCAGGGAATTGAGCAGCGAAGGGATGGGTGCTTCTCAGGCTCACTCCTTTCATGGCATGCTCAGATTTCGGGGCGTGTATGGGGACGTTCCTGGGCTATCACGGGAATTCCTCCCAGCAGGTTCACTCAGTAGGCTGAGTAGATTGGATAGGCAGGTTAGGCCTGCTGGTTATGTAGGCCAGGTAGTCCCGCTTAGGCCCGGTAGGCTGTGTAGGCCCATTATACCGTGTAGGCCCAGTAGGCCAGGTAGTCCCGGTTAGGCCTGGGTAGGCTGTGTAGGTATGGTAGTCCATGTAGGCCTGGTAGGCTGTGTAGGCCCATTATGCCATGTAGGCCCAGTAGGCCAGGTAGTCCCGGTTAGGCCCAGTAGGCTGTGTAGGCCCATTATGCCGTGTAGGCCCAGTAGGCCAGGTAGTCCCGGTTAGGCCTGGGTAGGCTGTGTAGGTATGGTAGTCCATGTAGGCCTGGTAGGCTGTGTAGGCCCATTATACCATGTAGGCCCAGTAGGCCAGGTAGTCCAGCTTAGGCCCGGTAGGCTGTGTAGGCCCATTATACCATGTAGGCCCAGTAGGCCAGGTAGTCCTGGTTAGGCCTGGGTAGGCTGTGTAGGCCCATTATACCGTGTAGGCCCAGTAGGCCAGGTAGTCCTGGTTAGGCCTGGGTAGGCTGTGTAGGTATGGTAGTCCATGTAGGCCTGGTAGGCTGTGTAGGCCCATTATGCCATGTAGGCCCAGTAGGCCAGGTAGTCCCGGTTAGGCCTGGGTAGGCTGTGTAGGTATGGTAGTCCATGTAGGCCCAGTAGGCTGTGTAGGCCCATTATGCCGTGTAGGCCCAGTAGGCCAGGTATTCCGGTTAGGCCTGGGTAGGCTGTGTAGGTATGGTAGTCCATGTAGGCCCAGTAGGCTGTGTAGGCCCATTATGCCGTGTAGGTCCAGTAGGCCAGGTAGTCCCGGTTAAGCCTGGGTAGGCTGTGTAGCCTGGTAGTCCAAGTAAGCACGGTAGGCTGTGTAGGCCCAGTAGGCCTGTGGCAGCTGCTACGTAGGCAGATAGTTTCTTCTATCTCCAAAGATGAGCTCTGAAAAGAGGAAGCTACCAGCACTGGGAGCCCGGCATGAAAAGTTCAACCCGACTGACACAGGGAAATTCACTGTGGTCAGAGGAAGGTCATGACACAGGGTGAGAGTCCTGTCCAACAAACAGGAACAGAAGTGATCAGAGAGGTAACATATAGGGATATCAAGTGGGGCAATGGCTAGAGGCACTGCCTTTATAGTATTAAGATATGTAGACCAGAATGTCCCAGGTTTGACCCTGGTCTTTGCTGAGCCAGCTTATCTCAGCAATTGGAAGGTTTCACCTGGCCTCAGTATCTTGGGGAAGGGAGGGGGAAGTAACAAGGTTTCTGCTCCTGATGTCTATCCAATAAACCCTCAGGACAGGATGAGGTTTATCTGTGATGCCTCCAGTAGTTGTACAGCCTACTAACACTCATTGTTGAGGCTCATCCAGGGGTTGACCACTGGAGGGGAAAAGTATAACTTAAAAAAAAGTTACAGAAAATTAAGAATAGTGATTGGGAGCTGGTTTGCAGTGGTGTTCCCCAAGGGTTAGTTTTGGGTCCGCTACTCTTTTCAATTTTTTGACCTAGACTCGGGTGTAGGGAGCAGCATTATAAAGTTTGCAGATGATACGAAACTTGGCAAAGTAGTAGATAGTGATGAGGAGAGTTACATACTTCAGGATGACATAGACAGATGGTGAAATGGGCAGAAGCACGGAAGATGAAGTTCAAAGCGGAGAAGTGTGAAGTGACGCACTTTGGGAGGAATAATATGGAAAGACAGTACACTATAAAATGGCACGATTCTGAAAAGTGTAGGTGAGCAGAGAGACCTTGGCGTCCATATACACAAATCCTTAAAGGTGTCAGGGCAAGTTGATAAGGTGGTTAAAAAAGCATCTGGGTTACTTGTGTTTATAAATAGAGAATATAAAAGCAAAGAGATCAAACTTGAACTTTATAAATCACCGGTTAGGCCTCAGCTGGAGTATTGTGGACAATTCTGGGCCTCACACTTCAGGAAAGATGTAAAGGCCTTAGAAAGGGTGCAGAGGAGGTTTACTAGGATGTTACCAGGGATCAGGGACCTCAGTTGTGAGGAGAAGTTGGAAAAATTAGGACTTTTCTCCTTGGAACAGAGAAGGTTAAGAGATGACCTAATAGAGGTTGTCAAGGTGACGATAGAGTAGATAGTGAAAAACTACTCCCTCTAGCGAGTAGGCCAATAACCAAAGGTCATAGACTTCAAATCCTTGGCAAAAGATGTAGAGGGGAGATGAGGAGAAAAGTTTTCACTAAGAGAGTAGACAGGATCTGGAACGCTCTACCTCAGAAGGTGGTGGAAGCTGATTCCATAAATAATTTAAAAGGGAGTTGGGCAGGTACTTGAGGATGAGGAACTGACAGGGTTACGGACAAAATGCGGGGGATGTGTGACTAAGCACGACTGCTATGCTGTAAGGGTCTATGATTCTATGATACCCTAGAAATGGCCAAGGCTGGAGTCAACTCTCAGGGGACCTGACTGATTTTGATGAACTGCTTGGAGCTTCACTCTCACAACTCAAACTTCCAATCAGCACCCTGCCGGCTAGCTGCTATTGTTTGTAAAAGGACCGTACCTCTCCCACAAATTGTCTCCATGAGCAAGTACTGGGCACCAAAAGAGGACGGATACAAGCAGCTGGGTGGCTTGTAGACATGTCGGCAAATAACTGGCTTCCCTAATGCGATCCGAGATGGTAGTCTTCACCAGCACGTTGGAGAGCAGCTTAATCAGGAGCAGCTTACAGACAACTGCCATTGCCTGCTGACTGGAAATTATTCGCTCATCCTTGTTTGCTGTTACATTTTATAATGAACCCACGAAAAAAATCCTTTTCCTAAATTTGCTTCTTAAAGAAGCCGTCAGATTTTCTCTGACTCAAACTCAATCTTTACCAGGATCTCAAGACAGCAAAGCTCCTTCCCTCCCTCAGGCTTGCTTCCCCCTCCAGCCTTTTACACCCCAAGCTCAGTGGCTCACCTCATCAGTTTTGCTCTGTTTAATTCCAGCACTGTCCCACGCAGAGGACCTTCATCACTTCAAATTCCTGTTTATTTCACAATAAAATAAACAGGATTTTTTTTTTTTTAATTGCCATTTCTTCACTCGAAACTCCAAGGGGGAAAAATTCAGTTGGTTTGCGCCTCCCGTTAGTGCCTTAAGAGGGCGCTAATGGGGCACAAAGCAACTCATGCCCAGGCGCGGCGATATCTGCGCCTCTCGCAAAATTGACCGGACATTTTGCGGCGGCGCTAAACAATACCGCCCGATCTCCTGCGCACGCAGATCTTGACGTCATTTGAGCATGCAACGCCCTTGTGGTGCCCTGGAACGGAAATTGAGTGGCGCCCCCCCTCCTTTCCGCCTGGCGCAACCAATGACAGGTAGACTAGAACGTTTCCCAGGGGCTGTGGGGGCGCTATTTAAAGGGGGCCTCTTCCTGGCTTTTTGTGTGGTAGACATTTTTGCACCACTCGTTCTGAGAGAGAGAGAGAGAGATTTTGAGAGCGACAAAGAGAGACTTCTGCATTGAATCAATGCTCTGTGAAGTAGTTTTGGCTTCTGATCATAACTTTGCAGGTACTTTGGTTTTTGACCTTCATTACTTTGATTGCCAAGAGACTATGGGGACTGCACTAATTGGGGGTGTTGTCGTGCGCCAGCAGATTCAGAGGCCACAGAGACGCAGAGAGAGAGTGGCAATCATGGCCAGACAGAGGAGGGCCAACATGTAGTGTATGTACCTTGAAGAAGGAACTATATTCTGCAGCCCCTGTATACTGCAGTACCAGTAGTGACCACCCCTGTATATAAGCCTGTGTAGTAACTTTGTATAGTAGTTCCAGTTTTGTCTCCATTCAGTAAACACCTGTTATAACCAACTTCTGCAGTCTGTGTCTCAATTACACACGGACGTTACATTGGCGACGAACAGATCCGAACTTACCTACAGTTCTGCACCACCTCACGGGGATCCATCCCTGAAGCGAAGTTATTAGAGGTCGAAGCCAGAAGGAAGAAATCCAAAAAGAAAAAAAACAAACAAACAGAAGAAACGGGCGTCGACCGTGGGCAACCGCCCTCTGATTCATCGAATTCGAAGATTTGCAGGAGAGGCTGTCGAGAGCTGGGCTTGGTTCTCCAGTCTATGGTGTTCCAGCTAATCGGGCTGGTGGCAGGTAGTACACTGATCCTTCCTGGGCTGCGGCGGGCTAGAGCTCGATTGGGTGGCTTTTCAACGGGGTCGAGCAGCGTTGTCGGGAAGAGGAGAGAGAGAGAGAGAGGGTGGAGCACACAGGGCGCGGCCGGTGCTACGAAGCCGGGCAGCGTACAGACCCGAGAAGAGGGAGGAAAGTGTTCCATAGGGTCTGCTCTGACGACGGGAACAGTAATTAAAATAAAAGAAAAAAAAATTAGAAGCGCAGAAAGCCGCAAGGAGCTGCAGTTTGCCACGGGGACCACGGAGAGCGGCATTGGCAGCAGCGCGGGGGGAAGCACGCGAAGACCATATGGTGTCACCATTAAGGCATAAAAACGCCAGCAACAGCATTGGCAGCAGCGGAAAAGTCAGAAAGCGCGGGAGGCGCCATCTTAATCCAGCGGGGAAGAAGGAAAAGCGCGGGAGGCGCCATTTTGTTCAATCGGGGGAGAAGGCAAAGCGCGGGAAGTGCCATTTTGTTCAATCGGGGAAGAAGCAAAGCGCGTGAGGCGCCATCTTAGATCTCCAAGATGCCAAAGACTGGCAATATCACTGCCTTCGATAATGAGATAGAAGACTGGACCACGTATGTGGAAAGAGTCGAAGTATATTGCAAGGCAAATGAAGTAGCCGATGAGAAAAAGGCATCGGTACTACTAAACTTAATGGGCGCAAGAACGTACGGCCTATTGCGGAACCTGATCACTCCAGTCAAACCGATGGAGAAGAGTTTTAAAGAAATTGTTGATATCCTACAGGAACACCTAAATCCTACACCGCTGCTGATAGCAGAAAGATTTAAATTCCACAAGAGAACTCAGCATAAAGATGAGAGCAATGCTGATTACCTTACGGAACTACGCAAGCTATCAAAGCACTGCCAGTTCGGAGTAGGACTGGCAGATACCCTACGGGACAAATTTGTCTGTGGACTCCTGAGTGAAGGAACCCAGAAGAGGTTACTCTCAGAGAAAGAGCTGACGCTAGATAAGGCTTTCAGCGTGGCAGTATCGTACGAAGCAGCAGCAAGCGGAGCTGCGGAAATACAGCAAAAGCCACAGGAATACGGCACCCATGAAATGACACGGGGATTTGAAAAATATTATCGCTGCGGCAGAACAACCCATGACCAGAAGGACTGCTGGTCCAAGGACAAAACATGCAGGCAATGCGGAAAGATGGGACACATTGCACGAGTTGCAGGTCCGGGAAGAAGACTAACAACAACAAAAAGACTACTAAGGAAAAGTATAGGAAAGTACAAAAGATGACGGACAGTAGTTCCGAAGACCAGAAGAGCGATAGTGAATCCGGGAACAAGAGACTAAGCTGTCTCAAACTACACAACGTAATCGCAAAAGAGGATCACCGAACCATTTGGGTCACCCTCACGATAGCAGGGTCCCAAGTCAAAATGGAATTGGATACAGGATCAGCCCTGACCGTCATGAATCGACGAGACTACGAGCAGCTATTCTCACACATACCCTTGAAAGACACATCCATTGTCTTGAAGACATATACGGGGCAGAAAGTATACCCCAGAGGGAAAATAAGGGTGCCTGTCGAATACAACGGCAAGGAAATACAGAAATTGTATCTGTACATACTGCAAGATGGTGGACCACCGCTATTGGGACCTGAATGGATCAGAAAGATAAGTTTAGACTGGCACTCCATTCAGGCACTGACTGTGGCTGGTAAAAAGGATGACGACGTCACATCTGGACGATTGTCAAAAATCTTAGCTAACGCTAAAGAGGTATTTCAACAAGGACTGGGAAATCTTAAAGGCGTAACCGCCTCGATAAAAATAGAAGAGAATGCAATTCCCAAGTTTTTCAAAGCAAGACCGGTACCGTATGCAATTCGCCCAGCCGTCGAGGCAGAGCTGGAGATCTGGAGAATGCAGGCGTATTATCTAAGGTAGACTGGAGCGAGTGGGCGACACCCATCGTTTCTGTCATGAAGAAAACGTTAAACAATAAGTCTGAGGAGCCAAGGAAGGTTCGCATCTGTGGGGACTTCAAGGTGACTGTGAACCCAGTCCTTCATACAGTACAGTATCCTCTTCCGAGGATAGAAGATATTTTCGCCTCACTATCTGGAGGGAAACGTTTTACAAAAATTGACCTAGCGCAAGCATATTTGCAGATGGAGGTTGAAGAATCCTCTAGGAAATATCTCACGATAAACACTCACAAAGGTCTTTACCAGTATAATCGACTGGTATTCGGAGTTGCATCAGCTCCGGCTATATGGCAAAGAGCGATGGAACAAGTCCTGCAAGGGATTCCGGGGACTCAGTGTTACTTGGACGACATCCTAGTGACAGATGAAAATGACAGTGAACACCTTGCCAACCTAGAGCAGGTGCTCACTAGACTAAGAGAACATGGGCTACGAGCCAATCGCCCCATGTGCGAGTTTTTTAAGAAAAATTATCGTATTGTGGCCACGTGATTGATGAAGAGGGGTTACATAAGTCCCCTGACAAAATTGCAGCGGTAGTTAAGGCTCCAGCGGCTGAAAATGTGTCGCAACTGAGGTCATTCCTCAGATTGGTGAATTACTACCATAAGTTTTTGCCGAATTTGTCCACAATTCTGCACCCACTGAATGCCCTGCTACAAACTGGAGTAGCATGGAAATGGAGCGATGAATGTAAGCGGGCCTTTCAGAAGTGTAAAGGCCTGATCACTTCAAGAGAAGTATTGGCTCACTACAACCCATCACTACCGATAAGACTGGCATGTGATGCATCTCCCTACGGCGTTGGAGCGGTACTGTCACATAAATTCCTTGATGGTTCAGAGAGGCCGATAGCTTTTGCGTCACGCTCGTTAACTTCAGCCGAGCGTAACTACGCCCAGATTGACAGAGAGGCCCTCAGCCTGGTGTGGGGGTGAAGAAGTTCAATCACTACCTGCACGGACAGAAATTTACTCTACTAACTGATCATCAACCTCTTGTCTCCATTTTCAACCCTAAGAAGGGCGTCCCGATAATGACAGCACAACGGCTACAGAGGTGGTCCCTTTTCCTAGGGGCACACCAATATGACATAGAGTACAAAGGAACTAAACAGCATGGGAATGCTGATGGATTGTCGCGCCTACCGTTGCCGATGGTGGAAGAAGCACCTGCAATGGATCCTGTGGAGATATTCCACTCGACCATAGTCGAATGTCTACCTGTGACGAATGCAAACATAGAAAAGGAAACACGAAATGACCCGACACTCTCCAGGGTCCATGATTTAACGGTGAAGGGATGGCCAGCACATGGCGAACCACTGTTGCCAGCATTCTCGCCGAGAAGAGAACAGCTGTCAGTGTGCCGAGGAACCTTGATGTGTGGATCCAGAGTAGTAATTCCACCCAAATTGAAGGATAGAGTGCTCAATGAGCTTCATGAGGGTCATCTGGGAGGGGTAAAAATGAAGGACTTAGCCAGAGCCTTTGTGTGGTGGCCGGGAATCGATGGAGAAATCGAAGAGATGACCAAGAGCTGTACAGGATGCCAGAAGGTCCAAAACGCCCCACCACAAGCCCCTCTACATCCATGGGAGTGGCCCTCATCTCCATGGCAAAGGGTACACATTGATTTTGCTGGTCCATTTATGGACTCGATGTTTTTAATTGCGGTGGATGCACATTCAAATTGGCCAGAGGTAATAAAAATGTCCTCAACCACCACCTCAACCAGCCTTACGAACCATATTCGCCAGAAATGGGCTGCCTGAACAGATTTGCTCCGACAATGGACCACAGTTTGTGTCTGAAGAGTTCCGGAGGTTCTTAAAGAACAATGGTGTTAAGCATTACACATCCGCCCCATATCATCCAGCCACCAATGGATTGGCTGAGAGGTTCGTTCAAACATTCAAGAAGGCTATCAAGGCAATGTGTAATGAAGACATACCCCTACAACACAAGGTGGATAACTTCTTGTTTGCCTACCGGAATGCGACACATGCGGTTACCAACCAAACTCCAGCCATGATGTTCTTCAATCGAAGACTAAGATGCCGCTTGGATTTGGTTAAGCCAAACATCAGAAGAGATGTGGAGAACAGGCAGTTTCAGAATATGAATGAAAGGCCAACCAGGAGTTTCAAGATCGGTCAACCAGTTTTGGCCCGGGACTACCGCACAGAGAAATGGCAGCCAGGAACGATCTGCACACGGCAAGGACCTCTAATGTATACCGTGGACGTTGGAGAGAGCATTGTAAGACGCCATGTTGACCAGATTCTAGAGTCACTGGAAAACGTCAAATCTACAACACGATCCTATACACCTGGTGATGAAACCAAAGTACCAATTGCATCTACCTCAGAATCGGTGATATTGGAAGCAGACGAACCAAACAACGACGTTGATCCCGAATCAACTTTGCCAGAAGAACCTGATACCCCAAAGAGGCGTTATCCGGACAGAATCAGGAAGCCTCCTCAAAGACTGAATTTAGAATTGATTAACTTCAGCTAATGTATATAGCAACTGTAATTGTAAATATGTTATTTAATTATTAATCAAATGTTATGTACTGTTTAGCTAAAAGGGGAGGAATTGTAGTGTATGTACCTTGAAGAAGGAACTATATTCTGCAGCCCCTGTATACTGCAGTACCAGTAGTGACCACCCCTGTATATAAGTCTGTGAAGTAACTTTGTATAGTAGTTCCAGTTTTGTCTCCATTCAGTAAACACCTGTTATAACCAACTTCTGCAGTCCGTGTCTCAATTACACACGGACATTACACAACAGTCCTCTGTACAGGAGACCTTACCCTCCCAGGGTATTTTGCCAACAATTCTCCTACATTAATTTGTCTGAGGAGCAGTGTTTGCACTGGCTGCGCTTCAGCAAGGAGGTGGTCACTATTGCATCTTGACCGAACAGTAATGAATAGAGGAGACGGAATGAACGTATTACTATTTACTGAGTAAGTGGGTGGACATTACAGCACATTGTCTGCATGGCAGAACTTCATTGAAGCAAAACTCAAAACACAACAGTCACTGAGCTCTGCCACCTGCTGCAGCCAGATCTGCAGCCTCTACTGAGGACCAGGACGTGTCTGTTGGTGGCTGTGAAGGTCACAGTGGCTCTGAACATTTATGCCACCGGCTCATTTCAATCAGCTACTGGGGACATCGCCAATATCTCCCAATTCGCGATCCATTGCTGCATCCGTCAGGTCACAAATTCCCTCTATAAAAGGAGATGAGAGAACATCTCTTTCCCCATGACCCCGGCCAAGCAGCATGAACGCGCTATGGGCTTTGCGAGGATAGCGGCCTTCCCCATGGTGCAGGGCGCCATTGACTGCATGCATGTGGCTTTGCGTGCTCCGCATGAGAATGCAAAGGATTTCCGCAACCGAAAGGGGTTCCATTCCTTAAACGTGCAGTTGGTCTGTGACCACAGACAGCTGATACTCGCTGTCAATGCCTGCTATCCTGGCAGCAGCCACGATGCATACATCCTGTGCCAGACTACTGTGGCAGAACTTTTCCAGGCACCGCATCACCCAGGTCGTTGGCTTCTCGGGGATAAGGAATTTCCACTGTGCCCCTGGCTGATGACACCGTTCCGTAACCCCAACACCCCTGCTGAGCTGCGGTACAATGAGAGCCATCAAGCTACCAGGAACATCTTTGCGCACACAATCGGCGTGCTCAAGCAACAGTTCCGCTGTCTGGACCATTCTGGAGCAGCTCTGCAGTACTCGCCTGAGCGAGTCTCCCACTTCGTTGTTGTGTGCTGCATGCTGCATAACCTGGCAATCCTCAGGACCCAGCCAATGCCACCAGGCCTTGGAGCACCACCAGAGGAGGAGGAGGAAGAGGAGGAGGAAGAGGAGGAAGATGATCATCAGCAGCACCAAGGCGGGAGGGAGGCCCACAATGTAGAAACTGGAAGGGCCATCCATCAAAGGCTGATAGCAAGCCGCTTCTAGGCCCCTGCTGAGGAAATGGCTTCTGCCATTGAGAACAACATGAATGAAACCAACCCGCAACCCCTAAGCCGGCCAAGGCAGCAATGATTGCAAAGACCAAACATGTACATTTTGAATACAAAAACGTATTTATTTTACAAACTCTGTGTGTATCATTTCCTTATGATATGACACTCATAATAGAAAGAACATAAAAAACAGTCATTAACATAACTGGTTCTCACAACCTGGAGATAATGTCTAAAACACTAAACAAAAATTTGACCACGAGCCTCGGCCTTTAATAAAAAAGTGAACAACATTTTGTCACACCTCCTACTTTTTGCCCTTCGAGGGTGATCTCCTTTCCTTGCGCACTTCCCCCCTTCCCACCCTACTGCTCCTCCATAATGGGACCCCAGTGGCTGCAGCAAGGCTGGTGGAAGGCTGCTGATTGTCAGAACCTGAGATTGCAGATGCCCTTGAAGGACGGCCTCGACCAGCTCTGGGCCTGGAGGGCCTGGCTGCAGACCACACCAACTCTGCATGGGCGGCAGCAGTCTAGGCTACAGGCAGTGGAGAAGTGACAGTGGTGGCAGCAGGAATGCTGTCATCTTGAGAGAGGACAGCAACTCCCTGCTCGACCGACACACTGGCACTCCCACGGGGCAGCACTTCAGCATCCAGAGCAATCTGCTGGAGCACAGATTGCTGGCCTGCTGCGGCGCGGTGAGAGCCCCGGGGAAATGTGTCCGAACCAGCGAGGATGGCAGCAGTCAGTGCTCGCGTGGCCTCAATCTGCACCTGCATGAGAGCAGTCAGAGATGGGGTCATGGCAGCCAGTGATTGAATTGCAGTACTAAACATTTGCGTGGCATCCGCCTGTGGTACAGCAAAGTGCTCCACACTCCTTGCCAGTGATTCAATGCATTCGGGCACCCTTCCCACTGTACCCATGAGCTCAGTGTGCATGTCCACTGCCTGGGTGTTCATTTCAGCGATCAGCCACTCCTCCTCTGCGTCCAGTGCAGTAGGACTCGCTGGCATACTCTTCCTCCGGGGAGAAGACCCCCGAGCTTCCCTACCCCCATCGCGTTGCTGCAGCCCGCTGGGTTTTGGAGCTTCACCCTCATCAGACCCTTCCCCCCTGCTCCCCTCCAGGGAAGGCGTGTTCCCAGTGTGGGCATGGGCTTCCTCGGGAGAGGGTGGCGCTGATGCGCCGGCTTCATCTTCCTCCTCACCTGCAGCTTCACTCCCACTGGCAGCTTGAGGGCCTGTCTCCTCACCTGGTGAATCACCATCTGAAAGCAGGGAGGTACAAGAGTGGCTTTAATGTGAAGGCAGGGTGGCAGTAAGGGAGGAATGAGTGCAGCGATTTAGTAAGTTGGATTGAAAGTGTCAAAGGCTGGTGTTGTGAGGGACAAGTGGAAGGAGAGAGGACAAAAAGGTGATGACCTTACCATTGCTGTCCAGAATGGGGTCGACCGCTCCAGTGGCGACGAGACCGATCACCCGGCTTACCACAATCCTGTGGACGCGCTCCTGAAGATCGCTGAGAGGTTGCAGCTGAGGCCGCCCTCCACCCGTCCGTTGCTGCTGTCTCCTATTATGAGATAGCTTGGCCTGCAAGAAAAAGGACGGCGTCTGAGTAAATATACAGCCATGGTCATGCCTGATGTGCCTCCCATAGGTGAATAGCCCTTACTGCATGCAGCCATGGTCTTGCCTGATGTGCCTCCCATAGCTGAATAGCCCTTACTGTATGCAAAGTGTGGAATGTGTGTGTGTGTTTCATGAGAGGGCCATAGGTGTTGGATGAGTGTTGGCCATAGGGGTTTTAAGACCCTCTGGCCATAGAGTGAAGTTGAGATGGAGGGATGGAGAGGTATTGAAAAAAAGCCACTCACCCTGATGACCCGAGTGAGGTTGTTGAACTTTTTTCTACATTGTATGTGGGTCCTGGGCACCATGCTCCTGGAGGAGACGCTCTGTGCCACCTCCTTCCACACTCTTCTGTAATCATGTGGCAAAGGCCTCCTGCCACTCTCTGGGTACAGTATTGATCTTCTGTGCTCCACCGTGCCAACCAGAGCCTCCTAGGCCCGCTCGCTGAAGCGCTGTGTTCGCTCCCTGGCCCTCTCCATAGTCCTTGGCTGCAAGATTTAGGCACAGGTCTCTCCAGGCCAAGATTCAAGGCTCCAATGAGCAGGGTGTGGCTGGAGAGCAAGATCGATCCTCCCCTTTAAGAACTGTCCGGCGCCAGTGTGTCTGTGTTCCATGGCTAACTGAAAGCACCCGCGTTGCGCCCGCGCTCTGAGTTAACGCCTCGCTCCTCGGCCTTTGCGCCTTAAGACAGGTGTGTAGCGCCTGATTTAGCGCTCCAATCACCTTCAGGGGCGATAAAAGCCAAGTTTGGCATCGGAGGCGATAATTAGCGCCAGGCGCTAAACTTTGCGCACGGCCGATAATTGCGCCCCAAACGGGGCGAGACTGAATTTCTCCCCCCAAAGGTTTTCTTACCCCAGACATTACTTTAAAAAGTTCTTTAATATATTGCGCCTGGGCGGTTTGAACCATCTAAGTGAAAGGAGCTAACTAGTTGGATGATTTCGAATGTATGAAATGGACTTGAAATTGACATACTGAAGGGTCATTTCAATAATTAACCTCTTTTTATGGATAAGACTCTAATCAAACATTTCAACTGACCCGTTCTATTCACGACATCCCAACATTAAGCAGCTCCCAAACCAGTAGAATCAGCTACCTTGCCATAGTGTCAGTGTAGTTCAGCTGGTAGACAGAAAAAGAAAGAGCATTCATGACCACAGGCCATTCTAAAGCACTTTACAACCAATGAAGTGCTTTTGAAGTGTTGTCACTGTTGTAATGTAGGAAAGTCCCACAAACAGCAATGAGATAACTCCCTCAATGAGATAACTCCCTCAATACTGCACTGAAGTGTCAGCCTCGATTACCTGCTCAAATCTCTGGAGTGAGACTTGAACCCATAACCTTCTGATTCAGAGGCGAGAGTGCTAGCACTATGACCTCTGAATATAAAGGCTGCGAGCTCAAGCCTTCCTCTCGGATTTGAGCCCACAATCGAGGCTGAGGGAGTGCCGCTTTGTCAGAGGCTCTGCCTTTTAGAGGAGACGTTAAACCGAGCCTCATGTGGTTGTGCAGGTTGATATAAAAGATCTCATGGCACTACTTGAAGAAGAGTGGGGACTTCTCCTGGTATCCTGGCCAACAGTTATTCCTCAACAACATCAAAAAAATGGACAAACTGGTCGTTCCTGTTTGTGGGACATTGCTGTGTACAAATTGGCCGCTGCGTTTGTCTACATTACAACAGTGACTACACTTCAGAAGTAATTCATTGGCTGTAAAGCACTTTGGAACATCCTCAGGGAGTGAAAGGTGATTTATAAATGTGAGTTCATTCCCTTTCTCTACAGAAAACCTCTTGGGCACCTTAGCTCTCACTCAAATTCCACCCTTTCAAATTATGCAAGTTGAAAGATCTGGTTTTAACTTTCCAATGAAAACAGTGCGGTCATCAGATATCAGACTTTCCAGGTGCAATGGGGGTCTCCCCCTGGTCGTTGTGATTCAGCACTGCGCTGGGGGCGCAGCTGGAGCGCTGTGCTAACATTTGCACGATGCCATGTTATGTACCACCTTCTGAGGGCAATTAGAGCTGGGCAATCAATGCAGCCTTGTGGTTATTAACTGCAGGAGACCTAAGGCGCATTTACCGCGAATTTAATGTCAGTGCGAAGCGACTTTAGTTTCACATCAATGCAGACCTGGCAGTGTAAGTGCCTAAACTGACCCTAGAGTGGAGTGGAGTGAGAGTCTCTGGAGAAAGTTTGTCACCGCAGGGAGTGCGGTGTCAAACCTCGTTTGCAAAGAGCTCGGGAGTGAGGGTGAGGGGGATGGGATCCATTGGACCTATCTCCCCCAGAACTTTTTAAACCTACCAGACTTTAACTTAAACGTTTAGAGTGTGGGAATTCTCCCCTTCCTGCTTTCTGCACAATTTGAAAGAAAGTATTTGTATTTATATGTTGCCTTTCAATGGCCCAGAAATTCAGGTCCCAACGCGTGAGTACACACGGGGTACTCACGCGTAGGCCCAACGAAAGTGCCGGTTTCGTGCATGCACTGCACATGCGCGAGAAACCGGCACTTCCGTTCCCCTGAAAGAAGGGGTTCAGAAGTCGAACGCGTGCGCCGGAGAGGCAGCGCGTGCGCATTGAAGAACTTACGTTTTTTTTGCAGGTTTTTCCGGGAGGGTAATGTAGTGTCCGAGGATCAATAATACTCAGACTGCAGGAGAACAATAAAACAGGTATTGACTGAAAAGAGAGTAATTCAAGACTGAAGTACAGAAGCCTGCTATGGCTTTATATACAGGGGTGGTCACTGCCGGTACTGCAGTATAGAATCAGTTCTTCTCTTAAAGGTACATACACAACAATTCCTCCCCTTTTAGATAAACAGTACATAACATTCATTTAACAACTAAATAATAACTAATTACAATTACAATTTTCTCTGTACTATATACATCAACTGAAATAATCATTTATAAGTTCAGTCTTTGAGGAGGCTTCCTGATCCTGACTGGATAACGCCTTTCTCGAGTATCCTGTTCTTGTGGCGGAGTTGATTCTGGCTCATTGTCATTGGTTGGTTCGTCAGCTTCCAATACCACTGCTTCTGAGGTAGACGCAATCTGTACTTCGGGTTGTTTACCAGGTGCACCTGCTTGTGGTATGGGTTTGGCTTGTTCCTGTGACTCTAGAATCTGGTCAGCATGGCGTCTCACGATGCTCTCTCCAATGTCCACTGTGTACATTAGTGGTCCCTGCTGTGTGCATATCGTTCCTGGCTGCCATTTTTCTGTTCGGTAGTCACGGGCCAAGACTGGTTGCCCTATCTTGAAGCTCCTGGTTGGCTTCTCATTTATGTGCTGGAATTGCTTATCCTCAACATCTCGTCTTATGTTTGGTTTGAGCAAATCCAGGCGACATCTTAGCCTTTGGTTGAAGAACATTATGGCTGGAGTTTGGTTGGTGACTGCATGTGTCGCATTCGGTAAGCAAACAAGAAATTATCCACCTTGTGTTGTAGTGGTATGTCGTCATTATGCATTGCCTTTATTGCCTTTTTAAAGGTCTGAACAAACCTCTCAGCCAATCCATTTGTGACTGGATGATATGTGGCAGATGTGTAATGTTTCGCCCCATTATTCCTCAGAAACCTCCGGAAATCCTCGGACACAAACTGTGGCCCATTGTCGGAGCAAATCTGTTCTGGCAAGCCATTCCTGGCAAAGATGGTCCGTAGGACTGCAATAGTTTTCTCCGTGGTGGTGGAGGACATTTTGATGACCTCTGGCCATTTTGAATGGGCGTCCACAGCGATTAGGAACATTGAGTCCATAAATGGACCAGCAAAATCAATGTGTACCCGTTGCCATGGAGATGAGGGCCACTCCCATGGATGTAGCGGGGCCTGTGGTGGAGCGTTTTGGACCTTCTGGCATCCTGTGCAACTCTTGGTCATATCCTCGATTTCTTTATCGATTCCCGGCCACCACACAAACGCCCTGGCTAGGCTCTTCATTTTTACCCCTCCCAGATGACCCTCATGAAGCTCATTGAGCACTCTATCTCTCAACTTGGGTGGAATAGTGTAGTGTCCGAGGATCAATAATACTCAGACTGCAGGAGAACAATAAAACAGGTATTTACTGAACAGAGAGTAATTCAAGACTGAAGTACAGAAGCCTGCTATGGCTTTATATACAGGGGTGGTCACTGCCGGTACTGCAGTATGGAATCAGTTCTTCTCTTAAAGGTACATACACAACAATTAAGTCCAGCAGTTATGTTAAGTCTGTGTGTTCCAGTTGTATTAAGATTAATTACTGACACAGACTACAAGAATAAAGTTCAACAGGTCTTTACTAGTTGGAGGTCAGGACTATACTAAATACAATATCACTACACAGTACTTATATACCGGTGGTCACCACCGGTATTACGTATACAGCAGCCAGAGAAAGTAGTACATCTCTTAAGGTGGAACAGGCTTAAGTTCTCTTAAGGTGGAACAGGTTACATACACCACAATCCTCCCTTTTTAGCTTAACAGTCATATCCCCATTTAACATAACATCATAACATATATACATATATAACTTCAGGTATAAACAGTTCAAAGGTTCAGTCTCTCAGGAGGCCTTCTGATTCGGTTTGGATAACGCCTTTCAGTGGTCTCTGATTCTTGTTGCTGAGGTGACTCTTCTTGTTGGATTCCTATGTATTGGACGTCATCATCAGGTACAGTCCCTGCCGAGGTAGATGCTTCAGGTTCATTAACGTCTTCCACAGTTGTCTCTGTCGCAACCATGGGTTCGACCCTTGCTCTTGATTCTACCAGTTGATCCGCATGACGCCTTATCACATTTTTACCAATATCTACTGTGTACATCAGAGGTCCTTGTTTGGCCCAAATTGTTCCGGACTGCCATTTTTCGTTTCCATAGCCCCTTGCCAACACTGGTTGTCCTACGTCGAAACTTCGAGTGGACTTGTTATTAATATGCCGGAACTGTTTGTTTTCCACTTCCCTCCGCACATTTGGTTTTAACAAGTCCAACCTGGACCGCAACCTCCTGTTATAAAACATCATGGCAGGACTTTGGTTAGTCACTGCATGAGCGGCGTTTCGATATGCCATTAGGAAATTGTCCACCTTGTGTTGTAACGGAATCTGATCATCGTTCATGGCCTTTATTGCCTTTTTGAATGTTTGGACAAATCTCTCGGCCAACCCGTTTGTCGCCGGATGATATGGGGCAGAGGTATAATGTTTCACCCCATTCTTCTTTAAGAATTTTTGGAATTCTTCCGACATGAACTGTGGTCCGTTGTCCGAACATATCTGTTCTGGCAATCCGTTCCTTGCGAATATTGTTCTTAACACCGCAATTGTCTTTTCTGAAGTAGTGGTATTCATCTTGATCACTTCTGGCCATTTGGAATGTGCGTCCACCGCAATTAGGAACATGGAGTCCATGAATGGACCAGCAAAGTCAATATGTACGCGTTGCCATGGGGCTGAAGGCCATTCCCATGGGTGTAGCAGTGCGATCGGAGGTGCATTTTGCACTTTTTGGCACCTCACGCAGCTTTTTGTCAACTCCTCTATCTGTTGGTCAATGCCCGGCCACCATACATAAGCCCTAGCAAGACTTTTCATCTTAACTCCCCCCAGATGACCTTCATGCAGTTCCTTTAGAACTCTTTCCCGTAACTTGGGAGGAATAATCACTCTTGTCCCGTACATCAAAGTACCATGGCAGACGGACAGCTGGTCTTGCCTTGCCGAGAATGCCGGTAACAGAGGATCACCATGTGTTGGCCATCCCTTCACTGTCACCTCGTAAACTCGGGACAGTGTCGGGTCGTTCCTGGTTTCTCTTTCAATACTTGCATTGGTGACTGGTAAACACTCGATGATGGTCGAATGAAATAACTCAACAGGGTCAACTTTCGTCGTCTCTTCTGCTTCAGGCAGTGGCAGGCGCGACAGTCCATCAGCATTGCCATGCTGCTTTGTACCTTTGAATTCTATTTGATATTGATGTGCCCCTAGGAAAAGAGACCATCTCTGGAGACGCTGTGCTGTCATCACCGAAACACCCTTCTTAGGGTTAAAAATGGATACCAACGGCTGATGGTCTGTCAGAAGTGTGAATTTTTGGCCCTGCAGGTAATGATTAAACTTCTTCACTCCCCATACAAGGCTGAGAGCCTCCCTATCGATCTGCGCATAGTTGCGCTCAGCGGAGGTCAATGATCTGGATGCAAACGCGACTGGCCTTTCCGTGCCATTTGGCAACTTGTGTGAGAGTACTGCCCCAATACCATATGGAGAAGCATCACAAGCCAACCGAATAGGCAGTGTTGGGTTGCAGTGAACCAACACTTCCTCTGAGGTGATCAATTCTTTGCTTTTGCGAAATGCCTTCTTACAGTTTTCGCTCCATTCCCATGGTACCCCCTTCTGTAATAGAGCGTTCAGCGGGTGCAGTACCGTGGATAGATTCGGTAGAAACTTATGGTAATAGTTAATCAATCCCAGAAACGACCTCAACTGAGAGACATTATCCGGAGCGGGAGCCTTTACAACTGCCTCTATCTTGTCAGGAGACTTATGAAGCCCCTCCCGGTCAATGACATGACCACAGTACGAGATCCGCTTCTGAAAGAACTCACATTTCTGCCGATTAACTCTAAGTCCATACTCTTTCAGTCTGTTGAGCACCAGTTCCAAGTTTGCGAGGTGTTCTTCATCACCATCACCTGTAATCAGAATATCGTCCAGGTAACATTGTGTGCCTGGAATTCCCTGTAATACCTGCTCCATGGCCCTCTGCCAAATTGCCGGAGCCGATGCCACTCCAAAAACCAGCCTATTGTACCGGTACAAACCTCTATGCGTGTTGATCGTGAGGTACTGGCGTGACTCTTCATCAACCTCCATCTGCAAGTACGCCTGCGCCAGGTCTATCTTGGTGAAGTGTTTCCCGCCAGACAACGAAGCAAAAATATCCTCAATCCGCGGAAGCGGATACTGCACCGTGTGAAGCATCGGATTAACGGTGATCTTGAAATCTCCACAGATGCGAACCCTCCCTGGTTCTCCTGGCTTGTTGCTCGAAGGACGTTTCATAACGGGAACAATGGGCGTAGCCCACTCACTCCAATCTACTTTAGACAGTACACCTGAACGTTCTAGCGCTTCCAGTTTCGCTTCTACAGTAGGTCGTATTGCATAGGGTACCGGTCTGGCTTTGAAAAATTTTGGTTGTGCATGTTCATCAATCTTGATGTTTGCCGTAATTCCTTTCAGTGTTCCCAGTCCTTGCTGGAACACCTCTTTAGCATCATCCAATATTTTGGACAATCGTTTAGGTTTGACATCTGTTTCCCCGGAATCTACCGTTAGTGCTTTTAAGGAGTGCCAGTCCATATTCATTTTCCTAATCCACTCCCGTCCCAGTAGTGGTGGACCTCCTTCAGGTAACACATATAAGTCCATTACTTGGCGTTCTTCGCCCTTGTGGACCACTTTTACCTCTATCTTTCCGATGGGGTACACTCTTTGCCCCGTGTATGTTTTCAATATAATCTCCGTATCCCGTAGGGGAATATGTTGGAATAACCTTTTGTAATCTTTCTTATTCATGACCGTCAATGCCGATCCAGTGTCCAATTCCATCTTTACTTGGACTCCTGCTATCTGAAGAGTGACCCAAATTGTCTGGAGATCTGCATCCTTACCAACGTTGTGTACTCTTAAGCTACCCAGTTCATTACTGCTAGCGTCTGAATCTGACTTCTGTTCGTTTGAACTGGTCTTTGTCACCTTGTGCACCTTTATGTATTTTCCTTGCGGTGACTTTTTGTTGCCGGTCTTCTTTCCTGATCGGCATACTTTAGCTATGTGGCCAAGCCTGCCACACGTTCTGCATTCTTGGTTTTTAAACCAACACTGGTTCTGATCATGTG
This sequence comes from Somniosus microcephalus, assembly GCF_052327205.1. Lineage (NCBI taxonomy): Eukaryota > Metazoa > Chordata > Chondrichthyes > Squaliformes > Somniosidae > Somniosus > Somniosus microcephalus. The sequence goes on from NC_141015.1 coordinate 13,278,652, forward strand.
TTGTCTTTCCACAACGATAACATTTTACAGTACTCAAACCCAATTTATTTGTACTGTGTTCCGGTGACCGTAGCTGCATTGCTGCCGTGCCTCTCGCTGCGTCTTCGTGTGCTGCTGCCATAGTGACCGCTTTCTCAAGCGTCAGCTCATTCTCCTCGAGCAGTCGCTTTTGTGTATTTTCTTTTAATAATCCACACACAAATTTATCTCTTAGCGCTTCTGTTAGTCCCGTTCCAAACTGACAGAACTTTGCTAGCTTACGCAATTCCATTAAATATTCAGCATTGCTTTCATCCTTCAGCTGCCTTCTGCTGTAAAATTTAAATCGTTCCGCTAGCATCAGCGGCGTGGGGTTTAGATGATTTTTCAGGACAGTAACAATCTCCTCGAACGTCTTATCCGCCGGTTCATCTGGTGATAAAAGGTGTTTCAATTGCCCGTATGTCTTCGCACCCATTAAGTTCAATAACGTTCGTGCTTTCTCTGCATCTGGGATTTTATTTGCTTTACAATAATTTTGTATGCGTTCTACATACATGGCCCAATCTTCGATGTCGCCATCAAAGGTATCAATGTTCCCATGTTTAGGCATCGTTGCAATTTATTTTATCCCAAGATGGCGGCTTCCCGCTCTTGTCTTCGTCCTCTGCCTACAAAATGGCGGTTTTCCCGCACTTGGCGGTCTTCACCCACTGGCTGCAATGGCGTTTGGCGTGCCGCTGCTGCTCCCCTTTCCCAGCGGTTAGTAACTCCCCCGACGCTGTCTCCGCTTCACCGCGGCTCCCTCGGGCATTCGCACTTCCCCGATGTCGCGCCTCGCAGCCCTTCTTGCAGCCTGGTGATTAGCACCGGCTGCGTTCGCCTTCACCGCGGCTCTCGCGCCTTCAGCCGCCCCAGACGCTGAGCCTTTTTGGCCCGAAAGCGGCCCGGCCCTTATCACCAGCCGCGATCGATGTCCCCGCGCTGCGCCTTTCGGCCCGAATGCGGCCCGGCCCTTATCTCCGGTCGCGATCGATCTCACCGCCCTTATTCCTCCGTCTTCCTCCCCCCGTCTGTACAGCCAACGCGGCCGACTTTCTGCTCGCGTCGCTGACCGGCTTACCCACCATCGAGGTAGAAAGAAGATAGCTGACTGCCGCTGATGGAGGCTTCGAGTTCAGGATGTCTTCTGCACTCCGGGTTCTCGATGCCTGCCGCACGACGTGTCTTCCAGCAGGGTGATGAGGGTGGATGCCTCTCTTCGACGCCCGTTCTGTGGACGAAGCCGCCGTGGATATAAACTGCCGCAGGGTAAGAATCGGACTCGTCGCCACTGTTAAGTCTGTGTGTTCCAGTTGTATTAAGATTAATTACTGACACAGACTACAAGAATAAAGTTCAACAGGTCTTTACTAGTTGGAGGTCAGGACTATACTAAATACAATATCGCTACACAGTACTTATATACCGGTGGTCACCACCGGTATTACGTACACAGCAGCCAGAGAAAGTAGTACATCTCTTAAGGTGGAACAGGCTTAAGTTCTCTTAAGGTGGAACAGGTTACATACACCACAAGTTACACTTTTAAAAAGCAGGTGCAAGGCCTGCTTTTAACAAGGTAAGTGGAGAATTAATTAAAATTAAAACATTTTTTCCACAGGTTTAATATTTTTAAATACTTTAAAGAAAGGTAAGTTTATTTTTAGCCCCGTTAGAAAATGTAATTAATTTTTTCAAAAATTTAAATTAATGTTTAAAATAGTTATTTCATGTAGTTTATAGTTTATTTTAAAAATGTGATTTAAAAAAAAAATTATTTGAGGTTTTAGTGATGTTTTGGGGCTCATAGTACTTATAGGTTTGACAGCTCTTCCTGTCAAACTTATGAATGAAGCATTCCCTGCTACCATTGGCTCTCCATGGCCCACGTGATCCCAGGGGACGCATCAAACTAACTGCGCCCCTGGGATATGCAAGCACTGCGCGCCGGCAGTTGGAGGAGGCCCAGGATCGGAATCCCACGCGGGCCCACAGCACAACGGCCGGCGCGCTAGGTAAGTGCAGGTCGGAGGCTTGCACCCGCGGGAAGCCCCCGACCCAAATTTCTGGGCCATGATCTCAGGATGTCTCAGGGCTTCTCAGCCAATGAATTACTTTGAAATGAAGTCACTGTTGTTTTTGTAGGCACGCAGCAAAGTGATCAATGATGGGTCAATCTGTTTTGGTGATGCTGGTTAAGGGATAAATGTTGGCCAGGACACTGGTGGAAGTCCCCTGCTCTTTAAATATTGCCCCGAGATCTTTTGCATCCATCCGAGCAGGCAGACATCTCACCTAAAAGACAGCACCCCTGACAATGCAGCATTCCCTCAGTATAGCAATGAAATGTTTGTCTAAATTCTAGACTGGGGTTTGAACTCACAACCTTCCAACTTAGTAGTTCCTACATTGCAACAGTGACTACACTTCAAAAAGTACTTCATTGGCTGTAAAGCGCTTTGGGACGTCCGGTGGTCGTGAAAGGCGCTATACAAATGCAAGTCTTTCTTTCTTTTAGTACGAGGGCTACCAGTGACCGAAGCTGACGGCTGATGCGAGAGAGCACTGCCCATTCTTGTGTCCTGGCAGTGCACAGCTCTGTCTGGGACAAGACTGCTCTAGTTCCAGTCGGGCAGATACCAGTAAATTCAGTTTTGCGAGAATGGGAACTGAACTGGACCTGTTCTCCAGCCGATAACTGCTGAGGAACACAATTATATAATTGTTTAAGAAAAGGCAATAATGATGGGAAAGCTATTGTCCTATGTAGCACTGGGCCACACTGGCTGGAAGTTCCCAAGTTTGACATGGTCTGGTCCGTTAAGTACTGATCTCAGATAGGGCAGGGGCTCGGGTTCTTTCCCCCTGAACTTAAAGAGGGCAAAATTAAACAAAGTTTCTCACACCTGGTCTTCATTCAGTGACTTCTGCTGGAAAGTGGATTTGTGGACATCACTTGAGGGCAGGGTCTGGGTCCGTCGTGATTTGCCCCACATAATTAACAGTCAACGCTTGCTTTCTGGGCTCACACATGTAGGTCAACCTAGGTGAGGTACTGGAGGGAAGGCTGTTGCCCCTAAAAGGAACAATTTGCAATTGAAAAGCACCTTTCACATCCTCGGGACGTCCCAAACCACTTCCCAGCCAACAAAGTACTTTTGAAGTGTAGTCACTGTTGTAATGTCGGCAAATGTAGCAAGGTGCTAAATGATGCTGGCCAGGACAGGTTCACTACTCTTCTTCAAACAGTGCCCGTGTGAACTTTTACATTCTTCTAAGCAGGTCAACAGTGCCCTGGTTTAATGTCTCATCTCAGAGATGGCACTTCCTACAATGCAGCACTCGCTCAGTACTGCGTTGAAGTGTCAGCTTCCATTACAATAGTGACTACACTTCAAAATTACTTCACTGGCTGTAAAGCGCTTTGGAACACCCTGAGGTCGTGAAAGGCGCTATAGAAATGCAAGTCTTTCTTTTTTCTATTTTACGTGTTCAAGTTTCTGGAGTGTGACTTATGATCTTCTCACTCAGATGAGAGAGCTACCACTGAGCTAAGGCTGACACATAGAAGTGCTTTGCAGTGCGTATTAGAATCTTCAGGAGAGGAGGGAATACACTGTCTGTAACCATCTCAAACATGAAGTCTTTACCAGACCCTTGGTAACAGCAATCCCTCCCCACAAAATATAACGTATGGATAATAAAATCAGGCCCTAAACATGTTTTTGATGGTTGCAGGATTTTTATTTAAAATGGTTGATATTCAGCACTGATATTCAGCACTGGTCACTCACACCCACATTCACACTCACTCTCATTCACACTCGCATTCACCCTCGTATTTACACTTGCATTCACACTCATATTCACACTCGCATTCACACTCACTCACATTCACACTCACTCACATTCACACTCGCATTCACACTCGCTTTCACCCTCGCATTCACACTCGCTTCACATTCACACTCTCAGTTACCCTCGCACTCACACTTGCATTCACACTTGCGTCACCCTCGCATTCACACTCACATTCACCCTCTCATTCACACTCGCACTCACATTCACACTCACTCACATTCACACTCTCATTCACACTCACTCACAATCACACTCTCATTAACACTCACTCACAATCACACCCGCATTCACACTCACTCACATTCACACTCACATTCACACTCGCTTCACACTCGCATTCACACTCTCATTCACCCTCGCATTCACACTCGTTTCACACTCGCATTCACACTCTCATTCACACTCACATTCACACTCGCTTCACACTTGCGTTCACACTCTCATTTACCCTTGCATTCACACTTGCTTCACATTCGCATTCGCACTCTCATTCACACTCGCATTCACACTCTCATTTACCCTCGCATTCACCCTCGCATTCACCCTCGGATTCACACTCGCACTTACATTTGCACTCACACTCACACGATCGACCCTCTTCTATCTCTGGGCGACAAAATAAAGGAAAAGCTCATTGCTAGCGCTTGCTTTTAACTTAAACTACAGGGCACAGATCCATACTTAAAAAAAGAAAAGAATTAACCGTTTCACCAAAGAATAATTTTATATTAAAAATGAAAACAAACACAGCATAAAGCCATAAACTGACAAAATGATTCACTCTATTAAAACAGAGAAGTGTTTCTCTACAGCTTCTAATGTGAAACTGCTAAACACTAAACACTTCGGAAAAAAAATTAAATGACTTGTGGATAATTACCGCTATTGCCTCAAATCTCAGGGGTGTCGTTTGAAGTGCTAGGGAGCCCAGATGGCTAAAAAATGGAATTTTGTAGAAAATTACCGACATTATTCATGGCAACATTATCAATTACCTGTGTATCAATTATACTAATGTTGAATTTGAAAAGGTTGCTAAAAACTGCATTAAGAATTGGATCAAAACAATTGACAAGGGGGAAATCTCGAGGTAATTGCTATTAACAAAATAAGTGTAATTTTCTGTGCTTTATTAAAAATTACAACCTTTCATAACTGTCAGCAAAAGGACATTTCATGGGTAAACAGTCAGAGACAAAGCAGGAATGATTAGAATTGTGTGTTTAACTGTGTCTGTGCAATATCAAATAATAGCTTCTTCTCTGCCTTTTTAAGTATAACCCGGCCTCCATTATACATTAATGATTGCTAAGTTTCTTCCTATATTTGCCGATTAGATTCTTTAAAGGAATATTTAGGCCGAATATTGAGTGAGCCACAGACCAGAGCGTCCCGGGTTTGCTTCCTGGAGTTTGGTGATAGAAGCTTGTGCGGCCGTTGTTCTCAGTGCCAACTGATCTCGGGACAGGAAGGGTTGCCGCTCCTGATTGTTATCCAGTGATCTCTGCCAGATAGTGTGCATGTGTGCGGACGCGGGCTGTGAATGGGAATGTAGAACATACAAAAATTGACCGGCTGGTCCATCAAGCCTGCCCCAAAACACCATGATGACCTGGGCATCAGATGAAACACATGCTCTCCCCCTCCCCTCTCCCTCCCCACAGCCATGTAATCTCCTGGGAGGGGCAGAGAAACGGAACAAAATCCCAGAACCCAGAAGAAATACGCTGGAAAATTCCTCTCCGACCAACTCGGGCAATCAAAACCAGTCCAGGAGATCACATGGACCAAGTATTACTAGGGGAGAAGATATCGCACAGTTAATGCACTCACACCAAGTTCCTGTCCCTGCTCTTCTAATGGAGACAGTGCCTGTTTGCATTAAACAGACCCCCATTAAATGAAAAGAGAAAGCCATTTTGTATAAGCTCACTCAATCTGCATACGATAACACTGGCCATTTCTACCTTGGGCTCAGGCTTGACTGTGGTGCCCCCCGTGGTTGAATAGCTTGTCTTGCACTGACCGTCTGGATTCATATACGAAAAATGGCCACCTCGCACTTAACCACACATCAGCGAGAGTCAGCACATTCGGGAAAGGAGAAAGGAAAATTGGAAATTGGGAGGGGAGGAATTACATGGAATTTACAGCACAGAATCAGGCCATTCAGCCCAACTGGTCTGTGCCGGTCTTTATGATCCACATGTGCCTCATCCCAACCCTCTATCTAACCCTGTCAGCATATCCTTCCAGTCTTCTCTCCCACATGTACTTATCTAGCTTCCCCTAAAATGCATCTTTGCTATTCGCCTCAACTACTCCATGTGGCAGCGAGTTCCACATTCTAACCATCTCTGGGTAAAGAAGTTTCTCCTGAATTCCTTGTTGGATTTATTGGTGACTATCTTATATTTATGACCCCTAGTTTTGGTCTCTCCCGCAAGTGCAAGCACTCTACGTCTACCCTATCAAACCCTTTCATAATTTTAAAGACCTCTATTAGGTCACCCCTCAATGTTCCCGGTAATTTTTTGGGGCCCTGCGGCCCCTTTAACGAGCTGCGTGGCCCATTCAAAAGTCCGAGCGTGCGCGTTTTTTCCCATTTAAAGGCCGGCTCACCAGCTGCGAGGGACCCCTGGACCACTACGCGGCTGCGCAGCTTAAGGGGAGCATTGCACCTCAGTCTTCTCTTTTCTAGAGAAAGGTGTCCCAGCCTATTTCTTTTCTTTTCTGAAAGTTATGAAATAGAATTATCGCAGTAAGCTGTGCTCATCTTTTTAAAATTGTGACAACATGACTCCTCGAGCCAGCCGGCCCAGTGGGGACCACATCCCCAAAAAATGATGGAAGATCGCAGGCTGAGCACTTGCACTATCCCAGGACCCACTCTCCGTCAGCACTGCTTCCCGTTGGGAGCTTTGGATCATAAAACCGCCCCAAAAACACCCACACTGTTTGTTTATTCTTTGTGCCAGCCATGGTTCAGTGGGTCGCGCTCTCGCCTCCGAGTCAGAAGGTTGTGGGTTCAAGTCCCACTCCAGAGACTTGAGCACAAAATCCAGGCTGACCCTCCAGTGCAGTGCTGAGGGAGTGCTGCACTGTCGGAGGTGCCGTCTTTCAGATGAGACGTTAAACGGAGGCCCCGTCCGCTCTCTCAGGTGGATGTAAAAGATCCCACGGCACTACTTCAAAGAAGAAGAAGAGCAGGGGAGTTCTTCCCAGTGTTCTGAACAATATTTATTCCTTTAACCAACATCACTAAAACAGATTACCTGGTCATTATGTCATTGCTGTTTGTGGGATCTTGCTGTGCACAAATTGGCTGCGGCACTTCCTACGTTACAACAGTGACTCCACTTCAAAAGTGCTTCATTGGCTGTAACATGCTTTGGGACGTCCTGAGGTCGTGAAAGGCGCTAGAGAAAGGCAAGTCTTTTTCTTTCTTCATTTCCGAAAATAATTGAGCCAAATCATCTCCCCTTATATCTCTACAAAAAAAATCTAATTCTTATATAAAAAAGTGGATGTTCCCTGATAATCTGTCATTGATACATTTTACATACATCATCCTGGGCAAATGAGACTGGTTCATTTATCCACATTATTTATCCAACAAAGTGTTTTAGTGACAAATATGGATGGATTGCCAAGTTTGGTTTAATAGCAATAAACTGTTCTACATTTCCAATTAGCTCCCGATCTGTAGCTGCATTTGCTTTCCACAACAATTACGAGATCAAACTAGTCTGTTTTTCCAAACAAAACTTTTAAACAGTTTATTAAATGATAATTTATGCTACACTTTGTAATACTGCATTCAATATTGGAAAAGAAAGAAGAAAAATAGCATTTATATGGCACAATTCACAACCTTGGGATGTCTCAAAGTGCTTTACAGAAAATGAAGTACTTTTTGAAGGGCAGTCACTGTTGTAATGTATGAAACGTGGCAGCCAATTTGCGCACAGCAAGCTCCCACAAATGGCAATGAGACAATAACCAGATAGTCTGTTTTTAGTGATGTTGGTTGAGGGATAAATATTGGCCCCAGGACACCGGGGAGAACTCCCCATCTCTTCTTCGCATCATGCCATGGGAACTTTTACATCTGCCTCAGAGAGCAGACGGGGCCTCGGCTTAATGTTTCATCTAAAAGATGGCACCTCCGACAGTGCAGCACTCCCTCAGTACTGCACTCAAGTATCAGCCTATCACATTGCTGTTTGTGGGAGCTTGCCGTGCACAATTTGACTGCCACATTTCCTACATTACAACAGTGACTACACTTCAAAAAGTAGTTCATTGGCTGGAAAGCGCTTTGGGAATCTTGTGGTCGTGAAAGACGCTACGTAAAAAAGAAAGAAAGAAAGACTTACATTTCTATAGCGCCCTTCATGACCACCGAACATCTCAAAGTGCTTTGCAGCCAAGTGCTGAGGGAGCGTTGCACTGTCGGAGGTGCCGTCTTTCGGATGAGACGTTAAACCGAGACCCCATCTGCCCTCTCAGGTGGATGTAAAAGATCCTGCGGCATTATTTCAAAGAAGAGCAGGGATGTTCTCCCCGTGTCCTGGCCAATATTTATCTCTCAATCAACACTTAAAACAGATGATCTGGTCATTTATTTAATTGCTGTTTGTGGTACCTTGTTGTGTGCAAATTGGTGGCTGCTTTTCTTACATTACATCAGTGACTACACTTCAAAAACACTTTGGGACATCCTGAGGTTGTAAAAGTCAGTATAAGTACATGTCATCTGAAAGACGGCACCTCCGACGGTGCAGCATCCCCTCTGATCTGCACTGAACTGCCAGCCTAGATTACGTGCTCAAGTCTCTGCGGCGGGGCCTGAACCCACAACCTTTTTACTCAGAGATGAGAGTGTTACCCACTCAGTCACAACTGACACCTCAAAAAGGAAGTCATATTCCCTGACCTAATTCCTGTCATAAAATGGTGGCCAGAGAAATGTCGCTCGAAAGCCTGCTGTAATTCACGTGAGTAACTTTGATCTGAAGGCGGCGAGGTCCCAGAGCTACTGGCACCTGTAGAACTTTATCAAATCTGAAATAAAAAGGGGTAGATTTGCCATGGAGTTTCTCCGAATGCTCACCGTTACTTTGGGTGAATCCTCGGGGAATTGGCCTTTTCGTGCCGTTACTCCAGACTTCCCGACAAAGTTACGGCAGGAGATCGGGAGAATCGCCGGGAAATTCCACCCCAAGTTATCGTCAGTTACAAAAGAAATGGAACCCTGACTGTCACATTATCTGAAATAAGTTCATTGTAGGATTCTCTCACCGGACTATTCCACACAGTGGGGGGGGGGGTGCCAAGGAATGCCTTTAATCCAACAAGAGCTCACCACCGAAGCCAGGTGAGTCTTAATGCTTTGAACCGGCATGAAAGCTTTGGTGTATCTTGCAAACCATTTTGCTTTGGTTTGTTCTCGCATTTCTTTATTGAGTTTAGTTCAGAACTAATCGATAGTACTCTTGGGAATTCAGTTGCAGATGAAGCAGTTACTGAATTAGTTAGTGATCTTGGTGTTAAGCAAACCTGCCAGCGCACGCACGACCTCGTCATTTGTACGGTTTCTGGCTTGATCGGTAGATGGTGACCCACCGGTAACCTGTTCAGGCTGATACAGTTTAGTGCTGAAACTCCTGAATGGGACAATGGAGTTAATGATTCCTTGTTATCTGTTTGGAGCAGTTGCACCAATGACAACAACAAATCTATCAAACTCAGCACCGATCACGTCAGCAGTTTCTGCAAAAACCCCACCAGAGACCCGTGCGTACACATTGCACGCTGATCCCCTCAGCTCCGGCCCCGCACCCCACCCCCTCCCTGAACAACAGGCATCCCAGGGGCGAGCCAGCCCCACAAAGGCCAGTGACGCTTGATAAATGACTGTGGCAGGCTTCTCTGTCACTGGCGAGGGGGCCTGCGGAGAGCTACATTGTGGAAAACATCCAATCTCTTTCATCTGTGAGCCAGAGGAACAGTGGCAGACTCGTTAGGGCCTGAGGTGTGACAAAAGGTCAACTTGTAGGACAGGGCAGTATTGCCAATTAGAGAAGGATGGACTCGGCTTGCAACTCACCAGAGACACAAGGCAAGGTACGAATACCTCACTGACACATTAATGAGGCACACAATGGCTGCTACATATACGTCGGATCAAAATGCACACTGGCCACAATTCATTGTTTCTCCTATACTGGCGGAGCTTTATACAGACAAGTATCACAGAGTGCAGACTGCTCCTAGCTCGCACCAAGTCCCGTTAACGCATCATCCCCTACATTGCTGACCTACATTGGCTCTCTGTCCGGCAACACCTCGATTTTAAAATTCTCAGCCTCGTTTTCAAATCCCTCCGTGGCCTCTTCGCTCCCCATCTCTGTAACCTCCTCCAGCCTGACAACCCTTTGAGAGCTCTGCACCACTTCAATTCTGGCCTCTTGCTCCACCCCGATTTTCAGCGCTCCACCATTGACGTCCCCTCCCGCTCCCCCTCCCCCAGTCCATACTGGTCTCTTTCCCCCTCAACCACAATCACTAAAGCCACTTAACTGGTCATTTATCTCACTGCTGTTTGTGGGAGCTTGCTGTGCATAAACTGGCTGCCACATTTCCTACATTACAACAGTGAACACACTTCAAAAGTGCGTCACTGGCTGTGAAGGACTTTGGACCTTCTAAGTCATGAAAGGCGCTAAATAAGTACCGTACAAGCTCATCCTCATTTGTCAGTGAACTTAAAAGATCTGCGAAATTCCAGGCCAGCATTTATTGCCCAGCCCCTGATTGTCCTGAGGAGATGGTGGGCCTTTTTCTTGAATCACTGATAGTAGTTTGATACACCTAAGTTGCTTCCCATTGATATACTGGCCAGACAGCAGGACTAGACAGACTAGATGCAGGAAGGATGTTCCCGATGGCGGAGGAGTCCAGAACCAGCGGTCACAGTCTAAGGATAAGGGGTAAGCCATTTAGGACTGAGATGAGGAGGAATTTCTTCACCCAGAGAGTGGTGAACCTGTGGAATTCTCTACCACAGAAGGCAGTTGAGGCCAATTCATTAAATATATTTAAGAAGGAGTTGGATATATTTCTTAAGGCTAAAGGGATCCAGGGATATGGGGAGAAAGCAGGGACCGGGTACTGAACTTGGATGATCAGCCATGATCTCATTAAATGGCGGAGCAGGCTCGAGGGGCCGAATGGCCTACTCCTGCTCCTATCTTCTATGTTTCTATGTTTCCTTCACTAAAGGATATTCGCTGTTGGGCTTTTATGAAAATCCAACAGCTTCGTGGTCACTTTTGACCAGATGCCAAACTGCCATGGTGGGATTTGAACTCACGGTGTAGTGGAATAGTCCAAGTCCCTGGATTACTAGTCCAGTAATATAACCACTACATCACCGTACCCTTATCATTCTACACATCCGTAGCATATTGGGAGCATGATTGTTGAATTAAAGAATTAGGATTACTGTTTTTCAACTCAAAACACATCAGGTTATTCTTTGAGAGCTGCAATTTCCCCATTATTATTTAATCCTTTTTTTTCTTCAGACTTTTTCTTGGTTCTGGAATCGAGGTAGTCGAGTTATTTTAGTTTGCTCAACTTTCACACCAGTTCTCCCTCAGCCAATACCAGCAAGCGCAGTGTAACGGGTCCTTCAGCCCAATGCGGTTTGTGAGAGGTTGAAAAATAGCTGCCACGTGTTCTCGTGTAATAGTCACTGCATTCCGTCAGTCTCCCACTTCCTCTTCTTGGTCAATGCATTTCCGTTCCTTCTGAAAACTCTACGGATACCACCAGCCCTCAAGTGCCTACTCTTCACGTCTGATCTTGGACCGTAAGCTTTGATAAGCTATTCAATCATGGAGGGCATCACAACCGAGCCAAATCCTGTCCTCGGATATCTATACCCATGCACATGCATGCATGAGCATACAGACACACACAGATGCACACACACACAGGTAACACACATGTACACACACACACATGCTACACGCTTTCAAATAGGGGAGTCTCTAGATATTACATAGAATTACATAGGGGGGAATTTTCATATGGGTGAGTGGGTGGGATTGGGTGCGGGTGGTGGGTTAAATGGGCAACATTTCCAAGCACGCTGGGTAGCTGGCTCCAACTCACTGACTTCTGGCTTTTCCTGAGGCAGGACAAGGGGAGGGCAGCTAACCCGCTCCCAGGAGGCGGGTCGGCATTTAAAATATATTAATGAAGCTGGAAGCCTTGGGTTTACTGTTGCCGGCTGGGTTTCCCAAGACTTTGGGAAACCCGGCAGTGAGGTGAGGCGAGGACAGCCTCGAGGCGAAGGTGTGTGGGCCAGTAGGAGCAGGAGTGCTTCCTCCCGCCCCTCCGAGCTCCCCCACCATCAGATGTCCCCCCCCCCCATACAAACCACGCCCCCACCCAGGATCAAACCCCCTCAGGATCGAAACCCCCCCCCCCCAAGATCGTGGATCGGACCCCCTTCGGAATTGGACCCCCCCTCCGGGATCGAACCCCTCCAGGGTCGGGGATTGGACCCTCCTGGGATCGCACCCCCCGGGCCGGGCCTCGGACCCCCTTCGGAATCGGAGCCCCCCGGGATCGAGGATCGGACCTACCTGGTCCTGCGGCCTCCTCCAGAGTGCTCCTTGCCCGACTGGAAGCCAAGCCTATCAATCAGGCTGATTTCCGGGCAGGGAACCTGTCAGGGCCAAAGGTCGCACGCTGTTAAGTTAACTCCACAGCATTCGGGGAAACCCAGACTTCCGGGTTTCCTGTCCGAAACTCCGCCCACCCCCTGCCTACGCAACCCACCCCAGTAAATATCCAGCCCATAGAGTCAACAGCACAGATACAGGCCATTCGTCCCAATTGGTCTATGCCAGTGTTTATGCTCCACACGAGCCTCCTTCCTCCCCTTTTCATCTCACCCTGTCAGCATACCCCTTTATTCCTTTCTCCCCCATGTGCTTGTCTAGCTTCCCATTAAATGTATCTATACTATTCGCCTCAACCACTCCCTGTGGTAGCGAGTTCCACATTCTCACCACTCTCTGGGTAAAGAAGTTTCTCCTGAATTCCCCAATGGATTTATTGCTGACTATCTTATATTTAAGGCCCCTAGTTTTGGTCTCCCTGCAAGTGGAAACATTTTCTCCATCTACCTTATCAAGCCCCTTCATAATTGTAAAGCCCTCTATTAGATCACCCTTTCTAGAGAAAAGAGCCCAGCCTTTCCTGATAAATACATCCTCTCAGTTTTGGTATCATCCTCGCGACTTTTTTTTGCACTTTCTCCAGTGCCTCTCTCTCCTTTATATAATGAGGAGACCAGAACTGTGCACAGTACTCTGTGGTCTAATGACATTTTGACACAAATTTAACATAACTTCCCTGCTTTTCAATTCCACCCCTAAAGAAATGAACCCCAGTGATTGGTTTGCTTTTTTTTATGGCCTTATTAGCCTGCGCCACTACTTTTAGTGATTTGTGTATCTGCACCCCAGATCCCTTTGCTTAGATGCCAGACTGATTTTTCCCTTTCCTAGTCCTTCAGACGTAACATTAAATCAAGGCATTGTCTGTCTGTTCCAGAGAGCACAGAGTTCTCCTGATGCCCTTGACAGTATTCCACCCTGATCCAACACCACCAAGCACAGATTAACTGGCTATTTATCACATCGCTAAAGACTATCCAGTCCCTCATTAGTTTGGAACTGATAATGAACCCAGGATTCTGAAAGGCATGACTCTCCTGTACATGATTTATAAAAGCTTCCACGACCTGAGCAAATAATCCAGGCTACAATTCCAGGGCAATACTGAGGAACAGCTGCATTGCCAGATTTTACCTCTCACAGTTAAAGCGCTAGACCAAGGCCTCTTGGCACCGTTGAGCAGGGAAGTTATCCCGACGTCCCTGCCAACATTCATCCCTAACCAACGAAGATCAACTGTTCGTTTATCTCGTTGCGGTTTGTGGGAATTTGCTGTGCGCAGAAGAGCCTACAGAACACATAGTGACTACACTTCAAAGGTAATCATTGCCTGTGAAGTGCTTTGTGATATCGTGACTTGCTATATGATTGCAAGCAATGTTCCCTGTCATTTTTTTAAAAATACTGCGCCTGCGCGGTTTTTCTATTTAAAAGCCGGCAAGCCGGTTGCGCTGGACCGCTGGAGTACTGCGTGGCCGCACAGCTTAACGGGAACATTGATTGCAAGCCCTTCCTCCCTTCCCTCCCTCCTCCCTTCCTTTCCCTAGCAAGAAGCTGAAATACATAGAAATACAAAGAATATGGAGCACAGAAACAGGCCATTCAGCCCAACCAGTCCATGCCGGCGTTTATGCTCCACTCGAGCCTCCTCCCGTCTTTCCTCATCTAAATCTATCAGCATAACCCTCTATTCCCTTCCCCCTCATGTGTTTATCTAGCTTCCCCTTAAATGCATCTATACTATTCAACTCAACCACTCCCTGTGGTAACGAGTTCCACATTCTCACCACTCTCTGGGTAAAGAAGTTTCTTCTGAATTCCTTATTGGATTTCTTGGTGACTGTCTTATATTAGTGGCCTCTAGTTATGCTCTTCCCCACAAGTGGAAACATTCTCTCTGTGTTCACTCTATCAAAACTTTTCATAATTCTAAAGACCACTATTAAACATTTTTTAAATACAGTTCCCTAAAGCTGTCCCCAAAATGCTCTGTCTGTTTTTCTTCTACATATTGTCTATTTTCTTGTGTTTTTATGCCCGAGGCCTTTATTTAGATATCTACCGCTAATGACAGGCATCCCTTCCAACCTCTATCATGCAGTACTGCAGGTTCCTGGACTATTGTCAGAGCTCATCCTGCGGAGAATCAGGTGAGAGCTGTGCTTCTTTTTGTCGGTTGGTTCCACTGAAGCATCTGGTGGGAATCAGCATCTTGGATTAATGACCCCATATGTAAGCAGCATGTGGAGACGACATTAGCCTGATGTCATCTCATAGCAAACCAAATTGTTGATGCTATTTTGGTGTGTGTGCATGTTTATGAGCAGAGAAATGACTTTTATCAGATATGTATGGTACGCTGCCAGTGAAGGCACCGAACAATCCCGAGCTCCCCTAATAGCCTTCTGGGTAAAGGTGACACCTGGTGTACTGAGCTATACATGCAGGACGTTCTTGGGTTCAATTCCTGCTCTGTGCTGAGTTCGCCATGGCAACAGTTGGGATGCTACTGTCTCTGAGTGAGGGCAAGAGAAAAAATAGCCCTTGTTCCTATTATGTCCGTGTATAATTGAGACACGGACTGCAGGAGTTGATTATAACAAGTCTTTACTGAATGGAGACAACCTGGAAACTGAAACTACAGAAGCCTGCTAGGGCCTTTTATACAGGGGTGGTCACTGCCGGTACTGCAGTCTGAGACCAGTTATTCCCTTAAAGGTACATACACAACAGTTCCTGCTCCTGATCACTATCCAGAGACTCTTGCTGGAAAGTGTGTGCGGGTATCTCAGTTGAGGTTTAGGCTTGGTCATTGATGCCTGTCTCAATCTAGAAAGCTAATATCTTTCAATCACAGGCCACACTACCCATCAACCTAGTGTCAGTGTTATTCTCCACTTGGCTCAGCTAATCTAATTCCACTCTCTCACTCGCTCTCCATATCCTTTAATAATGTTCTATTTCAGGCAACTATCGAATTCTCTTTTAAAAGAATTTACATAAATCGTCAGGCTTGTAACTCACCTCAGTGCTTCACCTCAATGTCTGCCTTAGCTCAGTTGGTAGGCTCTGAGTCACAAGATCATTGGTTCAAGGCCCACTTCAGAGACTTGAGTGTACAGATCTGAGGCTGACACTTCAGGCTGGATTTTGTGAATGGAGGTGAGTTGGAGGTGGGACTGCCGCTTGTCGTGTCAATGTCCCGCCTCTATCTTCGCCTGACCAGCCTGATTGAGATTGTTAAGCCTGCCCTGCGGGCTCAGCAGGCCAATTAGGGAGGAAGTCACTGGCAGATCACGTCAACGTCAGACGTGCTATCTGTCAAGACTTCTTGAAAGAAGAAATGACAGCGTTTGACAGCTCTGTGACGCTGTCAGACACTGACATTCTCTTTAGTTTGATGAGTCTTTGCGCTGAGGACTCAGCGAACCTTTCAACTTTGTAAATTTCACATGTCTGTAAGATCGGCGGATCAAACAGCCATTATGTGGAATTGACAAGGAGAATATCGGCTCTTCCCATCCAGCACAGCTAAAGGCCATAGAAGGAAAACAAGGTAAGCGCACACCTTTTTAAACATCACTCACCTTACATACTTACCACTCCACACTTGCACCCGTCATTCACCTCTAAACCTTACTTACAGGTGCCTCCGACCAGCGCAGACCTCCTCCACGTCTCCTGCAACCCGGCGGGGTTCTCCGAGGTCGGGAAGCCTTCACCTGTGAAGGTAAAATGGCACTATTCCTTTTTTCTGTCTGTTAACTACCTGTTAACAGGCAGTTAAAAGGATTAAGTGCCTTTCCCGCCTCCAGGAGACGGAACCCGAAGCTGCACATCTTCCCGCCTCCTGGCAAAAGGGCACGGAGGTGGGATGTGGGTGGGTTTGCCATCCGCCCCCACTTTCTCCGATTTTACCGGCTGTCCCGCCCCCATGCCTGTCTCCTCGGGGCTTGGAAAATCCAGCCCTCCCAGTGCAGCACTGAGGGAGTGCTACACTGTCAGAGCTGCCGTCTTTCAGATGAGACGTTAAACCGAGGCCCTGCCTGTACTCAGGTGGATGTAAAAGATCCCATGGTGCTATTTGAGGAAGAACAGGGGAGTCCTCCCAATGGCCAACATTCACCCCCCAATCAACACCATCAAAAGCCTATTATCTGATCATTTATCTCATTGCTGTTTGTGGGGATTTTTCTGTGCGCAGATTGGCTGACACGTTTTCTACATTAAGACAGTGACTGCACTTCAAAAATACTTCATTGGCTGTGAAGTGCTTTGGGACGTCCTGAGGATGTGAAAGACATGATATAAATACAAGCTCTTTCTATCTTTCACTTTAACAGTTTGCAGAGGATTCCACATTCTAACCGGCTTCTGGTAAATAATGTTTTTCTAAAGTCCTGTTTAATTATTTTTATTATGTCCATGTATAATTGAGACACGGACTGCAGGAGTTGATTATAACAAGTCTTTACTGAATGGAGACAACCGGAAACTGAAACTACAGAAGCCTGCTAGGGCCTTTTATACAGGGGTGGTCACTGCCGGTACTGCAGTCTGAGACCAGTTATTCCCTTAAAGGTACATACACAACAATTCCTCCCCTTTTAGATAAACAGTACATAACATTCATTTAACAACTAAATAATAACTAATTACAATTACAATTACAGTTGCTAGATACATTGGTTGAAGTTAAGCAATTATAAGTTCAGTCTTTGAGGAGGCTTCCTGATTCTGTCTGGATAACGCCTCTTTGGGATATCAGGTTCTTCTGGCAAGGTTGAGTCGGGATCAATGTCGTTGTTTGGTTCGTCTGCTTCCAATATCACCGATTCTGCGGTAGATGCAATTGGTACTTCGGTTTCATCGCCAGGTGTATCAGATCATGGTGTGGAGTTGACGTTTTCCAGTGACTCTAGAATCTGGTCAGCATGGCGTCTTACAATGCTCTCTCCAACGTCCACGGTATACGGTCCCTGGCGACCATGTGTGCGGGAAATGCATCCAGCTGCAGCTACTTGTAGACCGCATTGTGGCGCTCGAGTTGCGGGTGGATGAGTTTTGGAGCATGCGCGATGCTGAGAGGGTCGTAGATAGCACGTTTAGCGAGTTGTTCACGCCTCAGGGTAGGGCTGCACAGGGGGTGACCATCAGGTGGAGCAACAGAGGCAGGCAGGAAGTGCAGGGGCCCCCTGCGGACATCCCCCTTTCAAACAGGTATACCAAGTTGGATACTGTTGAGGGGGATGACTCACCAGGGGAAGGCAGCAGCAGCCAGCTTCCTGGCACCAGGGACGCTTCTGCTGCTCAGAAAGGGAGGAAAAAGAGTGGGAGAGCAATAGTGGTAGGGGATTCTATCGTAAGGGGAACAGATAGGCGTTTCTGTGGCCGCAAACGTGACTCCAGGATGGTTTGTTGCCTCCCTGGGGCCAGGGTCATGGATGTCACTGTGCGGCTACAGGGCATTCTTAAGGGGGAGGGTGAGCAGGCAGAGGTCGTGGTCCACATTGGGACCAACGACATAGGTAGGAAGGGGGATGAGGTCCTGCATCAAGAATTTAGGGAGCTAGGTAACAGATTAAAGAGCAGGACCTCAAAGGTTGTAATCTCTGGATTACTCCCAGTGCCACGTGCTAGTGAGTATAGGAATAGGAGGATAGAGCAGATGAATGCGTGGCTAAAGAGTTGGTGTAGGGGGGAGGGTTTTACTTTCCTGGATCACTGGGCCTGCTTCTGGGGAAGGTGGGACTTGTACAAGTCGGACGGGTTGCACCTGAACCAGAGCGGGACAAATATCCTTGCGGGGAGGTTTGCTAGCACTGTTGGGGGGGGTTTAAACTAACTTGGCAGGGGGATGGGATACAGAGGGGAGCTGAAATAGGGGGTGATGTGCTGCCAATTATAGAGAAAAAAACAAGTCAGCTTGGTAGACAGGGCAAATATACAAGGGCAAGGCTGGATGGCATCTATTTTAATGCAAGGAGTCTTGCAAATAAGGTGGATGAACTGAAGGTGTTGATAAACACATGGGAGTATGATATTGTTGCTATCACGGAGGCATGGTTGAGGGAGGGGCAAGACTGGCAGCTCAATATTCCGGGGTACAGAATCTTCAGGCGAGACAGAGGGGGGGGGTATAAGAGGAGGGGGTGTAGCAATATTAATTAAGGAGTCAATTACTGCAGTAAGGAGGGATGACATATTAGCAGGTTCCTCTAATGAGGCCATATGGGTGGAGCTTAAAAACAAGAAGGGGGCAAGCACTTTGCTGGGAGTGTACTATAGGCCTCCAAACAGTCAGGGGGAGATAGAGGAACAGATATGTAGGCAAATCTCAGAGAAATGTGCAAATAATAGGGTAATAATAATGGGGGATTTCAACTTCCCCAATATTAACTGGGATAGTCAGAGTGTGAAAGGCACAGAGGGTGTAGAATTCTTAAAGTGCATCCAGGAGAGCTTTTTGAGCCAGCATGTAGAAGGTCCTACAAGAGAGGGGGCGGTACTGGACCTAATTCTAGGGAATGTGGCCGGCCAAGTGGAAGAAGTGCTAGTAGGTGAGCACTTTGGTGACAGTGACCATAATATGGTGAGATTTAAGGTGGTCATGGAAAAGGACAGGGATGGGCCGGAAATAAAGGTTCTAAATTGGGGGAAGGCCGATTTTAATAGGATAAGGCAGGATCTGGCCAAAATGGACTGGGGTCAGCTACTTGTAGGAAAATCCGCATCGGAGCAATAGGAGGCTTTCAGAAGGGAGATTGAGATCATACAATGGCAACATGTTCCCGTAAAGGTCAAGGGTGGTTCCAAAAACCACAGGGAACCTTGGATGTCAGGGGATATACGAGAATGGATTCGAAAAAAAAGGAGGGCTTTTGGCAGATACAAAAGGCTAAAGACGGAGGAAGCCCTAGAGGAGTACAAAAAGTGCAGGGGGATACTTAAAAAAGAAATTAGGAGATCAAGGAGGGGCCATGAAATAACACTGGCGAGCAAAATAAAGGAAAATCCTAAGATGTTTTATAAGTATATTAAGGGTAAGAGGATAACTAGGGAAAAAATAGGGCCCATTAGGGACAAAAGTGGCAATCTGTGTGTGGAGCCGGAAGATGTAGGAGGGGTTCTAAATGAATTTTTTGCATCTGTTTTCACTATGGAGAGGGATGATGTAGACATAGAAATAGGGCGGGGGGACTGTGATATGCTCGAACACATTAACATCGAGAGGGAGGAGGTATTGGCGGTTTTAGCAGGCCTAAAAATGGATAAATCCCCAGGCCCGGACGAAATGTATCCCAGGCTGCTGTGTGAGGCAAAGGAAGAGATTGCGGGGGCTCTAACACATATATTCAGAACCTCTCTGGTCACAGGGGATGTGCCAGAGGACTGGAGAACCGCTAATGCAGTTCCATTATTCAAGAAGGGGAGTAGGGAAAAACCGGGGAACTACAGGCGAGTGAGCCTAACATCAGTGGTGGGAAAATTATTGGAAAAAATTCTGAGGGACAAAATCAGTCTCCACTTGGAGAGGCAAGGATTAATCAGGGATAGTCAACATGGCTTTGTCAAGGGAAGATCATGTCTGACTAATTTGATTGAATTTTTTGAGGGGGTGACTAGGTGTGTGGATGAGGGCAACGCAGTGGATGTGGTATACATGGATTTCAGTAAGGCCTTCGATAAAGTCCCGCACAGGAGACTGGTCAAGAAGGTAAGAGCCCATGGAATCCAGGGTGCCTTGGCACATTGGATACAAAACTGGCTTAGTGGCAGAAGGCAGAGGGTGATGGTCAAAGGTTGTTTTTTTGACTGGAAGCCTGTGGCCAGTGGGGTACCACAGGGATCGGTGCTGGGTCCCTTGCTGTTTGTGGTCTACATTAATGACTTGGATATGAATGTAAAAGGTATGATCAGTAAGTTCGCGGATGATGCAAAAATTGGTAGGGTGGTAAATAGCGAGGAGGGTAGCCTCAGTCTGCAGGACGATATAGATGGGTTGGTCAGATGGGCGGAACAGTGGCAAATGGAATTTAACCTGGAAAAGTGCGAGGTGATGCACTTTGGGGGGACTAACAAGGCAAGGGAATACACAATGAATGGAAAGATCCTAGGCAAGACGGAGGGTCAGAGGGATCTGGGTGTGCAAGTACACAGATCCCTGAAGGCGGCGGAACAGGTGGATAAGGTGGTAAAAAAGGCATATGGGATACTTGCCTTCATTAGCCGAGGCATAGAATATAAGAGCAAGGAGGTTATGATGGAGCTGTATAAAACACTGGTTAGGCCACAGCTGGAATATTGTGTGCAGTTCTGGTCGCCACACTACAGGAAGGATGTGATAGCTTTGGAGAGGGTGCAGAGGAGATTGACCAGGATGCTACCAGGGCTGGAACGCTTCAGCTATGAAGAGAGACTGGGCTGATTGGGTTTGTTTTCCTTGGAGCAGAGGAGGCTGAGGGGGGACATGATTGAGGTGTACAAAATTATGAGGGGCATAGATAGGATGGATACTAAGGAGCTTTTTCCCTTAGTAGAAGGGTCAATAACTAGGGGGCATAGATTCAAGGTAAAGGGCGGGAGGTTTAGAGGGGATTTGAGAAAGAACTTTTTCACCCAGAGGGTGGTTGGAGTCTGGAACTCACTGCCCGAAAGGGTTGTGGAGGCTGGAACCCTCACAACATTCAAGAAGCATTTGGATGAGCACTTGAAATGTCATAGCATACAAGGCTACGGACCAAATGCTGGAATATGGGATTAGATTAGACAGGGCGTGATGGCCGGCGCGGACACGATGGGCCGAAGGGCCTCTATCCGTGCTGTATAACTCTATGACTCTATGACTCTATGACATTAGAGGTCCTTGCCGTGTACAGATCGTTCCTGGCTGCCATTTCTCTGTGCGGTAGTCCCGGGCCAAAACTGGTTGACCGATCTTAAAACTCCTGGTCGGCCTTTCATTCATATTCTGAAATTGCCTGTTCTCCACATCTCTTCTGACGTTTGGCTTAACCAAATCCAAGCGGCATCATAGTCTTCGATTGAAGAACATCATGGCTGGAGTTTGGTTGGTAACCGCATGTGTCGCATTCCGGTAGGCAAACAAGAAGTTATCCACCTTGTGTTGTAGGGGTATATCTTCATTACACATTGCCTTGATAGCCTTCTTGAATGTTTGAACAAACCTCTCGGCCAATCCATTAGTGGCTGGATGATATGGGGCGGATGTGTAATGCTTAACACCATTGTTCTTTAAGAACCTCCGGAACTCTTCAGACACAAACTGTGGTCCATTGTCAGAGCAAGTCTGTTCAGGCAGCCCATTCCTGGCGAATATGGTTCGTAAGACTGTGATAGTTTTTTCTGTGGTGGTTGAGGACATTTTTATTACCTCTGGCCACTTTGAATGTGCATCCACCGCAATTAAAAACACCGAGTCCATAAATGGGCCAGCAAAATCAATGTGCACCCTTTGCCATGGAGATGAGGGCCACTCCCATGGATGTAGAGGGGCTTGTGGTGGGGCGTTTTGGACCTTCTGGCATCCTGTACAGCTCTTGGTCATCTCTTCGATTTCTCTATCGATTCCCGGCCACCACACAAACGCTCTGGCTAAGTTCTTCATTTTTACCCCTCCCAGATGACCCTCATGAAACTCATTGAGCACTCTATCCTTCAATTTGGGTGGAATTACTACTCTGGATCCACACATCAAGGTTCCTCTGCACACTGACAGCTGTTCCCTTCTCGGCGAGAATGCTGGCAGCAGTGGTTCGCCATGTGCTGGCCATCCCTTCACCGTTAAATCATAGACCCAGGAGAGTGTTGGGTCATTTCGTGTTTCCTTTTCTATGATTGCATTCATCACAGGGAGACATTCGACTATAGTCGAGTGGAATAACTCCACTGGATCCACTGCCAGTTCTTCTTCCACCGTCGGCAACGGTAGGCGCGACAATCCATCAGCATTCCCATGCTGTTTAGTTCCTTTGTACTCGATGTCATATTGGTGTGCCCCTAGGAAAAGGGACCACCTCTGTAGCCGTTGTGCCGTCATTATCGGTACGCCCTTCTGCGGGTTGAAAATGGAGACGAGAGGTTGATGATCAGTTAGTAGAGTAAATTTCTGACCATGCAGGTAGTGATTGAACTTCTTCACCCCCCACACCAGGCTGAGGGCCTCTCTGTCAATCTGGGCGTAGTTACGCTCGGCTGAAGTTAACGAGCGTGACGTAAAAGCTATCGGCCTTTCTGAACCATCAAGGAATTTATGTGACAGTACCGCCCCAGTGCCGTAGAGAGACGCATCACACGCCAGTCTTATCGGCAGTGATGGGTTGTAGTGAGCCAATACTTCTCTTGAAGTGATTAGGTCCTTACTCTTCTGAAAGGCCCGCTTACATTCATCGCTCCATTTCCATGCTACTCCCGTTCGTAGTAGGGTATTCAGTGGATGCACAATTGTGGACAAATTCGGCAAAAACTTATGGTAGTAATTCACCAATCCGAGGAATGACCTCAGTTGTGACACATTTTCAGGCGCTGGAGCCTTAACTACCGCTTCAATTTTGTCAGGGGACTTATGCAACCCCTCTTCATCAATCACGTGGCCACAATACGATATCTGTTTCTTAAAAAAACTCGCACTTGGGGCGATTGGCTCATAGCCCATGTTCACGTAGTCTAGTGAGCACCTGCTCTAGGTTGGCAAGGTGTTCACTGTCATCTTCACCTGTCACTAGGATGTTGTCCAAGTAACACTGAGTCCCCGGAATCCCTTGCAGGACTTGTTCCATCGCTCTTTGCCATATCGCCGGAGCTGATGCTACTCCGAATACCAGTCGATTATACTGGTAAAGACCTTTGTGAGTGTTTATCGTGAGATACTTCCTGGAGGATTCTTCAACCTCCATCTGCAAATATGCTTGTGCTAGGTCAATTTTTGTAAAACGCTTCCCTCCAGACAGTGAGGCGAAGGTATCTTCTATCCTTGGAAGAGGATATTGTACTGTGTGAAGGACTGGCTTCACCGTCAGCTTGAAGTCCCCACAGATGCGAACCTTCCTTGGCTCCTCAGACTTATTGTTTAACATTTTCTTCATGACAGGAATGATGGGTGTCGCCCACTCGCTCCAGTCTACCTTAGATAACACGCCTGCATTCTCCAGATTCTCCAGCTCTGCCTCGACGGCTGGGCGAATTGCATATGGTACCGGTCTTGCTTTGAAAAACTTGGGAATTGCATTCTCCTCTATTTTTATCGAGGCGGTTACGCCTTTAAGAGTGCCCAGTTCTTGTTGAAATACCTCTTTGGCGTCAGCTAAGATTGTTGACAATCGTCCAGGAGTGACGTCGTCATCCTTTTTACCAGCCACCGTCAGTGCCTGAATGGAGTGCCAGTCTAAACTTATCTTTCTGATCCATTCACGTCCCAATAACGGTGGTCCACCATCTTGCAGAATGTAGAGATACAATTTCCGTATTTTCTTGCCGTTGTATTCGACAGGCACCCTTATTTTTCCTCTGGGGTATACTTTTTGTCCTGTATACGTCCTCAAGACAATGGATGTCTCTCTCAAGGGTATGTGTGAGACTAGCCACTCGTAGTCTCGTCGATTCATGATGGTTAGAGCTGATCCTGTATCCAATTCCATTTTGACTTGGGACCCTGCTATCGTGAGGGTGACCCAAATGGTTCGGTGAACCTCTTTTGCGATTACGTTGTGAAGTTTGAGACAGCTTAGTCTCTTGTTCCCGGATTCACTTTCACTCATCTGGTCTTCGGAACTACTGTCCGTCATCTTTTGTACTTTCCTGTACGGTTCCTTAGTAGCCTTTTTGTTGTCATTGGTCTTCTTCCCAGACCTGCAAACTCGTGCAATGTGTCCCATCTTTACGCATTGCCTGCATATTTTGTCCTTGGACCAGCAGTCCTTCTGGTCATGGTTTGTTCTGCCGCAGCGATAACACTTTGCAAATCCCCATGTCATTTCGTGGGTGCCGTAATCCTGTGGCTTTTGTTGTATTTCCGCAGCTCCCCTTGCTGCTGCTTCGTACGATACTGCCACGCTGAAAGCCTTATCTAGCGTCAGCTCTTTCTCTGAGAGTAACCTCTTCTGGGTTCCTTCACTCAGGAGTCCAAAGACAAATTTGTCCCATAAAGTATCTGCCAGTCCTGCTCTGAACTGGCAGTGCTTTGATAGCTTGCGTAGTTCCATAAGGTAATCAGCATTGCTCTCATTTTTATGCTGATTTCTCCTGTGGAATTTAAATCTTTCTGCTATCAGCAGCGGTGTAGGATTTAGGTGTTCCTGTAGGATATCAACAATTTCGTTAAAACTCTTCGCCTTCAGTTTGGCTGGAGTAATCAGGTCCCGCAATAGGCCGTACGTTCTTGCGCCCATTAAATTTAGTAATACCGATGCCTTTTTCTTATCGGCTATTTCGTTTGCCTCACAATATACCTCGACTCTTTCCACATACTTGGTCCAGTCTTCTATTGCATTATCGAAGGCAGTGATATCGCCAGTCTTTGGCATCTTGAAAATCTAAGATGGCGCCTCCCGCGCTTTGCCTTCGTCCCCGATGGATTAAAATGGCGCCTCCCGCGCTTTTCCTTCTTCCCCGCCAAGTTAAGATGGCGTCTCCCGCGCTTTCCCGCTGCTGCCGCTGCTACCAACGCTGTTGCTGGCGATTATATTTATTTTACTATCCTGTAATGGCGACGCCCTATGGTCTTCGCGCCTCCCCGATCGCTGCTGCCAACGCCGCTCTCCGTGGTATTTTTTTTTTTCTATCGCGCTTCAATATTTGCTCCGTTAATTGAAGAACCGTTCCCATCGTGGAGCGGACCCTCTGGGACACTTCCCTCCCTCTTCTTAGGTCCAAACACTGCCCGGCTTCGAAGCACCGGCCGCGCCCTGTGTGCTCCACCCTCTCTCTTTGCTTCCCGACTCGCTGCCCAGCCCCGTTGCAGAGCCACCCGATCGAGCTCTAGCCTGCCGCAGCCCAGGAAGGATCAGTGCACTACCTGCCACCAGCCCGATTAGCTGGGGAACCACAGACTGGAGAACCAAGCCTGGCTCTCGACAGTCTCTCCTGCAACTTTTCAATTTGATGATTTGGAAGGCGGTTGCCCACGGTCGACGCCCGTTTCTCAAGTTTCTTTGGATTATTATTTTTTTCTTTCTTCTGGCTTCGACCTTCAATAACGTCGTCTGAGGTGCTGCCGAGTTGCAGGTAAGTTCATTTCTTACTCGTCGCCAGTATTATGTCCGTGTATAATTGAGACACGGACTGCAGGAGTTGATTACAACAAGTCTTTACTGAATGGAGACAACCTGGAAACTGAAACTACAGAAGCCTGCTAGGGCCTTTTATACAGGGGTGGTCACTGCCGGTACTGCAGTCTGAGACCAGTTATTCCCTTAAAGGTACATACACAACAATTTTTGCGATCATCTTAACTTTGTGCCCTCTTGTTGCTATCTTGCTAAGCAGTGGAAATAACCTATTGCTATTTACCTGATCATAACCCTTTATAATATTGAAGACCTCTATCAGGTCACCCACAAACCTTCTCATCTCTAGTAAAGAATGACCTGACTTCTCAAGTCTGTCTTTATAACTGTAATCCCTAATCCCTAGAAGCATCCTCGTGAATCTACACTACACCATTTCCATTGCTTTAGATTCTTCACTTAATGCAATTCCCAAAATTGTACACAATATTCCAACTGCGGCCTAGTTAAGGTCTTCTATAAATTTAACAGTACCTCCTTATTTTTGAAATCTATGCCTCTAGATACAAAACTAATGATTCCTTTTCCATTTTTATGGCTTCATCTTCCTGTGCTGCCACCTTTAATGGCCGGTGTACCTGTACACCAAGGTCCCTCTCTCCTCTACTCCACTTAAAGTCTTGCCATTTAAAGAGAGTAGGGGTAAAAGGTATCCACAATGGCAGAAGGTGGGTAGTGGTGTTCCACAAGGATCCATGCTGGGACCACTGCTGTTCACAATTTACATTAATGATTTAGACTTTGGAATCAAAAACACAATTTCTAAATTTGTGGATGATACCAAATTGGGGGATAGTCAATATTGAGGAGGACTGCAACAAGTTACAGGAGGACATTAATAAACTTGCAGAATGGGCACATAATTGGCAAATAAAGTTCAACACAGATAAATGTGAGGTATTACATTTTGGTAGGAAGAATAGGGAGGTCACTTATTACTTGGAGGGTGCGAGTCTAGGTGGGGTAGAGGAACAAAGGGATCTCAGAGTACAAATACACAAATCACTAAAAGTTGCATCACAGATTAGCAAGGCCATAAAAAAAGCAAACCAAGCACTGGGGTTTATTTCTAGAGGGATAGAATTGAAAAGTAGGGAGGTTATGCTAAACCTGTATCGAACCTTGGTTTGACCACACTTGGAGTACTGCGTGCAGTTCTGGTCTCCATATTATAAAAAGGATATAGAGGCACTGGAGAGGGTGCAGAGAAGATTTACAAGGATGACACCAGAACAGTGGCATAGTGGTTAGCACTGTTGTCTCACAGCGCCAGGGACCCGGGTTCGAATCCGGCCTCGGGTGACTGTCTGTGTGGAGTTTGCACATTCTCCCCGTGTTTGCGTGGGTTTCCTCCGGGTGCTCCAGTTTCCTCCCACAGTCCAAAGATGTGCAGGTTAGGTTGATTGGCTATGATAAATTGACCCTTAGTGTTAGGGGGATTAAATACATGGGGTTACGGGGATAGGGTGGGATATGTGTTGGTGCAGGGGTTACGGGGATCGGGTGGGATATGTGTCGGTGCAGGCTCGATGGGCTGAAATGGCCTCTATCTGCACTGTGGGGTTTCTGTGATTCTGTATACATATCAGGAAAGCATGAACAGGCTGGGTCTCTTTTCTCTTGAAAAAAAGAAGGCTGAGAGGTGACCTAATAGAGGTCTTTAAAATTATGAAAGGGTTTGATAGAGTGGATACAGAGAGAATGTTTCCACTTGTGGGGAAGAGCATAACTAGAGGCCATCAATATAAGATAGTCACCAAGAAATCCAATAGGGAATTCGGAAGAAACTTCTTTACCCAAAGAGTGGTGAGAATGTGGAACTCGCTACCACAGGGAGTGGTTGAGGCGAATAGTATAGAGGAGGCTGGACAAGCGTATGAGGGAGAAGGGAATAGAGGGTTATGCTGATAGAGTTAGATGAGGAAAGACGGGAGGAGGTTTGAGTGGAGCATAAACACCGGCATGGACTGGTTGGGCCGAATGGCCTGTTTATGTGCTGTATATCTTATGTAATCCGATGTAAAGTGCTTTTCCTTTGCTTATTCTCAGTTCCAAAATGTATTACTTCACATTTTTCTACATTGAACTGCATCTGCCCCTGAAATGCCCATTTTTCCAGCCTATCTATATCATCTTCCAGTCTTTTAAAATCTTTGTCATAACTTGCCATATCTGTAATTTGGTGTCATCAGTCAATTTCAATTCTGTTCCCTCAATTTCTAAGTCTGGATCCTTGATGTATACGGTAAAGAACAGCTCTAACACAGATCCTTGTGCAGCAGAACTCACCACAGCTTTATAGTCTGAGGATCTTATCTTAACCCCACCCTTTACTTTCTTCCCTCCGATCATGTCTCCACTTATGTGGCCACATCCCCCTTAAATTCTATGTGGGAAAACTTCAGTAGGTTAGTGCCTCCCATTAGTGCTTGCAGAGGGCGGTAACGGGGCGCTGATGCGGTAGCGCCAGGGTGAGGTGAATTCAACGATGCATGGCAAATCTGTCCCCCCCATTGTGTCGCCGGTACGAGGGTACCGCCGGGGACTTCAACGCCAGGCAGATCGTGGCGTCTCTGGACACCCGATCTGGAAAATTCATTGTCGCCACTTACCTTAGCGCCTCGATCAGACAGCGACAAGGAGAGCTGGCGTGCAGCTGCAGGAAGCTGGCTCCAGCAACGTTGTTTAAAGGCATCAGCATTAATCACTCGCAGCTGTCAGGGCAGGTTAGTTTCAGTGGCTACTTGTCAGATTCATCCATTGGAATAGCTTGTATGAGTAATTTCAAGCTTCTTTTTTATCAGCAGTCTTCTGGCAAGTGTAAAGTGGCTACATTTATTGTTCAAAGATTAAACTGCTACACTTGGCAACATTAACGGGGGCAGTACTGGCGCCACCTCGCCCTCCAGGATCTATGGTGGAGGGAGTGTAGGCAGCCAGAAATACGGGAACATGTGCACAGAGGAATGGGGAGGGACATCAGGGCTCTCACCAGGAGGCCATACCCTCCGAGGATATTCCGACAGCAACTCTCCTACCTTCAATTAAGCGAGGAGCAGTGCATTAGATGGCTCCGCATCACCAAGGTGGTGGTCACAGAACTCTGCCACCTCCTCCAAACAGACCTCCATCCTACACCAGGGTGACTTAAACCCCAGATCCCTTTTGCTCACCACACGCCCATCATACCATCCCTGTGTCGTGCCATATCACAGCGTCCTCCTGGGCACAAAGGTGAAATGAGAGAGGCCACAAAATATTGCAAACTCCATTAATACATTTATGCATAAACATATCACACATATGACATTCATTATAATAACTAATGCTTACCATAGTTGAATAGCTGTCATTGTGTGCAAGGCGTGAGATGTGGGCGTGAGTGTTGGTAGGTAGAGATTGTT
The DNA here is from genome assembly GCF_052327205.1 of Somniosus microcephalus. Classification (NCBI taxonomy): domain Eukaryota; kingdom Metazoa; phylum Chordata; class Chondrichthyes; order Squaliformes; family Somniosidae; genus Somniosus; species Somniosus microcephalus. The sequence continues at coordinate 13,308,001 of NC_141015.1, forward strand.
GGTGGGTGAGCGCTGGGGTCTGGTGCTTTGGGCAGTGTGTGAAGCTTGTGGTATGAAGCATTTGTTGAAGCAATCAATCGCCCTGACCACCCGACTGAGGTGGATCTGCCATGAGCACACCTGCTTCACTTCAGTCCTCCGGCTCCTTCTCCATGTTGTGCTTCTCCTTGCTGAGGCAGCTGCACAGCCAGCAATGCTGAGAATGAGGTGCTGCAGCATCAATGAACCTCCCCTTTAACTTCTGGGAAAAACCTGTGGCAATGATGAATTGAGGATAGACTGCACCCGATATTGGTCCACCCTTTGAGTGTAACGCCACTGAGCTAGGCCTTTAAGAGTTGATTTAGCGCCCTAAACATTTCATTGAGCAGTGGGAATGAATTTTACGTGCAGTCTAAAGCATTAGCGCCTGGTGCTAATTCTCAAACTTTTCTAAAGATACCACCCATTCCTGGGCTATAATGAATTTCTATCCCTATGTATCATTATCTTCGCCATAAGTCTCAGTGGGTAGCACTCTCGCCTCTGAGTCAGAAGGTTGTGGGTTCAAGTCCCGCTCCAGAGACTTGAGCACATAAAGCTAGGCTGACACTCCAGTGCAGTGCTGAGGGAGTGCTGCACTGTCGGAGGTGCCATCTTTCAGATGAGACGTTAAGCCGAGGCCCCGTCTGCTCTCTCAGATGGACGTAAAAGATTTCATGACACTATTCGAAGAAGAGCAGGGGAGTTATCCCCGGCGTCCTGGGGCCAATATTTATCCCCCAACCAACACAACAAAAACAGATTATCTGATCAATATCACATTGTTGTTTATGGGAGCTTGCTGAGCGCAAATTGGCTGCCGCGTTTCCCACATTACAACAGAGACGCCTCTTCAAATAGTCCTTTATTGGCTGTAAAGCGCTTTGAGACGTCCGGTGGTCGTGAAAGGTGCTATATAAATGCAAGTCTTTTTTTTTCTTTTTATGTGGGACCTTATCAAATGCCTTTTAAAAATCCATATAAACTATATCCACTGCATCTCCTTCATCTCTCTTCTCTGTTATTTCTTCAAAGAATCCTATAAGGTTGGTCAACCGCAATCTGTCCCTTAGAAATTCATGTTAACTGATGCTGATTAACTCACGTTTCTCCAAGTGTTTTTAATTTCACCCCATATTATGCTCTCCAGCGGTTTATGAATAACTGAGCTAAGACTGACTGGTTTATAATTTCCTTCCTTATCTCTGACTTCCAGGTCCTTTGGAACAATTTTCCTTTCCTGAGAATTTTGTGATATTCCTCCCCAACTTCCCTCAGGATCTCAGGATGTCAACTATCAGTTGCTAGTGATTTGCCTAGCTTAAACTTGAGTAACTTCTTCAATACAATGTCTCTTTGAATAATAATCTCTCCTAACTGTTCTACGTACTACAAAGTATTACAAAGTATTTACAGCCCATTTGGCCCAACAGGTCCATGCTGCTGTTTATGCTCCACACAAGTCTCCTCCCACCCTACTTCATCTCACCCCTTCTACTCCTTTCTCTTTCATTTATTTATCCAGCTTCCCCTTAAATGAATCTGTGCTATTCGCCCCGACTACTCCCTGGGATAACGAGCTCCACATTCTCACCACTCACTTAGGAAAGATGTTTCTCCTGAATTCCCCACTGGATTTATTAGTGGCTATCTTATGTTTATGGTACCTCGTTCTGGTCTCACCCACAAGTAGAAACATCTTCTCTATGTCTACCCTACCGAACTCTTTCAGAATCTTGACGACCTCTATCAGGTCACCCTTCAGTCTTCTCTTTTCTAGAGAAAAGAGCCCCAGCCTGTTCAATCGTTCCTGATAGTTATAACCTCAGTTCTGGTAGTATTCTAGTACATTTTTTTGCACCTTCCCCATTACCTCTTTATCCATTTTATAATATGGAGACCAGAACCGTTCACAGTACTGATGGTCAATGTTCCCTGGAAGTTATTTTCCTTGCACGGACCCTTTAACTGGCTGCGCGGTCCATTCAAATCTTTGCGCGTGCGCGGTTATTCCCATTGCAAAGTCGGTGAGCGGCCTGCGCGGGACCTCCAGACCACTGCACGGCCTCGCTGCCGGGATCATTGCTGATGGTTCTACAATCCCAATATCCACCTCCTCTTTAAAAATTGAGACAATTGAGCTTAATTTAGTATCTCCGCTTTTTCCTCGTTACACCAGAAGTTTGCTCCTTTCATCTCTTAGGAACCCTGCCCCTACCCTGACTATCCTTTTACTATTGCCTTTTGTCTTTTTTTTGCTAATTTCCATTCATACACTCTCAGCCTTTCCAAACTCCCTGTCTGTAGGGGACCCAATAGGAACCTATCTCCTTTGTTCCAATTCTATTGACACTTTTTTAATCAGCTTTGATTCATTAGCGTGTGCACGAGCAACCTGTAGAGAAACGACTCTCCTGTCGAGTGTTTTGTGAAACTGACTCAGAGTGAATCCGGGAGCAAACTGGCCTGAGTTCACCATCAGATACTCAACTATTTGGCACAAAGGCAGACGCGTTGGGAATATGGGGCCTGGATGAAGTAACGTTGACTGCACCTGTGAGCCAGATACTCAATGACACCTAGTAGAGAAACATCTGATATTTTTTTAATTGCACAATCATAAATTAAAGCATGTGCTCCACAAAAGTTTTTGAGGCCTTTCAGGAAGGAACTGTGAGGAAAGCTTCCTGCCCCGTTCCCCGTGGATGGGTCCCTGCCCCCACCCCAAATTCTAGGGTTGGAGGCATCTGTAGAGAGTTGGCAGGTGCCCGCAACAGTGATGGGCCTGCCTCAGGCGAGAGGGAGGGAACCGGGAGAGGAGACTGACTGCAGCATAAATCCTTGGCTTTGCCAGCCCAAGGTACCTATTAAATTTAAACTCTCAGCAGTTTCACTGTAGGCTAGTTTCCCGAAAGTATGGGATTGTTCTGCAATTGATGGCTTTCGAGAAACTGGCCGTTTAAATTTTAAATCCCTCCTCCGCCCCCACCTTAAAGCCCTTAGCAATGCACGGACATACAGGGATCCCTAGCACCGAGTGTTCCGGAGGCTGTGAATGAGAGAAATACATCGTATTGTGGTGGAGCCACCAGGGGGACTCTGATCTAATGTACATAATTATCTTTAACAAATTATTAGCTACAGAATGAATCTGTATCTTTGTTCATATCATTGCATGTACATAGCGCGGTCCCTTTAAGAATGAGACCAAACGCGATGACGTCATCACGTTGATCACGTGATCCTCCAGCGGCGGGAAAACGTGATGATGTCATGATGTCAGGCTGGGGAGCCGCCCTAGCCAGTCCTCGTGGAGCCAGCAAAGAGTACAGACCTGTAATTTAGTTCTCCTGTGTTTTCGTTTTAAACTCTGTTGATTAGTATTAAACATCGTTGTTTGATAGACTGACTCGACCTCAGTCCTTTAGTTAGGAATCTAGCCATTCCTACAGTGGTGACCCCGAATTTTCGTGAACAATTTTCATGGAAGAAGCGAAGCGCGACGAAATATGGAAGCGAACTCCGTGGCTTTGAAGCTCCCACAGTTTTGGGAACAACAGGTGGCCTCCTGGTTCGTACAAGCAGAAGCACAATTCGATCTCCGAATCATCGTTGCGGATCAGACCCGTTACCTTTACGTGGTCTCCGCACTCGACAGCTCCACGGCCTCACGGATCATCAGCCTGCTTGAAAACCCCCCGGTTGACAGCAAGTATAATACTCTTAAAGCACGGTTAATACAGGTCTTTGTGCTTACGAAGGCGGAGCGTGCCCGCCGGCTACTCGCTTTGCCCGGGCTTGGCGATTCCAAGCCATCTGAGTTAATGAGCCAGATGCTCACGCTCCTTGGCTCAGAACCACAATGTTTCCTCTTTCGGGAGTTATTCCTGAGTCAACTACCCGAGCAGGTTCAGGCTGCCCTCGCCAGATCGGAAGCCACAGATTGCACAGCACTTGCTGTAGAACCAGATACGATTTATGCGGTCACACAGCAATTCTGCACCGCCACGAGGCACCCCTTCCCCGCGAACGCCGCCCCGACGCCTCCATCCCCGGCTTGTGCTTTTACCACGCCCGTTTCGGCACGAAAGCCAGAGGCTGCCGCCCTCCCTGCAGTTTCGCGCCAAAAAAAAAACCCGACATCAACACCAGCAGCAACTCCAGAAAAGGAGGACCGAGTCTGAGGGACGTTCCGTGGCCGCGATGGCGATTGGAAATTCTGGGAAGCTCCTCTACATTACAGATTCCCTCTCAGGCCAGCGCTTTTTATGTGACACCGGGGCGCAGTGTAGCATCCTTCCTGCCTCAGCACTCGATATTCAGTCTGGGATGCACGGCCTCTCCCTCGTGGCAGCTAATGGCGGGGCCATTCGTTCCTTTGGCAGACGGCGGGTCTAGGTGTGCTTTGGCGGGCAACGGTTTCAGTGGGAATTTATTACAGCCAAGGTTTCGCAAGCCATCCTTGGCGCGGATTTCTTATGCGCCAACAGCTTCTTGGTGGATGTAAGAAATCGTCGATTGGTCAACGCGGCCACCTTCCACTCCATCCCTTGCTACCGCAGTTCCGCAACGTCGCACACTGTCTCCTGCGCGTTGTCCTCACCGGACGAGTTCACTCGCCTATTAGGTGAATTCCTGGAGCTGACCAAGCCCACTTTCTCCTCCTCGGCCACTAAGCATGGTGTCGAACACCACATTACTATGATTGGCTCTCCGGTTTACGCGCAAGCTTGGCACCTGGAACCCGGCAAGCTCGCGACTGCGAAGGCAGAGTTTGCCACGATGGAACGGCTGGGGATTATTCATCGGTCGAATAGTCCCTGGTCTTCGCCTCTCCACATCGTCCCGAAGCCCAGTGGTGGATGGCGGCCATGCGGGGACTACCGACGCCTTAATGACGCCACTACTCCCGATCGGTACCCGATCCCGCATATACAGGATTTCTCCGCCCATTTGGCGGGAAACTCAATCTTCTCCAAGGTCAACCTCGTCCGTGGCTACCACCAAGTTCCCGTACACCCGCAGGACGTCCAGAAAACGGCTGTCATCACTCCCTTTGGACTGCTCGAGTTTCTACGGATGCCATTTGGGCACAAGAACACCGCACAGGCTTTTCAACGACTAATGGACTCGGTCCTGCGGTATCTTCCCTTTTTATTTTCTACCTTGATGACATCCTGATAGCCAGCTCTGCCAAAGAGGAACACGTCTGCCATCTCCGCACACTCTTTCGGCGCCTCAGCCAACATGGCCTCATAATCAACCCGGCCAAGTGTCAGTTCGGCCTACAACAGATTGACTTCTTGGGCCACCGCATTACTTTGGAGGGCGCAATTCTGCTGCAGTTAAAGGTCGAAGCAATTACAGCATTCCCAAGGCCGCAGTCCACCAAGGCTCTTCAAGAATTCCTGGGCATGGTGAATTTCTACCACCGCTTTGTGCCCAAGGCAGCACGACTCATGCAGCCCCTCTACGAGGCCCTCAAAGGCAAGGCTGGAAAGGATACAATAGCCTGGACGGTCAAAATGGACAACGCTTTCGACAACACAAAAACCGCTCTAGCCAATGCAACTATGTTGGCGCACCCTCTGCCAGGTGCCACCATCGCCCTTACCACCGACGCTTCCGACTATGCCATAGGCGCTGTGCAGGAACAGTGGATCAATGGGACGTGGCAACCACTGGCATTTTTCAGCCGCCAATTCCGGCGCAACGAACGCAAATACAGCACTTTCGACCGGGAGTTGCTGGCGCTGTTCCTGGCTATCCGCCATTTCCATTTTTTGTTAGAAGGACGTCCCTTCACTGCATTTGTAGATCACAAACCATTGACCTTCGCCATGGCCAAGACTACCGAACTGTGGTCGGCTCGACAGCAGTGACAGCTAACTTTCATTTCAGAATTCACGACAGACGTCCAACACGTAGCTGTTCAAGGACAACTTGGTAGCTGATTGCCTTTCTCGCGCGACCGTACGGGTGGTCCAGCTGGGCATCGATTATGCCCTCATGGCTACCGATCAGGCATCCAACCCTGAAACACAGGCGTATCGCACCGACACCTCGAGCCTCCAACCGACCGATGTGCAATTCCACGCTGCAGGCACCTCATTACTCTGCGATGTCTCCATGGGAGATCCCCGCCCGATCGTTCCAGTCGCCTGGCGCCGCAAAGTTTTCGACGCCATAAATGGGCTTTCCCATCCTGGCGTGAAGGCATCTCAAAAATTAATGTCGGCTAAGTTCATCTGGAGAGGAATGCGTAAGGATATCCGCGACTGGGCTAACACCTGCGTCGTCTGTCAAACGTCTAAGGTGCAACGTCACGTTAAGGCCCCATTGGCCACGTTCGCAGTACCAGAACGTCGATTCGACCATGTCAAAGTGGACCTCGTCGGGCCGCTTCCACCGTCGCAGGGGTTCACACACATCCTCACCATGGTCGATCGTACTACTAGATGGCCAGAGGCCATTCCTCTGGCGTCTACTACGTCCGCTGATGTCGCCAGAGCATTCCTCTCCTCGTGGGTCGCACGTTTCGGCGTTCCGGCAGACATTTCTTCAGACCGCGGTCCACAGTTCTCTTCCGAGCTCTGGAACGCTGTGGCCCAGGGTCTCGGCACCAAGCTTCACTGCACCACGGCCTATCACCCGCAAGCAAACGGTTTGTGCGAACGTTTCCACAGATCGTTAAAGGCATCGCTGAGGGCCAGCCTCCAAGGCGCCAGATGGGTGAATAAGCTTCCGTGGGCCATGTTGGGTCTCTGCATGGCACCCAAAGAGGACCTGCAATCATCCGCCGCAGAGCTCGTGTACGGCCAGCCACTCCGCGTACCGGGAGATTTCCTGCCACTTCCAACTGAGCCGTGTTCCGCAGCCGAACAACTCAGCAGCCACCGGGAAACAGCCAGGGCTTTTGCGCCTATCCCAACTTCGCATCATGGCCTTCCATTTTCACACGTACCAGCAGAGCTAAAGAATGCTGAATTTGTATTCATTCGTCATGATGCCCATAGGGATCCGCTCAAGGCCCCTTACACAGGCCCTTTTCGCGTCCTGGAGACAGGCGACAAGAGTTTGTCTGTGGACATTGGTGGTAAACCCGACCACATATCCATTGACCGTCTCAAACCGGCACACCTGGACATCGACCGGCCAGTAGAGGCTGAACAGCCACCACGACGTGGTCGACCTCCCGCTGCATCCACGCCAGACCGAAGGCTTCCATCTGCCAGCCCGCCCGCTGTTCAACAACGTCCACTCCAAGAATACAGGAGTCGCTCTGACAGGCTTGTCAGACCTCCTAGTCGATTGACTTTTACTGTTAAAGACAATTCTGGGGGGGTGCATGTGGCGGAGCCACCAGGGGGACTCGGATCTAATGTACATAATTATCTTTAACAAATTATTAGCTACAGAATGAATCTGTATCTTTGTTCATATCATTGCATGTACACAGCGCGGTCCCTTTAAGAATGAGACCAAACGCGATGACGTCATCACGTTGATCACGTGATCCTCCAGCAGCGGGAAAACGTGATGACATCATGACGTCAGGCTGGGGAGCCGCCCTAGCCAGTCCTCATGGAGCCAGCAAAGAGTACAGACCTGTAATGTAGTTCTCCTGTGTTTTCGTTTTAAACTCTGTTGATTAGTATTAAACATCGTTTCTTTGATAGACTGACTTGACCTCAGTCCTTTAGTTAGGAATCTAGCCATTCCTACAGTATGATGTATCTGCCACATTTGCAAGGCATCGTAATATGCCTGCCCCAAATCATAGAGGTATTTTGACTGGTCGAGAAAGGTGCAGGAACGTGCTGTTACTGGGTCCTGTCCCATTTTGCAACCAATCTGTCCAGGGTACAGCACTTTACACCAATTTCTTGGAAGAAATTTACATAGAATTACATAGTACTGGATCTTAGCATCCAAAAACTGGTGAGTTGGGGTTGGGTCAAAGGTTAACATTTTTACAATCACAAACCCAACCCTAACCAGCCTCCAACCCATCCACTTCCGGGTTTAATGGAGGCGGAACAAAGGGCGGGCGGCCAACCCGCTCCCAGGAGGTGGGTTGGCAATTTAAATATTTTAATGAGACTAGCAGCCTCTGATTTTACCTGCTTTACATGTTTAACTGTGGCCCGGCAGCTGAAGGGAGGTGAGGACAGCTTTGGGGAGAAGGTCAGTGCATTTCCAGCATTGTTTGTGGGCCAGGAGGAGCAGGAGTGCGTCCCACAGCCCCCAAACTCCCACCCCATCAGACCCCTCCCCACATACAAAGACCCCCAGAGCTGGGGATCGGACGCCTCCCCCTCCCTGGGATCATGGTTCGGACCTCCCCCCATGATCAGACCCCAGCCCCACCGCCCCCACCCCCGGGATCGGGGATCTGACCCCTCCCGGGATCAGACCCACCTGGGGTTGGGGATCGGACCCACCTGGGGTTGGGGATCGGACCCACCTGGGGTTGGGGATCGGACCCACCTGGGGTTGGGGATCGGACCCACCTGGGGTTGGGGGTCAGACCTACCTGGGGTTGGGGATCGGACCCACCTGGGGTTGGGGATCGGACCCAGCTGGGGTTGGGGATCGGACCCACCTGGGGTTGGGGATCGGACTCACCTGGGGTTGGGGATCGGACCCACCTGGGGTTGGGGATCAGACCTACCTGGGGTTGGGGATCGGGCCCACCTGGGGTTGGGGATCGGACCCACCTGGGGTTGGGGATCGGACCCACCTGGGGTTGGGGATCGGACCCACCTGGGGTTGGGGATCGGACCACCTGGGGTTGGGGATCGGACCCACCTGGGGTTGGGGATCGGACCCACCTGGGGTTGGGGATCAGTCCCACCTGGGGTTGGGGATCAGACCCACCTGGGGTTGGGGATCGGACCCACCTGGGGTTGGGGATCGGACCCACCTGGGGTTGGGGATCGGACCCACCTGGGGTTGGGGATCGGACCACCTGGGGTTGGGGATCGGACCCACCTGGGGTTGGGGATCGGACCCAGCTGGGGTTGGGGATCGGACCCACCTGGGGTTGGGGATCGGACCCAGCTGGGGTTGGGGATCGGACCCAGCTGGGGTTGGGGATCGGACCCACCTGGGGTTGGGGATCAGTCCCACCTGGGGTTCGGGATCAGACCCAGCTGGGGTTGGGGATCGGACCCACCTGGGGTTGGGGGTCAGACCTACCTGGGGTTGGGGATCGAATCTACCTGCTCCTACGGCAGCTCCAGAGGTTGACTTCCAGTTGGGGAAGGACAAAAGACATTTGCTATTGAGTTAAAACTCCACAGCATGCGGGGAAAACGGGACTTCCGGGTTTCCTGTCCAAAACCCGCAGCCCCCCCCTCGCCTATGTAACCTGGCACTATTAATATCTAGGCCATAGAATTTACAGCATAGAAACAGGCCAACTGATCCATGTTAATGCTCCACACGCGCCTCCTCCCACCCCTCTTCATCTAATCCAATCAGCATAACCTTCTATCCCTTTCTCCTTCTATTTAAGGCCTGTTTGTTTTTGGCTTCAATTTGAGAAAGGGATAGAGACAGAGAAGGAAAGAAGTGGATGACAGGGATAAATCAGCCCAGGGTTATAGGGTGTTAATGTTGTACATGTTAGAATAAGTTTGAGCTAACCCTCTGCTGTAATAAATAACGTTTTAGGGTCTTAAATAATTTCTGTGTAATTTCGCTGAATAAGTTTTACGAACTGTAAAAGATTGATATCAATTTTGTTTTATAATGATTAGTGCTAGTTCTCAAATGACATGGTAAGTAAGTACCCTGCCCAGTGTCGCTCTGAACCACACAGATCAGAGGATCTCAGGTTTGATTGCTACTCAATTAGCTGATTGGAGCTGGGGCCGCAATGGTTGGCTTCAATCACCGGGCCTCCCTCTCCTGACCACTGACCCCCCTGGTGGCAAATGTACATACGTGGATGTCAAGGGAGCAAAGGATCAGCTATGATGGCCCCCATGGTCAGTAGCACATTAATAGAACAAGAGAATTCAGCATAACTTGGATTACATCAAGAACAAACTTTCCTACAGTGACTACACTTCTAAAGTATTTCACTGGCTGTACAGCGCTTCGGGATGCCGTGAGGTCATGAACGATCTTTCTTTTAGAAAGCTGCTTTGTGCTGGTGTGAATTGCCACCAACTTTCGCCCTTTCATGCTGGCCACATCCAAACTGATTCCTCCATCCCTCAAGTTCTTCGTCCAAATGTCCCAATGTTCTTCATTACTATGAGATTTGGGGTACAGTAGCCTAGTGGTTATGTTACTGGACTAATAATCCAGTGTACCCAGAAGACATAAGTTCATAATCCGACCAGGGCAGCTGGAGAATTGAAATTCAGTTAATTAATTAAATAAATCTGGAATAAAAAGCTAGCATCGGTAATGGTGACCATGAAACTATTGGATTGTCAAAAAAACCCACAAGGTTCACTAATCTGAGGAAGGATGTTCTTGCCATGGAGGGAGTGCAGCGAAGATTTGCCAGACTGATACCTGGGATGGCAGGAATGACGTATGAGGAGAGATTGGGTTGATTGGGCTTATACTCACTGGAGTTTAGAAGAATGAGAGGGGATCTCATTGAAACTTATAACATTCTAACAGGACTAGACAGACTAGATGCAGGAAGGATGTTCCCAATGGCGGGGGAGTCCAGAACCAGGGGTCACAGTCTAAAGATAAGGGGTAAGCCATTTAGGACAGAGATGAGGAGGAATTCCTTCACCCAGAGAGTGGTGAACCTGTGGAATTCTCTATCACAGAAGGCAGTTGAGGCCAATTCATTAAATATATTCAAGAAGGAGTTAGATATATTTCTTAAGGCTAAAGGGATCAAGGGATATGGGGAGAAAGCAGGGACCGGGTACTTAATTTGGATGATTAGCCATGATCTCATTGAATGGCGGAGCAGGCTCGAGGGGCCGAATGGCCTACTCCTGCTCCTATCTTCTATGTTTCTATGTTTCTAATACCTTTCTGGGAAGGAAATTTGCCATCTTTACCAGGTCTGGGCCTATATGTGACTCCAGACCCAAAGCAATGTGGTTGACTCTTAACTGCCCTCTGAAATGGCCAAGGAAGCCACTCAGTTGTATCACAACTGGTACAAAATGTTGCAGGGCAAGCCTGAAGTTTGCCCCTCTCATCACTGACAAATTTTGTAAAGGAGTCCTTTAACAGGCATGCGGCCACTAATCATTTAGGGCCCTAACAGCTGCTTAAGGTGTCTGCCCGGGATGCTTATAAAAAGGGCCCCACAAATGTACCAGTGACACTCACTGCTGCACATACGAATGTACGAAAATGTCGGGCAGGAAAAGACCAGCTGGTCCATCAAGCCTGGCCCATGCCCTATCATGATTAGATACTTCCTTACCTCCTGCACCATGCCCCCCGCACCCCTTGCCACAGCTGTGTAATCTCCTGGGAGAGACAACAAAAATGAAAAAAAACCAGGGCCAATTAGGGAAAAAAATACCCTGAAAAATTCCTCTCCAACCCCCTCAGGCAATTAAAACCTAGAGGGGGGGATCAGCAAAATTGCTAAATTGGTCCGGTTTGCACTCATTTTAAGGCCTGAAAATTGAGGGCAATGCATCCAAATTTCTACCTCAAAGAAAGAAAGTTGGGGGGTAAAGAGTTACTCGTAATATAGCAATAATTTGAGATGGCAGAACATAAAGGTAAGAATAGAGCTTTCAGTTATATAAAACCATGTCCCAAAGTGCTTCGCAACCAATGAATTACTTTTGAAGTGTAGTCCTGTTCTTATGCAGCAAACAATAGCTAATATGTGCACAGCTAATTATGGTGTTGTTGCTTGAGGGGCGAGAACATGGCCAGAAGACCGTGGAGAACGCCCCGACTCTTCTTCGAATAATGCCATGGGATCTTCAACATTCACCTGAACAGAGAGATAAAGCTTTGGTTAATATCTCATCTGAAAGGCAGCACCTCCGACACTGCAGCACTCCCTCCGTACACCACTGGAACGTCAAGTTCTGGGTTTAGCTTATTGGGGAATTATGTAGAATTTTACAGCACATAAACAGGCCATTCGGCCCAACAGGTCCATGCTGGTGTTTATGCTCCACACTAGCCTCCTCCCACCTTATCAACATATCCCTCCATTCCTTTCTCCCTCATGTACTTATCTAGCTATAGAAATAGAAACATTAGATTTAGTTTTAGTTTTCTTCCACAGAAAAGAAGAATGTAAATGAAGTAATAAATAATAAATAACCTGGCATCTAACCTGGAGCTATGCTTATATAACACACTTCTGCCCTTATTATTGTAAAAAAAAAGCCGTGCATTATACTGCAAAGATTTATAGTCGATGCCTTCACTATTTTCAAAATAAAAACTCTTGTCAGAGTGTGCATCAAACCTGGGCCCTAGAGGATGAAGCGAATTTTCCACCAACACCTGAGGGTTACTGACACTCGCTATGACTTGGTCAATGGGAGAAATAATGTGTGAGTCCTGATGTTATGAGTGTGTAATCCTAACGAGGAGATTGCGTTGAGCACTGACGGATTTTCACCCAAGATTTCTTAAGATGTGCACCCAGTGTACAATTCTATAAAATCAGCGGAGCGAGGGGAGCGACAAGTAACGTTTTTTCCCAACGTTTAATATTATAATATTTATTATTGGTCAGAAGGACCTTTCACCCCTTTTACGATTGTTACATAGATAAATGTGAAGTAGAAATTTATACTCCTGTTGGTGTTTTTCCTTTAATGCTAGACAGCAATGATGCCATGATTGAAATCTCATTTTGATAACTCTAACTGAAATACATGTTGTGCTGTTTAATGGAAAAAATAATTACATGTCAAGCGAAACAAACCATGAAGCACAGTAACCAGTAAGACTGACTACATACACAAGTCTCCATTGAGGTCAGCTTGTTCACTCTCTTACATTGAGGACATCTGCTAGGTCTATTGATTTAACACACTTCGTCAGATGCCTTGGTTAATTGGATCTGCTTATTATGACTTCCGATATACAAAGAAATTCTAAATGTTGTCCGCCTGATTTGCGAAGTCTTTAATTTTGAATATATTTAAGGCTTGGATGAAGAGCACTTCTTCAGCATTCACACAGCTCCATGTTAAAATGAAGCTTCTGAATTCATGCAAAGGCATTGGAACAAGGAGAAAGGCAAGCGCTTTCAAAGGAATCTTCAAGTTAGTAAAGATGGCTTCTGGTACAATGCCAGTTTGAATACCCAATGTAGGCTGAGTTAGCCAACCTGAGCCATTGAGACACCTGCTGACACGCATTGGGGCACATTTTCAACTTCATAGAATCATAGAATGCTTACAGCACGAAAGGAGGCCATTCAGCCCGTCGAGCCAGTGCCGGCTCTCTGCAAGAGCACTTCAGCTAGGCCCACTCCTCCGCCCTTTCCCTGTAGCCCTGCAAATATTTTTCCTTCAGGTACTTATCCAACTCTCTTTTGAAAGCCATAATTGAGTCTGCCTCAACCACCCTTTCAGGCAGTGCCTTCTAGGTTCTAATCACTCGTTGGGTAAAAAAGTTTTTCATGTCGACTTTGGTTCTTCTACCAATCACCTTAAATCTGTGTCCTTTGGTTCTTGACACTTGTGCCAACGGGAACAGTTTCCCTCTATCTACTCTGTCCAGACCCCTCATGATTTTGAACACCTCTATCATATCTCCTCTCAACCTTCTCTGCTCTAAGGAGAACAACATCAGCTTCTCCAGTCTATCCATGTAGCTGAAGTCCCTCATCCCTGGAACCATTCTTGTAAATCTTTTCTGAACCCTCCCTAAGGTCTTTACATCCTTCCTAAAGTGCGGTGCCCTGAATTGGACACAATACTCCAGTTGAGGCCGAACCAGTGTTTTATACCACTTGCCGCACATGCGTAAAACGGGCTGGTTTTTTCCAGTTCTGACGAAAGGTCATCGACCTGAAACGTTAACTCTGTTTCTCTCTCCACAGATGCTGCCTGACCTGTTGAGTGTTTCCATCATTTCCTGTTTTTATTTCACATTTTGCTTTTGTAAAACTGGCGTTGAGTATCGGCCGCTCGTGATAGAAACCGCCCAAATTTAATTTCCATTGAAATCAAAATATATGAAAATTGGGTGCTTTCTATAAGAAGTAGCTGATCCACAACACTAGCTTTATGTCTGGGAGGCATGTTGAAAATCTACCTCCATTATGTAAGCTCTTGCATGTCGAATAGCCACTTGGAAAGGCACACACGGAATGTAGATTGAGTGGAACAAAGCTGTGTTCAATCCTTAACAATAATGGTTAGGAACATAAGACAACTCATTTCTGCTCCATTGTATTAAATGTTTCATGCCCATTAATGATGAAGGTGGCTTGGCACATGAGGTGGGAATATGTGTTCCATTAAAATGATGCAAAGCACATATAACGCTGATAGTAGAAAGTAGTGCTCTTACTTATGAACCAGTTCAGTTACATTCTTATTCCTGTGCCTTGTGCAGACTCAGTGAGAGAAAATGGGGGGAATTTTAACTCCCAAGTATGGGCGGCGTGGGGAGTCGAGTGGGGGAGTTATAATATTAAAAATACAAACCTGAACCCAACCCGCCCACTTCCGATTTTAATGGAGGCGGATTTGGGTGTGGGTGACTAACTTGCTCTCAGGAGGAGGGTCCATCACTAAAATTTTAATGAGACTGCATGCCTCAAATTTAATCAGATTATAACTTTGAATGCATGCGGGCCGGGCTTCCTGGGCCTTGGGAAAGCCGACAGCTGAAGGGAGGCGAGATGGGATGGATCAATCAGGTAAATGCCTTTACACCACTGCTTGTGCACCAGGAGGAGCAGGAGTGCATCCCCCCACCCCAACAAGCAAGTCTGCTTCCTTCCTCGTGACCGGATCCCCGTGATCGGACCCCCTCCTGTGATTGGATACCCAATCTACTCATGGCCCCGCTGATCTGTTCTGCGAACCTCCACAATGTGCTCCCCCCAAACCCTTCGATGTCCGCTCACTGGCTGCGGCCTGGTGACATAGGTACTCCCCGCCCGTCAGTCAGCCAGCCTCTCAATCTGGCTGGCTGCGGGCCGGGAAATGGAGTCAGAACATTTAAAAGGGGTCCTGCCGTTAAATTCAGCAGGACCTCTGGAAAACCCATACTTCCAGATTTCCCAGCTGCTAAACCTCCCCATCCCACGCTCCCTCCCTGCCTCGTAGGGTCTATGGGTTAGATTTTCGTGGAGCCATCAGGCGGGGCTTCAGGCGTGTGGGGGGGGGGAAATGCTGAATTTGGGCATCCCGACACCATCCCGCCCAAAACCCCGCCCCACGTAAGTTTCAGGGGCGGCGGGTACCCGCCTCGCGCTGGGACCCGCCAAAACCAGGCGGGAAGGGATTAGTGCCAATTAACTGCCTGTTAACAGGTAGTTAACAGGCAGTTTTTAGCCTAATCCCTATTTTGAGGGGTTTCGTGTGGGTTTCCCGACGGCTCCAAACCACGCCAGGTTAGAGCAGGCGGGCCTTCGGGTTGAAGGAGTTGGAGGGGTCGCGATGTCGGTGCTCAGGTGAGTAATGGGTGCATCAGTGGAAAGGTAAGTGTGTTTGGTGTGTCTAAAGTGTGTAAAGAACTTTTACTTACCTGTACTTACCTTAACAGCCTTTCTTCCTGTAGCCGTCAGGAGCGCATCACTCAGCCGGGACTTAAAGCTGAATGGCTGCGATCTGTCAAAAGTGACAGCCTTCAGCTTTGAGTGCCGGTGAGAGTTCTAACTGAGTCTGTGCAGAAGGACTTATGTTAGAACTCAGAGTGTCAGTGTTTCACAGCTTCAAACAGAACTCTTGACAGATGAAATTGCAGTCTGTGACGTCACCTGTTGCCGGGTGGCCCTTAATTGGCCTGCTGAGCCCGCTGGGTGGGCTCAACAAGGTCAATCAAGGGAAAATCGCGCGGATTGGCCGGACGTCGAAGTAGGCGGGTCAAAAACCCGAAAGGGGAAGTCCCGCCTTCTTCCCGACAGGTTCGGGAAAATTTACCCCTGTGTGTTAGCTATGACTCAGTCAGTAGCATACTTGCCTCTGTGTCAGAAGGTTCAAGTCCTACTCCAGAGACTTGATCACAAAATCTAGGCTGACACTCCAGTGCAATACTGAGGGAGGGCTGCACTGTTGGAGGTGCCGCCTTTCAGATGAGGCATTAAATTGAGGCTCTGTCTGCCCTCTCAGACAGAGTCTAAAAAGGTGGACGTAATGCAATCCACATTCAGGGGTATTATGCATTATATTCCGTCTCCCCCTAGAGCATTTCTGGAATGTCCAGATCCCTTCTAGTAATTTTCACAAAATGTTCGATAACCAGAGCCAATATTAAACAGAGATTAGGGGCAATCTTAAGTTCTTTCTTAAAATTATTTTCTTACCCAGTGTGTAAGAAGCCCAACAAGAGAAGAATCACGACTGGATCTCGTAATGGGAAATGAATCAGAGCAGATAAGAGAAGTAAGCATAGGGGAACATCTGGGCAATAACAATCATAACATAATAAGGTTTAAAATAATGAAAGACCAAAGAAATAGATTGGAAAAAAAGCTAACTTTATGGGGATGAGAATAGAACTAGGAAAGGTAAACAGGAAAACAATTTTTTTGACATAGGGATAGAACAGCAGTGGGAAATATTTATAATGGTGATCAATAGAGTTCAGGAGCAATATATTCCGCTAAAACAACAAGAGTAATCTAACCAATAATGAAACACCATGGATGAATAAAGAGATCAGGGTAAAATTGAAATTAAACAAAATGGCACATGCTAAGTGCACAGACAATAATGGAGAGGATGACAAAAGGGTATGCAAAGAGGTTAGGAAAGAAGTCAAAAAAACAATTGGGAAAACAAAGAGGAACTACAAAATTACATTATCAAGGAACATAAAAAGAAATATTAAAAGCATTTGACAGACACATAAATAACAAAAGAAAAGTCAGGATAGGGTTTGGGCCACAAAGGGATGCACAAGATCAACTCACAGGTATTGGCAGTGAAATGGCAGAAATATTGAATAGTTACTTTGCCTCGGTATTTACCAGGGAGACTAACAAGGTGGACATGACATTGGAAGAAAAGATCAAAAAAGATATAAAGACATTTGAAATAGAAAGGGGGAGGTAATTGATAAAGTAATCAGACTTAGAGAGGATAAAACCCCCTGGTTCGAATGGATTGCATCCGTGCGTATTAAAAGAAGTTAGGGAAGAGATAGCAGAGGCACTATTACATATATATATAAAAATGCATTACAAAAGGGAATAGTGCCAGAGGACTGGCAGACAGACAATGTTATTCCTATATTTAAAAAGAGAGGTGGAACAAATCCAGGGAACTATAGACCAGTTAGCTTAATGTCAGTGGCATGCAAGGTAATGAAATCTTTACTCAAAGAAAAAATCTAGAAACCAAAAATATAATAAAGAGTAGTCAGCGTGGATTTCATAAGGGAAGGTCATGCTTTATCAACCTTATTGAATTCTTTGAAGAAGTAACAGAAAGAGTAGACAAGGGTAATGCAGTAGATGTAATATATTTGGATTTCAAAAGGCCTTCGATAAGGTCAGAGCATGTGGAGTCAGGGGACAGGTAGCAGAATGGATAGCAAGATGGCTACAAAACAGAAAACAGAGTCGGGGTTAAAGGCAGTTATTCAGGCTTCCAAAAGGTGGGAAGTGGTGTTCCACAGGGATCGCTGCAGGGACCACTGTTGTTCACAATTTATATTAATGATTTTGACTCGGAAATCAGAAGTACAATTTCTAAGTTTGCAGAATAAAATTGGACAGGCTCGATGGACCAGAGGGTCTTTAACTGTCCGTCATTGTCCGTGTGTCCATATGTTCGTAAAAGATCTAATGGCATTATTTCAGAGACGAGCAGGGGAGTTCTCCTAGTCTCCTGACCAACATTTCTCCCTTGACCAACAACTAATACAGCTGTAGATAAAGACACTGAAGACAGGAGTTGGTTCATAGGTATTTACTAAGCAAGTCTGGGGGGGGGGGTTCTAAAGGATATACACAATACACAGGCTTATATAGCCCAAGTGGCAATTACCGGCATTACGCACACCTGGGGCTCTTAAAGGCACATACACCACAATTCCTCCCCTTCTAGCTAACTAGTACATCATATTTTAAGTAATTATTAATTACATGTTATATGCAAAATAATATACATTGCTGTATTAATTAATTATAAGTTAGTCTCTCAGGAGGCTTCCTGATTCGGTCCGGATAACGCCTCGGGGGTGTAGTAGTTTCTGGTGGTGTAGTAGGTTCTTCTGGCAAGGCTGATTCGGCTTGAAGGCCAGTGTCGGGTTCATCGGGTTCCAGTATCACCGGATCGGAGGTAGATATGGGTATCTCTACTTCATCGTTAGATGTATAGCATGGTGGTGTAGGTTGTCCCTTTTCGGATGACTTGATGATTTGGTCAGCATGGCGCCTTATTATGCTTTCTCCGATGTCCACGGTATACATCAGTGGTCCTAGTCGTGTGCAGATAGCTCCAGGCTGCCATTTCTCGGTACGGTAGTCCCGGGCCAAAACCGGTTGGCCTATCTGGAAGGCCCTAGTTGGCCTTTCATTCATGCCCTGAAACTGCCGGTTCTCCACGTCCCTTCGGATATTGGGCTTGACCAAATCCAGCCGGCATCTTAGGTTTCTATTGTAGAACATCATGGCGGGAGTTTGGTTTGTAACCATATGTGTTGCATTCCTATATGCAAATAAGAAGTTATCCACCTTGTGCTGAAGTTTTATGTCTTCATTACCCATGGCCTTTATGGCCTTCTTAAAGGTCTGGACAAACCTTTCAGCCAATCCATTGGTGGCGGGATGGTATGGGGCGGACGTGTAGTGCTTTACCCCATTGTTCTTTAAGAACTTTCTGAATTCTTCGGACACAAATTGCGGTCCATTATCAGAACATATCTGTTCCGGCAGCCCATTCCTGGCAAATATGGTCCTTAATACTGTGATGGTTTTTTCCGTGGTGGTGGAGGACATCTTTATTACCTCCGGCCACTTGGAGTGTGCATCAACTGCGATTAAGAACATTGAGTCCATAAATGGACCAGCAAAGTCGATGTGCACCCTTTGCCAGGGAGATGAGGGCCACTCCCATGGATGTAGAGGGGCCTGTGGCGGAGCATTTTGGACCTTCTGGCATCCTAGGCAGCTCTTGGTCATGTCTTCGATGTCTCCATCGATACCTGGCCACCATACAAACGCCCTAGCTAGGCTCTTCATTTTCACTCCACCCAGATGCCCCTCGTGAAGCTCCTTTAGCACTTTATCCTGGAATTTGGGTGGAATCACCACTCTGGATCCACACATCAAGGTTCCTCGGCACACTGACAGCTGTTCTCTTCTTTGCGAGAATGCTGGCAACAGTGGTTCGCCATGTGCTGGCCATCCCTTCATTGTTAAATCGTAGATCCGTGAGAGAGTAGGGTTATTTCTGGTCTCCCTTTCAATGGCAGAATTTGTCACCGGTAGACATTCCACTATGGTAGAGTGGAATATCTCTACTGGGTCTACTGTAGGTGCCTCTTCTATCGTTGGCAATGGCAGGCGCGATAAACCGTCAGCATTCCCATGCTGTTTTGACCCTTTGTATTCAATGTTGTATTGGTGTGCCCCTAGAAAAAGGGACCACCTCTGTAGTCTTTGTGCTGTCATAATGGGGACACCTTTCTTAGGGTTGAATATGGAGATGAGGGGTTGATGGTCAGTCAGCAAGGTAAATTTTTGTCCGTGTAGGTAATGGTTGAATTTCTTCACTCCCCATACCAGGCTGAGTGCTTCCCTGTCTATCTGGGAATAGTTACGCTCAGCTGAGTTCAATGAGCGTGACGCAAAAGCTATCGGCCGTTCCGAGCCATCAGGGAATCTATGGGACAATACCGCTCCTATGCCGTAAGGGGATGCATCGCATGCCAGTCTGATTGGTAGTGTTGGGTTGTAATGAGCCAAAACTTTCTCGGATGTGATTAAGTCTTTACATTTATGGAAGGCACGTTTACAGTCTTCGTTCCATTTCCAAATCACTCCTGTGTGTAGAAGATCATTAAGAGGGTGTAGAATAGTTGATAAGTTCGGTAAAAATTTATGATAGTAATTTATTAATCCCAGGAATGACCTCAATTGTGAAACATTTTCAGGTGCTGGGGCTTTTATAACTGCTTCAATTTTTTCAGGTGACTTATGCAACCCTTCCTTATTAATTATGTGGCCACAATATGATATCTGATTTTGGAAAAATTCGCACTTGGGGCGATTTGCTCGTAGGCCCCGTTCTTTCAGCCTAGTGAGCACCTGCTCCAAATTGGCAAGGTGCTCGTTGTCGTTTTCTCCTGTTATAAGGATGTCGTCTAGGTAACACTGAGTCCCCGGAATCCCTTGCAGGACTTGCTCCATAGCTCTTTGCCAGATAGCTGGAGCTGGTGCTACTCCAAAAACCAGTCGATTGTACTGGTACAGGCCTTTGTGTGTGTTTATTGTGAGATACTTTTTAGAGGTCTCCTCAACCTCCATCTGTAGATATGCCTGTGCCAAGTCAATTTTTGTGAAACGTTTTCCTCCGGATAGTGAGGCGAAAATATCTTCTATCCTCGGAAGAGGATACTGTACCATGTGAAGGACCGGGTTTACAGTCACCTTAAAGTCCCCACAGATGCGAATTTTTCTCTGTTCCTCAGAGTTATTTTTCAATGCTTTTTTCATGACTGGAACGATGGGTGTTGCCCATTCGCTCCAATCTATTTTGGATAATACGCCTGCCTTTTCCAAATTCTCCAGCTCTGCCTCGACTGCCGGACGTATTGCGTATGGCACCGGTCTTGCCTTAAAAAATTTTGGAATTGCTGCATCTTCCACTTTTATTGAGGCGGTGATGCCTTTCAAGGTTCCTAGTTTCTCTTGAAACACTTCTTTGGCGTTGGCCAAGATGTCTTTTAATCGTTCAGGTATGATGTCATCCTTGTTTTTTTCCTTACTGGTCACCGTCAGTGCCTGAATGGAGTGCCAGTCTAAACGTATCTTCCTTATCCATTCACGTCCCAACAACGGTGGACCACCATCTTGTAGAATGTATAAATACAACTTTTGTATTTCTTTGCCGTTGTATACCACAGGCACCTTTATTTTTCCTTTGGGGTATACTTTCTGCCCCGTATATGTTTTTAAGATAATGGATGTGTCTTTTAGAGGTATATGTGAAAATAGCCTCTCGTAATCTCGTCGATTTATTACGGTTAGAGCTGATCCTGTATCTAGCTCCATTTTAACTGGGGACCCTGCTATTATGAGGGTAACCCAAATGGTCTGGTAATCTTCATTGGCAATTACATTATGTAATTTGAGAGAGCTTAGTCTCTTGTTCCTGGAGTCGCTATCGCTCTTCTGGTCTTTGGAGCTACTGTCCGTCATCATTTGTAGCTTTCTGTGCTTTTCCTTATTGATTCTTTTCCCGTTAGTGGATTTTTTATTTTCAGATCGGCATACACGTGGAATGTGTCCCATCTTTCCGCATCGCCTGCATGCTTTTTCTTTGAACCAGCAATCCCTCTGGTCATGGTTGGATCTGCCGCAGCGATAACATCTCTTGAAACCCCGTGTCATTTCATGGGTGCCGAAGTCCTGTGGCCTTTGCTGTATCTTTGCCGCTCCTATTGCACTGAAAGCCTTGTCCAGTGTTAAATCTTTTCCAGAAGATACCTTTTTTTGTGTTTCTACACTTAGGGGATCGCAGATGAATTTGTCTTGCAGAGAATCTGCCTCGAATTGGCAGTGTAGGGTATCAACAATCTCCTCAAAATTCTTGTCCATCGGTTCAGCTGTTGTGATTAAGTTGCGTAACAGCTTGTATGTTTCTGCGCCCATTAGATCCAGAAGCACTGAAGCTTTTTTTTCATCTTCTATTCCATTTGCGGTGCAAAACACCTCCACTCTTTCTACATATGTGGTCCAATCCTCTATCTTGTTATCAAAAACATCAATATTGCCAAAGTTAGGCTCTGTTTCGTTATCAAAAGCATCCATATTGCCAGACTTAGGCATTTCAAAAAAAAGATATGGCGCTTCCCGCGCTTTTTTTTCTCTGTAGCAACGATATGGCGCTTCCTGCGCTTTCCCGCCGCTGCTACCGATAACAACGCTGTTTTACTGTGGTTTCCGTTTATTCACTGTTGGAGACTCGTTCCCGACTGAGGTCTAAACGCTGACCTGCTTGCCGCGCCGGCCGTCTCCCGAGTGCACCCTCCCAGTCCGTTATTGCTTGCCTCCGATTTCGCTGCCTGTCTCAGCTGTAGAGCCCGACGCTGGAGCCCCAGCCTGACGCCCAGGAAGGATTAGCGCAGTACCTGCCACCAGCTTGGACAGCTGGTGAAACCACAGTTTCTATAACTTCCTTGAGTCTTCTGGACGCTGGAGGAATCGATGTCCTTGAGGTGCTGCCGAATTGCAGGTAAGTCCGTTTCCACTTCGTCGCCACTGTAGTGTCCGTGTGTAGATAAAGACACTGAAGACAGGAGTTGGTTCATAGGTATTTACTAAGCAAGTCTGGGGGGGGGTTCTAAAGGATATACACAATACACAGGCTTATATAGCCCAAGTGGCAATTACCGGCATTACGCACACCTGGGGCTCTTAAAGGCACATACACCACAATTGCTCTTAAAGGCACATACACCACAATCTCATCATTATCTCATTGCCGTTAGTGGGAGCTTGCTGTGCATAAATTGGCAGCCGTGTTCCCTACATTACAACAGTGACTACACCTTAAAAGTACTTCATTGGCTGTAAACCTCTGTTGGAATGTTGTGAAAGGTGCTATATAAATGCAAGTCCCTTCTTCTATTATTTTTTCCAGCAGTTTTTAAATGTACATATGAACCCCTAAGATACTGATATATCGCTCGGTGCATGTGAGACATTGCTTTTTATGAATATCTACTAAAGCTGAAATGAACTTGTACTTCATTATTTTCCTCACCTTCCCCTCAGGCAGAGAATGATTAAAAAGAAAACAAAATTGATCGTATCGACAGTCCTTTTCCAAAATCATTTTTTAGGTAATGAGTTTTATCTGGAATCTTCATGCTGCTATCGTACTTTCATCAAGCAACAGCGTGTCTGTTACAGAAAGGTGGCTGCAGAAGACAATATATAGGCACAGAAGTTTCTGTTGTGGTACGGTTTAATATCAAAAAGCGGAATTAATTGAAGAAAACATTTGGTTAATTTGTTTTTGAAATTTATTTAGCACCTCATAAATCCTCTCGAAAAAGCTATCAGAAGAAGAAAGACAGACTTGCATTTCTATAGCGCCTTTCATGACCACCAGACATCTCAAAGTGCTTTACAGCCAATGAAGTACTTTTTGAAGTGTAGTCACTGTTGTCATGTGGGAAACGCGGCAGCCAATTTGCGCACAGCAAGCTCCCACAAACAGCAATGTGATAATGACCAGATAATCTCTTTTTGTTATGTTGATTGAGGGATAAATATTGGCCAGGACACCAGGGATAACTCCCCTGCTCTTCTTCGAAATAGTGCCATGGGATCTTTTACGTCCACCTGAGAGAGCAGACGGGACTTCAGTTTAACATCTCATCTGAAAGACGGCACCTCCGACAGCGCAGCACTCCCTCAGCACAGCACTGGAGTGTCAGCCTAGCTTTATGTGCTCAAGTCCCTGGAGTGGGACAGTGAACCCACAACTTTCTGACTCGGAGACAAGAGTGCTGCCCACTGAGTCACGGCTGACACCTGAACCAATAAATTATTTTTTGAAGTGGAGTCACTCTTGTTATACAGACAAACGTAACAGCTCACTCTGCACAGCAAGGCCCCAGAACAAAAAATGGATGAATGACCAGTTCATCTGGAGTTTTTTTTTTAGATGATGTTAGTCAAGGACTTAACATAGCCTTCACACCAGGTGAACTATGGAGATGCAAGCTGATGGCCGACTGGATAAAAGTACCACCTGAAGTAGTATTAAGCAAAACAGACCATAATGTCTCAGGCTTGCTCCCTGGTTTATGTTGGTTTAGCTGACCCCAGGTAGGGCAATAGTTGGGGTGCTGCAATTGGCCTCAACAGCTCTAGGCTTGGGAGAGGCAAGCCAGTCAGGGTTTCTCCTCCTCATTGCTATCCAGCAGTTCCTGCTGGGAGATTTTGGGTCAGGGCAGAGGCAAGCTGGCTGTCCTGGCCTCCCTGGTCAAATAACCTGCCAACATAGCATTATAGAATAGAATCTTAGAATAGTACAGCCCAGAAGGAGGCCATTCGGCCCATCGCGTCTGCGCTGGCTCTTTCGAAGAGCAACCCAGTTAGTCCCACTCGCCCGCTCTTCCCCCATATCCCTGCAATTTTTTATCCTTCAAGTATTTATCTAATTCCCTTTTGAAAGCTGCTATTGAATCTGTATCCACTGCCCTATCAGGCAGTGCATTCCAAATCCTAACCACTCGTTGCATGAAAAAGTTTTTTCTCATGTCACCTCTGGTTATTTTGCCCATCACCATAACTCTGTGTTCCCTGGTGTCGACCCTTCGGCCATTGGAAACAATTTCTCTTTATTTATTCTATCTAAATCCTTCACGATTTTGAACACCTCTATCAAATCTCCTCTTAGCCCTCTCTGCTCCAAGGAGAACAACCCCAGCTTCTCTAGTCTATCCACGTAACTGTACTCCCTCATCCCTGGAACCTATTCTAGTTTTTGCTGTTTAATGCATTCCAGACTCCCAGGTATAATAGCACCACATGTTCATGTCAACTCTTATGTGCATAATGATATACAATTCGAGCTGCAAATGGTCATGGGTCGAGGGATGAAGGCTACAGGTCGGAGTTGAAGATTGTGTGTAAGTCAAGCTAAGAAATCCCTCATCCCTGGAACCATTCCAGTAAATCTCTTCTGTACCCTCTCCAAAGTCTTCACGTCCTTCCTAAAGTGCGGTGCCCAGAATCAGACACAATACTTCAGCTGGGGCTGTCTGGGCCGACATGTGAAAATGGCAACTAACTGAGGTACTCAAGGGCTGCCTGGGTCCATGACAATGTAATCCAGGAGGAGTCTTCATGAGAAGGTTGGAGAAAATTGGGGGGGGCGAAAAAGAGTTAAACGTGGTGATTCCAAGCTTTTCTCACTTGTGATTGCTGTGATTGACAAGCGCTATTATGATTTGCAGAATGTTCTGGGAAGAAATAGAGAAGAGCTGCTCCATGCTGTGAAAGGGGGGAGTTTATTAATCTACTCTTTATTTTGTAAGCATGTCATGGGCTCCAAGAACAATAATGAAGATTAAGAAGAACATCATTCATTAAACAGTATGCAAACAACTGCTGTGATTAAGGAGCCCACATCCATTCCGTTGGCCTATTTGTGCGATTATTTTAACCTGTCAGAATGTAGATGAGTACAAAATAGTCTCATCAGACTGTCTTCAAATGCTTGGGTTTTCTCGAAAAGAAAGGCTTTTTCACGCATCGTTTTCCATATAAATTTTTAAGGGGCCTCACAAATTATTGCAGTTAATTGTCTTACTGTATGTTCATCTATTTATGAGGGAATTTACTTCAGATTATAAGGGATAGTTATACAGTGAGGTGATCACATTTTCCACAGGGCATGGGTGTTTGTTATGTTACTGGGGCCAGAAAGGATGGACAATGTTAGCTGTGGAGGGCAGCAGTCCTGTTTTGATTAGTAGATGTGGAAATGTATAAATATTCTTGATTTTTGCTTCATAATCTTTGGAGATCAGGGAGAATTTTTGCAAAACATTTTGCCATGTGGTAGAATCTATAGTAAAGTCCCTGGGAGGGTAAGGTCTACAGTAGAGCAAGTTTATGGCAGGTTGGGAGAAATTGGGTGAGTAGCGCCACCTGTTAGCGCCTAAAGAGGCAGTCAGTGGCTGTAGCGCCACTGGCTGCATCTCTGGCGATATTCAGTAGGGGCGCTAATGGTGGCGTTAGGCATTTGCGCTGCGCCGCCACCGATGACGTCATCGGTGTGCGCAGTGCCCCATTCGTGCCCTGTTCGCGATATTTGGTAGCGAACGCCGCAGTTGCGCCGCTCGCTACCCGCGCCCGGTTCACGGGGCCTTACTGTGCCGGCAGCGGCGCAAGTTAAGGTGGAGGTGCGGGGCGGCCGCTTTTTCGGCGGCCGCCTGCCAGCACCTCCGTCCCCGGCCTCCTAACCCCCCCCCCCCCCGCGGCATTGCCGGCTGTTTCCCGAGAGCCCGGCACTTCTCCTTGGTGCCGGGCTCATTTGCCGGCACTCGCGATCGGGGATCGCGCTGTTGCAGGCACCTCCCCCTTAACAGTGGGAGGAAGGCCTGCAGTACCGCAGCGTGCCGTGCCGCAGCATGTGGCGCTGCGGCACGTTGCGCTGCGATAATCAGTTTCAGCGCCCTAAGAGGGACGCGGAGCGCCTCGAGCCTCGCCCCGTCTCCCTTGAGGGGCAATGAAACTGAATTTCTGGCGATCGGTATCACTCCGATCGCTGCGCTAAATCCTGCGCTCAGGCGACTTTTGCGCCACTTTGGCGCCCCAACCCAATTTCTAGGCCGTTAAGTCTATGGCACAGTGGAGTCTATGGTAGGGTAGAGTCTTTGTAATGCTGGAGTCTATGATAGCATAAGACTATAGTAGGTTACATAAAAGATACAGCACAGAAACAGGCCATTCATCCCAACTAGTCTGTGCTGCTGAGTCTATAGTATGGCAGCGTCAGTGGTAACATCAGTCAGTGAGATGGTAAGTCTTTGAAAGAAAGATTTGCATTGATATAGCGCTTTTCACGGCCTCAGAACCTCCTAAAGCACTTTACAGCCAATGAAGTATTTTTGAAGTATAGTCACTGTTGTAATGTAGGAAACACAGCAGTCAATTTACACACAGCAAGATCCCACAAACAGCAATGTGATAATGGCCAATTAATCTGTTTTAATGAAGTTGATTGAGTGATAAATATTGACATGGACAACGTGGAGAACTCCCCTGCTCTTCTTCGAAATAGCACCATGGGATCTTTTACATTCATCTGAGAGGGCAGACAGGGCCTCAGTTTAATGTCTCACCCGAAAGACGGCACCTCCGACACGTTGTACATGGTTTGTGGAAGGACTGGGCTTGATGGGCTGAATAACCTTTTCTTATTCCATATTTTGCAATTTTCTTATGTAACACCATCATCCTTACAAAATCTTAGGATATGCAGCAGAAAATGATAAGAAATGGATATAACAAGTACAGCAAATGTGTCATGAATAATTATTTTCTGATGTGGGATTTTCACTAGCTTCTAGACTCTGATAAATTATCTGCTCACTTCCCTTTCAGATACAGTGCATTGACTTGCTGAGGTATCTGGAAGGCCATGGTTAACCAGTCCACCTTCTCTATGTAGATACACATCAGAGGACCTTCTCAGGTACTTGAACATTTAAGGGTTGCCTGATTGCTTGCCCTCTCATCAGTTATGGCTTGTCAGATCATTTTCTCTCATTTTTATTCAAACTTTCGCATCTCCTGAACATGATAGGGTAAGTTTATCAATCCTGTACTCGAAGGAAGCACAGGTTAGTAATAGAGCTACAAAACTATAGTGCCAATCCTTCAGCTGTCATATTTTGTAATTTTTAAATTGTGGCTCAGTGTGTAGCAGACTCGCCTCTGAATCAGAAGGTTGTGGGTTCAAATCCCACTCCAGGGACTTGAGCACATAAAGCTAGGCTGACACTCCAATGCAGTGCTGAGGGAGTGCTGCACTGTCGGAGGTGCCATCTTTTGGATGAGATGTTAAACCGAGGCCTCGTCTGCTCTCTCAGGTGGATGTAAAAGATCCCATGGCACTATTTCGAAGAAGAGCAGGGGAGTTATCCCTGATGTCTTGGCCAATATTTATTCCTCAACCAACGTCACAAAAACAGATTCTCTGGTCATTATCACATTGCTGTTTGTGGGAGCTTGCTGTGCGCAAACTGGCTGCCGCGTTTCCCACATTACAACAGTGACCCCACTTGAAAAATACTTCATTGGTTAAAGCGCTTTAAAACGTCTGGTGGTCGTGAAAGGCGCTATATAAATGCAGGTCTTTCCTTCTTTCGACCCCATGCTTCATTGAGTAGGGCTCCCCAGTGGGAGTGCAGGATTGGTGAATTTACCTTGGTGATTCATGCTGGGGTGTGATTCCACATTTGACATGCTAATTGACTGTGGGGGTACCACAGCTCAAGTTGACCCTTTGCCCATCCATCGTCCATTCGTGCACACCTTTGAGCAGAGGTCACAGAGCAAGAGCAGGAAACCTTGTTAATTTTTTCTCTTCCTAGCTCAGGGGCTGTGAGATCACAAGATCGCAAGATGCTAACAGATGAAACAGGCTATTCAGCCCATCATATTTCAACCACACAAAACAGCCATATACTCTCCCACACATTGCTGCATCTAATTGGTACTTCTGTAGAATCCATATTGCTACCCGTACTGAGATCAGCTAACTCAGCACATACTCATGTGTAGTACTGGGGGAGTGCTGCACTGTTGGAGATGTCGTCTATCGGATGAGACATTAAACTAAGGCCCTGTCTGGCCTCTCAGGTGAACGTGAATAATCCCATGGCATTATTTCAAAGAAGAGCTGGGGAATTCTTCCTGGCCAATCACCTCAACCAACAACTAAAACAGATTTTTTTTTATTCGTTCACGGGCTGTGGGCATCGCTGGCAAGGCCAGCATTTATTGCCCATCCTTAATTGCCCTTGAGAAGGTGGTGGTGAGCCGCCTTCTTGAACCGCTGCAGTCCATGTGGTGAAGGTACTCCCTCATTGCTGTTTGTGGGAGCTTGCTGTATGTAAATGAGTTGTCGCGTTTCCTACATTACAACAGTGACTACACTTCAGAAGTACTTCATTGGCTGTGAAGCGCTTTGGGATACCCTGAGGTTGTGAATGGTGCAATAAAAATGCAATCCTTCCTTCCTCCCTCCCTCCCTCCCTCCCTCCCTCCCTCCTTCCCTTCCTTCCTTCCTTCCTTCCTTCCAACCTCCCTCCCTCCCTTCCTTCCTTCCTAGGACTAGTGTGAATCAGTGTTCCCTTGTCCTACTGTTCTACTGTCACAGTTTAGTTTCAAGTAGTGTTTCAGATGTACCCTTTCTACCTACTAACTATTTTATAAATATTATAAGGTCATCCCTCAGTCACTTCTTTTCAAGATTGAATAGCCCAAGTTTCTCTAGTCTAGTCCTGTGAACCCTAAGGATTAGTCTCATGGATCCAAGGCTAAATGTTTCAGTGGCAAAACTGTATTGACCCAAACATTTCAGGGTCCTATCTCCACTGCAGGAAGAGCAAGGTAGCCAGGACAGCTGCCAGCTCATAGTCAAAGATGGGGACCACCACTGCTAAATCCCGGGGTCGGGGTCATTATTATAGTTAGGGTGGACCATCCGGATATGGAAGGGCAAATGAGGGAAGGCTGTTCTTACTAGCCAGTAGAGCACAGAGACACCCACATCCACTTCACAAGGCCAAAGAAAAAGAGGAGTAAATTAATCTTCAGCTCCTAAAGGAGCAATAGGCATGTTAATAAAGATAATTCATCCTCTCACGATCAATTACCTCTGGCTTTCAAACTTCTGGGGCATTTCATAGGGCTGCAGTGAAATTTACCCCAGATCTAAGCTGGCGAGAGTTTATGTTGAGTCTTTACAATGGCGTAATGGGCAGAATTCTCCAGTTAGCCCAGAATCTCCCATAGATACGACCTCTTGAATGGGAGGGTTTGGTCAGAAGACTCACCTCCGTTCCCGGGCTGGAATTTAGGGCAGACCTTAGCAGTAAACATGGAGATATCAGCTTCCCTTAAGCGACTGGATCTCCACACGACTGAGTGGAGCCCAGAGCTAGAGAGTGGTGCACCCAGCAGAACCAGGTTCCCCCGCCCCCCGAAATAGCGATCCCCCAGCAGGCAATGTACCCCCTCTTCACCCTCTCTGCCCCCGGGTGGAAGGTGCTGCCTGCCTAGAGTATTATACAGTTACAGCACAACTCAATCCGACTTATAATCTGCCATCTCGGCTATACAGTTCAACATTGCATTTGCTTTGCTGATTGCTGCTCTACATTGATTTGACATGTAACCCCCCTCACCAGTCCTTCCCTATTCACCATCAAAATCCTTCATAATTTAAAAAATCTCTCTTAAATCACTTCTTAGCCTTCACTGCTCCAGTGGAAATAGTCCCAATATCTCAAGTCTTTCCGCATAACTGTAGTTCCCCATTCTTGGCATCATCCTGGTGAATCTACGCTCTACCCTCTCTATGGCTTCAACATTCTTTCTATAATGGAGTATCTAAAGCTCTTCCTGTGGCCTCGCCAGAGCCTTGTGCACATTTATCATCGCCTCTTTGCTCATGTAGTCTATGCCCCTATTTATAAATGTTTCAGTGGCAAAACTGTATTGTATAACTCTATGACTCTATGACACCCTTCAGCAGCTTTACATTGAGCGTAGACTCCCAGGGCTAAAAATTCGACAATCCTAAAAACCTGCCGATGCCACCGTGGGCCGGTGTTGGCAGGACTGAAATATTGGCGCTGCGCACTAATTAACATTAGCTATCGGCAGCGTGAAGGTCCTCGCCAAAATGGCGGCCGCCAAGTCCCACACCAGAGAAGGGCACGAGAGTGGCTGCCGGCATTTTTTGCCAGGATAGCGGCGCAAACGAGTGGCAGTAAGTAGCCCAATTTCTAGGCCCCATTCTTTGTTTTACCTCCCAAAATGCATTACCTCATAATTCTCTGCATTAAATTTCATCTGCCACCTCTCTGCCCATTCTTCTGATTTTTCTATGTCCTCCTGAAGGCTCTTACAGTCATCCTCACTGCTTGCCAATCCCCTTAATCTCATGTTGTGTGTGATATGTATGTACGTTGCATATTAAACGCTCATCAGTTTCAACTGTTACGCTACGAGCATGGCTCTCACTTGGTGGCACAGCCCTACTCAAATCGATGGTTCATTTGACTGATTCAAAAGTGGAAGGCCACGCCCAGGAGAGAAAGGTAAAGAAGTAACTGGGGGAGAAAAATGAAGGGCAAGAAAACGCAGATTAGCAGTTTATCATTCCCAAAAAGAAGGCAACTACAAAACAAATGGACTAATTCATCTTCATGGATGACTGCAGACTGAGCCTTGACACAACCCCAAAGTTGGTGACAGGTACAAACATCGGCAAACTCACATGAAACAAGCCCTGATGTGGCTCACTTAGAAAAGTGCGCTGACCAGTCTAAAGTTAAGTCATTGGGACCAGGAGGATCCCATGTCGATCCCTGGTCCGTGACTCGTTAGCTGGTCTCAGTCAGTGCAATGGTAGGAATCTTTTAACGTGCTCCTAAAATAGGAAAGATACACTCGCACACACACAGGAACACACACACAGATACACTCGCACACACACAGATACGCATGCTGGAAACAGTAAGGGGAATTTTAACTCCGTCCACCTGGCGGAAACCGGAGGGAACGGGAGTTAGAATCGAGCGGGTCTATTTGTTGCTCCATTCCTGCCCCGCAGTACCTTTCACCCGGCTCTGTTTGCCAACGGCTGAGGGGCCCGCCTGACTCAGGCTGGGGCCTCATTAATGCTAATCTGGGCCCTCTGATGTCCAACGGTCCTCGATGGCATTTGAGCCGTGCGCCGTTCACGCCGCACCCCGTTAACCCCATCGGGGAAGAAGCGGAGTTCCTGAAAGGTGAGTTTGAATCATATCTTTATGAGGTGCAGGAGAGCCCCACAAGAAAAGTCTGGGCCTCTGCTGCCCCGGTCTTCCCCCTTCCTCACCCGCATGATCCTACTGACTCCCCCACACCACGACTTAGCTGAGTGCCAACGGGCGGCCTCCAAACTGCCTGATCTCCATCTGCTGGCAGCTGAACAGCTACCACTTTACGCTGTTTTGGGCAGGCAGCTGGCTGGTGGGATTTAAGTCAGGCCTGGCCATTAATATCAATTGGGACTCCCACACAAGGGCAGGCAGCCCACAGCTTCTTTCCCAGGAGTTACCCCTTATGTGTGCATGTATCTGTGTGTGTCTGTGTCTGTGTGTGTGTATCTGTGTGTGCGTACACGTGTATGTTTGTGCGTTTATGTGTGTATATCTGTGTGTGTGTGTGCATGTACGTCTATGTGTGTGTATCTGTGTATAGAAACATAGAAACATAGAAACTAGGAGCAGGAGTAGGCCATTCGGCCCTTCGAGCCTGCTCCGCCATTCAACGAGATCATGGCTGATCATCCAAACCCTAGCACCCAGTCCCTACACCGACAGCCATCCCACCCAAGCCCTATCCCCGTAACCCCGTAACCCCACATATTTAATCCCCCCTAACACTAAGAGCCAATTTTTATCATGGCCAATCAACCTAACCCGCACATCTTTGGACTGTGGGAGGAAACCGGAGCACCCGGAGGAAACCCACGCAAACACGGGGAGAATGTGCAAACTCCACACAGACAGTCAGCCGAGGCCGGATTTGAACCCGGGTCCCTGGTGCTGTGAGGCAACAGTGCTAACCACTATGCCACCGTGTGTGTGTGTGTTGCTGTGTGTATCTGTGTGTGTGTCAGTATAGGATCAGGCTCAACTGTGATGCCCGCATGGAGGAATAGCCTTTCGACATTCACTGTCTATTCATCAAGAATGGCCAATGGGCTAGGTACTAGAAGGCAAGTTATTAGGAACCTTACCCAAGTGCCTTCAGGAGAAGAGGGGAGAAGATGAGGGCCCTGAGTGATATTTTGTCAGTGCAGTTAATGGCCATGCATTCAAAAACCTGTCTAAATATCTGACCCAAGTTAAGAAGGGGTTATTAGTGATGAGTATCAGGAGCAATATCTAAATGACTCTGCTTTAAAGTCACCCAACGAAGCTGTTCGCTTGCTGCTCTCTCCAAATAAAAACCCGACGGAAATTGTAAAGTGCATAAGGTGTGCCTCCTGCAAACAAAATGATATTCTAATTATTGTACGCATCAGGTGCAGATTTGATTGATTGTGTTAGCAACTGTGGTGTGCACTGCGGCAAGTTTTGGCAGTAACCGCTTACAGAAATTTGTGTTATTAATTTAAATATTAATAGCAAACATGAAGTGACATTTTACAACATTTGTTTACATAGCATGAATTATTACTGGAGTAAGTGGGATCCCAGCATTGCTATAAATCTCCGGCTCACCATTAGAGTTGTGAAGGAGAAGATGGGGAGGGAGGGTGTGTGTGTGTTGGGTGTGTGGGGGGGGGTGGTGCAGGGGGAGGGGGGTGGGCAGAGAAACAACATAAGAGGCTTATAGTCAGTACTGGGATGTGATATCTGAACTTGCTGTGGGGTGTTTTGGGGGCAGACTGTAGGGAGATTTCCTATTGTAAGGGTTTGGGTAGGAGATACACATACACACACATACACACACACACAAAGAAGGCAGCACAGATTTTGACTGAGGTAACACAAGGTACCATCAATAATGAAAGCTGCTGACATATCTATTAATCACCCAGGCCAGCTTTCTCTCTCTCCACAGACAACGTGACTATCCTCACACAAAATGAGATCATCGCAGCCACAACAAAAAAAAAACAATATGCCTCACATTTTCTTCCTTTGTACTAAGCTTGCTCCCAATGTGGGGAAGGAAAAAAAATCAGTTCATTCTGAAGAAACAGCCAAAATTGGTTTGGAACCGGTAGATATGCCAAGAATTTGTACCTTGTTCTGTGACCTAAAACAAAAATGACATGAACATTGACAAATTTGACAAGGAAATTTGTGCAAAAAACAACTTCTATTTGGCTAGCCATGCAGCAAATATGTCGGATGATATGCTTTATTAAGCAATCCATTTTTCAGCAATAGCTACACCATCTGCAAAGGTTAGTGTACATCAGACTTTTACAGAATTTCATCTGCTTCTCCAAGTTGGTGCACTACACTACCACATTTTTCATGTACATACAATTTTAGATGCAAATAGAATACTTGATGAAAATTCTGACCTTCTAGACTGACTCAACTACAGTAAGTCACTGTGCAGAAATAAAACACATTACTGGCAGGCAGCTCCGTTAGTGTCTAATCTATTGCCTGTGGAAATGAAGACGGATATAAAAGTTTTTTTGGGTTGGAGTCTGGATTTATATTTTTGTCGGCGAGAGTGGTCAGGCAGGGGGGTTGCATGGTAGGCAGGGCCTATGCCCCTTATTAATGCCCTTTTAAAGTCAAGCTCCTAGTATAACATCCGAGGGTATAAATTATTGAGGAGACCCCGATCAAACATGCTCGACATGAGTCAAAAGTATAATTGAATCACGTTTGTTGTTGCAGGAGTGCTGTGCTGGGGACAGCAGAGACGAATTTATAAAATAAATGTTTTTTTTAATGTGGGGGTGATGGATCTATCTATAGGTGGGGTGAAGGATTAGTGCTGGCCCCTCTGTTATTCCCAGCTATCTGCCCAGTTACTGAGCGCTGCAATCTTCCTACTTTTCCATTAACTTGCCTCAACTTCCGTTCGCTCATACTAAGACAAGCAAATACATAAAAGGGAAATATATCAACCAGGTTTATTAGTTTCTTTATTTTACACACTCTAGTTAATCAGGGGAGAAGTGCCTTGCTTTAAATCAGCTATGATGTGGACCCCACAGGCACTTAACTTGTAGTTAGTTTTATAAGTCAGGAATAAAAGATCCCATGGCACTATTTCAAAGAAGAGCAGGGGCATTATCCCTGCGGCCGATATTTAACCCTCACTCAACATCACAAAAGAAACAGATTATCTGGTCATTATCACATTGCTGTTTGTGGGAGCTTGCTGTGCGCAAACTGGCTGCCAGGTTTCCTACATTACAACAGTGACTACACTTCAAAAAGTGCTTCATTGGTTGCAAAGTGCTGTGGGACATCCTGAGGTCATGAAAGGCGCTATATAAATGCAAGGATTTCTTTTTTTTTAATAAGCAATCCCATATGGAAGAGAACATGCCTGTTGCAGTGACGCAGACAGTGAATAGGCAAGAGCTACAAAAATAAACTTTGTAGAAAACAGGACCATTTATTTTTCAAGTGAACTTGTAAGGGGTAATTTTTTCACGCTCTGCTGCCAGTGTGAAGCCTCACTAGACTGGAGAGCGAGCTGCCCTATAGTATATCTTTATCTCTGATCCGCACCATCTCTCCATGACAAGAGCATCACCTCACAAAATTACCTCTATAGTGTCAATAAACAATGAGAGGAAAATCCGAGAGATTAATGCTTCCATCATGGGCTGAACTCATTTTTTGTTTCTTCATTTTTATGTTTAGGGCGGGGGATGAAAATTTGCTCTTGTCAAATGAAGGGCACCAGCGTTTCATAGAATTACATCGAATTTTATAGCACAGAAACAGGCCATTCGGCCCGACAGGTCTATGCCGGTGTTTATGCTCCACATGTGCCTCCTCTGAACTTACTTCATCTCACCTCATCAACATGTCCTTCTATTCCTTTATCATGTACTTATCTAGCTTCCCCTTAAATGTATCTATGCTACTCGCCTCAACTACTCCATGTGGTGGCGAGTTCCACATTTGGGTATAACAACACATTTCCGCTTTTGGTATCGAGTGTCAGCACCAAGACTTCCAAGGACAGGCGTAGCACAGGTTAGATGCAAAAGGTCCATCTGCACTGCCTCAGCCATGGCCTTTAAACCGAAACGCAGGCAGCCATTACACACTGCACCAATGTGACTTTCCAATCCCACAAATTCACCCTTTTGGTCTCTCTAAGCGATTTTGCCAATGTTGTGACAGCCAATGCTCAATTAGAGACGGTTTGTATTGTGGATTGATTAAGAACTACGCTAAGACTGCCCAAACTCACTTCACATCAGACCCTTAAAGCCTCTTATTCTGGCTGGATTCAAAGCTAGGTCATAAAGGTGAAAGAATAGTGTGCTAGCCCACTCCACAACCCAGCCTTTTGAATTAATTGTGTTCATTGATAGTTATCTGTGGCTTTGGCTTCCAGTCACACCTACCCATGACATTAACACTCCCCACACTCCCACACACACAAAAATAGAACAACACGCCCACTCACAGACTCACTTCAAATGCAATGGGCCTGGAGATCACTGTTAACAATCTCTGCTGCCTGCAAAGTGATCTTTGAAAACATCACTGGGCATGTAGAGACCTTCTCTTCATCGTAGTCAGCTGGACCAGAAATATTTATCTGTCGGAAGCCTCCGTGAAGTTCTGTCCCGTTGCTGTCATTGACTTCTGTGTCACAGCTGGCCAGTTGTCTCCCAGCAACTGCTTAAGTTGACAGCGGAGAGCTACATCTGGAGATCCTGTGAAGTTCAGGCAGCAACAGCAAGTGGCAAATACCCGACATGCCTGGGATTTTAGTCACTGTTAAAAGTTATAAGAACATAAGAAATAGGAGCAGGAGTAGGCCAATCGGCCCCTTGAGCCTGCTCCGCCATTCAATAAGATCATGGCTGATCTGATCCTAACCGCCAATCCACTATCACAGAACCATCTCCTGAATCTAACAGAATTAGACACACGAAATAGGAGCAGGATCAGGCTACATGGCCCCTGGGCCTGCTCCGCTACCCACAGGGCCATGACCGATCCGAACCTAGACTCATGTCCAAATTCCTGTGAGGTAGCCCAGTGAGATTGTCCATCTCGTTCAGACTGGGCTGATGCGGCAAACGGATGGCCTGTCCAGTGAAATGGAGCATCTCATTCAGCAGAAAGTCACGATGCCCTGATCACTTGCCGAGGTTACAATGGGGCCACAAGCTAACGACCCCCCTCCCTGTGCTCCACAAAGAGCAGTCGCCCTACACTTCAGGATTCATAATATCCCACTGACTCAGCCAAGCCCCAGGGACTCAGCAACTGATTCCCCACCCCCGAACATGGAATTACATAGAATTTACAGCACAGATACAGGTCATCGACCCTACTGGTCTATGCCGGTGTTTATTCTCCACATGAGTCTCCTCCCTCGCTGCATAATATCCAATGTGTGCACAGCCATACCAAGAAGCCAAAATGTATTATTCTGGGTGGCAAAATAGTACAGTGTATACACAAATTATACGCATGTATTCTTTTTTCTTAAAGAAATTTTCTTTAAAAATGGTCCCCGTTCTCTCTCCTCTTCTCCTGATAGGGCTGACTCATGCTGCACATTGTCCCACGGGTATCTCCCTGGTATGGTCACATGAATGACCATTCTTCATGTGTGATCTTGGACAGTGAATGTCAGAAGACTGTTCCACCTTGGTGGGCAACACAGCTGAACCTGATCCCGGCCTCACCTGGCCGCCACATGCACGTACTTCCAGCAGGAGCAGGCTAGTAATCAGGAAGGGGAACCAGGCTGAACTTTGGTCCAGGGACGCTGAAGTCAATCGCCCACCAGCCATCGTAACAGAGACCACGGATTCAGCATTCCTGGACCTTATGGCTCAGTACCACAACAAGCACTATATTTTGCCACTGAACCATTAGGAGAACTCTTACATCTCATTTGAACTGAGAGAAACATGGATTATGGGGATAATGCAATGAGATTGTACATCTCATTAACCCTGGGTTGCTGGAGAACATAAGGTATTGAGTGGATAGTTGTCCAAGGAAATTAGGGATCACATTTATCTTGGGGCGGGGTGTTCTCTAGAAAGTAGGGTGGTTATAGGCTTTTTTAGCCTGGTAGGTATTGGCTGGGGATTTGAGTATTACCCTCCAAACTTTGAGATTAATGCTGTAAAATCTTGATGGCTCATTGGCCTAGAAATTCAGTATAGCCACGTTCGGGGTGCTACAGTCGGGCGGCCGCTAAATTTTGCGCCCGGCGCAAGTTCGCGCCACCTTCGCCGATATTCAGTCGCATCGCCCCAAGAGGTTGCTGCTGCGCTAAAACAGGTGATGCACGACTATCATTAGGCGCTAAGCCGGCGGTCTGGGGCGATACCCCCGAGGGCGGGCGCAGCGCAGGTGCGGCGAGTTGCTGATTGACGGCAGACACTCTGGCGCCGGTCAGCTCTTAAAGGGGGAGGGTGGACTTGTCTGACTGCCAATGCCCTGCACACTGCAGCCCTGAAGCAAGGCCTGACCAATGCTGGTTCATCAGTTCTACGCCCTGGACCATGGTGAAGCCTGCTATTCTTCCAAATCCCATTGTACGCTCTTGCTGCTTGTCCAGGGTCATGGGGAAGGAGATGTACTGACGTCTCCTTCTGAAAAGGGCATTGTTCACCTGTCGGATGCAGCAATGTACCGCGAACTGGGAGATGTTGGCAATGTCCCCAGTAGCGGATTGGAAGGAGCCGGTGGCATAGAAGTTGAGAGCCACCGTCACCTTCACTGCCACCGACAGAGACGTCCTGCTCCTCAGCTGTGGCTGCAGATCTCTGTGAAGCAGGTGGCAGATCTCAGTGACCACCTCCCTTCTGAATCGCGGCCTCCGAACACACTGCTCCTCAGACATGTTCAGATATGAGAGCTGCTGGCGGTATACCCTGGGTGGGTAAGGCCTCCTGTGCCAACACCTGTTGGCCCTTCTCCGTCTGGCCATGACTGGCACTCTCTCACGGCGTCTCTTATCCCTTTGAATGCAATGCAGAAAGCCAACGTTTCCACACATTGTAGCCCCCATTACAGTGTATGTGGCAACTCAAGGCTACGGCACTGAAAGTGAAATCCAAGTGCAAAGCTCTGGCCTGAAGCCAGAAGTACCTGTGCGAGCGCTGAGTCAAAGCAGAAAGCTCTCTGCCTTTGTCTCTCACACAGAAGGATTGGCACAAAATGGCTGTCACTTATAATGCAGGAGGAGTCTCCTTTAAATAGCACCCCCCGCACCCCGCAGCGACTGGGAACCGTTCCCCTCTACCAGTCGCTGGGGGCGCCAGGCGCAAAGAAGGGCGGCGCCACTGAAGTTCCGGTTTGGGGCGCACAAAGGGCGTTGCACGATGAAATGACGTCAGGATCTGCGCGCGCAGCTGAGCGCGCGCAAAGACTTTGCGCCGACGCTAAATCTCTAGTGAAGTTGGGGAGAGGCGCAGATCGCGCTGCGCCCGGCCGCTAGCCGCCTAGCGCCCAACATCTCCTCCTCCTAAGGTGCTACCGGCTGGCGCAAGCAACTGAATTTCTAGGCCATTGTTTCTCTATAATTTAACGCTTCAACCTTCATCACTTCTTCAAAGAACTAACGGGGAGTAATTTTAACTGTTGGCAATGGTGTGCAATAGACAGTCAATCCGATATCACCCGCTGTACCCCATCACCACCAGTTAAAATGAAACTGCCACTGTCCTTAACTCTAAACTGGTGGACACGCACCATGCTACTGCTCACGATATGTTGGATAGTGTCGTTGTGATGCAAAACATAGTATTCTGTTACTAAGCGGCAGCTGTGTTTATTCGGGCTGCCCCTTTAAGACTACAATGTCTAATTGCTGTAAATAGCACTTGAGGCCAATTGGAGATTAATTGCTGTTGCAGAAGGCAAATGTGTAGATTGGCGGGTGCTTGTAAATTTCTGGCCTCCAGGTCAGAAGAAACCAATGTGAAATGACTGCCTTTCTTTCTCTTTGTTTTTGATACATTTGACATTTTGAAGTAAGACAGTCTCAATACATATAGACAGGCAGACAAAAAGATGCATAAGCTCTTATATAGGTTGTAGGTGCAATCCCTGGTCTTGGTGAGTTAGTTGGTTTCAGTTAGGCTCGTGTTAAGGGTGCAACAACTGGCCTCAACCAATTGGCCTCCTATATTACAACAGTGACTACACTTCAAAAAGTACTTCACTGGCTGTAAAGCGCTTTGGGACGTCCGGTGGTCGTGAAAGGTGAGGTATAAATGCAAGGCTTTCGTTCTTTCTTTCTTACAGTGTCAGGAATAAATCTGCTCCTTATTTTTATTTATTGACTTCCCTAGATGTGTGTGGACCTCAGTTGAGGATAGAATCAGCTTGGCTGTGATGCTCCTCATGGTTGAATCACCTGCTGACACTCACTACCTTGGATCAGAGGTACTCAGTGAACCGTACTCCAGCAAGAGTCACCGTCACCCAAATTTGCAAAAAAATAAAAAATAATTCAATGTCTACACTCTCATGCATGTGCCTGTTTCTCTGTTCTTTCCACCATCTTGGAGTTTGTATTTAAGACCAGGATTGGGATGGATACCAAACTGTACAAAGGATGTTCTTCTTTGTAGCATCACTTGGTCATTCATTGACTGGCCAACCTGACGACACCAGGTATCACTGAATGATTCGGTGATTGACAGTTCCCAGAGCAGACAACCACCATGTACCAAAATAAATAAACACAGGGAGTGTGAGGGGCGGGGGTGGGGTGGGGGGGGAGCGTGGGAATGAGGCCTTACGTTGCTGTTAAGATTGACCTTTGCTGGTATTCCCTATTGGAATGGGCAATTGGCAGTAACAGTAACATTCAATGATGCATTAGCAGCGATGCCACAGAAATCATTTATTAATTCTGCTTATTAATTTTTTTTTAGCATTTTTTACATTAATAGGTCAAAAACTACAGGAAACAGAATTTGCAATATTAGAAATTTATATTATGTATATATACGCACAATATACACACTCAATATATAATATACACACATGCGCCTTATATATATATTTGTGTGTGTGTCTAGAAGATATCTGGGTCGTACATCATCACCTAAACCAACAAGGAAAAGCGTCCTTGTGTCGACAACTGTAAACTGCATCCAGTGTGCACGGTAGGATAACCAAGAATGTGTAGTTCTGTAGATGATTAAATCAATAGAATCTTGACAAGACTTGTTGGTACATGCTTCTTTATTCTACGCAATTCCTTTCCATCGCGAGGGGCATTTATCACGCTGCCTGTCGGCTAATGGAGATTGTTGTTTAGCCCACACTTGATAGAAGGCTACGATTATGATGCATGTCA